>NW_028227269.1:96413644-97021144 GCF_978045245.1 Mus caroli
ATTGGGGATGAGACAAGACCTGGGGATTATATCTCTCATCACCACAAATTCCCAAACCCTTTGCCCTAGTCCTAAACAACATATCAACCAAAAGTCACAAGGTAACACCTGAGAGGTTGACAGTGGTTACCAGCGCTCCACTCACTGCCAACACGGGCATCTTGTAGGGAATCTCCCAGAGCATAATGAATACAAATATCTCCCCCAAGTGATTACATTCATTTACCTAGAGCCAGGGGGTGGGGGTAGGGGAGAATGGTTGGTACCCATGAATGAGAAGACACTCTAAAAAGACCAATGTTAATTTCAAATATTTAATAGAGTCTTTCCATGCTCATACATGGTCGCTTGTAAGCATTGTCTTCATGGCTGCTGGAGTGATGTGGAGTTCATGTGAAAACTAGATCCCATGTTCTCATCGCCCACGTCACAGGCAGCAGTGAACTCCACTCTACTTCAGAGAAATGCAAAAGGGCAAAGGCATCCTGGGGAGGTGGGAAACCAACACTGGTCCTATTTCCAAACAAAATCATCAACCCTAATCCTCGGCAGAAACCACAGGTCAGGTCCTGCTTGCCGCCGGCAGAATGCCACAGAAACACACACTGCTATTTGTGCTCTAATGGCTATCAATGTTCCACACTTAGAAAAGCTCCTAGGAAAACACCCCACTTTTCCCTGGGCTTACCACCTCCTGGACTTCATTTATTATTCACTCCTCTACTCTTTATTGTATACAATCACATCATTCCCATACATACAACCTATTGAGTTCCTTTCACTGTTGCTTGTATGTATATGATTTCAGGACTGACCGTTTGGATGACAAGTTAGGGGAGCCATCCCTGAGGAAGATGGATTCTCTCTTCTCTGAGCACTCACTAATTGCTTTTGCGATACACTTTGCAGATTCAGCTTTAGGATGGAAGCTAAAGCTGTCAGTCATGTTTGCCTATTCGTCTACATGCTTCTCTTTGAAGGAGGCGCCAGCCAAATCTATAGGCGGTTGGAAATAGGCCGGTGGCCATGCAGCATGCTGAGACGGTAGGAACAAAGGGCTCGTGGTGTCACTACTTCCAGGCCTCTTTGGTCCTCAAATTACTGAATGGAATTCACTGCCCTCCCCCTTCTGAATTACTGTCTTAAACAACACAAAAACCTCTGAGATAATTCGCTCCGCCTCCCCTGTACACTCTTAGCATGATGTCTGACTTGTGTTTTTCAAACGTGTGTGGGATGCACCTGGAGAGCCAGGGAAGAGGAACCCCTCTGGTCCTGGGTTGGGCCCTAGGATTTAGGATTTCCAATGCACACCCTCATGATGCTGCAATGACGCTTGTTCCATAATCCAACTTTAGGGGCCAAGAACCTCCCCAGCCTTGGTGCCCCACTGTTCGAGGTACTTCATTCAAGCCACTTGGGCCTGACGTTATCAAGCCAGGTAAAGAAAATGTAAGATGCTGGCGAAGAGCTTACCCCAAACCAGTTAGTACCATGAAAGCAAACCAAAGCCCTCTGTATCCTGAGCATTAGACAAAAAAAAAAAAAAAAAAAAAAAAAAAAAAAAAAAAAAAAGAGGGGAGAGGAAGAGAGAACCTGAGAGTCATGGAAGGAAAAACATACCCAAATTCACTATAAAAATTCACTCTGAAATAGGGGGAGGGACATGTTCTTTAGTGAAGCCTGAAGAAAAAGCATCTTCAACCCTCCCCCCCAAAAACAGACAGCAAATAAAACTAAAACAGAGCTGTTTATTTCCTTAACTACGTTCTCCTGAAATTCAAAACCTTGAGGGCAAGCAGAATGACTTTTCCAGAAAGTGGGATCATGTTGCCCCTGTCTCTACCTACCAAAGGCATTGAGCAGCTAAGGATGAATGAGGCTACTTCTTCATTCCATGACACTGAGCGGTGTCTGCAAAAATGGGCAGGCTAAAGAAATCAAATGTCCAAGGCTGTGTGAGCCCAGAAATTAACTGCCTGGTGAGATCAGCTTCCTTCCTTCCTTCCTAAATGAAGCGCTTAGACCTAGTTTTTCCTGACTCTGTGGTCAAAGATGCGCCCGCCTCTCCAGTTTCCGTTTACATGAAATGGATAAGCATTCGTAGGTGTGCACATCACATTGGGAGACCCTCAGATCCATAGAGTGAAGCTCAGAGCTTATCTAAACCCAGCTCCCTATTAGAAGGACAACTTCTCCAGGCCAGAATGGAAGAGTCCTTTATGGAAGGATTTCAGAGGCCCCATATAGTCTAAACATGTGGGTTCAGCTTAGCCCAGTCACAGTGTGTATTAAACCCTTTCCCTTCCTCATTGCAGGGTTCACAAAAATAGCCAAAGGCCAGAAAAAGAAAATTTGCCAAAATATGTGTTCCTCTTTCTTCAATTTTTTTTTCAACTGCTTATAGAAAAAGAACAGTTTCGCTGAAAGAACCTTACAGTTTGGGAATCTATTTCAATTCCAGGGCAGAACGAGGCTCTCAGTCAAGGACCGAGTGTACCTCTAAGACAGCTGAGAAGCCTACTTCTGGCACCTGTGTGGAAGATTGTCCCTTTGCTTTAAGGATAATCTCTTTCTTGTTCCAAATCACTGAAGTCCCAAACCAAAAGGAGATGGAGCTGCGTAGCTGGGCAGCCATCTACAAAATCAGAGGGAAACGTTACCTTATTGTTTAAGGTCTGTAACTCCCTCTAGTACTATGGATGACCTCTTTGAAAAACTTGAAAATGAAGAGGGGACAAAGGGATAGGGAGCTAGGATCCTTAAATATGAGGGAAAAGTACTTTGTGGACACCTTCAACTGTCCTATCGATAACACCTTGGGAATGTGGGTTTTTTACAGCGGCAAGACGCAAGGACATGCAGCTCCAATTACCTGAACAGTAAAAACCTGCTGGAGAAGTCTCCAACAGCCAGACCCCTCCTTAAAACAGTACCATCTTTGAAATGTAAGAATCATAAGACCTCATGTGGTCTCTCTCCTTATTTTTGCCTTACATCAGATCTCCAGCTTCACTGATTCTGAACTCCCCAGCCCTTGCTCCCTACCAGTCTCCTGTTTTGGCTTCCCTTCCGGTTGTAGGAGGATTTGTGGTGAGTGAATCCCTTTTATATTTCTCCTGGCATGAACCATGCCACAAGCTTCTCCCTCTGGGTCTAACTGACCTATTACCAACCTTGGAGCTGTCCAAACATACTCCCCCTCTTATGCATCTACCCCTGTGCTGCTGAGCACTGCTTCAAAAAGCCACTAGACAAGGGGTCTCCAGCGTCCTAGGGTCATAGTATTGCATGACAAACTTCTCCATCCTACGCCACAGCTGTAGCTAAACCCCACACTGGCTCTACCTAATTGTCATCTAATCCCCACCCAATTCTTGTTCTTGGGAAGTTGATCTTCCTTTAGAGAAATGAAGCACTCAAAAGGATCAGGCAGGATCCTCTATGCCTGTGAATTAATCTAAATTGATGTCCATCCTTACCCTGTCTCCTTTCAAGTGCACTGCCTCTTTTTTGTGTTGAAAGCAACTGGCCAGCAATACTTTGTTCCACTGTCCTTAGCTCCAACGAAGACCCTGAGGGGTGGCCTAGTGCTTTGTCCCTGTCCCTGCATTCTCAAATCCCCTCCTACCAAGCTATCTCTGTGTGGCTTAGAAATGTGTCCCTGTGCCTGCCACACTTATGGGAAAACAAACACACAAAGGGTCTCCCCTTGATCTTTTGTCTTCTCTAGCAATTAATTATTCTTCCTGACCAAGCTTGCCAGAGAGATCAATTCTACTCTCTGCAATGCCTTCTTCGACTGTCCCAACCAAAGTTCACACTTCTTCGCTAATAATATTCTGAGAGGGCACACAGGCTCCTTATATATCAAAGGCAGGCTCAGCAGATGGCTTTTGGGAATATACTCTGCTATCCTTTCTTAAAGTCCGCATCTTTTCTAGCCCAGGCTTCCAGCTGCTGACTCTGTGCTCCTGGGTTTTTTTCTCCCCTCTGTTTCATTAGCTTCCCTAGGTCCCCCTTTGCCGTTTTTTTCTCTTTGGCGTACCCAGAGTTCTAATCTTTTAAGTCTCCATGCCCAAGTAGAAAGGTTCTTCCTCATTTTTATAATTCATGGATAAAACTATGATGCCAGAGAAGTCAAGGCTATTTCCAGCATTCTCATGAATTACCTCACGTTGGGACCGTCTGTCTCTCCCTTTGGCGCAACTCCAAATCACAAGGAGGAACCCACTAAGTACTTTCTTATAGGAAAGCCTTCAAGATTAGAAAGGCTGGAAAGGAGAGGGGAGGTTTGTAGAAAACCAGGAATAAGCAACATTACAGGTTCTCTTTAAAAGGATAGCTTTGAACTTTTTAATTTTTTTTAAAGTTTTCAGCTCTTCTAAGGAGGAAACGGTTTGTAATGGGTTGCCGGCAGTTGGTGTTTTTAGTAGCCTGGTAATACTTAATATCTTCTTTAATGGTGGGGATGATTGTCATTTTACAGAAGAGGGAACACATGCCAATCAACAATCAAGGCTAATCGGCCCCAAGGTCTCAAAGCTAGTAAGTCCCCGAATCAAAAAGCAAGAAGATTCAAAAACCAAACCAGCTCTCTCCAAACACAGCACCCCTGAACCATCAAACAAAATTAGGATCCTGAAGAGGAGGAGATGGGAAATTACAAAGTTTGACAATCTTATAAAGACAAGAGGGTGATGCCACAAGACATAACAAACAAAAACAACAACAAAACAAAAACAAAACAAACAAACAAAAAAAAAAACCTGGGCAATACTCTTCTATCCCCAGTTTCCTTCTTCAGTAGGCACCACATAGCCCAGTTAGTCACCTGCCTTAATATTTTCCTTTCAAATAGTTTTTTTAAATACAGATGTTTGTTTACTCTCATTTCTAACTTTTCCTTATCTTATTGAGCTTTTAAAAAAGGAAAGAAATAGGAAAAAAAAACTTTTGGTGACATTTGACTGGTTTTGTTCACCTGCCTCCACTCTCCTTTTGCTGTCCCCTCTGCTGAGGGTGTGCCGAAATTCTGTTGCCACAAGCACGTGACACTCAGGACCGCTCATTTCAGAGGTTTGGGACGCAGTCACCTGAGGATTATTGTAGCTTCTCCTGAGAGGGAATCAGCAGATGAATAAGAACTCCAGAAAATTGTTTCCTTGGCTTTTTCTATAAACCTACTCTGATTTTTCTATCAACCAGAATAATAATCTAATTTTTCCATTTAGCTTTTTAATGTAGACTATAAAGACTAGCAAGAACTTCACTGGTTGGTTCTGAGATGGCTTATGGGTGTGTGTGTGTGTGTGTGTGTGTGTGTGTGTAAACATCTTCAGAAAAGTTACCTTTAGGGCAATCAAAAACTAAGGAGGCAGGTATTTTCTTTGTTATATTAAGGAAAAGGCAATTCTGGCCAATAATAAAAAAAAAATCTCAAATGTTAGTTCAATTGCTGAAAAAGCATTGATAAATTTATCTCCTGTTATTCAATAAAGGACTCTTTTATAAGAATGGATCAAAAATATTTTAAACCATGCCATTGTAACATTTTACTGCATAACTTTTTTCCCAAATTCATGCCTCTGTTATCTCTCAAGACTCTTCATGATTCGTGGGGTGACCACTATGATTCTGGATCCCTCCCTGGCCTTGCTCACTACCAATGTGATTCCTAGAAAGCCTAGTCTTTAACTTTCTACTCAAGTTTTTTAGAAAACTAGCTATCTGTTTCCCTGGGATATGTTTGGCACTAAGCTCTTAGGAGATTCACAAAGAACGATGGAGAAAACCCCAGAAAAACCACATGCAGAGAAAGAAAATGACAGAGATTTGAAGTCAGTGATGACTTTGAGGATCTGAGGTGTCACCCCGACACGTGCAGAGGAGCTGACACTGTGCCTCTGAGGGGGATGGTGACCTTAAGGAGCAGCTCAAGCAGCAGTTTAACAGAATAGAACTCTGGCAGAGGCGAGTTGCCATAGCAATGCCACCCCCACCCCAGCTTGGAGAGGGCTTCAGGGGCTACTGAAGTCAAAGTGTCATTGCTCTCATATCCCAAGTGAGCACTGACTCTCATAGTCGTGACTCATTCCACAACTCGATTCCAGGCAACTTATTCATTAGTGTAGCCCTTCGGTCTAGCACACTGGAGACCCCCACCTACCCACCCAGTGAATACTGAAGCAAAGAAAGAAAATGGAAATCTGGGAATAGGGCAAAAAGACAGAGAAGAAGGACAGGGACAGAGAAAGCTAAAATGGGCAGCAGACCCTGTCTCAGGCAGACAACTAGGAGATGTATCCTCCTTTAAGATGGAGGATTCTTGGAAAATTCAGTGGGCACAGCATTCATGTGGAACTAATATATCGGTGTGTTCAAGGCACACAGGATACATGGAGGACAGATAAACAGGACACTTGGAAAGTGTGTCTGATGGATGTGAAGGTTTATCTTTAAGGCCCTTTCCAGCATGATGTGACTGCCTTCTGGTACCTTCTATGGCAGGGAAATTTTCTCACTCCCCTGCGTGGTCCTGATGAAATGAAATATAAACCTCTAGCTTTAGAGGCCAGAGAGAGGTAGAAGTGAGGAGTTGACTCCGAGAAGGAGTTTGCTATTCCTCTTGAGGATGTTTACAGATAACTTCTGGCTAAACTGATGCTTTCTCTCTAGTGGACATTCTGCTAATGAATGGTAGTGAATGCTGTATAGCGTGAAGGCTTGAGATTCGGCATCTAGTTCCCAGCTAAGCTGCACCACTCTGCTCGCTCTATTTCTGTGCTCTGGGGTGCTCTGGAGTTCTCCCTAACCAAAGACAAAGCGCACACCTAGCTCCCATTCTCAGGCATATTTGCATTTTTTTCCTTTCTCTTCTGCCCTCATTGATCTGACAAAGATCTGCTTGGTTGGCCTCATTCAAAAGGAGGAAGGATGCAGGAAAACTTTCCTATATCTGAATGAAAAGACACATCAGGGGTCCACACAATGAGAAAGATAAGATGGGCTTGTGTTTTTCTGCTATTGGGGATGAATGTTCAATTTATGTGGAAGAAAGGAAGGGGGGATGTGAGGTGGGGTAGACAAGGCTGAAGGCAGAGAAGGACAAAAGGAAAAAATGAGAAAGTGAGAAAAGTGGGAAGAAGGTAGGGAGAGCAGAAGGAAGGAGAGATAAAAGGGAAGTGAAGAAGGGAGACTAGTTGGGGCTTAGCTAATTATCACGTATACAGCTAGAGATGAAATGCAAACCGAAACCTCTTACATCTCAAATCCACCACAGAACATCACAGAAGTTCTTGTGGAGTTAACTTCTAAGAAGAGGCTCAGAGACAAAGTTTTAAATAACCAAGTTTAAGACTCACATGAATAAGGTCCCTTTCACCGAGTTGTCAGATGTCCTTCCTCCTGACAGGACCGGAAGTACACACCTCCTTCGTACTGCCCTTTAAAGTGGTTCTGGGTTTAGGCTCCTAGGCAAAGCCTTGGGTGGACTCTGTGTCCCAGCCTTCCTCATAAATCTTGGGTGCTTCCCCCATGATCGGGGGAGGCTTTAAGGAGGCCAGAAGACCTGACGACGGCTTCCACATTGTCTTCTTGGTTTTCCTTTCTAGGAACCACGTAGCTCCTCATCCCTGGGCCCACCCCAATTCAAGGTGTCTCTGTACTTTAGCTAGCTCATGGCACTGCCCTGTCTGGAACTCTCACCCGTCCCCAGGCCCCAAACAAATGCATCCATGGCTCCTTACTTCTTCGAACCTCTTCATGGGACGCCCTCACCCCACACATCCAGACATCCCTCTATCAACCTAACAGCCACAGTCTGTGACATTGCTCAGCTTCAAGGCTTTCACCCTCAATGGACCAGGGTTCCTTTAGGTAGACAAAAGACAAGCTTCTTTCCTCCCCTTTGCAACACCATACTTGACACACAGTAGGCACTCAATAAATGTTTGTTGGGTAAAGGGGTCAGTGAAGAGCCAGTCGCCTTCTCCCTCACTGCGCTTGAAACCCAAATGTCCTTTACAAGGCTGCTCACTAAGTTTGAAACCACTTTGTGTGTCACTGCCCCCCTCCAACCTCTTGACAGATGCATATTCTGTGCCCTTTTCGCCGCCTCCTACCCTCTCTCCTTTCTCTCTTATTCCCCTTTGTCGCTTTCAGGGTACACTAACCCAAGCATTTGATACTGGTGAAAATCTAGCCACATCAATGTCACAAAAAAATACTGACTGCCCCCCACCCCCACCCCAAGCTGGTCTTGGGTTAGCTGGGAGGTATGAGAAGTACAGATCTTTAGGGAAAATGTCTTCATGAAAAGAGGGTGCGGGTTGGAGCAGTCCAACTCCTGGAGAAGTATACAAACAACTGTTGACATACTACACACTGTGGCAATGACAGAGGCAGTTTGGGATCCTGGAAGGAGGTTTGAAAAGGTAACCCCCATGTCCTCTGCCTTTTTATTGGCAGGTGTCAGTCTCTGAGTTAAAAACTTGGAGAACCAGCAATGAGTCTCTAAGTGGTGCCTGTTGTGTCAGACAATATTGTCACACACACACACCCATCCATCCCTTCTCAGTCAAAGCTGAAAAGGATCAAAACTTCTATATAACCTCCTCCAGACTTGCCTTAGGAAAGAATTGAGATTTCTCTCTTGGCTTCCTCCAAGGTCCAGCCTGTGGACACAAAAGAGAACTTTTGTTACAGTTGTAAAGACCAGCGATAAGGAGCTGCTTCCAGATCTGTATGTACTTGGGCACGTAGCACCTGGCGGGTTACCCAAGAAAATGCACAAGACAAGAAACAGGCTTTTGTGGCAGTGCTTTTGATGCCTGGCTTAAACACCTCCCTGGACTTTGGTTTGAATGTCCATCCTCAGCCATCCACACCAAATGACCGACCGACTGATGGGCACCCAGGAAGCCCAGAGCCATCTTCCAGAAGAGTGAAGAAAGGAGACATTGTTGAGTGCTGCGTGAAAGGAGTCATTCTGAGGGGACTCTCTGGACTGTGCCCACAGAGCATCAGGGGACCAGGGCCAGGGGAGCATGTTGTTTTCTCCGTATAGTTTTGCCACAGTCAGAATGGCCTGGTTACAATGGCTAACACTTGAGAGTTATGAGAAAGGATGAAGGGATCGTGAAAGACAGGCCAGAAAGATGTAGGTGATAGCAAGAGCAGATGCCCAACTGATTCAGGCTTCTCAAGGAGGTGGTGTCCTAACAGACACCAAGAGGGAAAGGACCTGGAACTTGGCTGTGGTGATGGAGGGGCATGGGTTTACTGATGAGCCAGGGCAACTAAACATCAACTTGGTTGTTTTGATAATTATCAAGAACTGGCAAGAACAGGTTTTCTTTGCCCATGGAGAAATCTATGAAATAGACCCTATTGTTACTGTACCTGACCTGGGGGTTGTGGTGATAAGGTGGCAGTGTCAGAAGGGGACATAGGATGGAATGGCACTCAGTGCGGGGTCCCTGGCCCTGTCAATCACATGTGTGCCTCACCACTACTATCTACCTACCCTTCCCAGATTCCCCGAGGCTCGTGAGATGCACCTTTAAAAAAAAAAAACTGAAATATTCGCATAGAGTGAATTCTAAAACACACACAACACTACAACAGCACAATCTATTAAATATAAATACAATGCCCATTTTCCAAATCTCATACCAGTCTTACTCTGCCAAGACCAACTAGAAGGAGCTCTTCCAGGGAGAAATGATCAGTGAGAATTGGCTATGTGTGTTTCCTAAACAGGCCTATACATGGCTTAAAAGGGTTCTCAGGAAGTACCCAAAGAAAAAAGATGCAACAAAAACATCTGCAGCTGAGCTCTCCTGAGGGATGAGAGTGGAACCCTGGGATTGAGGCTAGTCCCTTACTATGCAGGAAAATCATGGACACAGAGCTGGAACGTGCAAGAAAAGAGAGCCTAGGGAGCCGAGGGATGGAAGAAGGAGTCTCTCCCTCTCTCTGCTGCACTACAGAGAGAACTCATCTGGAGAAAGAAGATGCTCCATTTCCTGGGATGTGATTAAACCTTTTTGTAGAGCTCCCACCCCAAACCCTCAGACAGTCCCTTGCCTTTTACTGATTCAGAGATAACAGAAAAAAAAAAAAAAAAAGAAAGAGAAATGTCAAGGCATGACCTTACCTTTCCAAGTCCCCTCTGCCTATTTGGGGCTACCCACACAATAGCTAACATGTAAGCAACTAGCCAGGTGGTTTCCTGACTCTGTCTCCCCTGAGAAGTGCTTCCCTTACCCTTAAGCACTTGAGGCAGGCAGACCCTGAGGTGGGGCAGACTTCCAAAGTGGCAAGGGCACTGTTTGCACCCACATCCTTGCATAGGCAACTCCCCAGTTTAGCCTCACTTCGAATTCAGTGTTGAGCTGAGACCCAGGGAAGATATAAACTTGGAGTTGCTCACAGGCAGGTGCTCATCTTTTAGGTGAAGGAAAGGGTCTCCAAATGCCAGGGCTTGGCAGCCCACTCATCCATAAGAAAATAAACCAAGTGACCGGGGTTGGGGGTTGGGAGAAGGCTGGGACATCCTGGTTCCTTTGATACCATCAATGACAGAGGGATAACACCTGATGAAGGAAGCCCTCATTCCCTCCCCATGTTTTAGCTTTGATGTTGGTTGTATGGGGGACACATAACAGGAGAGTGACAATAAGAATGTGAGAAATGGAGCTAAGCACAGGCTGAATCTTTCTACCCAGACCTGGCTTCAGTGCTGATAGGTGTGGTGTCTGGCAAGTTCCAGTCCCTCAGAAAGTGGTAATTGCAATTGGATTTGATTTACCAAAGATATGGTCAAGCTTGAACTTCTCAGTTGGCTTGATAAGTCAGCAAATACTAGAAGACTCTTTGACTCGTTTATGGGGTTGAAAGACAAATGGAAAAGGTTTTTTTTTTAATGTTTTCTCTCTGTTTTCTGTCTCCATGTCTGGTCTCACATTTTCAAAGACTGCCAGGTAAAAGCAAAATAGACTCTAGACAGTTTTCGAATATCTATAATGGCCAAATATTAGCTTATGTTTATATTTTGTCATTGTATCACATATACATTATCATAAAGGATAAAAATAACCAGAGTAGAAGGATATAAATGCCTACCATTAATATTTAATATTGATCACTAATTTTGTGCATATATGTAACTACTACATACTCAGGGCCTTCATATACACTGCTTCTTGGAGATTTGTCTGAATCTTGTAAAAACTTCATTTAGGAGTTCACCTATTTTTCTCTAATTACCTTTATGACATCTTGGGAGGGACTCTCTATTGTTAGAAAATACCCAGGAGTCTAGGTTTAAAGATAGAAACAGTGGGAAGAAACCCTCTCCACCATAAGAATTAAGCCTTTAGTGGAGAGTCACATTGTACTCTACTGACCCATTTATCTTCCAGCTCTCTTCAGAACGTAATACATAAAACCACCACACGGACAGGCACACAGGCAAAGGACCTGCCTTGCAACTTGGACAAAGCCACTAAACATTTCTCTGAATTTGACTTCCTATTTGGCAACTGCAAACAGACGTGGCTGCCTCACTTGTGACAGATAGAAGCTGTTTGTGTGAAAGTATGGAGTATGACCTATTTCTTGGGTTTAGCATATAACTTAGTGCCGCTGATGACGTCTGTCCCTGGGCTGCCTGGGACCAGCTTGTGATGGACAGCTTGAGTTTGAATCAAGTTGAAGATACTTATGGTATCTGGCCTCTAACCTTCAAGATGCTCTAGTAAGAGTCAAGCAGGCTTCCTACCAGCTTTCAAATATTGGTGGGTAGGCTGCTTTCACTCAGACCCCAGGAAGGGCTGATGCTGTTGAACCCACCTCCTTACGGAGCATGTAATGATGGCTGCTGGAAAACATGGCAGAAGACAGAGGTCATGGTACCTCTCTGCCCATTTTCTCCTCCTTGAAAATGCCCCTTAATCTCTTCAACTAAGTTCCCTTTGGGTCCTTTCAAGATGTGATTTGACACGAGGGGGGGGGAACAGGGGGGGGTGGGAGGGTGAGCCTTCTCACTTTAGAATCTAAATGTGAAGCTTTAATGGTTGACACCCTTTGTTTGGGGTACCAGCCACCAGTGTCAAGACTGGCATTCTTGGGTCTATCAGCTTTGCTTCTAAAATAGTTGGGATCCTTGCCTGCCGAGCTCCGGCGGATGCTTGCTGTCAAAATGGCATTCTTAGGTTGTTTTTTCAGCTTTATAGATTCAGCTCTTAGAACTCACAACAAGTGGCACATTGCAGCTTCTCAACTCTTGTTGATATTATTGAGGTAAAACCATATTGTAAAAAACCCTCGCTATATTTTCTTAAATGTTCTTCTCTACATGATCCATTGTCAAGGGGTGGTTTTTCTAATGAAAATAATACAATAACTTTAATAACACAAAAGAAGCCATATGGCATAATTGGGTCAATGCTTCATTAAAGTTTCCTATGATTTACTATTCTCTCTTTTTTTTTTTAACATATCTGTTATTATAAGTGGGCAGTATTCATATTAACCACATAAAAAGACCGATCAGCATCCAGATTTAAGTTTCCATGGTACAGAATTTGTGTGTGTGTGTTTTGTTTGTTTGGTGTTTGTTTGTTTGGCAGTAGTTGATTTTCCAGTTCTTGGTTTTACCCAGGAATTCTGATTTATAAAATGTTGTTTTACTTCCAATACTGATGCTTTCAACCCAGTAGTTGCTCTCTACACTTGCTCCCGCTCCTCATAAGTACATCATATACACCTCCTGTACTTGATGAGGGCTTAAGTGATGGGTTTGCCGCAATGACGTCAGCACGCGTGTGGGTGGATCCTCCTGGAGCCAGACCAAGGAGCGGTGTCTCGGTTGGTTCCTAAGACCATCAGAACTATGTGTTTTGCGGTGGTCTTAGGTGACCCCTGTGAACACGCCGCTGTTTGACCCCACTCCACTTCCAGGTTGAGAACCACAGCTTTAGATTTTTTCTGAAGCCATCTTTCCCAAACTTCTTAACTGCTCAGAACCTGCTCCTATTGAGGCTTGGGAGGAGGGGGAAGGAGCTTTTTGACATGTCTTCTTTGTGCCCGGGTCAAGACAAAGTAAGCCATATTCCTAACCCTCTTGTTATACAGAGGCTTCTCCCTTCTACGCTTAGCTCTTGCCCCTACCCAGCTGTCTCTGACCTAATGCCCTCTCTCCTCTGGATCCTGCCCTTTTCCTCTTTGCTTCTGTTATTTTTATCTGCCAAGCTACGGCTTTTTTTTTTTTTTTTTTTTTTGGTTCCCCAGAATGGCTAGATTCCTTTGCCTTCTTGTAGATGTTTTTACCTGTATCTTTTTTTTTTGTCTTTTACTTTTATGTTAATAAGACCCCCCACAAGAATGCAGGCATCTGAGAGAATAAAGAAAATTCTGTTAGACTGTGTCTGCTTTCCTCCCATCTGCCTCCACTTCCCTTGCTTGAGTTAGGATCAGCAGGTAGCAAACTGTTATATGGGGGGCCGGGATTGTCCAAGGAGCAAGGGGTTTTATGCCTTGCAATATTGCCAGGCTCATCCAAACCCTTCAGCCAAAGTACTGTGACTTCCTTAGAGCTAATTTCTTCCAGGAGTTCCTTGTAAGACTGGGGAGAGAGGAAAAGAGGAAGGAGAAAAGGGAACTAGGGTTTCTCTATCCCCTTCCCTCAATGCATACGAGCCTGTTTATTAGGATATGTGTGACCACATATAGAGTTGATCCTGCCTGCCTGCTCTGGTTCCTGCAGATTCGAACTAGGGAAGGGAGCTTACACAGGAGTGAAAACAGATAGCTGGCTTCTCAGAGGGTAGCCAGGCCTGCTGGGCATGAAGTCAGGGTTTTCCTTCAGTTTGGCAATGCATCTGCCTGGGTCTCCTTCCCATTAAGGCAATCCCCAAATTCTGGACCCTTTCCCAAGCTCTGCTCAGTCTCAGGGAAGTATTCTCCTCTGCACCCTCATAACTACCCACTGAGGCAGAAAGCTATAAGACAGTAAGAGTTTATTATGGGTGTTCTCGATGCCCGGTTATAGTAGACTGCCTTGCCGGCGCCCTTTTTTTTTTCTTTTTTTTTTTCAATTTATAGGCATTTTATGAAGCTGAAAGCACATAGAAACACAAAGTTCTAAGCTATTAAAGCACTTAGGAACTTTAAAAAAGAATATATCATAAAAAATATGTCAATTTGCCTAAACAGGCACTGCAAACAGGGACCTGAAGTTGATCATAGAAAGCTGTGTTGATCTATGCAGACAGCTGGTTGAAGTTACTCTGAGGCTGGTCCCATAGATTGTTGTTCATAAACAGCCCAGGTAGGCTGGCGCCTTTTCTGAAAAGATTTTTAGCTGCTGAAATGATGCACATATTGAAGTGTCCCAGCATGGCGATCGTCTCTTGCTTCTGCCTCAGAGACTCTGTGATACAGATACACGGCAAGAAGAACCATTTAGCACAGAAAAGAGAAAGCAAAAAAGAGTTGGGTGTGTATGCAGAACTAGAAATGCCCTTTCTGTAAATCATCTTAATGCCAGTTTCCAGAACTATCCTTCCTTCAATGATGGGAGATTGTATGTGGGTAGGTAGATGGCTTGGGTTGGGATCCCAGCTGATCAGAGGGAGCCCATGACCCTCATGGCTGATCAGAGGGAGCCCATGACCTCGTGGCTGATCAGAGGGTGCCCATGACCCTCGTGGCTGATCAGAGGGTGCCCATGACCCTCGTGGCTGATCAGAGGGAGCCCATGACCCTCGTGGCTGATCAGAGGGAGCCCATGACCCTCGTGGCTGATCAGAGGGAGCCCATGACCCTCGTGGCTGATCAGAGGGTGCCCATGACCCTCGTGGCTGATCAGAGGGAGCCCATGACCCTCGTGGCTGATCAGAGGGAGCCCATGACCTCGTGGCTGATCAGAGGGAGCCCATGACCTCGTGGCTGATCAGAGGGTGCCCATGACCCTCGTGGCTGATCAGAGGGAGCCCATGACCTCGTGGTTGATCAGAGGGTGCCCATGACCCTCATGGCTGATCAGAGGGTGCCCATGACCCTCGTGGTTGATCAGAGGGTGCCCATGACCCTCGTGGTTGATCAGAGGGTGCCCATGACCCTCATGGCTGATCAGAGGGTGCCCATGACCCTCGTGGCTGATCAGAGGGTGCCCATGACCCTCATGGCTGATCAGAGGGTGCCCATGACCCTCGTGGCCACCTGCAGAAGCTGATGATGCATTTTCTCACCTCATGGCACTGCACAAAGTGTGGGGCCAAATCCTCTGTGCCCTGTCCTCCAACCTAGGGAAAAACTTGTTTCTCCCAGCACTGTGTTCCAAGCCAGCTCGAAATCACGGGAAATCCTCTGTGTCTGACATAGAAAAGCCAGGAAGACTGCAGTTACCATATTCCTTTCTAGAGGAAATGGAGACAGAGCTGGTCTTCTCCTTTGCTGGAGACAGAAGGGTGTGGGGGAGGGGCATGCAGAGAGAAGACACACTAAAGTTTGTATGTTAGTCAATGGCACATGCTTTCAGAAGGAGTTAGAGTTCCCATTGTAACCCATGGCCAGTGGTGACAGTCCTCTTTGTCTTTTCACTTTGGTTTAGCTTCTGTGATGCATTCAGGCACTTTCAAGCCACACACACACACACACACACTTTCACAGAAAACATAGCAACAGAGGATACATTTGCAGTATTTGTGGTATTCTCAGCACATTTTTAAATTACACAGGATCACATCTGGGAACTATTGAACAGGGGGCTGTTGTAGCCAAGGTATCACCAGGAAGGCTGTCTAATCAGAGAAGCATCTAGAAGGTTTCTTCCAGTAGCTTTATAGAAACCAAGAAATAGAGGGCCTTGAATTTCTCCCAGGAGTAGCTGTGGAAGGCCTGGAAGAACAAATCTGTAGCCATAGCTGAAATCCATTACTCTTGAGGGCAAGCAGGAAGCCCTTTTTAATGAAATTATTATTACATCTCGCACTTTTTTTCTCTTTCATATTTTGGGGATTATAATATTATAGTTACAACATTTCTCCTTCTTCCCTCCAAACTCTTCCATATAACTACTCACCCCACTGCCTCCCCCTCACAAAGTTCCTCCCCTTCCCTTCTTCTTTTCTCCTCTGAGAAGGTGGAGGCACCTCTGCCTATCCCCCGCCCTGGTACATCAAGTCTCTGCAGGGCTAGGCTCATCGTCTCCCACTGAGAACCAGACAAGGCAGCCCAGTTAGGGGAGCATATTCCACAGACAGGCAGCAGCTTTAGGGATGGACCCCACTTCAATTGTTAGGGGACCCATAAGAAGACTGAGCTGCACATTTGCTATATATGTTGGGGGAGGGGGCTAGGTCCAGCCCACATAATGCTCTTTGGTTGGTGGTTCAGTCTCTGAAAGGACCCCAGGGGATAGAAACTGCACAGGAAGACCAACAGTCAACGTCTAACACTTTTTATACTCTAAGAAATGCAAGCTCATTTGCGGTCATTTTGGAAAACAATTATGCTCATCAGATAGAACCAGATTACCTTGACCAAGTGCCAGGAAGTACTGGTGCTAGTCAGTTGTAAGTGTATTCTCATGGGGAAAACTGAGAGTGAACAAGAGGCAAACACTGTCTTTATACTGTGCTGGAAATAGATCAGACCTCTAGAAACCCCTGAAGGCTTCTCAAAGACATGCAGGGCTAGTTAGCACAGCATAGTTTGGAGAACCTCTACCTGGGACTATAATCTTAAAATGGATTCTACGAATACATGCAGATTCACAGGGAAAGGAAGAAAATGTGCGGTTGATGAGAACAACCTCCTCCGGCATAGGCATGAGCGCAGCAGTGGATATCCCCCGAAAGCATAATATCTTATTCCAATCTGTGTACATTCAGGTTCCAGTTCTCTCTAGAGTAATATTGGCTTTTAAATGTACATTGCAAGTATCCAAAGACCTAGATGAGAGCCGGTCTTCAAGGTAGTCAGTCATCTTTCTGGTCTAATTATTTCAGTCACTGCCTGTGATTAACATTCTGGAATTACATATGCTTTTTGGTTTTGTTTTTCCCTCTTTGGTTTTGTGAGGCAGGGTTTCTCTGTGTAACTCTGGTTATCCTGAAACTTAGTCTGTAGACAAGGCCGGTCTTGAACTCGAGATCTGCCTGCCTCTGCCTCCTGAGTGCTGGGATTAAAGGTGTTCACCATCACTGTCTGGCTTTGGAATTACATTTAAAAAAAAAAATAAAACATATATCTCATCTCTTTATAGATGAACTTGGCTTTCCCAAAATGATATTAAGTAGTTAGGGGAGAAATAACCTGAACTATCACTCTTGACTCCAGGTGGCCTTCCAATTTGTAAAAGTTAAATCCTCTTTGAAGGATGAAAATATTCTCAGCAATAATAATTAAAGTGACCCTCTCTCTGAGTGTCTGTAGTAACTACCTTGTTCAGTGCTGAGGGTGAGAATGACTGACAGAGCTTCGAGCCCAAGAGTGTATCGTGTAATAAAACGGACAAGGGAGCCATCAGTTAAGACCTAGTCTAGCAAATGTCCAGTTGAGGGAGAGTCAAGTTGGGTTGAAGGCGGGTGACTTGCCCTAAGGTGTTAGAGAAAGTTATGAAAAGATTTCTTGGGGATACCACTTCAACTTCATCCAAGGAACTCAAATTTGCCAGATAGAACTGGAACCCAGGTCTCAAGTGGAGACAACTCCTGGAAGGACCCCAGATATAAAAAGTTGGAAAGATGAGAAAAATGGAGGAGGCCTTTGGAGGAGCTTGAAAGGAATTCAGAATGGAGGCAGAAGAGATTGATCTGTAATGACATATGACATCGTGTAGGCGCTGGTAGACCACATTTTTGGATTTTATACTAAAGGCCAAGGAGGTCAACTGGCCTATTTGTGCTGCATTATTTTAAAGGAAATCAGAGCTCTCCTAGCATGTATTATGCACTGTGGTGGGCCAAGAAAGACAATGGAAATGTGAACCAGACCTGTCCCTGACCAGCAATGACCAGCAGACCTAAACTTGATTTTGACTTCAACTAACATGGAAGCCAGTTAGTTGGTCTATACCTTTGACATCATAGAATTCCTTCCTCACCAGGAGGAAAGAGAGGGAGGACAGGTGGATCTGAAAGAATCATGCCACCTTTACTGAAAAGTAAAAGAGCCTATCCCATGCTTTACTCAACCTAGAGAGACTCAGGTTGATGGCTGATTGAGCTGGTTGGAGGTTGCTTGTTCCTTTCTCAGAGGCTCAAGGTGCTCACTTGTGAAATGTTGATACTTTTTTCTTTGGAAAGCTAAGTGGAATGCTTGTCAACTACTAGCAGGCAACCTAGTACGTGATAGGTGTCCAGATTTGGTTACCATATATTGCCACTCCACCACGGAAGACATATGCAGCAAGAGCGTATCAATGTATCTTACAATGTCTGCAACAGAGAAGTTGTACCTTTCACAAGAGCAAACCTATTACAATGTCCAGATGTAGGGTTTGGGTTTTTGTTTTTTTTTTTTTTTTTTTTTTTTTTGCATACAAAATGTGGTTTAACCTGCTTCCCAACCACCAGCAACACGCAACTGAAATTAGATAAAAGGTAGAAAAATGGATGTAAGAGCACAGAGCAAATTCTGGCTTATTAGATTTCTTTCCTTGAGGGGTTCCAGACTCCTCCTCCAGACAGTTCCCCTGGCTCTGTGCTCATGAACACAGTGCGATATGCTGATGACTGAGTAAAGTCAGGTAAAGAACCTATCCCATGGTCCTGAACAGAGAGCCCAATTCAGTTACTATGAACCACACACGTCCCTTAAAAGAAAGGAAAACAGGACAGACATTAGATTGGATCTTCCAGAAGGTCTTTGTTGCAATGTTCTCCATCATTGAAAAAAAATTACATCTTCAAATAAGGGCAATAGCAGCACAGCTTATTGAAATGTTACAAGCAAATCCCCACTTCTCCTAAGAACAATATGAAATGCCCCCCAACACATTAACTGTAAAATGCCTTTAAAAGAAAAAAAAAAGCACCATGAAATCCTACAGAAAAAAAAAAGAATACGTGAAACATCTCCACACATGGATCTATGGTTGGTCATCACTGGGTCCCTTGCCTGCAGCTCTGGGACAGAAAGAACTGGAGTAACCTCCATTCCTTCGGGGTAGTTTGCATAGCCCATCTAGGCATCTTCCTTTCAGCTAGAGCCCCACATGTGGGACAGACCATGAAGCAGCATCTATGGCACAAGTTGACTGAGCTGATGGGCTGGAAGTTTCTCAGAGGGGTTTCTTTTGGAATGCACAGGACAAAGAACAGAGAGCTTAAGGACAAAGAACACAAGGGGGTCCCCAACCTCCTATACCTGTGAAAATAACTACACCCAGTAAGTCAGAGACACCTCTCACTTCTCCATACCACTCAGCTGGTGTCATGTGATCTACCAACATGGAAAGACCAAGAAGCACATGGAACAAGGAAGGGGTCACAGTGTGTGGTGTAACATGGCTACCACACCAGGACAGACTGCAGGACTTTATCAGAGCCCTGTAGCTGCCACACTGTATGCAGACTCAACAGCATTCGAAATGCCAAGTGAAAGTGGCCTTCGTTTTAGAGCTCAGTTGTGTCTTTTTGAGGCCATTATTAATAATATCAGCTGAGGCTTCCCATGCCCACTCTCAGCTTCTTGTGTTTGCATACAGCTGTATCCTAACAACAACACCAACAACAACAAAAAAAAACAAAACAACAAAAAAAAAACCAACCCAGACATGAAGCATTGGCAAAATGCAGAAAGCCAAAGGGCAGAAGACAATGGGGCATGTTTTATAAAGAGGCTCTCTGAGCTTGTTTTGCTTCTTTTCCTTTCTTTGATGTTGAAATCACTCTGCACACTGGATGGTTAACATCATTCCCCAGTCCAGTGAGCCACAAGTGCTTCAACCAGAACCCTGGTCCCAGACCAAGCATGTAAATAGCAGCTTTGACTCCCCAGGAAATGATGCCTCAGAACTGAAGAAGGGTTGCTTGCTAACGCTTAACACAACTAGAAATTCCCACCTGAAGTTGTCCCCATGGGACTAGAGAAGTCATTGCCTGCACATGGGTGCCTTTGAGTAACAGGAGGATGGGAGAGGGGAGGACAGAAATTCATAATGCAGTCAAGGGAACGTTTAGTACAACTGAGTGCAGATAGCAATGGCTTACAGGTCTTTGACTAGCCATTGCCCTGATGACCCCACCCCACCCTGCAAAACAAAAGAAGCCCTCTGCATTGTGTGCTGTGTAGAACAGCATGCTAAGAACTAGCTAGGACAGTTGTGGATAGACCCTGTATAGGGTGTATTCCTAATTTGGACACCAGTCTTTCAAATACATCTGGTCTCCATCAACCATGCAGAAAACAAACACTGAGGGTGGGAATGGGGCCATTAATCAATATGCAGAAATCCAGCTTAATAATCATCTGATTAACTCACAGACTAGGGAATGTGTCCTCAGAGAACTGTACAATTGGAAAAGGGTTTTGGTAATAATCTGTCCGCCATTCCCTTGGTGTGCAGATGAGGTACAGGGAAAAAAACAGTGTGCCTATGAGCACAGGCTGTGGGGGTGGAAGAGCTGAAGCAATAGTGGTCCCAGAAGCCTGAATTATAGGCCAGGGACTCCTTTCATACCACACATGCCACACACATACACACTGCACAAGCCTTATAGCCAAGTGTGTGTATATATATATAATGTGTGTGTAACAACCTCCTCCCAACTACCCCTTGACTCTCACTAGTAAACCTCCAAACAAAATAACAATTCTGTACTCAGCTGCCAAACGAAGCACAAAAACGCCCACCTAAGATATCAAACATGTGCTCTTTCCATGTCTTAATTCTATGCTTAAGAGGGGCAAGGGTTACTGAGGAGAAAGGGTAGGCTGGGCTGATGTTTGTATGTAACATGTAGCAGCTGTCTTATCACACACATGTTCTGCATACTGTTTGCTCCCCTGCTTAAAGGGTAACAGTCGAGTGACTTCCAAACAACCAACACCTTCAGGCTTAGTTAGCATGTCTACATGGAATGAAACCTCTCATGCACCACCCATCAGCCTCTCCCTTGGAGAGTACTTCATAGTTTAGTTTTTGGAACACGTTGTCTACATACACAGTCTTCATTGAGGGTCTTCTTTGATGTCATTCAGAACCTTTTTCCAACAATCCGGGAATGGGTTACACACTCTCAATCCAAGGTTATGTTTGAGTCTTAGTATTAGTGTTGGTTTGATTCTCACGAATACATCTATGCACACACTGATTCATATACCTGTTCCATTTGGTTGATTATGCATCTAAGACTGCAGAGCTGTCTAGTTCCTGCTGCATGAAGAGTTCCTGCAAGAAAATCGAGTAAAGTGCAAAGGAGTGCTTTGGAGGGGTATTTCTAGCAATACAGAAAAGGTGCTGTCCAAAAGCATGCAGTAGATAGCTTCAGGGGCAGCCCTTTAGGCCAGTTTTACCTCCTAAATTTTAGTCCCTCTTAGGGGTAAAAAAAAAAAAAAGTATCTTCTCCTCACCTCTGTCAACTGTGCTCATGAAACTTGTAAGATGTGTGCACGCATACAGTCCCACACACGACCACATGTACTCTCAGTCACAAGGGTGCAGGTCGTGGACTTTTCCCACATTCTTGCTGTGCACTACTAGTAAGTTGCTTAGCCTCCCTGAGTCTCTGTGACCTCTTCTATACAGAGAGTTTGCAAATACTTCCAACTTGACAGGGTGAGGTTTCAATGGGTGCTGTAAAATGTCCAATCCAGTGCCAAGTCTGGCACAGAACACACAGCAGGGATGGTTCTTTGCCAGACATAGATCTGGTGCCTGCAGTTTTAACACAACCACAAAGATGTACCGAGGTACCGTACAATGGAATACGGGTGAGATCCATGTGCAGTTTCATCAGGAAACTTGTCAGAATAGGGAAGTCCCGCTTATCTATCTGTTCCTTAAAACACAATGAGCCAGGCTGGACCCTACCCATAATAAAAACCCAGCATCTGCACCTGCATACACATCATATTCTCCAAGTCTACAGAACTATGTGGAACACCAATGAGCCAGTATTCTGCTCTGATGATGGACTGATCCCTGGCAAACCCTTGACAGAAAAGGCTTCACCATAGTGATGCCTATTTGACTTCTCAAATATTTAACAAGATCCTGAAGGTTTCCCTGAGAGCTGGGAAACGGGGGCTTCTGTGCTCCAAGAAGGGGGCAGCACAGGACAAAACAGTACTGGAAGCAGTACATTTCAGGGAAATGGGCAGGGGACATGAGTCTTCCATGGTACCAGCGAGGCAGTGGACATAATTTCCCCCTCGGTTAGAAAATGGTAGACCATTTCTGGAAGTCTCCACTTGTGCTGTGATCTCTTGTTAAATATGCTTTGTTAATTAGTTATAGGAAAACTCCATGAAAATCCCCCAAAAGTGGTACTGAGTCCTGAAGACCCATAGCCAGCAGTTTCCTCATGATATAGGATGCAAATGTTTAATGGCAGGGGGCACCTAGCTGAACCAACATGCAGCCAAGTCTGGTTAAAGTTGACATATACACAGGCGAAATAAGGCCTACTATGAATTTCTCCTTTCTGATTAAAAAAAAAATCCATTAAATCAGCCTTCCAAATCCTCCAACTCACTCTTTTCTACAATGGTCTGAACATTATAAAAGAAGGTTAAACAATCATAGCAATCACATGTTGATCACTGCTCGGCTAGAAACAATGCTGAGGGAGTTACCGTTTGGGCGTATAACAGGTGCGGGGTGAATAGATAAGGAAGGCTATGTTCCCATACGAAAGGCATAATGAAACCTAATCATACCAAGTACTTGACGAAGGCATCCACGAAACACAAGGACAAAGTGAAATCTTTCACATATTCCTTTCCAGTGTTGTTGTCAATGTGTGAATGGCACTGAACCTGCAAACAACTGCAACCATTTCAGTCTCACAAGGGTTTGGTGAGAGACTCCCTTTCCTTTGTATAGACATCGCAAGATTGAGGCTCGCAGCTAAGTCTACAACACCCAAAAAGGACAGGAAACCCTGAGATGGAAAGATGCCATGGTCCTCCTCGGTGTGTCCCACAAACGCAAGATGTCTATTTTTATCTTTTATTTAAAAAAAAAAAAAAGGATCAGCTAGACAGAACAGCAAGCCACTGGCATCATGCAAAGGCATTAATTTTGGTATTTCTTCCCTCCTATCAAAACAAGTTATAATTAAAGTTCCCGTAGAAAAGTGACTATGAATGTTCCAAAATCAGTTGGTTTTTGTTTTTTAACCTTCACACCCACTGAAGAAAAATGCATGACCTGCCTTCCAACAAGGCAGTGGCTGAGGCGGTGTAATCACCAATGCTTGCTTGCCCACCTACACTACCTATCCCATGAGAAGGATAACGTTTAGTGGACATCTGTCATTGGTTAAGGAGAGATCCACAGTGGGATGTGTCTGTGATTTGTTTTTTATGAGAAAGCAATTGCACCTTATAAAATGTGTGTGCTCTGATCAGTTTCCAACAAATTCCAGGTACTCTTGGGTCCCAGGGACATTCATTTTGGAGTAGGTGTTTTGCACTGTGGCCTGTCAAAATGTCCACTCAAACCCTTGCTAGAGCCACCGGGTCCCTCACAAACAGCCGCCCCTTCTGTGCACCACCTATCACTAAGGGCTGGTTGGGGAAAGGAGACTCGATTCAAAAGACAAACCTGTCCTCTCAGAGGCTGGTCTAAGGGAAAGCTGCCCTTGCCTGTGTGCCATGCCAGCGTGGCACTGTGTGAAAACTATAGCGTTGCCACTGGGACTCCCCCTCACAGGGACAGCTGACACCTGCTACCTGTGCAAATGCTACCCCAACTGTCCTGCCGCCACTGTCTGAAATGAAGCTCTTGCTTGGTTCATTTTGGCAGAGCAAGCTTTCAGTTGTGTATGGCACAGTGAAATATCTTCTTCAATGCTATGTAATTTTGGACTAAAAAGAAGTCTATTTAAGGCACGTGTCTCAGTGTGAATATTAAAACAAAAACAAGACAAAAACAAAACAAAACAACAAAAGCAAGATAACATGTAGTCCAATTCCAATGTCTTTAACATTTAGTTTCTGTCTTCAAGTAAAGAATTGTTCTCCAGCCCCTGGTCTTTGGTGTCCGTGGGTACCATTCCGTTCTCCATCTCAGCTTGCTGCTGTATACACTCTGTCAGCATGGCTGTGCTGGAGTTGTCGGAGTTACACATCTTTTCTGTCTCGTCCTCTTTCTTCTCTTCATCCAGAGAGTAATTCCGGAAGGTTTTGTAGATTTTCTGAACATCCTCGGGTAAGGTCTTTTTGAGATCTTTGTTTTTCCTCTTTGTGAGTTTGGAGGTGGACCCAAACTTGTTGATGATGTTGTCCTCAGAAGCGCCCTGCCCATGTTTGGTAAGCTGTTCTGGCCCCTTAAGGCGTAGGTTGTTGGGTCTGTTGTTGATACTCTCCTGGGATGAGGCCTTGAAACGGCCTGTGTCCAGGGCTGCAAAGACAGAACGCTTCTCAGGGGATAGCATGTCCAGTGAGTGGGCCCTCTGGTCCAAGCCCAGCCTCCGGCGCTCCATACTTCGGATAGTGGCTGCCCGTTGCAGTTTGTCATGGATCTCAACGCTGAGCCGCCTTCTCGTCTCCCGGAACTCAGCAGTGACATTAGCCTTCCACTCAGCTGCGTGGGCTTTGATCTCACCAACCTAGACAAGACAGAAGAGCAAAATAAACTAAAAAACAAAAGTCCTCACCTCTTAGACTTTCTCAAAACCCACAGCCCTCAGGTATCCCATGAGAGAGGCTGTCTCTTGGGGGAGGCCAGAGGGGAGGTCATCTCCCAGAGAAAAAGACAAAGCACTACATCTTCTCTGGTGCTTTCTACAACCCAATTAGATGCCCATGTCAGGCTGGAGTAGGGAGAGCTTGGAAGCATCTGGGGTTGAGAAATTAGAGCTGAATAGAGACGGGCGATAACGTTTGGAGGAGAGATCTGGATTCTGGTTCAGTGTGTATGTGTCTCACTGTATGACCCCATTTTTCTCTCACAAAGTCTCATGGAGCTTCTATAATTGCATAACATTAAAGATCACACCTAACTCACCTAACTCAACTCACACTAATTGAGCGTGACCATAAAGTCAACGCTCAGCCAACCTTTGTCCTTTCCTGTCTTTCCGATACCTCAGGCATTAAGGATAGAACTCAATGGCCGAGCCCCTGCCTCGAATGTGCAAGGCCCCTGAGTTCAATCTCTGAGGTACTGAAAAAGAAAAAAAAAAGGTCCTGTGCCCAAGGAAACCCCCTAAGTCCTGGGAAAACTGGGGCGGTTAGTTATCCTCTATTGGAGCCACTGTGCAACCATGTGCTGAGGAAGACCCATGGGACCCAATAACCAGATTTCCCTGGTTAAGGTGCAGGAAAGGGGTATTGCCTGCCAATGCCACCTAAAATACTTTCTTAGGAAGCGAAGTTTTGCTGGAGGTTCATCACCCAATCTTTTGTTTGCTTATGCCTCCTTCTGCTTCCCTACAGAGGCAAATTACTCAGAGTTTAGCATTTAGCAAACTCTTGTTTCTGTTGTCCCTTCCTCTTTTGTCAAAGCCTACATTAAACAGGTCATTCTCTAGGCATTGGGAATGTTTACACAAGCCAGGAACATCTGTAATGTGTAAGCCCAGGAATTGGGGAAGTGGGGGGGGGGGGCTCACTCAGCAACTGTCCTATGTCCCTTTTTACCAAATGAACTGCGCAGCTGCCCTGAAATGGACTGTGTGTTCCTCTCTTGTTGAATTATCTCCCTGTTTCTTTACTCTTTCTCCTCCTATGTATCTTTCTGTCTTTGCAGAAGAATGACATTTTGAATGTCCTGAGTGTCTTTTCCTCTGTCTTCCTTCTCTTGCCTATGAGTTTCAAATAAACTTCTAGGAATAAAAAACTGCAGGTATCTGGCAATAGAAGTCTGAGGATCTGACAATGGGGGTACGTGGAGGGGAAAGATATATACAGGAACATGGGGGATACATGCAGAAAGGACCCCTTGAGCCTATTTCCCCATGGCTGGACACTGTTCAATGACTTTCATCTAGTGGTGTCCAACAGGCCATCCCCATGCTGACCCTGAGACCTGGAGTGTCAGACAGCTTCCCCAGGCTCCCCACGAGTCCCTGAAGCTTCCCACATGGTTGCTGACACAGGCAACCACATTCTTTCTGAAGCCACCAACCACTGTCGCTTGTCATTTCTATTTTTTTTTCGTTACATTTTAAAAGCAATTATTTACTAAAAGATCTAGAAATAACTACTATGGACTCAACTTAGCTTCTGAATAAATGGGAAAAGAAGCCACACAATCCTTTCATGGAGTCAGAAACAGACATTTCTCAATGAAGGGTGTCAAGGACATGCATGGGGTTTGGAAGGAGTCCTACCTCTTCTTTGGTCTTTTTGGATAAAACCCGCAGCCAGTCTCCGATCATACTGAGGACAGCTGCAAAGTAGGCAAGGCCAACAAGGATCCAAAACCACACCAGCGGCTTATACCACTCTCGGTAATTGATGCCAGCATTTCCCCCTGAAAATAACCAAATGGTACTTTAGCATGGTCAGCAGTAGGTCTTCGGCAGAGTAAACTCCAGTCCATGGAGAGGAATGTCATTTCTACACCTAGTTTCTAGACCATTAGGCTTTCAGGAAACAAGACCTAACAGAAACTGGAGTCTGGCTTGTAGCTTAATTTCTTTGATTCTTAACAACTAAAAATAACCCTTCATTCTGGAACAGAAAAATGCCAGGGACCACCTTGAGTTATCTCCTCCCACTGACAATGAATTAACTTCACAGGAAAAGTATTTTCAGATGCTGACCCCCACTACCTATCATTTTTTTTTTCTCAAACTTCTCTGAATTCTCCTCATTAACACGGGTTCGATACTGTGAGGGCTTGTACATGCTGATAATCTCATCACTCAAGAAGCAAAGGCTGGAAGATCCACTCTTAAGTTCAAGGCCAGCCTGAGCTACACAGCGAGCTCAGGGTGAGCCAGAGCTACATGGCGAGAATTTGACTCTGAAAAGGAGAGAGGAAGATGAGTTGGGGGAAGAAGATGACAATGACATCATGATGACGATGACGATAATGATTGATAATGTTGATGAGGACAGACAGACAGACAGAGTGGAAAGGAGTGGGAGGGGGAAGAAGGGGAGAGAACAAGAGGAAGAAGCCAGGAGAAGGAGGAAGGGAGGAGCTGGGAAAGAAGGCAAATGGAAAGAGAAGAAAATACACACACACACACACACACACACACACACACACACACACTATGCCAAATGATTTCAAATACTTGAAGTTTTTTCCTTCTAAAGTTCGCATGCATTAGAGATGTGTGTGTGTGCAAAGGTAAAATTAAGTATAACAGCATCATTGAGACTCTGATCCATGAAATAGTGATTTGATGCTAAGAGAGGGATGGTGTTTAAATGATGCTCATCCAGGAGGGTCAGTTAGGCCAGGCAATTAGAATTACTATAGCCAAGAGCTAAACCATGCCTGTGAGGGTATCAAGTTCAATCCCATCATTTTATAAAGATTACAGTAAAAAAAAATTCATCAAACCAAATTGGCCAGTTGCCTAATGGTATTGACTAGCTGCTCCATTAATAGAAATGGTCACTTACTCCAAATAATTAGCCTACTTATTTCAGTCTCACTGTTAGCACTGCTAACAGCACCCTTTGCTCACCCAGATAGCAGGCACGGTGCCTCTGAGACCACTCATGGGTGCTGTACTAACAATCAGGACACTAGGTGATGAAATATTCCTAGCCTTGACCACGGGGTTGTTGTTGTCACCATGTCCACCATCACTGAAGCTCTCTGGCGACAGTAGCTCAGAAAGCCAGATAGAACCCACTGGGACCTATGGCTCTTAGTAAAATCAAAAGTAATCTGCAAGCCGGGCGTAGTGGCACATGCCTTTAATCCCAGCACTCAGGAGGCAGAGGCAGGCGGATTTCTGAGTTCGAGGCCAGCCTGGTCTACAAAGTGAGTTCCAGGACAGCCAGGGCTATACAGAGAAACCCTGTATCAAAAAAAAAAAAAAAAAAAAAAAAAAAAAAAAAAAAAAAGGTAATCTGCAACACAGCCCATAAATCCCACTGCAGTAGGAATGGGGTTGGAGATGCCACTCTCGGAGAAGAGCACTTAGAGCTCTTGCAGAGGACCTACATGGTGGCTGCAACTCACATTGCAGGGGATTTGACGTTTTCTTTTCTGGCTTCCAAGGGCATCGGGCACACATGTGATGCACAAACATATGTTCAGAAAAAAAATTCATACACATACAAAAAAATAAAAAGTAAAAAATAATTATTCTAAGGTGTCAGGTTCTCCTCTGCTCTGGTTCGGTGCCCTTCTTTCTCCCATGTAGCCAACTGTTCACAGGGCTGTGTACTAAGCCCATTTCCTTAAGTGTTTCTTTCCCCTTTGACCTAAGTAAATATTTATCTCTGCCAGTCACTAGCACCCAGCCAAGGCCGTGGCGGCTGAGTGCTAGCCAACACTACAGAGCATGCCCCTCTGGGTAGCCTTTCACCAGCCATGGCCAGAGTTGTGAGCTCTGCATATCCACAGTCAGGGTTGTGAAATACTGCAGCATCCTTAGGCTGTCCCAAGGTGGGTCAGCAGTAAAGGAAAGCTTCAATCAGTCTTGAGTGGTTCTCTTCCACCCCCAGTTTAATTTCTAGTAGAGCTGATAGTCTATCAGATCACAGTGACTGTCAACTCTTGGTTATTTGAATGGTCCAACAACCCTCCCTGTCACACAGAGCACTAATCAACCCACATATCCACAAGCTGTCTGCGTGGATTCAACGGGAAGTGGACCAAAATTACTCAAAAAAAAAAAACCCATTATGTCAGTATTAGACATATGCATGATTTTTATTCTCATTACTCCCTAAACAATTCAGCATGGTGACCTTTTCTTTCCATTGAGTATTATACGCCATCTGCATACAAATGGTTGAACATGCACGGGGGGGGGTGTGCATACATTCTATGTAAAACTTGTGTGGTTTTTATGAGGGACTTTTAGCATCTGTTGATTCTAGTATCTTCAGAGGTCCCAGAGCCCATCCTTAGGAGGTACAAGAGAGGTCTATTTACACAAGTGCACTGGCAAACTCCCATTGGGTGCATTTTCCAGGCACACAAACGCCCGGTTGATCCACGTGTGCTCTGAAAACTGGACTTTAGAAGAAATTGATTTGGGGGGCTAGAGAAACAGTTGAGCAGTTAAGAACACATACTGCACAATCATGAGAACCAGAGTTCCAAAGCCAGCACCTGCCCAAGAAGCCGGACATCCCACAAATGCCTGCGATCCCAGCTCCAAGCACTGCTGAGACAGGAAAATCACTGCGATTTGCTGGCTTCTGGTCTGAGCAAGAAAACATGAATCTTATATTTTGTGTGTGCACACAAACACACACACACATATGCATGCACGCACATGTATATGTATAAATAAAATAAGAACCAGGTACATTTCGGTTAGCATTGCGCAGGTTAAGAGACCCTAGTTTATGGAGGCCTCTTTGTAAAGGAAATAGAATTTTGCAAGCACTGGTAAGGAAGACCCACTCAAATGTACAGCTCCACGGACAGTGTAGCTCATCCTCTCTGGAGTAATGAAGTGTAAAGCGCCAGAGTGTACTGAGATCTCAGTCCACAGGGAGTAGTAACAGAGACTAACATACAGAAACAGGCTTTGAGCCTTCCCCTCCCCTCAGCAGGCCACTCTCGCACTCGGGAGTGCTTTCTCTTTCCGTTCTCAAAGCCAGAGCTCTGTGCTTGACTCCTGATCAACAGATTGGGCAGAGCTATTGCTTAGAGGCCTGTCCATCTCATATCCATAGTCCTGGGGTCACTGATGTTAGCACAGCCATCATCAGCACTGCCCCTGATAAATTGCCCTATAAAGTGTCTAAAGGCGGTGGGGAGCAGCTCTTTGCTCCTCTGCTCTCACAGTATTTATTTTAGATCAGAACCTCAGCTGTCAGAACCTCAGTTGTCTTTCCCTAGAGACCATCATCTATAGGTGACTGCCAAGGGATAACCTAAATAGGCTTACAGAAAGTTGCTCCTCATGGCTCAATTTCTCTCCCAAGCTTTAGGATCCCATCCAGACCATAGCGGTTGGTACTGTGCAAAAGGCAAGACTGGGAGTGCGGGGCTGTCTTACATCTATCTGGGTAGCGGAGACTCTTACTTCAGCTTTAGGCACTTTACCTTACTGCAGATCAGTTAGCCATGATAACTGTTCCCGAGTCTTATATTTACCTTTGGCTAATTGTGGTCTTTATCGATTGACTTACGGAGCCTTAATACAGTGGAGAAGTCCAGGTTCAATGAAAACCTCACTTCATCCTTATATAATGCATTCAGTGATGCTAACACTAAGTCAGCACCTTAAGGAGCAGGGACCTAGCTTTCTTCTCAGGATGAAAAACAGATAGATAGATAGATAGATAGATAGATAGATAGATAGATAGATAGATAGATAGACAACTTGATACTGTTTATATTACACTGAGATGATAAATATTGAGCCATTTTGTTTACTTCCTCTGAAAAATAACTGTTACCATGCTTTTGATTCTTTCTTTTGATCCGGATCAAGGGCCTTGGGATTGCTGGCCAAGCACGTTAGAACTGAGCTAAACCCCCAACCCTGGGCATCATGATGCCTTTTGAAAGGGATATCCAACCGGTTGTTTTCCCCCAAGAAGGCCCAAGTGACTGGGTATGCCCAGGTTGCTTACCTGCCACAAAATCACCAAAGCCTACTGTGGTCAGCGTGACTACCACAAAGTAGATGGACTCCAAGGCGGTCCAACCCTCGATGTATTTAAAGATGACAGCAGGGATCGTCACAAACACGATGCAGCCAGCCAAGATGAAGAGAATAGTGGAGATGACCCGGATCTTGGTCTGACTCACTTGCTTTTTCTGGGAAGAGCAAAGGAATAAGAGGGATAGGCAAGTCAGATGCAGTATCCTGGATGCAGAGGACAGGTACCCAGAAGTGGGTGCTATGTCCTATGTGCATGGTTTTTAACCTTTCTCCAGTCATAAGCAGCTGTGTAGAAATCTGATACACCTGTGGGCTCCTGGCTAGGGGAAGGCACACACAGTAGTTTTCAGGTGGTTTAGGAAGACCCCAGACTTGAAGTTGGACCTTGCTTGTGCTTTGAACCATCTCCAGCATGGTTTCATTGATATGGCCCAATTGTGATCCGAGTCACTCGTGTGACTGTTAACTATTTCCCAAGAAGAGCTAGCTTGCTGACATTTGTCATATGTTACTGATCTATTGGGGATCTGACATTTAGGGCTATTCACACCCTGCCAGTGTCAAAAATGATCGGTTAGGGGAGAGAGAAATAGCATTGATTTGTGAGAGGGAGTAGGAGCATTGCATGTATTCTTCATGCCTCCCAAAAAAAGGAGAGAAGACAAAAGAAAATGGAATCACAACAACAGCAATAACAAAAATCCACCATCCCTTGTTTGTGGTGGGCTCCAGCCAAGTTTAGTCCATCTCTTTATCTATTGTGGAATGTGCACTTCTCTAAGTATATGTTGAGTTAGTGCTGTGGTCGTTGTGTGTGTTGATTGCATAGCTATTTACCATAGGAGATGACTCAGAATGACAAGGTCCCTTGCTAAAAGATCAATGGAGCTTCCTTCTTCAACCACTTGAAAAGGAACCATCAGTTAGGTAGTAGAGGAGAAAACTGTATGAAGCTGGGGGTTTCTACTGATAACAAATAAACCACACCAGCCTTGTCCAAGGTAGATGTGCTGCGTCCTGTGTATGCACTATTGTCTAACCTGGCCTTGCCTCTAATGGGATGATCTAAATCTTCTCCAGACTCCCAGAACTGGTGCTAGAGAAGATGACGCTGGCATCAGGGGACTCCAATATCATTTAATGGTGTAAATATATGAATTGGGTGTTTAACACCAGACTCCATGGTCTGTCTACATTGCCTAGGTTGAATTTGGCGAAACTACACAGCACTTTGGGAACAAGGTATAAAATCAACTTCCCATTCATTGTTTCTGGTGTCTCCCAAGTCAAAGAATCTTAGAGCATGGAGAGGCCAATTGGAATCATAATTCTCATTTCTCAGATAGAAAACAGACATCAAGAGGAGCTAAGGGACTTACACAGAATGATGCTGCTAATGAGGGTCAAAGCCAAGATTAGAATTCTGATGTGATTAACTCTCAGCCCTGTGCTCAGTGAGGGAAACAGCTCTCCAGGTTACTCAACAATTGATCTGCTCAAAGAAAATTGCCAAAGAAAGTTGGCCCTCTCTAACACAAGACACCAAATGCTTCTGAGGAAAAGGTCGTCCTGTGTCCATTTTAGGAAGACGGGCTAAAAAGCGGTCAGTGTGTAAACTCTCTGGGAAAAGCTAAGGAAATACAGAGCAAGTTGCTCCCCCTGACTTCTCAGTTAGCATATAAAGTGGGAGCAGGGATAAGCAACTTAACCTATATGCCTGTCTCCTCATATCCTCAGGAAGGCCCTCTGAGAAAAACATATATCTAAGGATATTATTGATATAGCATGAAAGCATCTTTCTCTAGCAGTGTCACAATAGAAACTGGTCCCCTGAGAACCATGGGGGAGACTGTATCTATTTCATAAATTGCTGCTGTGTTGAATGGGAGAACCTTGGGGAGAAGCAACTTAACCCTTTGACAAGCCAGGAACTTACTAGTCTAGTTTAGTTCATAGACATGCACAGAAAGTCCCAAGAGCGGATTCCATGGCCGACCGTTATGTTCACCTAATTGTTGCCAAGGGGACTATCATTCCCCCTTCCTACAAATTGGCATCCTCAAATGCATAGTGAAGTGAACGTGAATTAAATGTTTGTGTGGCGTTAAGTCCTAAATTAGGATGTGCACCCGACCCTCATCTCAATGAGGATGCGGTTGGCAAAGAAGGGTGGTGGGTCTGTGGGAAGCTGAAGATCCACCCAACCTCCTGAGATGGGTGCAGGTGGGTTTGCTTGGTGGAGAAGGAGGCGAGCGTAGAGCAAAGGCTGGGTACTTCTGCCCTTGTGGCAGCACCTCATAGAGGCTTCACTAGCAAGATAAACATGTCTCTTTCTGCTTCCTGCCCACACTAAGCAGAACACTCCTAAATTCCCAGGAAGGATCCTCAGAAAATGTTTGGAACACTTCAGTATTTGAGGAATTTTGGGGGGGGAGGGGGGGGCTCAAGAAATATTTTCCATGACCATGTCTAGGTTTATGAAATCATGCATATACCTGTGCTTGATCATAAAAACTGGCTCTGAGCCCCAAGGTGTAGCAAAATCTGCTATTCTGGGCATTTGTGCTTTTGCTATCCGCCACATAAACAGCAAAGAAACCTGCTCCCTTCATTGAATATCGGCTTTCACCACACGTGGAGCCTCGGCCCCTGTCATGTGTTGAGCTTCAGGCATTGACTCTGTAAGCATGTGCTCTTACTACAAAAGGGCTTTTTCTTAAGGACAGGCTATGTCCTGCGCTTTTGTTTCTCGCCCGCAAAAAACATGCACAGAACACAAGACCTTTCCGTGGTTACACTTTATTCATAATCGTGAGGTAGAACAAAGAAGGCTCAGAAACGTGTGTGGCTTAAATACCCTAATGTGACGTGTCTTAACTAAGGCTGGTAGCATCACCCACGGTCTCATACACCCCAGGGATTGGTTAATGCCCCAGGGGATGGACTTGTGTCTTGGGAAGTGGACTGGTGACTTTGGCGGGCTTTTGCTCCTGCACATGCGCACAATGGAGCTTAGCGCCATCTAGTGACGGCAAATGTTATCACGGCTTCCCACAAGGCTACCCAAGACACATTCTGTTTCAACTGAGTAACCTCAAACTTCTCAACTCCAATAAAATGAAAACAAGAAAGCCCACCTTGTGGGTGTGGTTTAGAAGAAGAATTTTGTATAAAGGCCTTGGCAGGGTCTACCGAGTGTTCAATGGTTTACTGGCTCCTTTGGTGTAAAGGCTCAAGCCTTTCCTTTACTGAGAGTAATGCCAGAGTCATTATTTTTCTTTTCTAGTGAAAAACTGTCTCCTCTGAGCTTAATATGATTTCCACTCAGCTTCAGGAGGCCACCACCCCTTGTCCCTCTCTGGAAATATCACCCCATATAATCACAGTTTCAATTTGGGACAAAAAAAAACCAATCATCCTCTTCCTTCGATAATTCTGTGCTACTCCTAGCTGAGGCTCTCAGACACTCTTAGTTCATAATGTTGGCAGGGTTTTTGGTTAGTTGGTTGGTTGGTTTATGGGTTGGTTGATTGGTTTGGTTTGGTGTTTGTCTCTCATTTGCCTGTCCATTCATTTCCTCCTGTTCCCATCAACTTCCTGAAACTGCTAAGAGCTGTCATTAGCATCTGTGATATGTGGAATAAACTACAGAGGAGAACTGAGAGGCATGGGCATCCTCTTGTCTGTCTCTTCAAGCCCCGTGTCTCATGTCACTTACAGAATGGAACTGTATCTCCCTGGTGCCGTCCCTAGGCAAACATCACATGACTTGTGTACCAACGGTTTGTCTGGCTGGATGTGGTGTTTGAGCAGACGTGGTGGGGCTGTTGTGTGTTTCTAACCCAGTCTTGCTTCCCTCACTCTGTAGACCGGAGAACCTCACTCTGTTAGGACAGAGAAGTTGGTCTTCAGCTCCTTCAGCAGATACTGTTATCAAATACCTACGAAACAATGTTAGAAAGAACTAGCTCGTATAACCAACCTGCTGCCTACAGGAACTCTTAAAGAACTCGAAATCCATCTCCTTGTCTGTGCAGTTCTGCCAAGGAAGTCTCGAACTTCATAAGTAGGAGAGAGGGACCAGCTTGGAGAGGAATGTGTGTAAGCCACTCATTCTAATTACCTACTTCAGGCCTCAAGAGGCCATGTCCCATGTCCAATTACTGTGAACACAACCTCTTATGTGTTTTTCCATTTACACAAACAAGGTTATTTTAGTAAGCTTGAAAATATTTTTGTTCATTGGATTTTAAAATTTTTTTTTTATTTTTCTCTCCTTCATAATAATACCTGCACTTCTTCCAGTGTCTATGTGATTTCTTAGAATTCTGACATACATTATCCAGACTGTTTTGTCTGCCTTAGGGGTATTTTTAGCATGCATTTTCAGCCTGGACATCAGAGATTTTATTCAAAGACATTGCAACAAAAATGCTCGGGATAGGAGCTCAATGTGCAGAGCCCTCCTTTATGGTGCACCTGGGCTGTGGTTGAAATTCAAACATGTCACTATGGGAGTAAAATCAAACTGAGGGTGGCTTCTCCCAATGAAAAGGGAACAGGCACCATCTGGTTAAAGGTTGGATTTTTGTTTTCTTTTTATATTTTCTGCCAAGATTTTTTCTGAAAGGTCTACTTCTAACTAATAGTATCAACATTATAACAAACAGTCACAAAGCACTCTAGAAACTTAAAAGAAGGCATTTGAGCGCCACTGTCTATGATCGCCATGGTAGAGACACTCTAAACACACCACTGAGATCACGTAGAAAACTCTTCATGGAGAGCACGTGCAAGAAACAAGAGTAGAAAATATACAAATGGACTATCTGTGTATCAATATATACGGATATATAGAGACATATATGAGTTAGAACCAGTCTGACTCATACCATCGGCTGATCAAACACTGAGGTTTTGTCATGCAAAGCTTTTTTTCATAGATGAAATGACACTGTTTTTATCACGGGGGTGGGGGTGGGCTAATGAAAATTCTCTGATAAAGAAGCATTTGCTTTCAAAAATGATAATATTCTTAGCATATTCCACAGCATGAATACCATTTTAAATACATTTATTGAATCAAACGTTGTGGAAAAGAGGCCCCCATGAGCTTTTCAATAAATTATGGAAGTTCTGTTGTCTTCCATCATTAACATACATCCCTGTGACCTTAACCTGCATCAGTTAATGAGCAGTTCAGTCATGAAACAATACTGGTATCCAAGTGTTGGACCCCAAAGGGAAATAATAAAAGAAACCGTCCTTGGGGACTTCCGGGATTCCCACCAAAGGCTGTGCATGTGAAGTTAGGGCTTCCCAGCTTTTTTTTTTTTTTTTTTTTTTTTAAGAAATAAAAGTTCTGTTGGGTCCCAAACTCTTATATAGATTTCCAACAGATGGGAACCAGGGGCCTGACTTTGTCCAAGATTTTAATTCCAAATCTGGCCATCTGCATCTCCACGAGTTTTGCATGGTCTCTGCTAAACTCTCTGTAGTTGCCATGAGCTCACATGACCATTTATGTGTCTTAATCTCTCTGGATGGTTGCCAGGAGCACTCTGATTTCTTAGAAAGGCCTTGCACTGTCCTTCCGGAGATATGGGGTTGCATATTTAAAATTTGGTGACGCCATCGAAGCAAGTGGGTCACCTCTTAACTCAGCTGCTTGTTTTTTGAAAGCACACTAGTCAGAATTTCCATATCAAATTCTCTGGGCTTTAAGTTTCTGTGGAAAATATATTTCCCATTTTGACACTCACTGACACTCCCCTTTTCTGTCATATTTCAGAGGGTTTTTTTTAATCTAACTCTACTCTTTTTATTCATTTTTCTTCCTTTCCTCACACCAACCTACCTGGCAAGAGGGTATGGTTTCAATACATTTGTTATGTGACATTTCCTAGGGAGGCAAACATCTATTCGCCCCAGAGAGGGCACCAACAACAGACCACCCCCCCAAAACAAACAAAAAACAAAAACAAACAAAAAAAATCAGTTCCTTACATGTCTGGCTTAGTAAACCAGTGAGGAATATAGGTGAGGGATTGCTTTTAGGACCCTGGACGATTCCCAAAAGCAGCTGCATCACCAAAAAGCCATGCCCCCACATGGCTGACAGCTCACAAAAGGTGCTTCGCTGAAACAAGCTACAAGACACTCCTCAAATTGCAAAATGCAACTCTAGCATCGTGGAGAAGCTTTGTGAATCTTGTCAGTTTCAGGAACTTCCTGAGCCTTGACGTTTCCTCAGCATCCTGATAGATGATAGATTTGAATTACTTGGAGAGTCTTAGGAACTTCCCTCATCCTTCCAGCAGGGAATGTTTCAATTCAGAGGAAATAGCTACACGTGTTCTTTTATAAAAATTTCCTTATCTTCTTCAGACAAGTTTTTCAGCATTGGATTTTTCCTGCTTGATTTTTGTGGGATGTTTTGAGGTTTTGTTTTGTTTTTGTAATTCTAACATGGACTTGTCAAGCTTTTGCAGTCGTCCATACATCTTTGCATTATTTTCACACAGCCTGTATTAGGTCCATACCTCTTCCAACTTGGCATCAAAGTAATAATTATCCTCTTTTGAAGGACGTAGGACCGGGATCACCAGCACAGAACTTATTGAAAAAACTTATTCCCATATACAGGTTGCATGTGTGTTTGCTTCTTTATAAATTAAAATTTGGCTATCAGTTCTTCATTACAAATTAGTGTAGGGTGAGGTATCCTTGTTTGCTCTATCCATAGTTATATGGTATGCTAGCAGTTTGGCAGCCAGAAGGTTTTCATTACAAACATGCTGGAGAGTAGGGTCGCCACTGTCATCCGTGACATTTGAATCTGCACCATGTTCGAACAGAATAGTCTCACTTTCTCCTTGCTGATACATAGCCTCACTATGCCTAACATTGTAACAGCCATATCAATGCCACACACTTCATCTCTATTGAAAGCACACCTATTCTAGGTGTCTGTATAGCATGGTGTAACATAGTCCTTTCTTCACCCTGACCATTTCACTCAGACTGTAACCATGACGTTTCACTTGCCAGTTGGCAAACTGGCCTTCTCAATCACTGCTGCTTTGTGCTGGGATATAAAACACACATCCCCAAGGGATCTGCCTCTCAGCTTCCTTTTTCTTTACTTCCTTCCCATAGAAGGCAGGACTCTGATCATGGTCTTCAGCATCCTTCTTTGTGGAATCAGTCCAGAGCAGTAGCACGGTAGGAGCTTTCTTCTAAGTCCTACCCACTGCTTTTGTGTTCAGTTATTTGTTTGTTTTTGTTGACCTTGGATGTGTCCTAATAGCAGATCAACACTTTTGATGGATGAAGCTAAAACCTCTTAGGTGGCCTTATCCTCTGAATGAGATGGCCCAGGACTTCCCAAGCACACTCAGTGCCATCCCTTCTGATAGTGGTCTGAGGGTCTAGACAGGGCAGCCACCGGAGTCCCAGTGATCTAGGCTAGGGTTTCAGTGAAGGGGAGAGCGAGAAGACAAAGGCCAGTTGAGGGCAGAGGAGCATATTCAGGCAGAGGACAGTGCAGCTGGGCCTCTGGAAAGGCTTTAATGAAAAATGTTAAAAGTTACTGTCTGCTAACCTTTGGAAATAAATGGTTATTGGAACAGATGGTCTGTATTGGAAATTCAATCTTTTCAAAACCTAATTATGAGTCCTTTTATATACCGTGGGCTGGGCTAGCTGTGAAAGACATGGCAGAAGTGGGGGTGGGGGAGGAAGGAGAATGGAGAAAGGAGGATCTAGAAGAGGGGAGCAGAGAATAACGAGAGAGGGGGAGAAAGAAAGAAAAAGGGGGGAGACAGGAAGGGAGGGGAGGAGGGAGGGGAGAAGAAGGGAGAAAAGGAATACAGGGGAGAGAAAGAAAAGAGAGAGGAGGGAAGGAAGAAAAACTGGAAGAGGAGGAAGAAGGGGAAAGAGGAGGAGGAGAAGGGAGGAGGGAGATGGGAAAGTTAAATAGTTCTTCCTTTAGATATACATTGTCTACTGGTCCCAGGTCAGGAGCACTTGAGTGTGACTGAAACCTTCAAAGGTGCCATAAGTATCTGTGGTATCTTGCCTTAGTATTTACTGAAGGTAAAATTTCAGTGCCTAAAGACACATGAGAGAAAATGAAGAAAGGAGCAAATGGTGGGTGGCAGGGGCACTGCTCCCTGCTCTTCATGTCCTCTGAAGTGTATCACCTACATTTCTTATGAGAGATGTTGCTCATTACATCTCTCATTAGCCAAACATGCAGAAGCTTGGGCCCAGAGGCCAGAGCATTCCATAGGCAGCACCAATAGAGGGAAATCATCTAGATCCCACATTGGTGGAAGAAAGGTCATTTTCTTTTTTTTTTGTTTTTTTTTTGTTTTTTTTTGTTTTGTTTTTCTTTTTTCTTTCTTTCTTTTCTTTACTTCTTTTTTTTTTTTTTTTTCTAAGACAGGGTTTCTCTGTGTAGCCCTGGCTGTCCTGGAACTCACTCTGTAGACCAGGCTGGCCTTGAACTCAGAAATCTGCCTGCCTCTGCCCCCCAAGTGCTGGGATCAAAGGCGTGCGCCACCACAGCCCAGCATGAAAGGTCATTTTCTCTAGTTGAGGTGTGAAAGAAAGAATGGGGAACCTACTGAGGAGAACCATTATCTGCTGAGTTGGCCAGCAATCCAAACTGATCTTTACCTATCCACATTCTAAATGTATTCTATACATGTTTTGGCAGCATGGTGCCCCTCCCCGAATAATGTATACCGATGCTGCAGCAACAATGACCCAGACAGCTAACAGATGTAAGACTAGGCTCATGTTGCTAAGCACTGTACTGTAGATAGGGCACATGAACCTAGAAGAATAGGTACCCATTTCCCACAGAGGATGTACGGTGTTCCAGCCACCACACATGTGGCCACCGTGCCCTTACTCAAGCCCAGGAACTGTAGCTTGGGTTCTTTTTAATTTGGGAACAAGATTTCCCCCAAGAAGATATCCCAACTTCAGTTTTATATTATGAAACCCATCTGTTCACAGAGAAATCATATTCAACAATATTGAGAGGATACATTAAACTTCAATTTTTTATTAAGATATTTGTATTTTAAGTATATGGATGTTTGCTCTACCCTTGTTAGTTCATATTTGGAGTCACATAGAAGGAGCATGATTTACTGGGTTCTTTCAAAGACACAAACCACTCCAACTATCCTCTACTCTCTGGTACCTCAGTTTTTTGGTTTTTGAAACACAGTTATATCCAGCCCCTGACTCAAGGTCACCTTGCAACTTAAAGCCAATTGGCCAACTGAGTGCTCTTTTGGTTTAACAGTGCTAAGTTTTCCTTAAGAGTTTGGGGCTTGAGAGATGGCACAGTGGTTAAAGTGCACTGACTGCTCTTCCAGGGGATCCAGGCTTAACTCCCAGCATCCATTTGGCAGGTCATCACCATCTGAACCTTCAGTTCCAGAGGATCTAACATCTTCCTCTGGCCTTCATGAACACTAGGCCACACGTAGTACACAGACATACACACATGCAAAACATCCTTCTGCATTAAATTTTAAAAGAGAACTTGGATTATTCTACTGTGAAAGTGGAAAGAAGTTGGAACATCTACCATGCTGTGAGGTTCATCTTCCTAAGAGGAAGTGACTTCCCCTCTTTAAATTGTGGGTGTTCACCAGGACAAAACAGGGATTGTCATTAAGTCGGTTGTGAATGAGATTGCACCAGATCTCCTGATAAGACGGGAATTGAGAAAGCCCTGGGCCCTGGCAGAGCTGCCTAGGAGGGATAAGAATCCTGCCGGGGAGCTGGAAGAAGGTGCCAAGCACTGACTGTGGCCATAAAGCAGGCGTAACACTTAACTGGGTAAAATCAAACACCCACTCATATGTCGGCGAGCTATCTAAGGGCACACCACCTTCTCCTTGTCTATCTCTTAGTGGCTGATTGCCAAAACCACAAAGAATAGTCAGCCAGTGTGAGAGGTCAGCATCTCAGCATCCACATAGGACTCAGCCCATGCTGAGGCGTGGAGAGAGGTTATTTCTGAGCTTTCCAATGGGCTGCCTGAAATGCCCATCTATTACATGCCCAAGAATTAAAGTAAGTGAGAAACTTGTCTGCTGAAAGATTTGTGGGAAGCTTCTAGCATTAGCCAGATTAAGAGAAAAACAAAAACAGAAAATAATGCTTATCAGTAGATGGAGGTTATTCCCCCCCCCCATACCCAATTGTTCCTTCCTACCCTTTCTTTTCCTTGCCCGCCTCTTGCTTTTCTTCTTGAATATGCTTTAGTTTCTTGATTTCTAGACAAGGTTTCTTAGTTCTGAGCACATGAGGCTGCTTGGGAACACTCAGTTACTCTCTTGTTTAAACACTTCTTTGTGGAGGATTAGAAAAGGAGACCCTAAAGACAGAAGAAGGAGAAGGAGAAGGAGAAGGAGAAGGAGGAGGAGGAGGAGGAGGAGGAGGAGGAGGAGGAGGAGGAGGAGGAGGAGGAGGAGAAGGAGAAGGAGAAGGAGAAGGAGAAGGAGAAGGAGAAGGAGAAGGAGAAGGAGAAGGAGAAGGAGAAGAAGAAGAAGAAGAAGAAGAAGAAGAAGAAGAAGAAGAAGAAGAAGAAGAAGAAGAAGAAGAAGAAGAAGAAGAAGAAGAAGAAGAAGAAGAAGAAGGAAGAGGAGGAGGAGGAGGAGGAGAAGGAGAAGGAGAAGGAGAAGAAGGGAAGGAAGGAAGGAAGGAAGGAAGGAAGGAAGGAAGGAGAGAGAGAGAGAGAGAGAGAGAGAGAGAGAGAAAGAAAGAAAGAAAGAAAGAAAGAAAGAAAGAAAGAAAGAAAGAAAGAAAGAAAAGAAAGAAGGAAGGAAAAACCCACCAGGCCTTGAGGTGCTCACCTCATGTTAGAACAATTAGGAACGGGCGTTTGCCTGGCCCTAGTGAAGCCTAGTCTTCTGTTGACTTAGCCACTAAGCCAAGTGAGTACCACATTACAGTTGTGACAGAACGGAGTCAATGGGTCTTTTTGTTGTTTTGTTGTTGACTCTTTGTTTGGATTTCTGTCCTTGGTCTGGTGAAAGAGATCTCCACCCAGTATAGAAATTAAAAGGACTTGGAGCTATGAAAGGACTCTCCCAGGGACCCGTGTGAAACATGTAGGAGCTCCATGGTGAGGAGGGTTGGGTGGCAGCCCTTCCAACATCATTTGGTGTTAGTTAAGAAGATCCTCGACCACATGACTTACTTTCTGGAGCTGATGGCCAGAACAGCACTGTCATGTCCCATTTCAGGGGAGTCACCAGGGTGCTTCTAACAGCCACAACACCGCCACTACTATCATCACCATCACCACCATCACCTGCATTGAAGGACTCTCTAACAGGCCCAAACATGGCTAATGTGACATAGGTCTTGCCTTGCCCCTCCCCCTCACTTACTAAACCATTAAATTGTATTCCTAATGCTAGCCCCCAAGGTCCAGCAATCAAAACTCATATTGTTTGGCTACCCTGTCCAATCAGGACTTACCAACTCACCCAGCCCAGGTTTCCCCTTTTCTCAGGTAACAAATCTTCTTTATGCTAAGAATTTGTGTGTCCGGGTGTGTTCTATGCCAACTCTAAAGGGCCCCGCCACAACCAACATCATCACCATCAGCAGCAACTGTGGCTACACTGTCTTGCTGAACAGACCCAGCTCTGGCTTCTGCTGAGACCAACAGGAACCACTCTTCTGGTCTGGGCCCCGTTCTCCAGGCTTCCTAGCATTCAATAGCTATCTAAGACCTCTGCTCAGTGGTCTTTTTCCTGTGGAACATACCTGCCTGTCATTCCCTTATCCCCAGGAAAGAACTCACCAGGGATACCATAATGTCAGGATGTCTCCAAAGACAAATTGGCCAGTTTGCAGACTACATATCACATTAAGCCACAAGGAGGAGATTTTCTCAACAGTCATTTTCTGGTTAGCAGCCCCAGGCCCAGGCAGCTCCCAAAAATTTTGTCCTCAGGCAGCCTGAGTTCAAGAAACCAGTGTTATAGAATTTATAACACCCACTTTCTTTCCAATTAAACTTTTTCCTGGAGGAAATTTGTTGTTTTCTTTATCTTCTGTTTAAATTACCCTCATTTTCAACTAAGCTGCTTACCTGAAACTGCCATTTCTGGAGGTCAAGGGGGAAGCTGGCTTCAGTCATTTGGAGGCAGACCAAGGACACAGCCCTATTAGATACCCCCACCCCCACCCCCAGGCATACCCACAGTTCTGCACTGAGAACAGCTGGATCTCCCAGCAGATGTGCTAGAACCTCTGTGGGTATCACATTCCTATGCATTTCTGACTCTTAGCACGGCACAGTTAAGAGACACAGCTGAACTCAGCTGTTTTGCACCAGGGTTGTACCCTTCTGAGACCTAGGGTTGTAGGGGAAGCAGTGTCCTTCTCTTCCCTAAAGCCAGCAGGGAGGTCACACCACCCTGCTGAGACTCGGGTCTAGCTATCTGTGGAGTCCAAATGCTAACACTGTCTAGAAAGGTCCGTGGGCAGAGCAACACCACCACCATAATCACCAGTCACTATCATCACCATCGTCGCCACCACCAATCGCCACCTGCACTGAGGGGCTCTCTAACACAGCCAGGAGGAGATGCTGGTCTAGGGAGTGGAAAGAGCAACCACCTGCATACACACTGACCAGTCCTGCAGTAACAAGAGGCTAATGTGTAAGGGAGTGCGAGCGAGAAGGGGGCAGGATGCCTGTTTCCTGGTACTGCTGGAATCCCTGTGCCTGGGCCAGACGCAGATGCAAGGGTAAAACGACGAGTGCCGTACCCCACACATTAGCGGCAGCTCTTTTAGAACAAACAATGTCCCCGTGGCTTTATTTTCATCTTGTCACCCCTCTTTGTATTTTCTCTTTCTAACCTTTGTACAAGAAAGAAAAGGGGGAGTGGGTGAGGGAAGAGTCCATGGGGCAGGGCGGGGCCAGGAGTAGAGAAGGGAAAGAAGATGGCATGTTCACGACCTCGAGTGTTTCTCCAGAAACAACACAAAGTGCCATCAGAAATCACACTCGTTGTCTTCTATAGAAGGAAGATTAGAGGGAAGACTAGAAGAAAAGAAACGTGTGCTTCCCCGCAGTACAGTGAGAAAGATGGTCCTTGTCTGGGCCTTCAGAATTCTAGCAACATTTGCCAAGGGTGGTGGCTGCGGCGGAAGACCATGGGTACCTGGTCTTCTTCCAATGCAGTAATTGTATCCTGCCTGCTCTTCTGGGTCATCTCCTCTTCCTGCAGCTTGGCAACGCCTCCTCCTGTGCAAAGCTGATGGGGAGCCCCGTGTCTTATGCACACCTACAGGGTTTCTCTGCACCCCAATCTGTAACCGCAGCGACTCTGCTCTCTGAAGAGCCGCACCGTTCGTTGACGCCCAAATACCATGCCAGAGTGGGGTTTTGTGTTCTCTGTTCCCCAAGTCTTTTTTTTTTAATGTAGTAGATTTAGGTTGATGGAAAAACTGAGGAAGGCACATTTCTCTCCATGCGTCCACACAAACCAAGCCTCTCCCAAGATCCCTACCATTCCCGAAAGTCTGCTGCACCTGATTATTGTAACCTATCAGTTACACAATGGTCATCTGCACCAGGGGTCACTCCTGCCTGGCGGTGTGTAGTGTGCAGACGTGGATAGTGGCATGCGTGTGTCCACCATTGTGGTATCACAGAGATACTGTGTTTTCCCAGCCTCCTTGTCACCACCCCCGCCCCCCAAAACACGAGAGTGTGCGCACACACGCTGGCCTTGTGCTGACTTTCACTTGGTAACAAGCATGCACATCTCTTGCATGTCTTGTTGTGGCTTCATAGTGTCGTGGGGTTTTGTTTTCGTTTTGCTTTGGGTAGTCTGGCCTCTTTAAATGACGCTCCATCTGTAGGACATTTCTAATGGTTATCAGAACATAACAGAACAGACATGTACTGTTTATTCCTTAAACCACAATTCCAGCCTTACCTCCTGCAGGAAGGGCATGCTGCCACCCTGTTGGTAAAGTTAGCTTTTTTTTTCCTTTGTTGTGTTCTGTGAGGTTTCCTATCAGTGGGGCTGCTCAGTCTGCCTTGCTATCTCTGTAGATCTGTCTGTCTATCTCCTTCTTTTTTTTTTGTTTGTTTGTTTTTGTTTGTTTGTTTTTCTTACTGAAATCTTTTACTTGGCATAATTAAAAAAAAAACCTTTCATATGACACATCGTGGTGCACATTGGAATCACATTTCTCATGGCAAGATGGTTATGTTGTCTGTCTTCTTCTCACAACATGCATAGTTTCACCTGTGTGTCACCAGTGCTCCGCGTACTGGGTATATTTTCATGCTTATTGTACTGGCTAGCTTAATGTCAACTTGACAACTTTAATGCCATGAGGAGCAAGCCAGTAAGCAGTGTTCCTCCATGGTCTCGGCATCAGCTCCTGCCTCCGGGTCCTGCTTGAGTTCCTGCCCTGACTTCTCTCCATGATGGACTGCAATCTTCATGTGAAATAAACCCTTTCCTCCCCAAGTTGTTTTTGTTCATGGTGTTTTATCACAGCAATAAGAAACCCCTAATAAGACACTGATTCCTCCTTACTTTTAGTTCCTGGAGAAAATGTGGGCATAAAATAAACTAATCAGTGAAACAAAGTTAAACTACTCATCCAATAAGAGATAAACTGTGGAGACTGTCTCATAGGGGACTCTAGCTAAGTACACTTGATAAAGAAGCATGGGCACATGGGTGTGCACACGTACATGATGTCTCTCTGAATGATACTCGAGTGAGAGAGGCACCAAGGGGAGAGGCTTAGCCATCTGACCCTGGCTGTTTACTGAAGAACAGACTGTGCGCACATTCCCAGAAGTTACTCAAGGGCTTTCTGGAAGTGTGGAACACTCTAAGGGGTGGTTTGGGAGTATTTGTGGTTGTCACAACTGTGTCACACTCTGCCACAAATGATAACTCTTCCACTTTCTGTAGAAGTTCCGAGCACACCACTGAGCCAAGGACCTCACTCTCCTTTATCTGCAAATGCATGCCAACATCTGTATTCAATAAAAACACGTTTTCACAAGAATATCAGTGGTGTAATTTTGTATTTGTGCATATGTATTCACATGGGCACATGAGTGCACTTGCCCATGTGTGTGGAGACCAGTGGACAACCTCTGGAGTTGTTCCCCAGACACCTTTGTGTGGCATTGGGGGTCTCTCACTCTCCCTCACTGTCCTGAAGCTCACCGTGTAGGGCAAGCTTGGTGGACAATGAGTCAGTCCCGAGGGACCTACCTGACTCTGCTTCCCAGCGTCGTCGGGATTGAAGTGCCTGCCCCGACACCCGGGTTTTCCCTGAACTCGGGGCAGCAGATGCTTTACCAGCGGAGCCACCTCTCCAGCCTTGAACAAGGTAAGTTCTGATCAGGTTGGTCTTTAATCAACTTGATGTGACAGAGAGTTGTTCTCCATCTTGGAAAAACTCATCTATAGGGGGAAAATAATCCCTGGTGGCTTCCAAGTCACCAGAACAGCCCACCTGAACAGTCTGCCTTGAAAGCTAATGTGTTTGGAGGCCCACTAGCTCATCTTCTCACTCACCTAACATTTCATGACCAAGCATTTATTACTGAAACACAGTTTTTATTATAAGTTACCTTCATTTTGCCTTCATGTTATAATTTAGGAAATAATCGTGATGGTTTTTTTTCTTTAATGTATCTGGTAAGTTGGACTATCTACAGTGTTCCATTTCAATGTAATAAAAATGTCCTAGCATTTTCTGAAATGGGAGTTTTCTGTGTTCCTAAACTACCAAATGAAAACAAATTATATATGTTAAGGAAGTTGACAGGTCTGCAAAGTTACACTTCTTAGTGTCACCGGATGTGACAAAAGACTAGCATATAAATACAGTGTGTAACAAGCATTACCGGGTGGGAGTTGGCTCCCCTGGTGGACCAGCGTCTCTCCATAACAGCTATCCTTCAAAAGTTAAGATCTCTCTCCCTCTACTGGTATTTATTTGCATATGACATCATTTTCTATATCAAGATATGTGTGGCTAGATCTAATAATATTCTTCTCTTACTTATCTACCCAATTGTGGATTAATGGTTCTTTGAGTAGCCAGCTTTGTGGCAGCTCCTGTAAACAGTAGGGCAAATCAGGGGCAGAGGGGAGGGGGGTGTCCAGTATCACACAGCTCTTAGGTTGACAGGGATACCAGGTGTCAATTTCATAACTCCAAGAGGGCCACACAAATGATGTTGAACCTGTAGGTAGGGTGCAATGGGAGTTTGGGACTCCTGAACTGAGGAACTGACACCCAGTAGGAGGCAGGTGTGTGTGTGTGTGTGTGTGTGTGTGTGTGTGTGTGTGTGCTGGGGGATGAATCATAAGTACTACACAAGTCCCGGGACAGCGTCTGAGACATCCGCTGTAAACACCGGGGCTCTTTGAACTTTCTGTGGTCAAGCAGAGCACTCTCCCGAAACACAGTACATAGGTTCTTCCTTTGGAAAAAAAAGGTTTCACTGTGAAAAGCTTTTTAAAATATTTATTCATGGAATTTTGAGAGATGGCTCAGCAGTTAAGAGAACTCTTTGATTCACAGCTCTAACACGATAGCGCACAGTTCTCTTTAGCTCCAGTCCCAGGGGTTTCTAATGGCTCCTGTGGATACCAGGCATGCAGATATGAGTGCAGACAAAACATCCATGTGCCTAAAATGATTTTAAATTTTTTTGTCGATATGATCTTTCCATGAAATCTGGCTGATGTGGTTTTCTGACACTTAATCATGAACTTTAATAATCTGAATGTAAGACATTGCTAGAAGTACCAAAGATAAAAATGTGTGATCACTGCAGGATAGAGAGACTGTGGGGGAAAGGGCATGGCGAGGCAGGAGAATGATAAGCAAGGAAGTGGTTCCAGAAATGAACATAGGAAAGGTGCCAGCAACTGGAAGAGCAGACGCACCTACTGGCTCGCTTGCACTTTACACTCGCTACTTTTCTGTTGCCATGACAACATGCTATGACCAAGGCAACTTAAGGAAGAAAGAATCTGTATCAGCTTAGAGTTTCGGGGTGGCGGGGGGGGGGGGAGGACGTCCATCGTAGGAGGGACGGCATAGCAGCAATCGGCAGGGAGTATGAAACTAGCTCAACTCTTCACCAACACGCCACGCCCAGTGAGCCAATTGGAAGTGATGCGGAGACTTTGAAGATGCATCCCAAGGGGCACACTCCCTCTAGCAAAGCTTCCCCACATCGTGCCACCAGCTGGGGACCAAGTGTTCAAATTCCTGAGACTACCAGTTGTATTTCTCATTCGAGACACCAAAGGCTCTGTTCATGAGCATGCCCCCAACAGTTTGCAAACTTGCAAGAGGCGAGTACTAACTTAAAAGCCCATAAAAGATCACGTGGGCCCAGATTTACCCCCCCCCCCCTTCCCCTTTTCCCTCTTAGTGCCAGGCCACAGGATGCTCGACATGCCTCCAGGCTCCTCTGATCTCCCTCTTCATCACCTGTGGCCCATGTGTCTACAAAAGTCATTTAAACGAGCCACAACAACCAGGAGGCTCTGGCCCCTGCACACTAGACTCAGGCTTGTTCCTGTAGCAATGGGTCAGGAATGGATTCCTGCACCCCAGAGTCTAGACTGCATCACCAGCTAAGGTGTGAAGGCTGCCTGCACAGAGACAATATCCATTTTATTAAAATATGTCCCTGAAAAGAATGTTGAAACATCAATAGGCCATGCTTAAGACTGTATAGGCACTCCTATCTCCTATCTCCAAGCTCCAAGCTCAATAAATTTCACACACACACACACACACACACACACACATACATTTACAGTAAAAATCATACCTTTACTTCCCTGGACAACCCTGAAGACGCATGGTTTTGTCAGACTTCAATCCTATCCAAGACATTTCTGGAGCCACTATACATGTGTGTGTGCACACGTGCACACACATTCCATGGCACATAAATACAGTTTGTAACAAGCACTATGGGTTTAACTTTAGAGGAAACAAAAGTGTGTGTATAATGCTTCTAAGACACTTAAGTGTGGATCCTGTGAGAAGCCCACATTCACACTTGAGTGTGTGCTATCTCTTCCATGAGTGCCTGGTTACTACCGTGCTTCAAAGCTATGCTAACATCTCCTGGTAACTCCACTCAGCTTCTTGTGAAGTCATCCTAGAATTCTTTTCTGTAGACAGACTAAGAATCCAGCTTCACTTCAGATTAGGCCTCTGAAAAGAATTCCTCAGGATGCCTCAGTCCCCGCTACGCTGCCATGGCTGTGAACATTAAATAAAAAACGCAAGCAGGCAAGAAGGGATACACGCCCATTTTCTAGGCAGGAGACAATCCCATCAATTCCGAAAACCATCTGACGGCAGCTCATGGAAGCAAGTGTCCCATATTTATGTAGCCATCTGGACAAGACTCTTCCCCTCTTCCTTGAGGAAAATGTTGACGAGCCTCCAAAGGGGTTAGCAGGCAAGAGACCCACTCCAATCTCATAGCAGAGTCAACGGGCAAAGAGGGACTGAGACTTGATTAAAGAGCAGCAGAGGCAAGAAGCAAGAAGCAATGTCAGGATGGATGCCAAGGAAGCAGTACTAACCCTGCAAGCACGCCATATGGCATTTATATGCCATGCACTTCATTCTAAATGTTGATATTTGCTTTCCTCTTCACTCTCGGTGCCAACTCTGTTACGGTACTTAGTAAAATTCTTTTTTTTTTCTTTTTCAAGAAAGCACACCAAAGCTTCTTGCACCCTATTTTTAAAATCACACAGAAGTTCCTTTTCCTTTTTAAAAATGGATGATGCATATCCCTGCTTCTAATTGTCTGAACTAATCTACAAAGCAGCATCAGCTCTAGAAGGGAAAGGCCCATAGAATGCAAACACACACACACACACACACACACACACACACACGCACACACACATTTGTGCCTAGTCAGCAGATCCAGGAGTAGATTGGTAGACAGCTCAACGCCAATGTAACAATTCCCTGTCCGTTTCTTCTAACCACATCCTAGGCTCATGCAGGAGAATGGTTGCTATTTCTCACAGCCAAATTTCCTTCTGCCACAAAAATGTGGAAAGAAACAAATGGAACATCACTAAGTAGAGAAACGGTGGAAACTGCAAGGGAGCCCTGGGAATGCAGCCTTGGACCTCAGGAAACCCTGTTCTCTGTGTTCCTCGCTGCAATGGGACGGATCAGCTATCTTTGTGGAGGAGGTTTAATTCCTCCTTTGGTGTGTTTTTTTTTTTGGGGGGGGGAGGGTACTATTCTTAAATAGTTTACAAAATTGCAAAGTGTCCTGTATTAAATACACAACACAACAACAAAAGCACAGAGAAGCGGAGAGGCAAATCAGCCGGTAGTTAAAGTGAATGTCTATGCCCCTCTCCCCAGAATCTCTTTAAGGTAGTAGGGTTTCTGCATAGACAGTTGGAAACAGTGAAGGACAGGTGAGTTTGCAGAATTCGAGGTCAGGGAATGGAGCACCTGAGAAGCCAACCAACTCTAACGACCAGCCAGTTATATGTACCTTTCTCCCCGTACTTGCCTTCCCAAAAAGTTCTCTGAGTCAAGGCTCACACGGTTTCTCCTCCCAGAGCAATGGCTAACCACTGCAATTCTGTCCAAGGCGTAAGCCCTGCTGCCTGCCAGTCTATTTCCTTCTGTTATGGTCCCTTCTGTGGCTCCCTCTACATCAGCGGCTCTCAACCTTCCCAAGGCTGTGACCTTTTAATACAGTTCCTCATGTTGTGATGACGCCCCGCCACTACCATAGAGTTATTTTCGTTGCCATTTCATGACTGTAATTTTGCTACTGTTATGAATTGTGGTGTATATACCTGTGTTTTCAGAGGGTCTTAGGAGAACCACCCCCTGAAAAGGTTGTTTGACACCCCCCAACAGCTCACCATCCACATGTTGAGAACTGGTACTCTACACGTCTACACCAAGACACATTCCTAAGAAGGGCAGGCCTGAGGACAGACCCTCTTCTCCATTTAATCTGTCAGGAAAAGTCTTGTAGCCAACATGCCCTGGGTATCGCATAAGCCCCTCTATCTACACTGTGAACACACACTGTTCACACCTCTAGACATACTGTGCTTAGCACTAATCCGGCACTGCAGGGCACCAGACTCAGAGAGCCCTGTGCTCTGAGGATCACCGTCCATTAGCAAGGAACGACAGACGCAACCCAATGCTCAGCCTGAAAGTTAGAGTTCACAAGATTTCGTCTGGTCTCGAACAGCTAACAGAGGCTTCTACTGGCCTCCGTGGGCACCAAATGCATATGGCGCGCAGACATACACACAGGCAAGCATGCATATATAGAAAAGTAAAAGAATAACTATTTTTAAAGGATGGCTAGAAGAAGAAATGGTAAGTTATTGCCTAATGACTACAGTTTGATTTGGGAAAGATGCAGTTTTAGAAACAGATACTGATAATCATTGTACAGCAATGGGAACGTAATTACTACCGCTGAACTGGACACTTGAGAATGGTTAGGGTGGTTTGCCTCATGTTCTGTTACATCACTACAATAAAACAATAAAATTGATATTTAACTAGTACCTTAGATATTTTCAAGATTATTTTTATTTTTAACTGGCTACATGTGTATGTGCACATGCATGCAGTGCCTGTGGCGGCCAGAAGAGGGCGCCAGATCCCCTCAAACTGGAGTTCATAGCTGGTTTTAAGTCACTCAACATGGGAGATGGGAACTGAATTCTGCCAGGCCCTCTACAAGGGCAGTATGTGCTCTTAACCGGTGAGCCACCTCTCAGCAACCCCCCCCCCCAGATAGTTTTATTGGAAAAGAAAACCTCAGCATAAGGGTTACTATGGCCAAAAAAAGATGGGGCTATACAGTCAGCAAGGTGACAAAGGCCCTTCCTACCAAACCAGGCATACTGAGTTCTATCCCCAATATTTACAGGGTTGAAAGAGAAAAAAAACAACACTGCAAATTAGCCTCTTATCTCCATGTGAGCATGTGCAGGAGTGCATGTACACACACACACACACACACACACACACACACACACACACACACACTGTATATAATATATATATATATATATATATATATAATTTTAAAATGTTAACTTTATGAGGAAAAAAAAAAAAACAGAATGAAACAAAAGCAGAGTACTGGTTTTAAAAGCCAGTGTGCTCAGCTTTTATGGTATGAAAATCCCTTCTGAATGTTTAAAAAAAAATTCATAGGTTCCCACAAAACATAAGTTTTGATACCAGCTGATGATATGTTTTTAAGTGATGCTGACGAATGTTCTATTTATAACTGAAAAGAGGTAGTACAATGCAGAGGAGATGTTGTTTACTAGGCAATGCTTGATGCACAAGAGAACTCTAGTCATTGAAAACAGCACCCCAGGCCCCTGGGGACCCACCACGCATAAGTGGAGAACTACAGCTTCATGCTAACAAGAGTCTAAACCTCAGCAGAAGCTCTCCAAGGCGCGGCCAAAGCCACTAAGTAAACCATGCTGTGGTGCACAAACGCAGCCCTTCTCAGGATGTCAGAGCAGAGCATTGCCCCAGAAATACAAAGTGTTTCCTCCACAGGGCACTCGTGTCCCAGGCTGGACTCAGCTCAAGTGAACAGCACTCCAGAGCATAGGGAGATAGTCAAGACAGTGCTTGCTCAAGAGCCTGGGAGCTGGAGTTCAGAGCCCTAGCACCCACATGAAAGCAGAGTGTGGTGGGGCACACCTGTCACCCCAATGCTTAGGAGGTAAAGGCGGGAGGAAAGGAGAATCCCAGGAGCTGCTGGCCAACTGGATTGACAAACTCTAGGTTCTAGAGAACCAGTGCCAAAACATTAAGGTAGACGGTGATTGTGAAAGAAACCAAAGGTGACCTCTTACCCCCACGCACTCACGATCACATGTACTAGTGCACGCCTGCACGTGCGCATGTTCGCACATGCACCCACACATGCACATTCAGACAGGAACATAAACACACATATACATAAAAATATTTAAAATGAGAGCGAACGCAGTCTACTGGAAGCCCTGAGCTATGCTAAGCCCTCAGAGCTGCTCATCGGTGTGACTGAGTACGCCTGTCATGCCATCCGCCTCCCAAGGCAGCAGCAGCTCAGACCATCTGGACATCTCTCCATATTGAAGTAGATGGCTCAGTATCTCTCTTTCCCTAAGGCAAAAAGTCCTAAAGCTACCTAGAATCTTTCAGGGGTTCTTCCACACACCAGCCACTCAGAAATTGCCCTAAGTGCCATGCTATTGCAAACATGTAGATCACATGCCTAGATCCATTACAGCCTCAATAATTGTGTGTCGACTTGTAACCTACACCAGTGAGCTGTAACTTTCTTGGATCGTGGAAGTAGTATGCTAAGTTCTTTGTCCTGTGACAAAATGCCTGATAAAAACAAGGAAGAAAAAGTTTGTCTTGGCTTCCACTTCCAGTCAGCCAGTGCCATTTCTTGGGGTAAGAGTGAGAAGAAAGGAGACTGTTCACCTTGTAGCATCAATGAGACAATAGCAGGAGGGAAAGGGAGCCAAGAGGGACAGGATGACCTCTCCAAAGTCATGTCCTGATGCCCTACTTTCTCAATCAGATCCTACTTCTTAACGTTTCATGAAGCTATGTATCCATCAATTTATTAATTCATCAATGAGGTTCAAGCCCTAATAATCCCATCATCTCTGAATGCTGCTGTATAGGAGAGCAAATCTTAAATTCATGAGCATCTGGAGAATATGCCAGACCCAAGCCATAACAATTAGCATGAGGTTAAATGTTAAAATATGCAAGAAAAGGAAACAGAAAGAAAGGGGGTTGTTGAGAGATGGCTCTGTTCATATTCTCAAGACCCACCCCCATGTAACAGCCAGGCACAGCCGTGAATGTCTAGAATTCTAGAGCCTGAAAAGCAGAAACAGCATGATCCCTTGGAGCTCAGCTGGTCAGTCAGTCTAGCCAAATTGACAAGTGACAAGCTCTGGGTTCAATGAAAAGTCCACCCCCAAAAAGCTAAGGTCAAGATTCATTGAGGATGGATGGATGGATGGATGGATGGATGGATGGATGGATGGATGGATGGGTGGGTGGGTGGATGGATGGATGGATGGATGGATGGATGGGTGGGTGGATGGATGGATGGATGGGTGGGTGGGTGGATGGATGGATGGATGGATGGATGGATGGATGGATGGATGGGTGGATGGATGGGTGGGTGGGTGGGTGGGTGGGTGGGTGGGTGGGTGGAGGGATGGATGGATGGATGGGTGGGTGGATGATAGATAGATAGATAGATAGATAGATAGATAGATAGATAGATTTCTCACATCAATGAATGCAATCTAAAACAAACAACGAGTTCTTCAGAGGAGCTGAGGACTACTACCCTATTAAGTCACTGCCTCGCAGAACACCAAACTAGCCCATGAAAATTGGTGATAAAGAGAGAAGATAAAGTCCGTCTACCTATTAGACTGATTTTTATGATGCCAGTAAAAAATGTGAATGCTAATAAAACTCTCTCATTACACTCATAACTCAAGAGTTGCTGTTAATTTTAGATACAGGTTACCAGGGGGTAGAGATAATACATCCCTGGATCTTAAGTAGCCCCAAATTGGGAAGATATAAAACATTTTAATTAATAAGACTCCAGAGGTTTTAAGAAGCAAATCGTCTCACAGATGGGCAAGAGGTAGGAGAGAGTGGATTCCCATACAGTTTTCTAGCTGAGTCCCTCTGTTGGACGATGCTTTTGGATAAATTTGTACAAGTTTCCCTTAGGGAGCAGCAAACAGATTCACCCTATTCCTTTTTAAACTTTAAAACTTAAGCATTTTAAGACTTAAGACGTGGAAGGAGGTAAAATCAGTCAAAAATTGAACACAGAGTAAGTGGAACCAAGCAGAGCAATGGACTAGAAGAACAAAGCACAGGATATTTCCATCCATGAAGACTCCTGTGGAAGCAGATCAGAACAACCCGGGCATTAGGACTTTAGGGTCTCCACTTCTATAAATCCATTTTGTTGGTTACACGGCAGTGTGCAGCAGGAGCAAGGACTGCCCAAAGCCTAGGTTAAACTCCACAACAGAGGAGATAAACTAGAAGATGCTTACTGAACGTGAACTGCTTAGTGAGATGCAGCAGGTCCTTGGAGAGAATCAGAGACTGTGATCCAATTCAACATAATGAGAAAATACATTGAAAATGAATGCAGACAGGGCCAATATCAACTTGCTATCAAGTGTCCGCGTTTATCTGCCCCCACATCTCACTAAACCTTCAGGCTTTTCTCGGCTGTCAGACACTAAGGACCCTTACAAGAAAAAGAAAGACTGGATGGCTCTAGGGTAAGGGAACCTGGGCCAGCATCTTTTCTCTTATCGGTTCTTGACTGGGTAGACCTCGGATAGGTCACAAAATCAGGCAAAATATTCTTATCTCATTCGATGAGGAAGATAATGATGGTGACTTTGAGACACATAGTTTATTCTGAGTAAAGCCAGCAGCCCAGAGCCTAGCACACCCTCAGAACGGATGAGTAATGCTGGCACCAGTACCGCGGTACCACAGCACTCAGTCTGACCTCAGCCAAACTCTATTAGGCAAATGACACCCTAGGCTCTGCATGGACAGATTCGCCAATGGTTTTTTTCCAACCTGAAAAACAGATACTCCAGTTCCATGCAACCAACGTTTACCAGAAAAGGAGACAATGTTAAAGTTACCATTAAAACATTTAACAGTTGGGTCTGGGGAAATAACTCAGTAAATCAATTACGACACACGCATAGCGGCCTGCATTGTGATTCCCCAGAACCCACGTAAAGAGCAGGTGAGGTGGCACATCACTGTAATCTCAGCTCTGTGGAAACAGAAACAGGAAGATCCCTAGGGCTCAGTGGTCCAGCCTCAATCAGTGAAGAGCCCCAGGTCCTCAAAAAATAAGATGGATTGCTCCAAAGGGATGACACCCAAAGTCCCAAAATCAACATCTGATCTCCACGTACACCCATGAGTGTGAAGATAAACTAACTCTCTCTCTCTCTCTCTCTCTCTCTCTCTCTCTCTCTCTCTCTCTCTCTCTCGATCTGTGTGTGTGTGTGTGTGTCTGTCTGTCTGTCTGTCTCTCTGTCACTCTGTGTCTCTCTCTGTATCTCTCTGTGTCTCTGTCTCTCTCTGTGTCTCTGTCTCTCTCTGTCTCTCTCTCTCTGTCTCTCTCTGTCTCTGTCTCTGTCTCTCTCTCTCTCTCTCTCTCTCTCTCTCTCTCTCTCTCTCTCTCTCTGTGTGTGTGTGTGTGTGTGTGTGTGTTAATAGCTGACCATTATCTAGAAAGCATTTTACTTAGTTATTTTTTTTGTAGCATTGATAACTTTGCTCTTTACAAAAGAGGAAAGATACAGGACAGCCAGGGCTACACAGAGAAACACTGTCTCGAAAAAAAAAAAAAAATCCTGAAGTGATTTCAGACTGCAACAGGAAATGCCAAGGGGACACTGGCCAGTTATTAAGGCTAACCTGAGAGCGTGGAAGAATATTACATTAAATTCGTCCCCATCAGCTAAAGGGAACGCTGAGACGTTTGCCTGCTGAAGAGTCATAGCTGAACCATCTAGCTTTCTCTAACTTACTCATCAGAGTCAAGCCTCGGGCATTTTCCTTTCTCCGTGAAAGATGACCTCATTCCCATAGTCCTCGTCAATGCTTTCTTTAAGGGCCCAATTGGGGCAGGGGTTCTTGGTAGTGCTAGTGCTGACAGTAAAGAAATGGGTAGCACCGTTGACTTGAACACTAGAGCTGAGGTGGAAGTTCTGTCAGGGGGCTAGGATATGCACTCAGTGGGCAATGAAGCCAATGGCCCTGGCCCCTTTCTCTCCACTAGAGCCCTCGACTCTTAACTGGGATGAATTTATCTTAAGACGGTTGTTACTGTGTCTGAAGACATTGGGGATGATAGAACTGTGCACAGGGATGAAATGAAGAAAGCAGACCTGCCCAGTGAGGCACACGGAACCCCTACACTAAATAATTACACAGACTAATGCCAATTATACGAAGATGAAGGTAGCAGCAGCAGCAAGAAAGGAGACACACCTGCAGCCATGTGAGGGGTTCCAATGATCCACTAGAAATATCAAGACACATGCACGCGCACACACACACACACACAAGGTTTTGTAAAAAGAGTTACAATTTATTAAAAGACACTTTTCATCTTGATTTTTAATATGAGGATTATGAGAAGGAGGTTTTCAGAAAGACACTGAGATGTGGGTCTGGTATATATATGTGTGTGTGTGTGTGTGTATGCATACATATATATTCTATTTTGGTAGTTCTCAAGATACATTTTAGGAAAAAGGATAACATTTGAAATGTAAATAAAGAAATTGTCTAATAAAAAGAAAAAAGATACATTTAAAGGGTTACTAAGAAAATTCTCTTTCTACATGTTTCTCTCTCAGTTTGTATCTATCTGTCTGTTTCTATTTTTCTCTCTGCATCTCTGTCTGTTTCTCTGTCTCTCTATATATAGGTCTCTGTTTCTGTATGTGGCTCTCTTTCTGTCTGTCTCTGTCTCTCTGTCTCTCTGTCTCTCTGTCTCTCTCTGTGTGTGTGTGTGTGTGTGTGTGTGTGTGTTTCTGTATGTGGTTCTCTTTTTGTGTCTGTCACTGACCATCTCTATCTCTTTTCCTTTCTCTCTCTCTCTCTCTCTCTCTCTCTCTCTCTCTCTCTCTCTCTCTCTCTCTCTCTCTCTCTCTCTCTCTCCTTCCCTCCCTCTTTCTGAGACTACATAGTGCCTCTGGGGCACCTTGGATGGAGGATACCCTAATGAGTTACCACCAGGCCCCACTGGGGATTACACAATGCATTTCTGGTGAGATTTCTAGAGAACCACAGACCTACAGTGATGCAGAGGCCTTAAGATGACATTGATTGTGTGCAATTCTTGGCTCTTGGCTGGTAAGGGTCCTCAGCCAGACTCCAGGGTGGGGAGCCCCATTTCCTTCTCAAATCCCTGTAAGTTTCCTGCCTTTCTATCCTGCCTCATAAGCAGCCCTGCATCAGAGGAAGAACTGTCCACGGGAAAACTGGCACAGGCAATCCTTAAGAGAAACTGTGAAATTCACAAACCATATGAAACTCAAGAAGAAGGAAGACCAAAGTGTGGATATTTTGATCCTTCTTAGAAGGGGGAACAAAATGCTCACAGAAGGAGTTATAGAGACAAAGTGTGGAGCAGAGACTGAAGGAATAACCATCCAGAGACTGCCCCATCTGGAGATACATCACATATACAACCACCAAACCCAGACACTATTGTAGATGCCAAGAAATGCTTGCTGACAGAAGCCTGTTATAGCTGTCTCCTGAGAGGCTCTGCCAGTGCCTGACAAATACAGAGGTGGATGCTCACAGCCAACCCTTGGACTGAGCACAGGGTCCCCAATGGAGGAGCTAGAGAAAACACCCAAGAAGCTGAAGGGGTTTGCAACCCCATAAGAAGAACAACAATATGAACAGGCCAGTATCTCTAGAGCTCCCAGGGACTAAACCACCAGCCAAAGAGTACACACAGTGGGACTCATGGCTGTAGTTGCATATGTAGCACAGGATGGCCTTATCATTCATCAATGGGAGAAGAGGTCCTTGGTCCTGAGAAGGCTGTATGTCCTGATGTAGGGGAATGCCAGGGCCAGGAAGCAGAAGTGGGTGGGTTGGTAAGCAGGGGGGGATGGGGAGGGGAATAGGAGGTTTCGGAGGGGAAATCAGGAAATGGGATAACATTTGAAAAGTAAATAAAGAAAATATCTAATAAAATAAATAAATAAATAAATAAATAAAAATTTTAAATAAAGAGAAACTGCAGAGTCCACTTTATGGTTGTCATTTATGTAGGCCACCCCAAATGTACATTTTGGGATGGCTATTAATGCTAGATAATGTCCCTAAACTAATTTGGAAGAGATCTGGTTGATAAGGCTTTCAAGTTATTTGTCTCTTCTTTTTTCATTTTAAAATAATTATCTCCTACTTTCTTCTAGCCCCTTAGGCCAAGTAAGCTGCTGTTTATGTTTACACCGGAATAGTTTCCCTAGTTAAAAAAAACCCTCACACCATATAACATTAGTCCAACATTAATTGCTATTAATTTATAAAGTATTCTATTCACTAGAGCAGGAGAGTAGGTGTGCTATAGACACCCGAACACACACACACACATACACACACACACACACACACACACATACACACACTGAATGTCAGCCTTTTCTTAGACTAAAAACTCCGCCCACCACCTTGCCCTCATCCTCTGTCTTTTTAGGTACAACTCTGGCACATATGGCATTATCACAGCTAACAGGAATTAGATGCTGTATGTAGTGGAACCTACAGAGCTGAAGTTAACACCAATTCCAGACCATGGGTTTTCATTTGCTGTAGACAATAGTCCTTGCAAGTTAATTCTTTTGCTGCTGGGTGTGTCCTCAAAAGACAGAAGCCCCCCTGCCGAGTGTGTTCTCCTAAGTTGTCTCTTGGTTTGTGCCCCGGCATGAGATAGAACATTCTAGAACTCTGCCTCCCTCCCACCTGTCCTTTCCTGAAAACCACAGTGTTGGTAACAGATCTGTGGCAATGAATCATTTGTGAGCGGCACACAGATTCCTCTGCCTCAAAACACAAAGAAACATTTTTGTTTTATCCTTGCAGGGTGGGAAGGTGTACTGGCTGGCTTTGTGTGTCAACCTGACACAAGCTGGAGTCATCACAGAGAAAGGAGCCCCAGTTGAGGAAATGCCTCCATGAGATCCAACTTTCAGGCATTTTCTCAATTAGTGATCAAGAAGGGTGGCCAAGTCCATTGTGGTGGTGCCATCCCTGGGCTGGTGGTCCTGGGTTCTATAAGAAAGCAAGCTGAGCAAGGTAGAGGAAGCAAGCCAGAAAGTAACATCTCTCCATGGCCTCTGCATCAGCTCCTGCCTCTAAGTTCCTGCCCTGTGTGAGTTCCTGTCCTGACTTCCTTTGGTGATGAACAGCAGTGTGGAAGTGTAAGCTAAATGAACCCTTTCCTCACCAACTTGCTTCTTGGTCATGATGTTTTATGCAGGAATAGAAACCCTAAGACAGAAGGCTAAGGGAGAAAATGTGTGTCCCTTGGTTTTAGGAGAAATATCAGAAAGCTTACTGCTCAGTTGATGGAAAGGGGTAGCTGCCTTTTCCAGAGGCCAAAGCACAGTTCAGAGCAAGACAATGGGACCTGATCCAAAACTAACTCAGCTTCCCTAAAGCCTCTCCTTGAGTGGTGGCCAGCCTCCTGGCAGAGCTGGCCCATGGCAGGGAAGAGAGAGGTTGCTAACGTTGAGACCCTGTTTGGGATCTGCCCCCGGGCCTGCTTAATCTCAAATAATTATCCTTCCTTGCTAACTGCCCAGATTCCTCACTTTGCAATGGAAGGGGAGACTATTTGTACTTAACTAGCAAGATATGCTAAAAGATCTCAAACTTTACATTGGCTTCACGATGTGGTTTAAAACAGTGTATCTGACCGTAAATATTTTTTGGCTCAACTAGATGAGGTCTAATGGGATACCTGGTTCAAATCTAGACAGTGCCACTAGCTTAACACGTGGCTTCAGGCTGGTGATTTCATGAATGATGTGGGCTCAATTTTCTTGGATGGGAAAAGAGACTCACAATAATAGTATTTCTCAAAAATGAATGCCCAGGCCATCTGTATCTAAATTCCCAGGATGTTTGTCATCCTAAAGGAGTCCAATAGAGCAACCCAAGGGATGTGCCAATATCATTTTCGATATTCACCAATTTTCTTATCATCCTTGGAAATCAAACAGAGCATCAACCTTTGAGGTTGAGTGACAACTCTCCCTGGATGCCTAGTGTTCAGGACAATGACCTCTCCCTGGATGCCCAGTGTTAAACTTCTAGTTTGTCTCCTATCATAGCAAACCCAATAGCCTGAACATTTGTCTAGACTTCAAGCCTCCATGAATGAGAGTAAGTCATGATGGTTTATTACTAGAGCAAATACCAGCCTGTCTCAATTGATTCAAGGATCCGTTATGGCCATCAGGGGGGAAAGGGAGAGTTTCCTGAAGAGTGATTTATGTGGCTTCCGTTGACTGACACCAATAAACTGCTTACCCTACCTTCTCTGATCATCTAATTCCATTCATTAAAGCAATGTGTACAACCCCAAGGGAGGATAAATGGTCTCCCCTATCCCTAGGGTTTTCAAAATTCGTCAAGCATCAGAGTCACCCGGAGAGCTTGGGAAACACAGATCACTGGGCTCCAAGCCCTCAAAGAACAACTGTGTCTAACAGGTTTCCAGAGAGTGCTGATGCAGACTGCTGAGAGATCAAAGATCTCTCAATGTCAGTGAAAGGGTCAATGTCAATCCAATTGCCCTTTGTTAGATGCTTGCCTCCCTAACCTCTCTTACTGCTGGGAATGGTCAAGCAATCCATTTCCAGCTGATAAGACAGGCAAAGAAAAAAATCACCCATGGATGAGCATGCACGCACCTGCATGCCCATATGAACACACAGCACACACACATGCAATACACACACACACACACACACACATACATGCAATATACACACACACAGAGAGACAGAGTAACCTCTGAGAAAGATAGAAAGAATCACTTTCAACACAATACCCAAAGATATAAAGAACATTGAAGAGTTGGCCTCAGTTGACTTCAAGACTTAATACAAAGTCACACTAATCAAGAGAGTGCAGTCTTTGTGAAAGACGAAAGCATTTGAGCAGGAGAGGGAGGCTAGAAATAGGCACATATGAAGATAACCAATGTATCTTTGACAGCAATGGAGGTGAGATGATCCTCTTAATAAATGAGACTGAGACAACCAGACATCCACATACAAAAAAATTAATTAACTAATGGATGGATGGATGGATGGATGGATGGATGGATGGATTGATTGATTGGTGGTTGATTCATTGATTGATTGATTAAATGGACTAAGAGCTTGGAAGATGGCTCAGTTTGTAAAGTGCTTCCCATGCAAGCATGAGGATATGTGTTTAAACCCCCAGCACCCATATAAAAAGTAGGACACAAAATCACAGGCCTATAATCCCAGTGTTGAGGAGACAGAGATGGGAGAAGGGCCTTGCTAGCCAATGAGTCTAGCAGCATTGGTAAATACGAGGTTCAGTGAGAGATCCTGCTTTGAAAATAAGGCAGAAATAATAAAGAAAAACCCTTGACATCAAACTCTGAACATACACCCATGTATGTGTACACCTTATGTGCTTATGTATATGCCTGCACACACATATGTACACAGTACACACGCACGCAGTACACATGTACATCTTTATACCGGTAGTAGACAGTCAAGACTATGCAGAGAAATCCTGTCTCAAGGCCACCACCACCACCACCAAAAGGGGGGAAAGGAAAAAAAGAAATGGCCAAAGACATTAATAGAGGTCTATTAGCTGTCAAATAAACATAGGAGAATACATTCCATGTCGTTAAGTCATTTGGGAACTGAAAATAAAAATAGGGAGCTACCACAACGCAGTCACTGGAATGTATGCAGACAACACCGAATGCTGTCAAGAAAACTGGCAACAGGAAGAGTAAACCCTCAATCTTTGTGGACTGGGAGAATGGTACATTGCCTTGAGAAGGCAAGGAAAGTGGTTTCTTAACACTAAGGATGCTTGCAAATCCACTGACCATTTCTCTTGGTGATTACCCAAAGGAGTTAAAACTGGTGGCTCCCTCAGCTTTATTCATATTGCCCAAAGTAGGGCCCAAGGAGGCTGTCTTTCAGTATGTAAATGGATTAATCAGCCAGATAACCACTTCTGAAAAGACAAGCATTCAGCACTCAAGAGAAATGAGCTACTAATCCAGGAGAGTTCCTGAAGAAATACCTATTTAGACAGCAAATGAGTGTCCACCGCTAACTGGAGGAAGCCAGGAAAGGGCTCTGTGTTTGTATGCCTCCAGCTCTGTAGCATTCTGGGAAAGGATCAGTGTTTTCCAGGGTTTATGTGACAGAAAGAGGTGAACAGGCAGAACCCAGGTGGCAAGTGCTGAAGAGACTCTGGCCAGCTGGAGTGTGGCGAGCACGGCTCTGGCAGGCCATGCCCTTCTCCCCCATTCCCTCTGCCTTGCTAAAAAATCATTAGATTAAATTTCTAAAGCTAGCCACCAGGGTCTATTCCCTTATTGGCTACTTCCTCCTGGAGCTAACCACCAAGGTCCAGCAATCAAATGCCCACTTTGGCTCACCTCATGCCCAATTAAAATTAAATACCTCATCCTAACCTGATTTTTTTTCCCTTTTACAATTGTAAACTGCCATTTTCCTATGTGTCGTGTCTGTCTGCTCCCTATCCAGAGGCAGTCCTTTGTCCAGTCCTCCTCAGGGACAAATGCCCCTCCCCCTCCCATGTTCCCTTCTCCTTCTCCCTCATCCTCTATCTCCAGTCTTTGTCTCTTATTGCCTGCCCTCTGCCACTCTGGGGCAGACAAATCTCTTTTGTGTTGCGAACTTGTCTTGGGGATCCTGAGCTGAGACATTTCCTTTCAAGAGCAGTGGATGTGGTCTGTGTGGCTCTATAATAGTGGGTCCGGATCACTGAAACACTTGAGCAAACATAAAATGTACAGCACTGTGAGAGAACCCTAATGTAAATTACAGACCAAGAAATAATTATGTCCCAATGCAGGTTCATCGAATGAAACAAAAACGTGCTACCCTGTTAGAGAATGTTGACCATATGGGGTTAGTGTGAGTGTGGGCACATGTGCACGTGAGTATCGATGTCTGTGTTTTATACATATGTATGCATACATAAATGGAAATATATGTACATATAAATAGGAATGTATAATATAATTGAGAATGCATATACATAGTAAATCTATATACTGCTCTTTCAATTTTGCTACAAATCTAAAACTGCTATAATAAAGTCTTTGAGAGAGATGAAAAAATAAACAGATATAATGACATATTTTAAGTGTCTCTTTCATCTTGCCTTAATTGTGGTTGCATGAAACCGTACTATCTTCTCCTAGTGTAACCTTCCTGTAACCATGAGGTAACAAGCCTATGGATGAAAAGCTGACATGCCAAGACAAACAAAACTCTGGATATGTTTGACACTGTGTTGTGGCTTGTGGACCCCACTTAAAACAAGCTGCCTTCAGGCTTCTTGCTATATGAGATAAATGAACGTCCAAATTCTCAGCCACTGTTTATCAGTGATGCAGGGGGTATGGGGGCAGGGGGCATGCCTGTTTTCCTGGCATCACGATGTCACAGGCCATGCACTGAGCCTCTATCTATCCTCACTTTCCAACTAGACAAGGGACTTAACCTAATCAACCTGGACCCTTTCTTCTCAGGCCCTTCGTTTGCTGTATGCAATGATCTTGCTGTAAAGGGATGGGTTAGGTTTAGCTCTCCAGGATGTAGCGAAGTCGATGAGGCAGACTGTCCTTGTGGAGAATGTCTATACTACCAATGATTCTACAACTCCAAGTGGGTTGCAGGGAGAAGGTCTGTGATGCCTTCAGAAGGTGAATTACTCTGATCCCCAGTCGCTGTGACACAATGGCTTATTGCTCCCACAATGATGTGATACAATATGGCTGACCTTTAAGGTAGATTATCCCCACAGGCCTGATCTAATCTCAAAGTCATCAAAAGCAGAGAGCTTTCCCCATAGCTGGACCAGAGTGGAAGTCAGGGAGATCCAAAATGTGAGGAGAACCCAGCACATCCTTGGTTTGGAAGCTGAAGAGGCACACGTAGCAAAGCATTTGGGTAAAACTGAGAAAATTGCTCCAATTCGGCAAGGAAATGGGCCTCTCCAACCTACAACCGCAGAGAAATGTGTTTGTAGCTGGTTTCTCCAGATAGAAGCACTGCCTTGCAGAGGAAGCAGAGAGGATCACAAGCCCTCACAAAATCCCAGTAGGTGTGAGGACCATGCTAAGGTTTCAGACGCAGTAAGCATCTCCCAGGAAGGAGACTCTTCAGGAGTTGGGCTGCCCACAGTCCTGTGGGAAGCTCTAGCATGCACTATGAACCCTCAGCCTTAGTGGGATAGGGATTTGGGTCATGCTGCTACCTGAGTCACTTCTCTTCTGTAAGCATCCCCTCACACACTCACTCTCCTGGAATCAACCTCAATAAATTCACTGGTTCGCTTAGGCTCAGATGGAATTCTTACTTTGGTTCAGCGTCGCTCCTCTGCAGTTAGTAGAAAGGGTACCCACCCCAAGGAAGGTTAATACAGTGAATACTGGCTTTTTCCCACATGCGAATTTGTTTGGAAGCAGGCTCTTCCTCAGACCTGGAGCCTCATTTGGCCAACATTTTGTTTTTAGCCCCATGTGATATCCAGAATATATCATCACCTGAACCACCAGACCTATGACCTCCAGAGCAATGATGGAACAAGCGGCTGCTGTTTCCATTGCTGTGCTGTCATGTGTTTGTGATGACATAGTACATCTCAAGAGAAAACTAAGCCCTTTTGGCAACATAACTAACGCTGCATCTCCTGGTCAGCTCGTCAGTAACAACACTAGCATTGTGACATTTAACTGATGCCTATAGTTCTCAGTTAGTCCCGACAACCACAGATGAAGTGTTTTTACTCCATCCAAACATCAACAGCCTGGCTTTTTATTGGTGTTTTGTAGCCCAGACTCATTCCTCAGCAGCACAGTGTCCCTCAGCAGCTCTGCAAGTGAGAGTCCAACTAGGGTACGTTTAAATGACCCAAAGAAAAGTCACCCAGAAGACTGATACACACACACACACACAAAACACAAAACACCTTCTCTTCTCAAGAACTGAAAGACATCAGATGAAGGGAAATGGTTAATGATCAGTATGCAGACTTTATTAAATGAAAATTTCCCTGTGACAACTGAAAATTCATGTCCCAAGACTTGCAGGTGAATTGCCTTTCCTCAAATAATCATCTAGGCGTAACTGGTCCTTTAAATGATGTCTATGTGGATAGCCAGGGGTGTGGAGGATTTTTCTACCACAACTTTACACACAGCAAGCAAACTGCTTCACAATGTGTTGTTTGCATATAGCGGAAATGTGCTTAGATTCCTCCTAGAATTCCACCACTCCATAGCCTTTGACAGATGGCAAATGCATCCCCTGTATGTCACCTGTTCAACACGACATAGCTGTCTTGCCTTCCTGAATGACTCCCTGTCTTTGATGGTGCTATAAGGACCATCAGCATGAAAGTAAAACGTGCAAATGTTCAGACTTGGCCCAAGAGTCTACTGAAGGACCTTCTGGAAGCAGCGCAAAGGAGGTAAATAGCATGCTCCACTTGTAGTGTGATCTGCATTACAGCAGGGTGCACTCGAAATCTGGTAGACTTGCAGTAAAATGATTGCAATCTCTCCTCTCCTGTGGAACACAATAGCTAACTCTGCTGAGGGGGGATTTGAAAAGCTGCAATCCAAGTCTTTCTTCTATGACCAAAGAAACAGAAACCAAGAAGAGCTACCCAAAAAGGGAGAGGGGGCATGCCAAATCTGTCATTTCTCCATGGGAACGTTCTAAAGAATTCTCTTCTGAGGGTTCAGTCACCACAGTCATTTTTCCCTAACTCAAAGGGCTGTGCTGATGGCTAAGACGCACCTCCAAGGAGTTCAGACAGCTCTTTGGAGAGAAAGCTGCTGTGTCTGAGTTAAGAAGACCTAAACATCTGAGAGGCGGAGTTCCACGGTTTCCATGGTGACCACTGAGGAGACAGGTGCACATTCTAATGAGGTTGGCTAGGCTGCCAGCACCCAGGGGGCAAAGGGTGTGGGACATTGCAGAAAAGCTCACACATGCACAAAATCCATGTTAGTGGCTAGCCTGCCTGCAAATTCTCCTTTTAGGAGAGACAGCAGATCTGAGCTCTGTGTTTCTGGCTCTGGGCCAAGGACTTGTCTACCCATTATTTTATTTAGCCATCACTCAAACTTCCTAAAGTTGATTTGCACTCTGCTGCCTTTTGCTGAAGAAATGGAAACAGCTTCCCAGAACGGCTGGGTTTATGAATATGACTATGACCCAGCTAAGCATCGGGTTCTTCTCATATGCTAATGAATTATGTTGCCCCTCTGAGGAGCTCCCCTGAATCAGCAAAAGAGAAACAGAATCTAGGATCTGAGGAACAATCTGAAAGGTCTTATCTCTGAGGACATAAGATGACTGATTTAAAGCTCATCCATCATTAGAGATTCTGAAAAAGTTCTCAAAATGTCCCTTTTGAGAAATTTTATCATGAGAGAATTGGGAGATGGCACAGTTTATAAAGTGCTTGGCATACATGCATGAAGAGCTAAGTTCTCGCTCCAGCACCCACGTAGAAAGCTGGCATAGGAGCACACATATATAATCCCAGTACTGGGAAGGCAAAGATAAGAGGATACCTGGAAATTTCTGGCTGACCTACACAATTAGATTGGTTAGCTCTGGATTCAGTGAGAAACACTGACTCAAAAACAAAAAGTGGGGATCAATCAGGGTTGATACCTGACATTGATGTCTGGCCCCCACATGCACATATGGGGAAGCAGGAGCACGCACACACATACACACACACACACAGCTAAGTTACTGTAAGAAGGAATTCCATAAAGAAGGACAGAAAGACATGAGGATTACATCACTACTGAGCAGGAACTAAGATAACAATTTCTGTGAAACCAAGTGAATAGGTATGAGCTAAATGGTATTGGCAACCTTAGCTATTCACATCCATCCTACATACCTGCCACAGAGCTCAAACATATCACCTTTCGGACATAAACTCCTCAAGTTGAGACTCCTGTCCCTTTTTAAGGGTAGGTGTTTTTAATAGGAAAATAGATGCTAAGGTAATAACAGTGCCCCATGACTTAGCATGAAGTAGAGCCCTGGTGTCCTGTTGCTGGGGGAATGCTCAGCACTGGGAGGCAGAATGAGGAGGGGCCACAAAAAGGAGACACGAAGCCAAGCACAGAGGACAGGGAAATTCCATCTCTAGAAGAATCTAGGATCATCCTGAAGACATTGTACAGAAATCCAACAAGAGAAGTTACTCTAATAATAAAACAGATGGGTTTCTATTTCTCTACATCACTTTACAAACAGAAAGGAAACTATCTTCCATATTTTTCATCTGGGATGTATGTGTGACCTGTGTGTGTCTGTGTGTCTCTGTGTGTGTGTGTCTATGTGTGTGTCTGTGTGTGTGTCTGTGTCTCTGTGTGTCTGTGTGTGTGTGTGTGTGTGTATGCACACATGAGCATATCATGGCTCATAGATGATTTGTAAGAGTCATGTGGGTCCTGGAGACTGAATTCGGGTTAGCAGGAGGCACCCTCACCCACTGAACTGTCTAGCCTGCTTACTATCTTCCATAAGGGGACCAAAGTCATTGTTCAAATGTGACAGGTGTTAGTTAAGGTGATCCTATTAAAAGTCAGGGCCTTTAGGGGGGATTAGTCATGAGGGCTCCTCCTTCACCAATATAGGGTTAAAGCCCCTTTAACAGACATCATGTAATGCCAAGATACTTTTTCTTTTCATTGCCTTATCACCCTTCTCTCGGGGCAATCACACCTTGAAAGGGGAGCACAGCCCCTCACCAGGCTTCTGAACCTTCATCCTATACATCCAGTCTCCAACCTGTGGGAAATAAGTTCCAGCCGTTTCTATGCCATCCTGCCTCAGGCATTTCATTATAGCAGTATTAACTGACTAAGACGGTGAGTGGGCCTTACATCTTCGGGAAATCTGTGCTGGTAATCCATTCTTAACCTCCTTTGATCCTGTAAGCACCACAAGGCAGGAAGTTATTCAAGAAAAAGACGTCTAGACACAGTCCTCTGTCCACATCCTCGAAAAGAGAAAACACAATCATAGCATTCAACTATTCCATTCGGTCAGAACCCTTGGCACTGCCTCCTCAGCCCTAATAGGCTAAAGCCAATGAATCCAGTAAGGAGGGTTTAAGTTGGTACGGTACTCACTCGAAAAACCTTTTCCACTCTTGCAATGCTTTTGCCAAAGATGGTTCCAAGTTGGTCTCCAATTCCAGCCAATAAGAAACCAAAAAGCGGGATCCCAAAGATGGCATATAAAATACAAAAGATTTTGCCTCCTTCAGTGCTCGGAGCAATATTCCCATACCCTGGGGAGAGAGAGAGGAGAGGGGAGAGGAAGCAGTCAGGTGACGGAGAAAGTAGAGCATTGACCAAAGAATCCACAGACTTTCATATTCTCCAAAGCCCTTTACAGTATAAAACAGAGTCTCCTGGCTTCCCTCCCTATAAATCGTCTCAGTGTTTCAGAGATCTCAATACATTTTAAGACGTATGTGGTCGGCCAGAGCTGTGTTTCTGGTGGAAAAACGATCCTTTTCTCTTCAGAAACATCATCTATCATGGACACCATTGAATGGCACAAAAAGTTTCACCTTCGCCTCTATAGACAGAGCCTCCACATACACTACTGCTCCACTGTGTCCTCCTTACCTGGACTTGCTATATTCAACATCTGCTTTCACGGAGTAATAGGCACTGAACAGTAACGAGGAAACTGGTCTACTACAAACTCAGAAGGGACAAGGGACTTAGCCTTCCCTCCCCCAGGTAGGTAATCCTGGCAATGGAGAAACATGAGTAAGCAGAGACTCTGTGCCTCTTTACTCTAATGGCAGTGAAGCCAAGCTGTGCCCAACTCTCTCTCCTGGGAATGGCACCCAATCCCTGCCTCTTGTATCTCTGTCCATTACCCTTGCACCCAGAGCAGTCAGTGCTAAATACATGTTGATGGAATTGAGGCTTGAACATAAAGGATTCCATCTATAATGAGGTCAATTGAAATGAGTTCCGTTGTTTGGAAACATGAACATCTGCATTCTTAAGAGTTATGCAATTATGTCAGTCATTCATGTAGAGTGAGTGTTGGGAGTATCCCATATAAATAGGGCTAGCGATAATATTACTGGAAGAAAGAAGCTTACAATATTAGCACAATTTACATAGGGTGAAAGCCTCAAGTCATTGGTAGTCATTTTCTTGTCAATTATCATTACAGTCTTACAGCAGTCACTTAACAGTCTCCCCAGTTCAGGTGGTTCAAGTAGGGTCTGTTTCCGAATCCATGCAATGGGTGAAGTATATTGTTCCACGGCAAGAGACACATTTGAGAACATAGCACAGAGAGGAACAATGTTCTTAGCATGGCCAAAAAAGAAAAACGTGTTCTTGGACATCACTCCTGCTCCGGTGGGCACGGAGACCTCGCTCTCAGATTCTGCCTGGGGGGTAAGTCACTTGGCTACTCCTTAACAATCTTGTGCTCAGAATCATTCAAGCCTCTTGCCACAAATTATTTAGATTGCAGTTTCCGTTTCTCAGATGAGTGTTCAGGCAAGACTTCCTAATCTTGTTTTCTTTTGCTCACTATCTTGTTGGTTCAAATGTGCGACAAAGCTCCTGGGACTTCTCAGATGCTTTCAAGATCTTGGACAAAATGATGTTGCCGGGCATACCCACCCAGAATAACCTGATTTACACTGACTTATTTGGTTAGAAAGAGAACTGTAAGGAGCCGTCCTCACATTCGCCATTATAAGATGGCACTGACACCTGTGTTCTAAGTAGTAAACAAACCATCTGCACATGCGCTGGGGTAGTTTCCCACCCCATGTGCTCTGCCTTTCCCGTGACGACAACTCTGGCTGATGGGCTGCAGCCAATCAGGGAGTGACACGTCCGAGGCGGAGGACAGTCCTCCATAAAAGGGAGGGGGCTCCGCCATCTCTCTCTCTCTCTGGCTCTCTTCTCCACTGGCTCCTGATGGGGTAAGCAATAAAGCTTGTGCCGCAGAAGATTCCGGTTGCCCTGAGTGTGTTCTTACCAGGGGGAACAAAAGCGGCGGGCAACAGAGAACAAGCGTGTCTCTGCAGCTTCGCATTGCAGCTTCGCATTGTCTTGGAAATATTCTAGAAACTTGTAGAGACATCGACTCAACTTCAGCTTGACTGTCTCATGACAGCTTCGTTTCAGGCAATACAGATTTTCTGTTAGTTCATCTCAGAAAGATATTATAGACCAAACTGAAGCCCTGGGCCTGCTGAGTATGCAGTTATTAATCTAAACAAGCTCTACACATGTCCTCTGGTCAGCTCACAGGCATGCTGGTGTCACCCAGAGAAACAAGAGAAAAGCTTAGACCCATGTAATCTTTCCAAATCTTATGGTATCAGAGATAGTCAAGAAAAATGTGAACAAAAAAGTATTTGGTGGTAGCAGTAGTAGAATTGGTTGGCATTTCACAGATCGGACTATCATGGTGAAAAAAAATTGGGTTCTCTAGTAAAGTGGTTAATAAGGCAATATTCAAATATGTCATGAGTGCATATGTGTGTGTGTGTGTGTGTGTACAGTTGACACAATGTGTGCATGAGTGTGTGAACAATTTTAGCTCAATGACTTAAGTGGACCCATGGTGCCTGTGTGGTAAACATGGTAGCTATTGGGGAACCAAACACCACTGAGACGGAGAAATAGAGAAGACAGCTCGCCTGCTCCATGAGTACCTTCTCGAAAAGAATGTAACTAGCATCTTGGATATAGGCAAAGCAAAAGGAGTCCAGAAGTCCCTCTACCAATCAGTTGCTGCTGAGTCTCAGTGAAGGAAGGCTGACCAGCCCAGCAAGGACACAGAAACAAAGAGGTTATTACAGAAGAGGGCCATATGGGTCTTGGTTCTGTTTGCCCCTAAGTAGAACACATCTCAAAGTCCTTGAAGAGAAAGCCAGTCCTAAATCTTGGGTACTATCTCTCTCTGACTCAACAGAACCCATCTTGTACCCAAAGTACCCAACAGTGTTTTAAAGCAACTTAGTCCTGAGACACAAAAAGCTTCCCACCTACTTTGTATGTGCCCAAATAAAATCTTTGCCAAACTGTGCCTTTCAGGTATACCCTGTGGAACCAACCTGTCTATACTTGCATAATTTGCATGAGGTATGCAAGTCACACAGGATCTCACACTCAGAAAGGGCCTATGTACAAAGTAAAAAAAAAAAAAAAAAGTTTGTGTGCACACAAATAAACACTGGAGAAGTCAGGAAAAGTTAAGCACACAGCTTATCATTTCAATGGAATGAGGTGCTTAACTGTTCCTCTTAGAATGCTGAGAATAAACACAGTTTACAACCTAGAGAGCCTCTGCTGCCTGATGAGCCAGGCTCTGCCCGTGTCTCCCACAATTTATGCTTTTCTTATCCCAAACATTTCTGTTTAAATCTGGAACAGTGCTTCTAGGCTACAAAACTCATCCTTGTGAATTATGTCACTTGTGCCTTATGACTAAGTGACTCCTGTGTTATCTCAGGGCCAGGCCAATCCTGATACCTGCTGGCATTGTGTTTACCTCAGTCATTCTCCCTAGACCCTAAATCTTGGGTACTGTCTATCTCTGAGTCAACAGTACCTATCTTGTACACAAAGTACCCAATAGTGCTTTTTAAAGAATCTCAGTGTACACATATCTTAACATTGTTGTGCACTGGGAACTGAGTTAACTGTTTTCAGAAAACACTTTTTTCCCAAAATTGTGCTATGCTTAAATATGGCTGAAGTAAATGACTGGTGTCAGACTCTCGAAGTCTTGGCCCGGCACTCGTTACATAAAACCTACTAAACCGAGTTTCATGCCTCCCTCACCTGTATCATTTCCCTGCTGGCTGTAAGTCTGGAGGGGCCTTCCACAGTCCTGCGCTTGGTTGACTATGCTGATGCTTCTGTTGGTATTCTTAATCACTTTTTAATAATGAACCATGCGTTTTCAGTTTGCACCAAGCCCTGCTGACCTTGGTAAATGACACTAGGATCCATTGCTTACTTACTGTGACATAATGGGTAAGTTGTTTAACTTTTCCAGCTCTCATTCTTGCCATAGATAAATGAGGCTAATCCCTACCCTATGTGGTTATTACAAGTTTGAATGAAGAGCATGTGTGTGGACCACGCTACCCTCTAACAGTAACTGTTAGGTACAATGGTCGCTATTTGGGTGGCCATGGATTAAACATCCAATCACAGTATTTAATAAGTTCAAGCCACTACTTCAATACCTTTTCTGGTCCAACCCTTTGTTAATGCTACTAGGCAAGAAACATAGTCACCAGCTACCTCCTGACACTTGACCAGGAGGTATATGATCCTAAAAATGTCACAAAGACTAAAATCTAATTTTGTTTCATAGCCATTGGTAATAATGTGGACTCAAGCAGGGCTGGAACCTGGAGGCAGGCGCTGATGCAGAGGCCATGTTGGGGGGGACTTGAGGGAAGGGAAGGGTTGCTGCTTACTGGCTTTCTCTGCCTGCTTTCTTATAGAACCCAGGAGCACCAGCCCAGGGATGACACCACCCACAATGAGCTGGGCCCTCCCACTTGATCAATAGTTGAGAAAATGCCTTGCAGCTGGATCTCATGGAGACATTTCCTCAACTGGGGCTCCTTTCTCTGTGATGACTCTAGCTTCTGTTTAGTTGACACACAAAACCAGACCATTCAGGCTGTTAAACCTCGTTATATAAGGGATGATGAAATGGAAAAACAGTCCACTGTGCAGACATTTTTGTTTTGAATATTTTCAATCGATAATTCATTGGAGTCTATGATATGAAAGCACAGATACAGAAGGCCGATGGCTTAAGCATAATCTATATATATATCAGCACATGAAAGGCTTTTTTAAAAAAAGCAGAAAGACACTGTGTAGTTATACTGCTTTTCAGAAAAGGCCCTACCTAACACATGTAACTTCATGCTACACATGAGAGTCTTTCTGGAAAGTGATTTGGCAAGCCCTTAAAAGCTCCAAGCCCTTTGACAGAGCAATCTCTGTGGACCTTTTCCAAGGAAACATCCAACATCCTGGTTAAAGGTTTCCACCATGTTATTGGGAGGGTCACAAAAGTAGATACATCTTAATCCCTCCACATGTGACGGCGGTATGGGTACTGAACCAAAGAGGGACATCTATTATGGGCTGTGCAAAGAGCTCTGAAGCCCTCACAGTGCTCATAGTGGAGGGACATGGCAACCACATCAGCTTGCAAACTATCTTTTGACCTAGAGCTATCAGAACAGGCTCTGAGCCACACAGTTAATGAGATGGAGCTTCCCACGAGAATGACTCCACTTCCCTGACTCCTAGATAGTGGGAAATTTCTCAGGAACAGCTGAAAAATGACCAAGCCCTGACACTACTTGTAAGCCTTGCCATAAGCCTTGCAGTGAACTTACTGTAAGTACCTATTAGCTTTTTGAAATGTAGCAATTTGTTTCTCATCTCATTACTTCTTACATTGTATCAAGCTACTTTTTTTTAACTTCTCTAACTGTATGGCTTTATAATGGCCCTCTGGAATTAAATTTTCCTCAGCTAAATAGTATTCAACTTACAATTCATTTTGTCTTCGGTAATAGAAAGAGAGGAAAAGGTAACATTTTTTTTTTAAGTTTCATAGAACAGGGACTCAGCCTGCTTTGGGTAGTGGGTTATATTTTTTTGTCTATGTGGTTGTTTTGTAGTGGTTGCCTGTTGGTAGACAGCATCTTCATAATTCAGAAAAAAAGGTCCTGATCCTACACACAATTGGTTGAAGAGTGATCAGTCTCTTTCTGCAGAGGAAACAACCTCTCAAATAGCCAAGATAAGGACACATGAACCCAGAGGCTCATCCAACAGGAAAGCTCCATCTAAGACTTAAACGAAGATCATGTGGCTCAAAGATGGCTGCTTCAGTGACCAGAGGAGTCGAGCAATGATCACTGGGTCAAAGGGGATTTACGGACTCACTATGAACTCTCTTCCCTCTGTGCACATTGGTTTGGAATGCCTAGATTATAGACAATCCAAGCCTAAAAATCCCACTCACTCTAGAAAAATAGAAAATGTGATATATTTCTTACTATTTTGCAAGTAGCTCCAAGAGCTCACAGGACACGAGCAGGGTCCACTTACCCCTCGTCCTTTCCTTACTCTGGGAGTGTTAGTTCAACTAACAGAGAAACCTACTGAGAGAAGACGACTGGGAAGGTCCAGGGGGGAGTGTGGGCAGGGGTGTAGCTCTTTCTTTTCCAAGCTTACCATCAGTAAGAAAGTAAGGAATCCATGCCCTCCAAAGTTCAAGCAAAATCCCAAGAAGTTGTCAGCCATTTTGAACTGATAACTCTAGCCACAGTCTGAATTTCTTTGTATAGGTAATATCATTCTTCTCCGGGGCCTAGTGTTCATGAGTGGAAAAGGAAGATCGGATATGCTGTTGTTAGGAGTAGGGTGAATTTTTAAAAAAGAATGTATGTGTAGGTGGCTGAAAAAACAAGTAAAGATTAATAAATACCATTAGTGCTTTACTGAGAAGCATAGCAGTGCTTCAGCATAGAGTTTTTCAATGCATCAGACAAAACCTTGATTTAGCAATCGCCTACCACAAGGAAATGATTTTTTTTCTATTATATGTAGTAACCCCTAATAGCTCATGGACTCAATGCTGGCACTCAAGAGATTTTTCCAAAGTACATTTTTTTAAATGGCCAAGACGCCTCAACTTTGATTAGTTTATAGTCCTCTTAAGATGCATAATGCCTTTCTTCATCCTAATAGCCAGACTGTCAAACACATTCTAACCTGACATTATGCGTATCTGAGGGATGACAGTGATGTCGTTAGGTTGGCTGAGGTTCATAGGCCACATGCTTTTGTTGTTTGGTGTGGTGAATCTGTGGATTCCAATAGCCTGAGCTGAACTGGAGCTCACAGAGGTGCTAGGTGCAAAACTGCATGCCTCATGGATACTTGGAACTCTGACGATAATAGCTTGTGTTAATAAATTTAAGAATTGCAAATGTAAAATAGATTGTCATCTAATTAGATTAAGAAAGTTGGTTGTTACCCATGGAAGGAGTTACAAAGTTTGGAACTGAGACAAAAGGATGGACCATCTAGAGACTGCCACACCCGGGGATCCATCGCATAATCAGCCCCCAAACCCTGATACCATTGCATACACCAGCAAGATTTTGCTGAAAGGACCCTGATATAGCTGTCTCTTCTGAGGCTATGCCAGGGCCTGGCAAACACAGAAGTGGATGCTCACAGTCAGCTATTGGATGGAACACAGGGCCCCCAATGGAGGAGCTAGAGAAAGTACCCAAGGAGCTAAAGGGTCTGCAACAATATGAATTAACCAGTACCCCCAGAGCTCATGTCTCTAGCTGCATATGTATCAGAAGATGGCCTAGTTGGCCATCATTGGGAAGAGAGGTCCCTTGGTCTTACAAACTTTATATGCCTCAGTACAGGGGAATGCTAGGGCCAAGAAGTGGGAGTGGGTGGGTAGGGGAATGAGGGGGGGAGGGTATGGGGGACTTTTGGGATAGCATTTGAAATGTAAATGAAGAAAATACCTAATAAAAAAAGAAAAGGAAAAGAAAGTTGGTTGTTAATTTTAGGTGTTTACCCAATTGGGTTATGAATACCTAGAAAACTGATAAAGTATTATTATTTTATTATTGGATGTGTTTGTAAAAATATGTTTCTAGATGTTTCCACAGGACATGGTCATGTGAGTTACTGGACTAAATATGGAAGATCCAGCATCAATGTAGGCAAGACCATCTGATTGGCTGAGAGCTTGGACAGAGCAAAAAAGAAGAAGGCATAGAAAAGAGCGTTCTCTCTCTCTCTCTCTCTCTCTCTCTCTCTCTCTCTCTCACTCACTCACTCACTCTCTCTCACTCTCTCTCACTCTCTCTCTCTCTCTCTCCATTCCTCCCTCTCTCCCTCCCTCCCTTCCATATTGGCATATATACAGGTGAGGTGCATTCTTCTGTCCCTACCCTTGGGCATCAGAACTCCAGCCTCTCTGGCCTGTAGTCACCAGGATCTCCATCACTGGTCTTGTGGATTTTCAGCTTTTTGGAGTCAAAGAATTATACCATCAGCATCCTGGATCTGAAACCTTTGAATTGGACTAAGTTCTCTAAAGGCATCCCTTGAGCTTCCAAGCAAGTAGCCTGCCAAGTAACTTCTTGGGCCTATGACTACAGAAGCCAATTCTCTGGTCCCATGTCTATACGCATATGATCTTCTTTCTGCCTCTCTGAAGCCCTCAACTGATACAATTCTCAGTAAGAATGACAATTCTCTTTCATGCTGTTTGTTTCATCACCTATAATTTTCTTGATTTCACCAGTGTAGAAGAGCATAGACCTCATGAGTGGATATTAAAACAGAAATGCATGCCTCTAAAACATGCACTCATAAGAAGTTGACTGTCCACACTATAAACCAAATTTAAAAGCTTCCCAAAAGCTGAGCCTCACAGAGACTCTGAGTAGAAAGTTCCTCCCAGGCAGGTTAAGGCCATCTCCCTGTGGAGGAGATTTCCAGGCAAACAAGCAATGATGAAGAGAACTCTATGAGAGGCGAGATACACCAACACTGACTTGGGTTTAACCAGAGCAAGCATGGCAATGAGAGCAAACAGCGAACAGATTATTTTCTTGCCTCTTGTGAAGAATGGGTGGTGCTCAAAAGGAAAGTGAGATGCTGGACGAGCTTCCTGTCTGAACTACCTGGAGTGGCTACGAGCTCACAGTTAGTATATAAGGCTGACAGGTTACACTCGTCATTTTAAGGCAGACATTGAAGAGGTGATGTCAGCTAAAATTGTGTGGTGGAGAAAGATGGAAAAGGGAGATGTCATCATTCCTAATCAGGTCTATGCATACTGCCTAATGACTGGAACACTGAGGACATTATAGGCTGTTATAGTTATAAAGTAACCCCAAAGGAAAAAACTCCCAGAACCTGAGTATCAGAAAACATAAAGATAAATATATAAAATAAGGCAGGCACCACTGAGGGAAAGCAGCAATGAGAGTTGATCTGAGGATCGGCCACAAAGAGCAGGTCAAGAGTCAGCTCTAAGGGGGCACCAGGGTTCTAGGTAATGAGACTATCCTAGGAAGATAGGGACACAGGAAGTGGAATTCTTTGCAAGTGAAACAGGAAGAAAGAAAAGAGACCAGAGCTTCCACCTGCTCAGTGGAAAGTCGAGAAACAACCCCTAAAATGGAAAATTCTAGAAGTGGCCATACCGGTTTGATATTTAAAGCCACACAGATGTATAATAAAAACACCAGACAAAAGGGATGGAAACAATTTTCTTGGAACAATTAAAAAAAAAAACTGGAGAGGGGCAAAGGGTCTCTTCCCCCCACACCCAACTTTGCAGAACATCTTCATACCACTATATATATAATTCTACCAAGATGTGCAATCTTTAAAACAGTATCTGAATGCAACAAAACCATCCAACTTCAACTGACCAATCCCTGCATTCTACTCCTGCCTTGACATTGGTTTCCTTCACTGAATGCTCTCTGGCTTTCCATTCTGAAGTCTTCACCATGCTTTGCTCCTTACTGAGAGCAGCCACAACAGCTGTATTCACCTGACCGAGCAGGGAGAACCTGGTCCCTACTCTGTCTACCCATTCCTCAGTAGGACCTGCAAAGGAAGAGGATATTAGTAAAAACATGAGTACCTATGGTTGTGATGACCGTCCCGGCAAAGAAGAAGGCACTTCCAAGGTCCCAGTGACTGCTGCTGTTGGAAGAGTTTCCTACCGGGCTGACTCCCGCATTATCAGCATCGAGTGCATGCTGCAAAGAGAGGGGAAAGCACAAAAATGGGTTAGAAGGATATTTTTAATCTTCCAATAAATCACTATACTGCTCAGGAACCTGCAATGGTCTAGATGCCACCTGTAAAGCAGAAGAAGGCACACACTCATCCTCACGCACACCGACTACGTTTATATTACATTGCTGAAATATTATCGGGGGCAAGGATATGCAGGTGTCACAGGGCACCCATGAAGGGCAGTGAACAGCCTGAGGGATCAGTTCTCTCCTTCCAGCCTGCAGGTTCTGATAAGGGAGTTCAGATCTTCAGGGTTGGCAGGAAACCCCTTTTACCCAAAAAACACCTCACCAGTCCTGATCTCTGTTTTCAATCAGCCTGAATGACTCCTCCCTCGGGGACCACTGGGATCCCATCCCACACTCTTCCCAATACAGCCACTATATTGTTCCCAGTGGTGACCCAGTCCCATATCAGCGACTGAAATGTCTCCACTCCATGGAGAACTCTCTCACCCTTTTGTGCTTTTGATCGCACTCTCTTGCATACTATGCCCATCCTTCAGGGGCCTTTCCTGGGCCAGCCTTGTCATTCTGCTTCAGGTAGGGTGCAGGAGTTGCTATTGTGAATCTAAGGCACATGCAGCCCACAGTTGTGAGATGTAATGATAAGAGCTGGGGGCTTCATGAAAGAGATGACCCAGACATGAGCTGCTTAGAAAGATTGAGCCTCCATAGTCTGGGCAAAGTTGGAAATACCCAATGTAGAGAGGGCATGGCAGAAATGATGAAATATGGTTCTATTTGTTCTTAATATTCCTGTTTAAGCTTGGTTCAAACAGGCACATAGTGGTTGTCGCAAATCAGAGGACAACAGGAAAGTCCTCATTCTCTTTCAAATGGATGCCTATTGAGATCACTCAAGCCTTCTAGGGCAGGGATAAATGACCTGACCTATAAACTGCCACACAGTGAATATTTTATTTATCCTTTTAGGTTACATAGAATTTCTGATGCCTGGTTTTGTTTTTTTTTTTTATTTCTGTTCTTTTAGAAATAGCTGCTTCAATATGCAAAAATATCTTTTCTATTTCAGAGGTGATACAAAAACAAGCTGTAGAATAGATTTTGCATGCAAATAAGACTGGCGAGGGGACAGGACAATGATATTTTCTATTTAAGTCTTTAGTCTAATCCTCCTTGCCTGTAGGAGTATGAAGTGTTATGATTGAGCTACCTATAGTTTCTAACATAAACTCTAGCACCCCAGAATTTAACATCAGCTGCAAGGGATGTGTAGATATTTTTGCCGATGGTTTGAATCAACATTGAGTAACAGGATTACTCATTAACCCAGAGCTACATTCTGATCTACTCTGAGTCTGTACATATATGTGTGGGGGTGCATGTATGGGTGTGCATGTATGTGCAGGGGGCAAATGTCAACAATGGGTGTCTTCCTCTGTCATCTGCCAGCTTATTTTCTGAGACAAGATCTCTCAGCTAGCCTGGCACCCACCAACTGTCTAGACTGGCTGGCTAGCCAGCTCTGCAATCCCCCTGCCTCCCCTTCCCCAGCACTGACCTCACATCTGCTTGCCATCCCAGCTGCCCTTTGTATGGATGCCGTGGTCCTCACCCTTGCACGGGAAGCACTCTGCCAGCTCAGCCATCTCTAGGCCTCCACTCTGCTCTTGAGGGAGGCCGGTGAGGATTCACTTTCATTGTGCTGTGTGAGAGCCACCCCAACCATGTCACAAACCTAGGTTTATATCTTCATTATCTACCCAACTCTGATATGGCTCCACCCTCCCATCATACTTCCAGGGCAGCTCTAGGCTTCAGTCACTTGGGCATCAAATCACACCAAGAATACCTAATAATTTATATCTTCCATTAAAACTTGAAAGAGAGAGAGTTTAGGTTCAGTCAACTCTCACTGCGCTGAGAATTTCACACAAACATCATAAATAAACCCAGCGCCGCACATAGAATACAGGTTTACAAGAAAGACAAGCCGGAATGATTAGTGCTTCGCCAAAAAGATCTGAAGTAAGATGCCTTTTCGAGTTTCATTTTCTTGAATAGTGCAAGTAATAAATATTTAATGTTTTAGCATGTAACCCTCAAAGGGAGTGTTTATCAACTGAAAGGGGAGGATACTAACACTCAGTAAGCACCTGCACGGAGCCAGGTACTTTAGAAGTACCACTAACTACAGTTTATCCTTTCCCCAAACCCCAAGGAGGTGGTATCATTCCCACGTGAGCGATGCTGCGACAGGCATGGGAAAGTTGAATAACACATGTGAAGCCTCAAAGCCAGAAAGTAGAGACTCAAATCCCGTCTAGCCCAAAGTGGATACTTTTGCTCGATTCTCTACACATAATACCCAGAATGCACTCCACTTCTTCTGCTTCTATCCTTGTATCCCCGTTAAGATGAAGGATGCCCATTGTCCTAGGGTGCAGGCAGGACCAACTGGACAAAGATCATTTCTAACTAGACTGCTCCCTTGAACATGCATGTATGTGGAGACCCCAAGCTTCATTCGGCTGTTAGAAATTATGATAGTTTAACTATTCTACATCAAAACAAAGCTGGAATCTGGGGAGATGGCTCAGTCAATAGAACATTTACCTCAAAAGCATGAGGAGTTCACTTTGATCCCCAAAACCAACGTAAAAATGCCAGGCATGGTGGTTCAGGTTTGTAATCCCAGCACTGGGGAGGTAAGAGACAGGAGCCTCCTAGGGCTCTCATAGCTGCCAGTCTACGCCAAATGATGAGTAGACCAATGGCAAACTCTGTCTCCGAGGAAGCAAGTGAAGCCCTTGAAGATAGAATCCTAGGTTGTCTTCTGGTCTCCATATGAACTCCAGAACACACAGGTGCGTACACACACACACACATTGAATGAATGAATGAATGAATGAATGAATTTACATTAAAATGGTAGAAATTATTTATTTGGTTCTATGGAAGGAAGAGAGTGAAAAGAAGAACCAGGAGTTATTATCCTAGCCTTTAATCCCAGCATTTGGGAGGCAGAGGCAGGTAGATCTCTGTTAGTTTGAAGGCCACTGTTCTACAAAGCAAGTTCTAGGACAGCCAAGGCTACACAGAAAAACCTGCCTCAAAAAAGCAAACCAAAACAACAAATAGATATATAAAAATAAAATGTTCAGAAAACCTGGCTATAACTGTTATTATTTGAATTTTGAGGGTCAGTTTTTATAAGGTAACTGATAAAAGCACTATGTTTTTTTGAAGTACCAAGTAATGTGTTTAGTAAATATTATACATTGTGTAATGTTCAGATACTGTAAATAATTAGCATTTACTTATAGTGAAACTACTCAGTTATTTAAAATGTATCTAATTTTTAAAAATTATATACAGTAGAAACATTCTTTTAACTAAATAACAGTAATTCTAAATGAGTCTGTAGTTTTATTTAACATTAATTAGTATTTAAAATTAACTTTGTTTTTAAAGTACTATTTAATGATTTTAATGGCTTGAGCTCAAAACATTTTGTAGTTAAATTAATTTCTTTGATGTTTCCATTATCTTTGTGTTCATGGCACAGAAGTTAAGCAAAGCTGGGTATGGACTATGCACCTTTAATCCCAGAATTTGGGAAACTGGGGCAGGAAGATCAGGAGTTCACGGCTACATACAGTGTTCTAGGACAACCTGAGCTTCATGAATTATCTCAAGACACAAAAAGGGGGTGGAGATTAGCAAGCAGCCGGGATATCATGAAAATTTGAGCATATTATGGGTAATGTAATGATTTAGCTGAACTGTGTACAGCTGCATTTCAAAGATGTTATTTGGGACTGGGAAGATGGCTCCAAGGTAAAGCACTTACCTAACTGTCATTAGCTCTAGCTAGGTTCAATCTTCAGCATTTCAAAAAAAACTTCAGGTTGTTATATGGTGGAAATTCAACTGGCATTAGCATCAATTTGAGTCACACTCTGGCTCAGTGAGCATCATCTCTTCACCTACAAAGGCAACCACTATCAAGTTCACAGAGCTCTTATGAGTAGACAGGTTACAGGTTATGGAAAGATAACAGAGGATTGGTAAGTGAGGTATTGATAGATGAGAGATAGGCACCTTGTAGGTAATGGGTAGATGACAGATATATTATTGATAGATGATTCATAGAAAAATAGATACATAGATAAGTGTATACATGCATACATACATGATAGATAGATAGATAGATAGATAGATAGATAGATAGATAGATAGATAGATGATAGATAGATAGATAGATAGATAGATAGATAGATAGATAGATAGATAGATATTACATATAAGAAGACATTACACTATACTCTAATTCTACCACTTGTTAAATCTCTCATTTGACCCTTGAGTTAGAATTTCTAGCACCAAGCCAGCTGCCTAGTAAATGATTCAATGACTCGAGAGGGACCGCTAGAGCGAGTGCTTAATTGAATAAACAAGCTAAGGTAATAGACGATCTTTCCAGAGGTGGGTTAGGAAAACATTTCTACTTCTTAATATATGAGATAATCATAAAAATAACAACCACCATTCCACTAACACGTGTGTGGGCATGTAAAGTGATCTTTTAACAGAAAAGAGGGGGATACAAAGACAAGAGGGTAACTACTGACTTGGAAGAAGGTAGCATCTAAAAACATCTGTACCTTACTTTCTATCTCCCTCCACCCTTACACCGGACATCATGCATTCAGACCGCTCTGAAAGTATAAGGGAGAGAAGCTTTAGCCTCACAGAATACGCCTACTGGGAGGGATACATGAACAGGGGAGGAAGAGGTGACCCTTCCATTCAGGACACCCAGCCAGGCTCCTCTGTTAAGATGCTGGGCTGTGTAAATCACACTTCCATACAGCGCAAGATGTCATCATGAGTGTTAGCGAGGCACGGGGATAAGCAATGGCCCACGGGGGACCAATAACTGTCGGGGGCTTTTCTCCTATGATCTGTGTGCTGGGTGAGATCATCTGTTTCTCTCTTTCCTCGTGAGGCATCATGAAGACAAACAACCCAAGACACATAATCATCTGCTTCTCTCAGATTAGCTGAAGAAACCAACAGATTTGTGCCACACACATGGACACAGATAGCTAGGATGTATTGTCGAAACCAGGATATTTCCAGAATGAAGACTGGATCTGTTTAAAAAGAAAAAATTAAGTTGGAGCCACAGCTCAGTATAACCCAGCTCACAGACATTTTGCTAATAGCTTATATACCATAGAACAAAAGGAAAGGGTGATATCTGAGGGAACGCCCATAGCTCTGGGTCAAAGGTTCTTCATTCCTACAGGGCACCGTCAGCAAAGGACCTGATGAACTGGGTATTAGTCAAGGGTGAGGTGATATGGTATGTGAGTATGGAGGGTGGCATCTTATGCATACTTAATGTGAGCGTGTGTTCAGCTGTGAATGGACGGAAGGCAAGCCATGAGCTCTGTGAGAAAGGCTCTGCAATCCACATGCCTTCCAGTCCCCAAACACTCTCAGTGGTGCAAAACCCCCACAGTGGGGTGGTAACTCGCCCACACTCTTTCAGGAGAGAGGACAGATGAGCCTCAGGTGAGAAAGCAGAAAGACGATATTGTTTGCAACAATCTTTCCTCCTTTCTCCTGCTTCCAAAGTACTTAGCCCATAAATATTTCATTGACTCGGCGGGGAGTACGCTGGGTTGGGGTTTGGGAAGCAGCGGAGCTTAGCTGCTTCAGAATATCAAACAACAGTGAGAGGGGAGGAAGTTTGGAGCCCTACTCAACTAGACACACTGCGAGGGGCCAGAGGCCATGGGGCCTCAGTACAGACAGGTAGAGAGTATGTTGGATATCACTGCACAAATACAAATAAAGCCACAAATATTTGGACTGTGCAGAGTCACCCAGCTTTCTGAACCTGTTTTCCCACCTCTAAAATGAGGAAAGGCCATCTCTCTCTTGCCAAGGTGCTATGAAGGCTTTTGGAAAATGTATGCCACAGTTCAGCTAGAGAATTCTCATTCTCTATTAATAATGATAATAGGAATCACTTTTGAACTCCTATAAATGCACTTATTAACCCAGCCCTCACAAGGACTGACAGCCCTCACTGCAGTCCCCAGGGGACATAAGAGGCCGAGAATAATGAGATACTTGGGTCACAGCACGAATCTACTGGATGGCGAATCTACCCAATGATGCCATTAAATCCTCCGTAAGAAGATCAGTGATCCAAACTCTGGGAAGATAGATCTGTCCATCCTGAGTTTGGGGGTTTTGTTTGTTTGTTTGTTTGGTTTTGTTTTTCACTATCTCAGATACTCAGTTCACCACATCTCTCTGTCCTACCAAGGCTGAGACATCTCAATTGCTTTGTGAGAGAATCAGGAAAATGGAAAGGAAGCTTTGGTGTCCTCCCACCCAGGCAGAGGGTCAGTAAAACACCAGGCCTGTGCTGGCCCGGGAGGGTTTGCCAGAATCCAGAGGCCACCTAACTACACCATTTCCGAATCCTCAGCAACAGCACCTCCCAGGCTTCCCTGCAAAGAGACATCCTCAGAAAGACAAAGGGCGAAGTGCCTCCAGGGCTAGGGTGAACATCACCATGTCACCATGGTGTTTGTTTCCTGCAGCTTTGAATATTCAGTTATGTGCAAATATTAGCCTTTCCTGGGATCCCGAGAGGCAGGTAACAGGCTTTCATCAGAACTTTATATCCTGGCCATAAATCTAAAGTAAAAGCCACCTGCAGAAGGGACAGGTGAGCAGAGGCTCTATTTATAGAATTGGAGGCACAAGCCAGCATGCACATCCCTAACCCACGGTCTAAGGCAACCTAGACTTTCTCATGACCCCAAGTAAATCCTTTGAACAATGGAGGAGTGGGCTCTAAAACGCAATTCATTAACAGCTGACTAGAATAACTAGTTTAGCCAAATATTGTCATAGTTAAATTCTTTCTAAGTTTTGCTATACGATATAATAAAACTTCTCCCCTACCTGATTGTGTAGAATAAAATAAGTCACAATGAATGCACTAAGAACATGAAGAAAACAAGAATATATGTGTTGACATTGATATGATCAATAAACTCCCAGACTAGGTAAACGTTAGCCTCTCATCTCAGTTTGGACTCAGCCTCTGTGAACTGAATTACAAATCTTCTAAGTTATGTTGAAAATCACCCTGATCCTGAGGACAATAGCTGATGAATGCTCCATGGTTTCTATGATTCTAGACTATTTCTTTGAAGAAAAAGTCTATCCAATTGCTATGATAAAGGTGGTGGGGGGGGATCAGTAGGTAGACAGACAGACAGACAAGGTGGCTCAGCAGATTAAGGGCACATGCTGCTAAACATGACTGCCTGCATCTGACCCCTGGAGTCGACATAGTGGAAAGACAAGAGCTGAGTCTTACAAGTTGTCCTCTGCCGTCCACATAGGCCCTGTGAAATGCATACCCCCACCCCTTCCACAAATACTCATTAAAGAAACAAATGTAATTAGGGTCGTAATAAAAATAGATTAAAGAAAGAATAAAATCGCTTACTAGTCTAGAAAAGCAGTCACAGAAGTTGCAGTACATTGCAGTGTGAACTTACAGAAAGTATTAGAGAGAGTCTGAACGTGATAGATGATTAAGATGCTGCTAAAAGGGCTCCCTTGGTTTCACTGTACTTGACTCCATTGGCTTGACCCCTTATTGTTCAACTTTAGCCCCAAATTCATGTTATGCCCCAAGCCCAGTAAAGGATGAGTCCACACATACTACCGGCATATCTCTGATAAGTACAGTTTGATTAAGGTGGGAAAAAGGAAGTTGGGACAATCAGAGACCCTCAGAAGAAAGTTCTAGAATCCTTTTAAAAGTAACACTAGTCGCCAGCATTTGCAATATGCTAGACTCATTGGTTCTCACCAAAATCCTGGATCACAGGTGGAACTATTCTCAATGAGGATATTCTCAAATGAGATAACAAAAAACCAGAAGTGGTTTGTTCGGCTTATAGTAATTGATAAGAGGCAGACCGAAGCTTAAAGCCTTTAGCGTTAGCCTTCTCCTGTCTTCTGCTCTTTCACTGTCCACAATGACACAGACGACTCAGAACTTACATGACTGCCCCCATTTTAAAGGAGTCTAAAGGCAACCTTCACTTGCTCAGTGATCATCCTGAACCCACATGGTTTTCAACTCCTCTCCCCAATTCCATTAAGTGAAAATAAATGTTCTCAGTGCAGTCTGAAAAGCTAGTCTTAATGGTAGTGCTTGTCCCCCAACCCCACCCCGGCTTTTAAACAGATCACACAGGCCTAGTCCTAACACCTGTGTTCAGACACAAAGCCACACTGCTGTAGAAGCTGGCTAGCAACCAATCATTGCTGTCTACACTAGACTCACGGGTATGTGACCCCTGCCATCTCAGGGGTCCTGAAAGCCAAATATATATATATGGTTTCTGGAGCCACACAGTCTTGTCTGCATCTCAGTTCTGCCTTTGACCAAAGCCTGAGCAACTCTCTATCCCCCGGTTGCTTACCTCTGAGGAGGGTCATGGAGAGTAGACAAGGCACACTCCCACAACTGTGGAGCAGCAAGCACTCTGCCTACGGGAGCTGACCGTATGGTCTGTACCTGCTGAAGGCTCTTAGGGGGCAGGAAGTATCTGCCTCACACTCTCACTTCATACATTTTTCTAGAATTGCTAAAGCCTAATATGGTACCAGCTTCATGCCAACTAGTCAATTATTAGTTATCAAATGAATAGTGTGGGTTAGAAAGAAGAGCTGTACAAACCACCATCAAGAATCCATGATTCCACAACATATACAGCAACTCTTTAAACAAAGCCAACACGGGCACATCTGGGTAGAAGTGCAGACTCGCTAGCATTTATTTCTGGGTTCCGGCATTGTTTCTCTGAGAGTGTTGGGGTTTTGTTTTTCGAGCACCGAATCCTTGTTTGCTAATTCATTTCCCAAGGCCTTGCCAATTTCCATTAGCTCTTTAATGTCTGGCTCGATCGCTTGAGATCCTTTCCCCAAAACATTGACAGAGCCCACAGCCCTGGAGGGAGAAGCAATAATAATAACGAAGTGGAAGCCTGCAGAGGCAGGCCACAGGCTGCAGGCCTGATCTTGCACATGCTGAACAATCCTCTGTGTGACTGAGTGGCTGACGAAAGGCCAACCCCTCTCACTGCCAATCACCAGCCAGGAAGAATGATGTCACCCCTCAGAGCTGTGTCCCTGGGCACTAAGAACCTAAAATGTTACTGTCAGAGTTCATCTGCTGACAAGACTGATGGATGAAAAAGAGCCTAGGGGTGGGGGTGGGGGCTCTGGAATCACAGCCTGATGTATGAATATCTCAGAAGCCATGTGTATGGTGGTTTGAAAATGATGGCCCCTGTAGGCTCATAGGGAGTGGCATTGTTAGGATGTATGGCCTAGTTGGCGTTGCTGTGGCCTTATTAGAGGAAATGTGTTACTGGAGGGGTGGGCTTTGAGGTTTCAGATGCTCAAGCCAGGCCCAGTATCACTCGCTCTTCCTGCTGCCTGAGAGGCTCCTTCTCCAGCACCGTGTCTGCTGCATGCCACAGTGCTTCCTGCCATGATGATAGTGAGCTAAGCCACTAACTGTAAGCCAGCCCCGATTGAATGCTTTCTTATAAGAGTTGCCATGGTCATGGTGTCTCTTCATAGCTATAGGAATCCTTAATGAACACACCGTGCTTTCCTTACTATGTTTCCTAAACACATGGAGACACAGGGGACAGCAGAGACCAAGGGGTTCTGTTCACTCACAGCCAGGACAGAAACATCATCAGGAGAAGCAGTGTTCACAACTAGGCCAGAAATGAAGGACTTGTAGTTCCTAGCAACCAAGGAAATTTCTGGAGCCAGCCAGAGACTCAAACTTAGTAGCAAAATGTTTGCCTAGTTTGTTCAAGTCCCTAAATAAAATACCTAGTACAACAAAAATATATAAAATTTTAAGAGAAGAGTTTTTTGGCCAGGCATGGTAGCACATGTTTATAGTCACTGCCCTTGGGAGATGGAGGGCCTTGGTTTCCTTGCTCATCCTCATTTTACTTACAAATACTTACATGATAATATTCATGTCTTGTCTCTCCCTTTATCCATAAATAGAACTTGTTTAAAGCCAGGACACTTTGAAAGAGGTGAATAATAGTCAAGAGGTCCCACAGAAGCACAGAACGGGAATGGTAGGTCATCTGACTTATAAACTCCAAATGTGCAAAGACCTCACTTGTCTGATTCACCACCCAGTCCCCAGGATGCACAAAGACCTCACGTATCTCTGATTCGCCGTCCAATCCCCAGGATCTGGGGTCGCGTCTGGCACACAGTGGACCATCAACACAGTCACTAAGTGGATGAGTCAGTGAGTGGCTGAGGTGTTAGCAGAAGAAAAATGGCAACCCCTACAGCCTTAAAAAACGATCAAGAACCATGCAGTTACCCCACATTTGATTCTGAAGGGAAAGCTGTGTCGCCTCTACCTCATCCCACCTTCAGAACAGCAACTACAGTCATCCGGACCAAACTGTCCACAGCCTAGCATCCAGTTCCCTCATGCAGCTGCCCATGTCGTAAAGTCAATGCTCTTGGACCAAACTGTCCACAGCCTAGCATCCGGTTCCCTCATGCAGCTGCCCACATCGTAAAGTCAATGCTCTTGGACGAAAGCATGGTGGGTCAAACCCAAGAAGCATAATTAATATCAGAAATCAACAGGACAGCCCCAGATCCTTGTCATAGACACTGTGGTCAGGAAGGTTACAAAATAATGAGGGAGGAAGGACATCCTTGCACATGTCCAAGGGCAAGCACCGAGTCTCACATAGCAGCCATTTGTGTGTGAGATATTCCCCATAGTGAGGCGATATATCTCTTGGTCATGTACATATACACCATTGGCCCATTGTGCCCTGCCAAAGCAAGGGACCTAATTAAGAGAGCATGACTCTAAAGTTTAAAGGGCAGGATTTAAATCTCCCTTGAATCTCTTCTCGTCTTGCTGCTACAGAGGTACAAGAACGTTAGTTACCCTGTGTAAAATAGGACGGTGAAAATGGTCACCTATATGGACATGGAAAGAGCCATGTGAAGCCCAGATATTACCGTAATATATATATATATATATATATATATATACATATATACATATATACATATATATATATTATAATATTATATATACTATATCTCACAGTACTAGTACATACATACATACACACACACATACACACACACACACACACACACACACACACACATACACACACACACCCTAGCACTCAATTATACAATTAATACTCAAGAAAAGTGTCAAATAGCATTCATCAAATACTGTTCAAGGTGAAGCACCTAAGACTCCATTTGGAAATGTTTAAAATCTGTAAGAGGTCATAAGGGGGCTGGGAGATGGCTCCGTTGATAAGAGTACCTGCTGTTCTTCCAGAGGACCCAAGTTGGGTACCCAGCAAACACTTACAGACTCACAACCTCCTGTTACTTCAGGTCCAAGGGATCCAAATCCCTCCTTTGTTCCCCTCAAGTAAACACACGCACACACGCACACACACACACACACACACACACACACACACACACACACGCATGAGAAAAAGAAAGCATAAAGTGAAATCCAGTAAGAAAATTCTTGTTTGCCGAGAGCATCCCTGGCCCAGTCATGAAGGCCATGCCAAGAAGCATCAAGCTAGGAATAGACCCTACCACAGACTCCATCATAGTCTGGACCAGGCCCGTGTTGGGCAAATGGAAATTATGGGATTCTTCAGATAGAAAGACTGCCACAAACAGAAGGTGCCAATGTTAAGGTCAAGAGAGTTCTAAGAATGTATGCAACTTATTTTAGGCAGCAGTGAAGTGTGTGTGTCAAAAAAAAAGTTGGCTTTCGGGCAGTAAGGCAGCCTGCTTATCCTTACTCTGCTAGAGTGAGAGCAAGCTACCTCCAAAAATGCTTTCTAATGAGGGCAGAATAAATCCTTGTGACATCCAGGCATTTAGAATAAAAACGTCGATGTCCTCTCTGGTGGGCACCTTATGTAACAAGCAGCCTTCTCCTATAAAATACTGCCCCCTTAGGAACGCGTACCTACCAGAAGAAAGAGCTGCCAAGTGACCACATGGGACCCACTGAGGACATTCAGAGCCACAAAACACCCAACAACACAAACCCTGACAAACGACAGAAACAAATCACCGTCCGCACAGCTGGTTCAGCTTTCCTTCCCCCGTCAGTCACTGCCGCCTCCTCAGGATTTTTATGCTCCCTGGATTGCAGAAGACGGATGTTTTATGGCTTTCACCTAGATTAGTCGGTGCAGACAAGTCTGGTGCAATTGCACTGGGAACAGGAAGATAAGCAATGATGACACCCGAGAGCATCGGGGGTAAAGACATTCTCAGGACCACGTCTGAGAATGTCTTTACCCCGCCTGTTTATTTCACGTCTATGGAAGCTCAAGTTCAAAAACACATGTAAGTTACCTCCCTCCACAGCGAAAGAAACTCAGGAGCACAGTTACCTTGGTTCACTTCATTCAGTCCTTGCAAGTCACCTCGGAGAAGCAAGACCGACCGTTGGTCAGGTCAGGGACAGCGGTTTCTGCGTGACAAGAGCATTCAGGTTCTCTCCAGACATTTATCACCTTCGGTATTCTCTGGAATCCCTGTGAAGACTGACTACTCCCTTGACAACGAGGAGGAGTCTGAGGTTCAGTGGGTAAACGGGCAAATCCACCCACTTCTAACCCTCCTACCCTTTGCCCTCCTTTGCACTATACATGATGTTCTAAGATCTCCCTATTGGTCTTCCAACTTCTCATTTCTCCAACTCATCTTCTTTGGGAAAAGATTGGTTTTCCTAGCTACTGTGTCATCACTTCCTATAGTATAAAATCCAAACTCCTCTGCAAATCTGAGAGGGGTCAATCCAGATTACCCCATTTTCCCTAACTCGTCTCCCCTCGCCTCTTCCCATCCATTTCAGTTCAAACAGCTGACCACTGTGGCGCTCTCTCCAGCCACTGAGATGTTCTTCAGTGTCTAACCTATGGTCTACCTAATGAGCCTCCCCATTGGTGGAAGGCATGAGATAATGCCAGAAAACTGCCTGGCAACAAACCTCTGTATCTCTCACTTACTACCCAGGTAACCCTGAGCATAGAACTCCCCCCTCACCCCCTGTCCTGTCTCCTCATCTGTGTGTGAGCACCAAAGATAGCCTTGTGGGATGACAGTTGTGTGGGTGAGGGGAGGTAAATACCCGTAAATCATGCCTAGATATATGATTCCCTAGCCACTCTGGGAACATTTTTCAAATAGCTCCAATCCAGAGAATCCAAATTATTGATTACATACTTCTGCCTCTATGGTTTTCCAATGTATTTGTCATTAAACTAGACTATCCCTGATGAGGAATTATTAAGGTATTTAGTGGTCTTCCTGGCCTCTAGCCATTAGATATCTATAATACCTCTGCTGTGTGGTAACCAAAAATGTTGCCACGTACAGTTAAATGTTACCACAGAGGCATCCCCCTCCTCCGTGCCTCCTTCGGGAAACACTGCTTTAGCTTAGGGATACAGCCCAGTGCTGGAGCATTTATCTGCCATGTGGTGGATCCTGGGTTCGATCTATCAGTTCCAATACTGCCCCATAAAGGAACAACTGCTTGAAGTTCCAAGAGAGAAACACAGATGCACCCATCACTAGCCACCTCTGATCACTCATTGTGCACCACAGTCTAAACCCTGCCTGATGGATTCTTGCTTTTAGCCTTCTAGCACTCAAAGGGCAGATTTTATATTTTGCTGACAATAAAAATTAGAGCACAGGGAGGCTAGGGACTTACTGAAGTTGTGTCTCATCCTGTCTAACTCCAGCACCTAACTCATAACCTGTTTGCAGAGGAGTTTTGTAGCAACTCCAAGACTAAGTGTATAGATGGACGTGTGTGTTGATGGAGTGAGGGATGAGCCATGTCCTTCATCACGGCTGATGGTTTCTGCCTCCAGAGGACAGTGAACTGTCAGTCTCTCAGGGGTCCCACGCTATCGAGGTGATTCAATTTATCATAAAATCCACCCCCAGCTTTGGTTCTTCCAAGCTATCTGGGCATTTTTGTCAGAATGGTGCTGTTTTGAGAATTCTATATTTGATCTCAGTAATCCAAACCACACCTTCTATCCTTGTTTCATGACAGTGTCATGCACTCTGACCAGGAAATCTAATTTTTCTCTCCACTGGTCACTCCTTCCGGACTATAGTGAGATGCAACAATATTGTTTTTCCAACAGATCACAATTCACAGAAAACCACTTGTTAGAAGCCCTGTCCCCGGTGCTGTGCGGAGACAGTGTACAGCACTATCCACAAGCATGAATGCTTGTGTGCACATGAAGCATCAACACTTGAAAGACAAATGCAATCCCCTGATGCTTGATTGGCACCTACGTAGTGATTTAAACTACTTAACATGTATCCTGATAAAGACTGCACATAGACATGAGAATAAACACTAAGTCATAGTACACAGATATCAGAAAATATCCCAGGTCTAAGTAATACTCAGTGAGTGCACAGAGAAGAAACAGAAAATACTTTCTGTTAGATGCAAGGGACTGCATTAGGTTTTTTTTCTTTCTAAATGATGGGAAGATTGAATGCAGGCAGGTATTTGATGGAGAGAATCAAGTTCACCATAGAACAACTGTGGGTTCAATGGGTGAGGCAGGTTAATACCCATGACTTTGAGTCCCAGATGACTCTGACACTTTAGAGCTTAGGAAGTTACTCTGTCTCTTTTAGAATGTGTCTCTTCATTTGGCAAGTGAGGATAATAACTTAGAATACTGTGCCTCATCACCATGAAAAGTACCTGAGGGAGTTACCTTAAAAGAAAAAAAAAATGTTATTTTGGCCACAGTGTGGGGGTTTTCAGCCCTGGTTGCATGGTCCCACTACTGGGAGCAGAACAGCATGAAAAGAGCCATGTAGTGAAACAAAGCTACTCATCTTATGGTTGCTAGGAAACTGGAAGGCAAGACATTAAGAGCTCGCCTAGACAAGCAGACCTCCCTCAACCTGCTCCTTCCAACTAGTTCTTGCCCCTTAGTTTCCACCACCTCCCGATAATGCCATCAAGGTATGAATCTATCAATGGAGCCAGCCACTGATGAGATCGGGTCCTCACTGTGCAGTCACTCTGAAAAGAAGCTCTCCGGGCGTCAACCACACCTTCAGTTGTTGAGACTCTGAGGAATCACCACCTAAGCCAAGGCACACATCATTCAGAAGACTGAATGATGTAATGCATGCAAAATGCCCACTTGTCTACAGCACCTTGTCGATGATGATTACGCCATCTTAGGTGTGTACACACCTCATGCAACAGAGGATCCGTAGAGGTAAACAAACCACAGCCCAGTCTCACTCATACACAGAATGTAAAAGTTGGTCTCAGGGGTGGGAGAATAGCTTGCTTGGTAAAATGAGTTCCACACCCAGAATCCATGAAAAAAAAAAAAAAAACAAGAAAACAAACAAATCAGGCAAGGTGGTATACACTTGTCATCTCAGCCCTGAGGGGCAGAGATAAGAAAAATCCCTGGACTCACTGGCCAGCCAGCCACGCCCTCTTGGCTAGTTCCAGTCTAGTGAAAGAGCTCAACAACCAACAAGGTATATGGCTCCTGAAAAATGACAACAAATGTTGACCTCTGGCTTCTAAATGTATGTGCATGAATGCACACAAGCATATATATGCACACACAGAAATCACACACCCATACACGCACACGCACACACACACACACACAAAAGTTGATCCCATAGAAATTGAACTAAATAGTTATGAACTCTGTTGAACTGTGGTAGCTATCTGGCTTGGGAAGTGAGAAAGGAATGTTGTGAGGAGAATGCTTGACCAAGAGTTCTAGTGAGACAGGAAAAGAATTTCCCAGCATTGTAATACACTAGAGCAAGACTACATAAGGACTGTGACACTGGTAGAAAGCTAGAAGAAAGAATTTGGAGGCTGGTGAGATGGCTCAGTAGGTAGGGTTATTTGTAGTCAAGCCCAATAATCTTCCCAGAACACGATGTGAAGGAGAAAAATTACCCTTGTGGCTTGTCCTATGATTGCCACAAGTGCACTGGGGCACACACAACCACCACCATGGCACACACATTAAGTAAGCAATGTAAAATAATTTTGAATGTTTCCCTCATAAAGAATAACAAATATTTAAGAAGATAAATACATTTACCCAGATTTGAACATTCTGCAAAATATTGTTGGGTAGCCTATATACGGTTTTATAGACTAATTAAAGTAAATTCATATAAAAAGAAAACAAAATAAAACTGAGTGAGTTCTGTAAAGTCCCAGGCTAACGGCATCACCAGAATGAGGGCCCACATGTTCTTCCACACTTCATTTGTGCCTCTGAGTCCTTTCATGGAGTAGAGAGTCAAAGTCTGGGCAATAAAACAATGCTTAATTATTGGCCAGTGTCTGAATAAGCTCTGCTATCTTAAGGTATCAGCAATGTTTCAGATGTGCTTTGATATTTCCCAAAGTATTTAGCTATGAGGAAATAATCAGACACAAAGCAACATATAGACCATGTATAAACACAGCAAGCCATGTTCTCTTTCTTCATGGATTCGCTGTCTAAAGAAGAAACTTAGCATGGCTTAGAGTCTAAATTTTAGACTCAAGACAGCTCATCTTTCAGGCTACGACATTCACTGCAGTTGAATATAAAGTCCTCATCACATACCACAGCATGTGTAAATATAATTATACTTTTACTTAAAAAATATTTCACAGTTATTTCTCTCATTTTATCTGAGATGGTCTCAGATTCCACATTAATTTGTACAACATGCTTCTAACACAGACTTGGCAGGTTTTTTTTTTCTTCACAAAAGGCAGAGTTAAAAAGTCAAAGACATCCAAAGAAATGAATTATTATACAAAAGAGTGGCATAAAACACTGCCCTTGTACTTTAAAGTTTTATTTTTTAGTAAAAACTGAAGAAAAGCAGTATGAGATCTCATTTATTCAGAGAAGGGAGCTTGATTTCCAACTTATTTAAGAAGGGAGCCACACTGTCAAGACAAGAAGTTAAAGGCTGGTTGGTTACCCTGAGGATGGAAAATCCTATATAGCCCCTGAACTCCCTTGCCCTATCTGTATCATTGGAAATAAATGAATAGGCTAGTCTAGCTTTGTGAACACTATGCAATCCTGAGAGGTGTCATCTACTAGAATTCTAAGCCCTGGACCCCAGAGCCAGAGGGAATTATGCAAGCCATCTTTTTTAACCCTCTCCTTCTAAACCTTAGAAACTCAGAAACACAGGGGTAGAGGACTCGTCCTTGTGTCCGTCAGTATTACTGCCTCCTGCTCAGTCTTTCTAGCTCAAGAGGCCGCCTGAGGAGGAGCCCCAACTTCTGAAGCATCTCATCTCCTTCGCTTCCAAGGTAGGAGTCCTACAGCAGGCTGTCAACCACTTCCCTCTCCTCCTCCAGCCTACTCCTCTGCCATCCCCGTCCACCTGTGGCAAGCCCATCCCTACCTCTGTCGATGCTGGCTACCTTCCTCTGGTTGCATCCCACACTCTCTACCTCCATGTTCTTGTGGCTTTCTTCCACTGATATTCAGAGAATATAAAGGCCTTAACACAGTGTCTAGCATGTGGTTTTAAAAATAACCAGTTTGGTGACTACTGTTCCTGTGATATTTATTATTTCTCCCCCATAAATGCACTCAACAACTCTCTTGAGGATCCACAAATACCTTCTTCATCTACATATCTGCAGACTGTTTCTCTCTCTCATATTCCTTGACTCCAAACTGCTTAATACAACCGTGCTTATTCACACGTCCTCCCTTCCCTTGTTTTAGGGGCCACCCTGCTGTCCCAGCTCTCTCCTAGAGACCTCAGACCAGAGGTAATCAACATGTATTGGTGTTTTTGAATCTGAAAAATCTAAACTCAGTTTTGCCTGCTGCCATGTCTGTCCACCAGATCTGAAAACACGGGATACATAGTGCAGCCTAGTTCACGGTCCCTCTTCTCCCACATTAGCACACCCCTCAATTGCTGGCTTCTGTAAAATATCACACATGTGACGTTTCCAGAAAAGACTTCCCTGGTCGCCAAAGACAAAACTCAGAGACCCACAACAGCACCATCCACCCCATCATCCCCACCCCACCCCCAAAGGCTGCTGCATTCTAGACAGACTCCAAACTCACCTGAATAAGTGTCTCTAGTTCCTGGGGGCTCACACAGATGTGATCTCTCAAGAATTCTGCCTTCTCCAAGGCGATTGTGTTCTTCTGACTGCTCTCGAAGGGCTGTTCCAAGGCCCGGAAGACAAGGCCACCAGTGACGAGGTAGACCACGACCACCACGAAGATGGCAACCACTGTTTTCCACTTCATAACTGTTTGCAGGCCTCCCTGGGAGGCGCCTTCCATCCTGGCTACCACCGTGGCTCGCGAGGAAATGGAGAGTCGAGGGACAGGGTGATGTCCGTTAGTGGCACTCTTGGGCTGGCACACTGGTGGGGCTGCTGCAGGCACGGCCACTGAGGAAGCAGGTGGAGAAGAGGAGAGAAGAGAGGAGAATTCATTTATAAAAACAAAACACCAAACTCATCAGAAACAAAGGACAGATGTCTTCCTTCAGCCGCCTTTCCAAGTGTGCAAAGCTGGTTCGCCAAGCCTGCAGCTGGGGGATTTTATTAGTAGCTAAGTATCTGATTTTTGTTGTTGTTGTTGTTTTAATGAGTTCTTAAAAGGGAGCATCAGGAGTCCTAATTCTACAGGAAAGAGTATCGGTTGAGTTTAAAACACTTGTATTTTCCTACAAGGATCCAAACTGTAAAGCTATCCATATTTATTTATACCTCATCTTTTCCCTCAGCTCCCATGTTCAAACAGGTACAAACCACCATTTTTTGAAAAACAAGCTTATCATTCCAACCAAAGAAAAAGAGACAGAAGAAGAATACACAGCTATTCTGTCCCAGAACAGAAGCAAAGACCAAATGGACATTAAAAGCCCATCTTGGAAACTGGGGAGAGGTGCAGCAGCCCACATCTGTGACCCTAACACTGAGGGGTGGAGACAAGAAGATGCCAGGGGTTTGCTGGTCAACAGAAATGGGGAATTGTTGAGGTTTGATCTTTTGATATGTATTGTGATTATAAGTACTGGCCCCCAGAGCCTGGGTGTTCCCAGGACTAGAGTCTGCAAGTACCCAAGTATAACTATGTAACTATGTAACAAGTGCCCAGTATAACTATGTAACAAGTACCCAAGTATAATTATGTAACCTTGCCCTGCAAGTTATCCCTGATTGGTGAAGACAAGAGAGAAGATAGGGTCCACCTTGAGGGTTGGAGGGATCACGAGGAGGGAGAAGGTGGAGAGATGAAAAGGAGCCATGGGTTAGGAGTCAAGAAAGCATGGTCATGAGGGCTGGCCAATTGGAGCTAAGAGCAGCCCAGATAAAATATGGTAAGTAATTAGTTCTAATAAAGGCTTATTATAAATATAAACGGTGTGTGTGTGTCTTTTATAAGCGAACTAAATGGTCAAAGGCAGGGTAGAAACCCCAGATTGGGGTTAAATTTTTCTACAACACTGTCTCTAAAACATAAGGTGGAGAATGGTAGTACATACCTGACACTGACATCTAACCTCCACACACGCACGTGATCACACAGGCACTGTGACACACACACATAGGCACACATACCCACATGCAAACAGATCCACATGCAAACAAATCCACATACAAACACATACATACACTCCCCACCCCACAGCCACACACACACACACACAGATAGGAGATACAGAGCTAGAAACCTGTCACAAAATGAAGCAAAGAAGCTGGTCCCTTGCTGAGGAAGAAGAGTCAAAGATCAGACATGATAGAGAGGCTTGGGACATCAGGAGAGAGGTAGCTATAATTGGAGAAGGAAGCAAGAGTGATGGCTTATGTCAATTAGCCCTCTTGCCTGAAAAAATAATAAGGATAAAATAGATCTCAAGTGCATTGCCTAATAGAAAATGCAATGGCCTTGGTGTAACCACTGCTGGGCTATTAGCAACTGAATTTTTTTATTCTCCGATTGTCATCCAATAAGAAGCCACTGGAAATGAATTTTCCCCTGGTGCTCAGAACACAGAATTTGTTAAGATTCCCTAGTTTTCTATAAAGGCAATTTCATTACCTTAGAAATAAACACATTAAGCTGGCAGTTTGTCTACCAGAGCAGGAGGTTGGAGGTAGTGTCATGTACTACAGATATCTGTCTTGTGCAGCATTAAGCAACCAAGGCACTTGGCTCTGTTCTTTATTAATCCTGATTCTCATTATGCCCCTGCTTGGGCAGCACCCTGGCTGTGGTGTAAATACAGTCTTAGCACACACGTGCAGCAAATCATACTGCCCCAGTGAGGCTAAGCTGCTCCGTCTGTACTGGGGCTGTCAAGGGGATTGTGTCACGTCATTCTCCCTTGAAAACAGGCCTGATCTTGACCACACCTGGCTAGAGGGCTGGCGCTTAGAAAAAAAAAATCTGTCTATGAATATATGTTTTTATAGGCCCTAGAAATCAGTTTTTCTCTTTGAAATCAGAATGGCCATCCACCTTTTACTCTATATTACTGTTCAGCATTCATTCAATAATAAATTCTTCTTGGACTTAATGTGCATACAAAATTCTGTATGGTCTCCAAACAGTCTATAAATTACAATCATTCAATCCTATTAGGTGTTATGTTCTTTGATGTCTCTCTAAAGACATTAAACTCGAGTTCTCAGTTGCCTATGTAGACATTGAGGAGAGGGTTTTTTTGTCTAGAATAGCTTTTCTTTAACACTGCCTGACCCTCTCATCCATTCTGCCTCTGCATCCATGGCTACCAGACTTACCTGGCCATTGTTATGTCTTCTCTAGACCAACCTAGCAGCCTCCTAAGTCACTTTCCTATTCTGGTCCATTAATCTCGAGTTAAATTTTACCTCTGAAAGCATCTCTTCCCATCCCCAGGGTTAACAGAAAAAAAAAAGCAAAAAAGCCTCCAAAGATACCCACAGCTTAGCTCTAGCACTTGTCCAAACACTACCTTCCATAGTAATATGTGATTAAAGATCCAAGGGTTAGGAGGTTGTCCTAGACTGTGGCTGTCATCACAAGACCACGTGATAGTAATACACGTGGAGATAAAGGCAAAGGCAGAGTCAAGAATTGTGTAACTGTGGGTCGAGCAATATGGTCCCACTAGAAAATGGTTTTCCCCCTAAGCCTCCAAAAGAAACCAATTAATTATAGATTGCTGCTTGAGGCCACTGTGTTTGTGATCATTCACTAGCAGCCCCAAGAAATAAATATCACCCATCTCACTTCTATGTCGCCAGGGACCTGCACAGTGTCTGGCACATGGTAGACAGTCAACTGATGATGACCGGATAAGGCAGTACGGATGGAAGGATGGAGAGTCAGCACAGTGCGATCACACACACAATGCAGACAAGCACCGTCAGTCTAAAAAAGGATGACCATGCACCAGTATGGAAAAGCAGACCTGTTCTTACCTCCCCACAGTAGCCCAGAATCTACAATCCCACATCCACATGGTTCTCAGCCCAAAGCTGCCTCCCCTGTGAAATCTTTCTGGGATCTTCTGTGCAGACTCACCAGCCTGTCTCCACAGCCTGTCTCTCCTCCAGCCTGTTTGCTTTGGGGGGTCAGAGAAGATCATCATTCTTTATTCTTATTTAGACAGTGTCTCATTGTATAGCCCAGGTTAGATTTAACCTTGATGTCTCCCGAATGCTGGGATTAGAGGTGTGTGCCATGACTCAGCAGAAAGTCCATCTTCAGTTCTTGGTACAGCACCAAAAGAAGGGTGTTTGTTTCCTATTGTCATTGTCGTTGTTACTAGAGATCATTTTAATTGCTACTACACAACCACAACCTCAGAGTTATCACCACAATAAGTATTAACATTAATTACCTCAACAATAAACATTTGGTTAACACTGAATGAACCTAAGAGGCTACAAGATGTACCCCCTCCCTTCTAAGACAGCTGACCGGGTTCTCTGCTTCCAGAGTTCAACAAATTGCTATGCACCAACATAGTGTCCTGTCTCTCCCAGACTGAACTCTGAGACATCAAGCCATACCTTGGATCTTTCCATTTGCTTTGTGTCCTTGGTTCTTGTTCATTTGTGATAGCTAGCACCCCAGACACCAAGCCCTAAAATTTTAAGCAATGCTGACTAAGGAAGGCCTACTCTTAGCCACTGTGAGCACTTTCCCCAAGGGCAACAGAATCATCTGTAGTACCCTAACCCTAAACATCATACATTCCACATCTTCTTAGTGTCCTCCTAGGGAGGGGTTCCTCTAGTCCTTTGACTGATGTCCCATTAAAGCTCTGAAGCTGCCAAGAGTGGCCACTGCACCCTACTCCAAAAAAACTGGGTTTCAATTCCTTGAGAAGGAAAGTAGGTTATGATAAAAACAAATGATGAGTTAAATATATTAAAACATTAAACTTGAGGGAAAATAAATGATCTTGTAGCTTGATATGAGATGTACAAGCTAATCAGATAAGAAAGGGATGGCACTATAAAAAACAAAATTTTTTTAAAGCTTACAGCTAACTAGTTTTTGTTTGCATTTGGCCCCAAATGTATTCAATCAATCTACTTTATATATTACAGAATAACTTAATAAGGTTCAAAAAGCCCTGTAACATCATATGAACAGTTTAAGGGCCAAATATAATGTACAGTATATAGATAAATTGTCATGTGCAGCCTAAGCTTGTTGAAAGCATCAAGAACCTGTGGCTAGACAGATCACAGGCCCTAAAGGTGAACCTCCCACTATTATTCTACTAAATAGACATTGTATTAAATTTACTCCTAAATACTAATTGTTATACCACAGATTAGTACATCCCTCAATCTTCACCAGAGAAACTTCTTTTGCAGTAGATGTCATAAGCACAGGGGTCCACAACTTGTCAGGATGCAGAGAATAAGAGAGTGCAGAATAATCAGCCCTAAATGGGACAACTGTGTCACACCCCTCTTCCCAAGGCTCGGGGATCATTGTGAGAGAAGAAGCACACACCCAAGAGTGTATAGGCAGCACAAAGGGAACTTGAAAGACTTTAAAGGGGGTGAGGGGGACATAACAGTTGGATGGGCAGGAAAAAAGGGTATATTTTAGAGGAATTGGGGAGGGGAATAAATATGATCAAAATTCATTGTATATGGAGTTCTTAAAAATGAAGAAGGAAGAGGAAGAGAAAGAAGAGGAGGATGAGGAGGAAGAGGAGGATGGAGAAGAAGGAGGAAGAGGAAGAGAAAGAAGAAGAGGAGGAGGAAGTACTAGTTGTCTAGATCACACTGTCCCGGGGAAGGCTGGCTTCTTAGCTCTGTACCAAAGAGGAAGGAAGCAGCAAACAGCTGAGTGCATTAACAATACTGTGTCTGTGAAGCAGCAAGATGAACTATGAGGTTGCTATCATTCATCTTATGGGGGTAGACATGCTGACAGGCACAGGAAGCCAAAGTTTATCCTGCAGAGGATCCTCTAGACCCAGAGCTCTGTCCCTCAGGACTCCAGCCGACTGCCTTAGCTTCTTCCCTGCTCGTTGCCAGTGATTTCAGGTGCCTTGGGGTGATGTGTATCTCTATTTGTTCATTCACTCAGAAGCCTCACAGGCGAGGTCACCCAGCTCTTCAGGGAACTCTCCCTGGGAAACCCAAGCCAGCTGCCTCACAGGGGCTTCCCCCACCCCCACCCCCACCCCCCACCCCCACCCCCCCACCCCCACCCCCCACCCCCGTTGATTTCTGCTGAATGTTTGTAGCCCCGCCTCCAACTTGATATTGCTGCCTTTTGTCTGCTTTCTGAATCAGGCTATTCCAGTCGTCAATACTAGAGTGGTGAGCACCTCATCTGATGGTTCACTATCTAATCACTGTTTTTCTTTACCTACTCTTCCATATTGATTGCTTTACCTGTGCTTGCTGTAGACTAAGAAACCATTGGGGGTAGATCTTTTCCCAGTGCAGAAGAGAGAGTTCCAGAAATCTCAGCACTCCCAACGCTAGGTGGAACTGGCCTTGGGAAAGTTCTTTTAGGCTTTAGGCCAGTTCTTTGTACCGGTTTGCTAAGAACTGTCCCCAGGAACAAGGGTTTGAATCAAATCTGATAATGCCTCAGTTTGCAAAGCACTGGAGCAAAAAACAGTTTTATCCTCAAACCATCATCGACTAGGCGACCTTGGAACAGTCGCTTAGCTTCTCTGTTTGCTGCTCTGGGAAATGTGAATAATAACTCCACTTCTTTTTAACCTCACAGGGCTTTCAGGAACAGCAAATGAGCTGCCCTGGTTTGCTGATTGGGGTATATTTGCAGATGTCAGGAGTCCTGGCAAGGACTTCAGAACGTTACAAAACCTTTTGTGCATTTGACTAAAAATGGAGTTGGCTGCTTTAGCAAATATGAGCGCACATTTCAGCAGCTAGAAGTGGATTTGGAGTCTGTTTCCCTTGAGGTTGAATACATTCTCAGAGGGTGTTTTCATTGCTCTGTTTATTCTCAAAAAAACTAGAGCTGCTCTCACTCTTAACAGAAAACTACCTAGTGACCTGGGATGAGTCATAATGGTCTCTGTCTTTTGCAAAGAAATGAAACTACATAAATTAGTGGTGGTGGTGGTGGTGGTGGTGGTGGTGGTGATTGCAGCGGTGATGGGAGGGGAGGAGCAGCGGGGATGGGGGTGCGGCAGCAGTGGTGGTAACAGTGACAGTGTTGACACCACTGCATCGATCCTCATTACGTCATGTATCACACTCTACATTTCTGGATTCTCCCAGAAGCGGATGCCAAAGGGGAGCTAAATGTGCCCTTTTTTTTTTAACTAAGGGAAATGCAAATGGGAAAAGAAGGAGTTGCAGAGAGGTAAAACAGCCACCAGACACGAACGCTCTATGTTAGTCTGCCCTTGAGTAACAGAGGGTGGAGAGGGATGGATGGAAGCATTCTAGACCACCTGCTATCTAAGAAAGGTTTGGAAAACCTGTCAAGGAATTCTTGAGCCAAAGTCAGCCATCTGGGAAGTTCTGGGTCTCCGGAGAACAATTCTACCACGTCAGCCTTGCAAGTTCGAATCTGGCTGAGAATAGCTCACAGGAGAAGCACGCCTGCTGTACAACTCAGGCAACCGATTTCACAGACACTCCCTTGGCTCTTGGTGAATTGCTCGCCCTCCAACTGGAGGCCTGCAAGGGCATGCTCACAGCCATCACAGCTTCACCGCAGAGAGAAAGAAAATGAGACCCAGGCAGCTTAGAGGACGAAGCCAAGGTCAAGTGGCCCGATTGCAGAGCCAGGATTAAAAGTAGAAGAATCTAACTTGGAAATCACTTCTGCGGCGGAGCACAGGAAAGGAAGAATTAAGAAACAAGGCAATTTCAGTCAGAGAGGCCCTTCTGTTAAAACTCAAAGGAAGACTGGCATGAAAATGGTTTCTGATCTGTGGAGGAAACTCCTATTTCCTAGCAGTGATGGAGTTTTTCCCACATAGCATATCAATAACGGACAGATCCCATAGTGTAATGGCCTATCATACTTTGCAGCTTCCACAGAAAGGCATTTAACAGTAAAAGAGCTGTAGAGAGCCGATATAAAAGGAGATGTTGGGTGAAGGGCAGAAACTCTCAAAGAATACTTTTTAAAGATTTATTTGCCTTTTATGTAAGTACACTGTCTCTGTCTTCAGATGCACCAGAAGAGGGCGTCCATCAGAGTCCATTACAGATGGTTGTGAGCCACCATGTGGTTGCTGGGAATTGAACTCAGGACCTCTGGAAAAGTAGTTAGTGCTCTTAACCTCTGAGCCATCTCTCCAGCTCCGTCAAAGAGTGTTTAAAAAAAAAAAAAGAAAGAAAGAATACATTGGAAGGAATTTTCCCTTCCGTTTGTGTTCACTTTTAAATCGTTTCTCATGAGTGTTCAGAACATTACTTTATCATTACCTGTGTGGGGATGAAAACAGGCGCCCATGCGGCCGAAGTCAGGTTTTGGTGGTTGAATAACTTCCTAGTGGTTTCGCCATGTGCCGCAGACTTTACTGTATCATTCTTTCATAGATCCAATCAATAAACATTTGAGCTTGCCTTGTTCTATGCTTGGTACAGGGGGGATATGAGTAGATAAAATGCATCCCTGCCTTCAGAATTAGCAGTGGGATTGGCACAAGCCTAGGCATACATGAGTCCATCGTAGCTTCACAAGGTTCCTCATGGAGGGCAGTGACTCTTACCTGTCCCTGCCCCCTCACAGAGAAGGAAACTAAGGCCAGAGAGAAGAACTTGAGAAACCATTTTTGTAAACAGTGGCAAGCTTGCCTCTGTCTTCAGACACCTATCCTTGAGTGCCTTCACTCTGTCACACTACTGAGAGCAAAGAGCATCTAAAGGGCTACAGATCTCTTGAAAGCCTGAAACACAGCCTCCTCAGACCTTCCATTGCCATCCAGCAATGTGAGTCTTCCTGAAAAACCAGGTAAAGGACAACCATGGTTGGGTGCACTCACTGGAAGTGACAATCCACTCCCTCTTGCCTCCCTACTTCACCTCCCATACATGAGCAAGGCCTGAAATCTTCCCCGAGACACCTGCACATTAGCCTCATAGAATGTCAGGAGCCCTGGCCTTAAGCTCACCCATACTCCCTAAAGGGCTTCCACGGGCCTAGGTGGGATCCACTTTCAACTTAGAGGGGTCAAGTGTTAGGAAGAACACAGGAGAGGTGAAAGGCCAACAGATCCACCTCCAGTGCTCCAACCATACCTACCTGTAAGGCAGCCACCATTAAAAGGGAGGTGTGGCCCCCTTGGGTCCCAGATACCCCAGCAGCCAAACCTGGCTCATCCTGTTTCCATGTAGCCCCTCTGGGTAAAGGTTCCATACTGTAAAGGCAATCAAGCTAGTCCTTTTGAGAAAGGAAATACAGTCTGGTCTATGGACACGGAGGAGCAAGCCACAGTACCACTGCGAAGGCAGCTATGCTTCTGAGAGCCACTGCTTTCTCTCTCCATCCTCCCCAAAGCTTCAGCAGATTACTACAGCTCCTTCCATGGTCACTAGGCTATGGAAGCAACCTAGGCATCCATCAGCAGAGGGATGGGTAGGAAACATGGGCTATGCACACATGGAGTTGCTCCCAGCCATAAAGAATGAAATCATGAGCCAGGCTGTGGTGGTGCACACATTTAATCCCAGCACTTGAAAGGCAGAGGCAATCTGCAAGATTGAGGCCAGCCTGAGCGGCAGTACAAGTTCCAGAACAGCCAGGACACAGAGAAACTCTGTCTCAAAACAAAACAAAACAAAACAAAACAAAACAAAACAAAACTGAAATTATGTCACTGCATGAAAGATTTACAACTGCAAACGATTACATTAAGTCAGCCTCAGGAGTACAAATGTTACACGTTTTCTCTCATTCGTGGGCCCTAGATTTTACAGCGACATATATAAAATTATGTACATACAGATTATAGGCAAGTAGAAGTGACATTGTATGGGGGGAAAAGGAGGGACTAACGGGGAGAGTGGGTGGGGGAGGGGAGGCTAGTAGGACACAGTGAAAGTACATTACAAAATGGTATGAAAATGGCCTGGTGGAATTCAACATGGCAGAACTGTAAAAGGGTCTTGAACTCCAGCCTACCCAACCCTCCTTAGGATCTCTCAGCCCTTAATAGATGCTGGGGGGAGGAGAGACATCCTTTTCAGAGCTATGGCCAATGGTTAGTTGTCTGTGGTCTGTGGATAACAGCTTCTGCCCATGCCGTGATGAAATTCATTGAGTCACAGCAAAGAAAAAAGAAAAGAAGGAAGAGAAAAGGAAAAAAAGTAGAAGGGGGCTAGTTGACATGAGGAGAGGGGTCAACAGGAATGGGGGTGAGTAAAATCAGAGGTGAAGATGGTCATATGTATATGTGTATGTATATGTATGAAAAGGTCACATGAAACAGACTGTAATGTATAATTAATACAAATAATACAAACCTTAAACAGTAAACTCAAGATAGAACAGACCAAGGTCCAAAACCCTTGAGCGCCAATGGAAAGAGAATGAGATGGCTGAGAACAGGCTGGCCCCCTGCCTCATACCTGCCCTCTCCCACCTCCTCAACAAGATGCTCATTTTCTCTCACCTGAGTCACGGCCTCAGCTCCTGATCCCCTCTCCCTCACTTCCATCCTGCACATCACAGCTATCCGGAGCTGTCTGAGCTGTCCGGCAAAGCAGATCTACTGCAGGTAGCACATGTCCAGGGTAGGAAGCAGACTCCCTGTGGCTTACCCAAAGACTCCCATCCAGGACTTGGCACTCACCTATCTCCCTGTCCCACCCACTTCCACACCCCTACAAACAACCTTTGCTCCAACCAAACCCAAGCCGGCCAACACTATGCCACCTTAGCTATGCCACTGTCCTGGAGAAACATGGCTTTGTTCTCCCTTTCCCTGCATCTCCTTACTCCAATTTTTTTGACAAATTCTGACAATTCATAAGTGTCACCACCACTGAGAAGCCCTCTTTGATCCACCAAACCCTAGAATGATCATCTATCTCTCTGCTTCAAGGTGGAATGTATGAGTGCTTATAAGTGGGAGGCTTCTGACTAGAGTTTGTTCCACTCCTGAATTTATCCATTCCTCCATACCACACATAAAAATCACCAGTTCAGATACCTGCTCCAAAGAAAAGTTGATGTTGTTAAATCAGCATGCAGAGGCGCACTTGCTGCTGTTGCATGTTTTCAGACGAAGACATCCAGACTCAAGTGATAAAGTCCTCAGAAGACAAAATGATCTGGGCACCATTGGGGTGAGTTGTTTATGGAAAGGATAAAGAAGGAGACACTGCACTGTGTTCCCAACACTTGGTTCTGGGCTCTCTTGTCCTCTTAATGGGGTGCTTGAAAGTCGTTTTTATTCATCTACATGAAATAGTTTTTAGGTCAGAAAAGAAATCAATCTTTGTGAGTCATCTCTCACCCTAAGGAGACAAACTCCCCCTCTAGTCTGCCTCCCTTCTGACTAAGAACAAACTTGGATTTGAAGATAACCAAGGTTTTGAGGCTTTTCTTGCCATGCTCCATTACCGCACACCCCACGCTGGAAGAGTATAAAGGAGAAGGTTCATTTGGGGCTTAATGAACCAACTCCATTTGGAGGACTAGTGTGCACATGGTTCCTCCTGAGCATCCCAAGATCTTCTGCATCTATAAAGCAAGGGCAGAGCTGAAACAACGGCAATAATGGTGAGAAGGAGCCCAGAGAATAAGGCGTTTAGGACTTGGGAAATGGTCGTCCAGTCAACTCCCTTCCATGAGTCTACAATCCAATACAACTCCATAGTTCATAAGAAGCATTAGGCAAGCCAGAAAGCAAGCATCCTGAAAAAAGAGGATGAGGTGGTTTGAATAGGTTTGGGCTCCCATGGATTTCTGTGTTTCAATGCCTGGACATAGGGAGTGGCACTCTTAGGAGGTGTGGCCTTAATGGAGTATGTGTGGCCTTGTTGGAGGAAGTGGTGTCCCACTGTGGGCGTGGACTTTCAGGTCTCTTCAAGATCCGCCCAGAATGGAATCGGACCCTCCTCCTGGCTGCCTACAGAAGACAGTCTCTCCTTGCTGCCTGCAGATCAAGATGTAGAACTCTCAGCTCCTTCTCCAGCACTGTGTCTGCCTGCAAACTGTCATGCTTCCCACCATGATATTAATGGACTGAAACTCTGAAACTGTAAGCCAGCCCCAATGAAATGTTTTCCTTTATAAGAGTTGCCTTGGCCAAGGTATCTCTTCACATCCTGTCTAAGACAGAGGGCTTAGTTCCCCTATTCTCTACTTGTCCTGGCTCTACTCCAAGCATGTCTCCTCCCCCAACACGGACAGAGAAGGAAGAACAATGCTATTCAGTAGGACAAACACACTAAGACAGGACATGTTGCTCCATGGTTAGTTCTAAGCAGGTGCTCAATAAACATGAGCTCTCTGCATCATTCCAAGTGGAAAGGACTGTGGGACCCATGAGATAAAGACAACAAGTGTCCAGTAGCCATGTTGGGCAGAGGTGCGAGGGTCCCAAGACCCAGAAGGCTTCAGAGAAAAGGTGTCCACGATACAGAAAGATCAAGACTCTGCCATAGACCAAGGGGAGGCAGAAAGGAAGGAAAATCAGCCACCACATGTGCCACAAGGACAAACACGCTGAATAGTGAACCAAGCTGGCATGATTAAAACTTAATCAAGTCTGTAAGTCAGGATACAGGATTTTAAGGCAAAGCTAGAAATGTAACAGGAGGCATGGTGGATTTAAGTCTTGTTAGTGAGCACGGGAAGCCAATACAATAAGAAGAGCCACAGACTCAAAAATGTGGGGTGAGTCTAGCAACAGTATGAAAGAGCCTGTGATGTGAGAGACTCACGAGAGAGAGTATGGGCAGATGTTAGTGAGACAGGGGATAGAGAAATGGCTCAGCTTGTAAGAACACATGAGGACTAGAGCTCAGGTCACAGCATGCATGGAAAAGCTGTGTGTGGTCCATTGCATGTCTGTAACAGCAACACTGAAGGCCGCAGAGACAGGAGGATTGTGGCGCTGGCTAGTTGCCAGCCTAGACAAAAAAACACAAGCAGGAGACCCTTTCTCAAAGTAACAAAGCATAGGGTGATAGAGGCAGATACTTAATGTCCTCTTCCTATCTCTGTGCCAGGCATGCATAGCTTTATATGTGTTGACATATACACCACACTCAAATGAGAAAAAAAAAAAGTTTACTGGGCTATATTCTGCCCTTAACTTGAGCAATCACAGAGAAGACAAAGAAGAGAGGTGAGCAACAGGTCCTTTTCTGAAGAGAAACGGAGGAGGGGGTGGGGAACTGTGGTCCAGTTGTAAAATCAATAAAATTAAGTGGAGAGAGAGAGAGAGAGAGAGAGAGAGAGAGAGAGAGAGAGGGAGGGAGGGAGGGAGGGAGGGAGGGAGGGAGGGAGGGAGGGAGGGAGAGAGAGAGAGAGAGAGAGAGAGAGAGAGAGAGAGAGAGAAACAAAGAAAGAAAGAAAGAAAGAAAGAAGGAAAGAAAGAAAGAAAGAAAGAAAGAAAGAAAGAAAGAAAGAAAGAAAGAAAGAAAGAAAGAAAGAAAGAAAGAAAGAAAGAAAGAAAGAAAGAAAGACCCATAGGTCCCCACGATCAGAGAGAAGTCAGACGTGTTAGAGGCAGAGGGGTTACAGAGCACAGCGTTCTGCAAGGCAGAAAATGCAGGAGACTTGAGTGTGTGTGGTCCCACTGCACATTCAAAGGAGCTATCCCACAGACAGGAGCACAGGGAACCAGAATTCAGGTGGGGGGGGGGGGGAATCCATCTGGGCTCCTGGGTATGAGTGTGATGAGGATCTAAGTGGTGCTGAAGCCTCAGGACTGAATGAAATGATCCAGAGGGAGTTGTAAAGTGAGAAGAAAGTAAAAGATGAGCTCAAGGGAGCAGCGTTTAAGGGACCATGAGTGAATGAGATGCACAAAGGAGTCTGGGAGAGAACAGAGAGGAAGTAGGGGGCAACCTAGATGCAGCTTCTCCGACAGAGTGACAATGGAGCTTCTACCCGTGGCACACCCGGAATCATTCATGTTCCTGGAACACAGGGGGTGGGTACCAGGTGAAGTTTCACTGTCCTATAGAATCGCTGGTCAGTTTTAACCGCATCCTTCCTGTTCTTGATTACGGGGTTCCTCTTCAATAGTCCCCCTGTTCTAGAACGCGTCGGTTTGCTAGAGCTCTCGAGAGCTGACAGGTTGAATTTGTTGTCCTCCAATAAAGTAAACCCTCCCTCACCAGCTCAGGACCAACGAGCCAGGACCCAGAGTGACCTCTGTATTTGCTAGACTGGGGATCCAGATCGCCTGTTGTTCTCCCCTTTGTCCTGACCCCAAAGTCAAAACTGTAGAGGTGAACAGCCACCACCGGGGTTCTTGCAGTCTAGTCAAAAATGCTTCCATAATATATTTTGATTTATGCCCTATGTTTTTCCCCTGTAATTTAAATTAACTAAAACATTTTGACAGGGAAACATCATTCCCCATCATGCAATTGCACCTTTCAAAATACCTTCTCTCCTCTGGGACCAAGTATTTGAGATCCTAGTTTGAATGCCACTGGCAGGGCCTTTTCTTTAAGCTAGGGGTCTGCCTCCTCCAGGAGTCTTGTCAAAAGCTGTTACCTCTCTTCACTGGGGCCCCTCCTATCTAGGCTCTAAGCAATGGTCAAGAAATCCTGAAAAATCCCTACATTGTTCTTACACTTTCAAAGGCTTCGTGGACAGGGCTCCCCCTCACCCCCTCCAGCCTTCCTTTCCTTCCACACCCTGTTCTCTCACTCTACAAAGTCTTCTTCAGTCATACTCAAGTAGATCCTAAGTAGGTGTTCTGATATCGCCATTGTCCTTAAAGATCCATAGTAAGAGGCAAAACCACATAAAATTGTATTTCAAGTTATTAGGAAGAAAGATCCTACAACTTCAGCACTTAACTCATTCTCTTGCTGAGGGAATCTGTCCATCTCTCCTCAGCTGATCACACTGACAAAAGAAGCTAAGGAATGTCAATAAATTCTAGGACAAAATACTTTAAAGAAAGAGTTGCACTGTGTTTATAACGCACTAGAAACTCAATGTATTCGTCGTCTGTCATTCATTCAGTGACTGTCCTCTCTGCACCAGGAAGGCTCCCTAATCCCCTGTCTCCAAGCCACCATTCATTAGCAAGCACTTGGAAAGTGCAAGGCCAAATGTCACAAAAAGAGTAGGTGTTCATGACCCTAGAGTTATAAAGGGGTTGTTGTTGTTGTTGTTGTTGTTGTTGTTGTTGTTTGCCTCTCTAAATAGCCCTGTCTGTCCTTGAACTCTGTAGACCAGGCTGGCCTCAAACTCACAGAGACCTACCTGCTTCTGCCTCCTGAGTGTTGAGGTTAAAGGTGTGCACCACTACACCCAGGTGACCCTAGAGTTTCAGTCTTTCTCTTGCTTTTAGCTTCCTCTCCTCTGATCCACCTTCCCCGTTGTCCCATCCCAGACCCAAGCCTCTGTTCAGAACCTTGCCTGCTTCTTCAGCCTCTTGGTGCACCAACCTGCACATCTTCCAAGGATCCACTATACTCTACACATATATATCAATTCCCAGCAACCACATGGTGGCTCATAAGTATCTATAATGAGACCTGGTACCCTCTTCTGACCTGCAGGCAGGATGCTGTTTATATAATAAATAAATAAATAAATAAATAAATAAATAAATAAATAAATAAATCTTTAAATTCTCTTCTTGATTCTCCAAATCTTTTCATTGAGAGCACTCTCCTGTTAGTAACTCTCAGACAAACAACCCAATATCCAAGCCTCACATTGCCTCTAGTTCTAACCAGCACCATCATCACCTTCCCATTTCAACCAGGAACTTATAGTGGATCCCCCAAACAGATCTGCTTGTGATTTAGTGCAACTCGACTTACTGAGAGAAGGCCCATAAAGAGGATGAGAGAAGCAGAGAACCAGGAGACTAGCCCAAGGAAAGTTCCAGTCTTTGCCTGAGCCCGGGGAACTCAGGAATCTTTATTCCTTCTCAGTGTTTGTCCAGCTCTGAAGCCCAGGGGCTGAGCTTTCAACCACTTATGGAATATGTGGCCACCATATATGGAAAAAACCCTGGGAGATATGGACTCCCAGAGACATCAAGAAGGAGATCCCTGTGTACCAAGGAAGGCTATGGGTACAAGCCAGAGAGAAAAGCACATAGAAGATGACATACAGGGAAGAGCAGATCGGAGAGACAACAGTGTCTATGTGTGGATACAGGAAGAAAGCTGCCCTCTAGGAACCACAGAAGAGACCCTCACAGAACTCTAAAGTTGTCTTGACTGAACTTAGACCCAGGAGAAATAAGTATCGAAGCCCATGCTATTTTGTTACAGTAGCCCAGCCCAAGTTAACTGAGACACCAACTTGGGCATCCTCTCCCTCCAGCTCTCAAATTACACTCTGCTTCTGCCCTCCCCTCTGCTACATCCTCCCTGCACCCCCTGTCACTTCTGCATCCAGCTTAGATTTCATGTTCAACACTTCTCTCCAGCCAACTTTCTTTCCATTTATCCTATGTGACCATGAACCTTCCTTGTCATCTTAACTAGACTTAGAATCACCATAGAAACACATCTTGTCATTCGGGGTATTTTCATAAAAGTTTAACGAAGCAAGAAAACCCCACCCTGTGTGTGGGCAGCGGGGGCCTGAACTGAACAAATGGGAAAGAAACCTAGCAAAGGATATTTGTCTTGCAGCTTCCTGACTGTGGATACAATGTTAGCTGCCGCCTCAAGCTCCTGGTGCCACGACCTCACTGTGAACTGTGGGCCAGGATAAAACCTTCCTTATTTAAGCTGCTTCGGTCAGGTAATTTGTTGCAGCCTATGAGAAAGGTAGTTATAGATCCCGGAACACCTAGAAGTGTACCTCTCAGAACCTACTCTTACACTCTGCTTTCTCTACAGGTAAGATGCTGAATATTTCTGGGAACATGGAATCTCCTTGGGGACTGCTGCCATTCTCAATCCACAGCCCCCTTCCTCATCTGGTCCTGTCCTGTTTCCCTTCTGTCACGATAAATATTATAAAGACACTAAAGCTAGCCTCACTATCAGTAGACACGATATAGACATAGACACTCTACAAGATACATATTTGCAAAGGAATTCTCTGCCGAAAGTGTCAAATAGTACACCTAAACTGGACTTGGCTTCCATCTATATATTTTAAGGAATCAACTATGTTGAACAAGGTATGCCATTGCCTTTATTCCAAGTCTCTGAGATGGAGACTGAACCCTCCCTCCCTTCTGGAACATTCTGCTTTGCAAGCAGTCCTAGCTAACCCCGTTTCCCAGCCTGACTGCTCAGTGCTCCTGGCTCACAGCAGCCACCAAAACCACCTTCAGAAACACTTTTCCATATGGGGGGGGGGAGTATTTAGACACGTCTTCCTTCACTGTGCCTACGGAGCTGCAAAAATAAACAAGATCTGTCGTAGGGAGAAGACAGTTTGTACAAAACATCCTACAAGACAGCTTTGCATTTGAGCATCACCTTCTGGGTAATCTCCCCTACAAAAAAAAAAAAAAAAAGGTTCCTCTAAATGCGCATCCGTGATGCTGACATCAGCACCATCTCTGTGCTGCTCATGCAGCTATCAGAGGCGAGGGGTGGGTGTGGGTTGCAGGAAGAATATGACTAGAAGGGCGGTTGCCTCCAGTATTACTCACGAGGCTGAGGAGACAGTGACGGTGGAGGCGTACAAATCCATTCATCTGAAGAGTGTTAAGATAATAATAGCTCTGATTAGAGACGTCTTCAAGGAATCAAGAGACTTATTGAAAATGTGGGCTAGGTTCCCTGTAGTAAGACAGATCTGTGGATTTCCAGTAGCACCCATATCTGGAGGATAAGCCCGCCTCTGCTTGAAGGCAAAAGTCAGCACTGCCTGGGCAATCTTGGGGCTGAAACAGCTCCTAGGGAATTTTCCACACCAGCTGCTGAACTCCTCATCCCATCCCCAAAAATATCCTCTCTTGCTAGCGATTCTTTATGCCAGAGAGTAAACTCTTTAGGAGGCCTCTTGACAGTTGGCCCTTTCATCTCTGTCTGGGTCTTGCATAATCCCAACCTCAGCGCACACGCTGTAAATGCCTCGGTTAAAGTCCACAGAAGAAACTCAACAAAAGTTGATCAAGTGTCCCTTGGAGCCAAGGCACCAAGTGCACAGGGACAAGCAGCAGAGTCCCTGCTGCACAGGAGCTGAGCAATTGGGGTAGAAGTAATCCTATGTTGGGAGCAGAGGACGGTACCTTCACCTCTACCCCCACGTGACACAGCACTCATTCTCGGGCTCAGAGGTGACACACTCTGTCACGTGACTCCTCTAGAAAGCTGCCAAGAGTCATGCAGCTCCTTATGCTCTTAAGGGTAGGATGCCCAAAAGCAAGGGTGAACAGAAGTTTGCTCCAGTGACATTTTCAAGAGCCAAATCCTTTCTTGCCATGGATCCTTAGACTCAAGAGTTAACCAGGTGATAGCTCTGTGACTGGTCAGATAGATAACCAGGTGAAAGCTCTATGACTGGTCAGATAGATGCAACTGAGCAGCCAGAAGAAGCATATTTACCTCCAAGGAACCGTGAGATTTATTATTGGAAAATCTAAGTCAAATTAGATACATAATAGTAGCATATAGTAGCATTAAGCCCTTGATGTAGACGAAAAGAATTCCTGTCAGCTTCAGTGAATGTTAACTGCTGGTATGTGATCCTTCTAAATAACCCAACTAGGGAAACCGCGAGACGAAAAGAGTCATTTTCATAGAAAGTAAAATCTAATCTTCAGATTCTCAGGTTTGAGCCAAGGGATAGAACATTTGCAGAAGATCCTCGCTTCATGTTTAATTCATCAGATAGTCTTAATTCAACTGGTGCTTCATTTCCTCGAAATTGCCTCTGAGGGGGTCATCTGAAGTAGTTCTGTGGCTACGGCGCCTCCGTCTCGTAGAGAAGAGAGGAAAGAGAAGCAGGGAGATGGCCATAAGCAATTAAAAGAGCAAATGACTCACCCTGGCGCTTGTGGAATTTGTGGGCAGAGCCAAGAGTTCTTCGCCACTTAGAGAACTTTAATGGTCCTTCAGAGGCCAGTTACCCTTAGACCATCATACTGGGGAGGCAGTCCACTCAACAGACATTTGCACCATGGGCACAAGGGTTTCATCCCACAGACAAATTCCAACATGCCCCACCACTAACTCACCAAGGACTTCCACTTGAGGCCCAGTTCTCAAGTTTTCTACATCACACTACAAGTACAGGGTGGGTGGTTCCTTTTGCCTTCATAGGGCATACGTATGTGACTCAATTTTCTTTTCTTTTTCATTCCTTTCTCTTTTTTTCTACTCCCTTTCCTTTCCTTTTCTTTTCTTTTCTTTTCTTTTTTTTAAGGATGTGGTCTCATGCACCCAAACTGGCCTCAAACCACTAATACCCAAGGATGGCCTTGAACATTTTATACCCTTGTCTCCAGTTCTTCTGGAGGCACGCGCTGCTACCCACAGCTGGGTTCTGTGGTAGTGCAGATCGAACTAAGGGTTTCATGGGAGCTACCCACACTCTCTACAGCTTCAACCCATAATGCAATTTCTATAAACCTGGCATTTGATGAGAACCTACTACATACTTGGCATTCTGAGGTGTGCTAAAATGATTTAGTAAATGCATTATTATCACCAGAGCTGGTGGCTAAAATCCACCGTTTTAACCATTTTAAAATGACCAAGGTGAGCTTCCATATACAGCCAGCAAAAAATGCAGGGCAACCAGTTAAATTTGTGTTTTAGATAAATAATCACAACAAAATTTCCAGTGTAGGCCAAATACTACCTGAAACAGACTTTTCCAAATTTTCTTTTGCAATTCAAATTCCACTGGATAGCTGGTATGTTGTCTGCCAACCCTAAGTTAAGGACCAGATAGAAGCACAGCTATTAACCATCCAACGCACAAGCCAAAACTGATCCTAGAAGTACTGTGCACAGCACTACGGTTTGATGTGTTCTCAGAGTCTGTGCGCTAGAAACCTGGTGGCCAGTGTGTCCGTGCTGAAACATAGGACCAGTAAAGGGTGATGGACCGGGGAAAGTGACTCAGTGGCAGGCCATGTGCTTAGCATGTATGAAGCTTTAGATTCAGTCCCCACAGAAAACCCCCAAAAGTAATCCAACTAGCAAGCTCTGCCCTCATAAGTGGGCTAACTTCACTGTGCAGGGAGTAGGCTTATTTCTAAGAGTGGGCTTGCTGTAAAAGCAGGTTTGGTTGAATTGACATATTTAAACAAATGTCATTAGACCATTACAATTTTAAGTATAAAGTACTGCTATTGACTAAATTGATTCTTCTACAGTAAGCGTGACCCCTCCAATGACTAATGAGGAAACAACACACATTAGGATTATTAGCAGCCAATACACTATCCCAAGTGCTCAATCTCTTAGTCAGTCTTGACTTATTTGCATATGCATGGGTGCACCTTTGAGTTCTGTCACAAGAAATCCCATGAAAGACTTGCTCAAAGAAATCCGGCCTCAGTAGGGCCACAAGCCTCTCCAGTCAGAAAAGCGCCAGGGTAGCTAGGGCGCAGGGTAGGCTGACACTTGCCAGCTACCCACAACACCCACCACAGGATCTTAAGACTTCTGGTGAGTGGAACACAGCTTCTGCTCCAATCCAATTGCGCGGGACCTGAGACTGCTTTGGTTGGGGAGGCAGAAATCCGGCCTCAGTAGGGCCACAAGCCTCTCCGGTCAGAAAAGCGCCGGGGTAGTTAGAGCGCAGGGTCGGCTGACACCCGCCAGCTACCCACGACCCCCGCCACAGGATCTTAAGACTTCTGGTGAGTGGAACACAGCTTCTGCTCCAATCCAATTGCGCGCGGGACCTGAGACTGCATTAGTTAGGGAAGCAGAAAAACGGCCTGAGTAGGACCACAGGCCACTTCCGGCCGGACCAGCACCAGGGTAGCTAGAGCGCAGGGTCGGCTGACACCCGCCAGCTACCCAGGACCCCCGCCACAGGATTTTGAGACTGCTGGTGAGTGGAACACAGCTTCTGCTCCAGTCCAATCACGCGGGACCTGAGACTGCTTTGGTTGGGGAGGCAGAAATCCAGCCTCAGTAGGGCCACAAGCCTCTCGGGTCAGAAAAGCACCGGGGTGGCTAGAGCGCAGGGTCAGCTGACACCCGCCAGCTACCCACGACCCCGGCCACAGGATTTTGAGACTGCTGGTGAGTGGAACACAGCTTCTGCTCCAATCTTTAAACAGTGACAATGACAACAACTAACCCCAGAGATTACCAGATGGCGAAAGGTAAACGTAATAATCTTACTAACAAAAACCAAGACCACTCACCATCATCAGAACCCAGCACTCCCACTTCGCCCAGTCCAGGGCACCCCAACACACCGGAAAAGCTAGACACGGATCTAAAAGCATATCTCATGATGATGGTAGAGGACTTCAAGAAGGACTTTAATAACACACTTAAAGAAATACAAAGGAACACTGGTAAACAGGTAGAAGACATTAAAGAGGAAGCACAAAAATCCCTTAAAGAATTGCAGGAGAACACTGCTAAAGAGTTACAAATCCTTAAAGAAAAACAGGATAACATAATCAAACGGGTAGAAGTCCTTACAGAAAAACAGGAAAACACATCCAAACAGATGATGGAATTGAACAAAACCATACTAGACCTGGATGAAATGGAGAAGTTCCTAGACAGATACCAGGTACCAAAGTTGAATCAAGATCAGGTTAATGATCTAAACAGCCCTATATCCCCCAAAGAAATAGAAGCAGTCATTGATAGTCTCCCAACTAAAAAAAGCCGAGGACCAGACGGGTTTAGTGCAGAGTTCTATCAGACCGTCAAAGAAGATCTAATCCCAGTTCTTCACAAACTATTCCACAAAATAGAAACAGAAGCTACTCTACCCAACTCATTCTATGAAGCCACAATTACTCTGATACCTAAACCACAAAAAGACCCAACAAAGATAGAAAACTTCAGACCAATATCCCTTATGAATATTGATGCAAAAATACTCAATAAAGTTCTTGCTAACCGAATCCAAGAACACATCAAAACAATCATCCATCCTGACCAAGTAGGTTTCATCCCAGGGATGCAGGGATGGTTCAATATACGGAAATCCATCAACGTAATCCAGTATATAAACAAACTCAAAGACAAAAACCACATGGTCATCTCGTTAGATGCAGAAAAAGCATTTGACAAGATCCAACACCCATTCATGATAAAAGTCTTGGAAAGATCAGGAATTCAAGGCCCATACCTAAACATGATAAAAGCAATCTACAGCAAACCAGTAACCAACATCAAAGTAAATGGTGAGAAGCTTGAAGCAATCCCTCTAAAATCAGGGACTAGACAAGGCTGTCCACTTTCTCCATACCTATTCAACATTGTACTTGAAGTCCTAGCCAGAGCAATTCGACAACAAAAGGAGATCAAAGGGATACAAATTGGAAAAGATGAAGTCAAAATATCACTTTTTGCAGATGATATGATAGTATATATAAGTGACCCTAAAAATTCCACCAGAGAACTCCTAAGCCTGATAAACAGCTTTGGTGAAGTAGCTGGATATAAAATTAACTCAAACAAATCAATGGCCTTTCTCTACACAAAGAATAAACAGGCTGAGAAAGAAATTAGGGAAACAACACCCTTCTCAATAGTCACAAATAATATAAAATATCTTGGCGTGACTCTAACTAAGGAAGTGAAAGATCTGTATAATAAAAACTTCAAGTCTCTGAAGAAAGAAATTATAGAAGATCTCAGAAGATGGAAAGATCTCCCATGCTCATGGATTGGCAGGATCAACATTGTAAAAATGGCTATCTTGCCAAAAGCAATCTACAGATTCAATGCAATCCCCATCAAAATTCCAAATCAATTCTTCAACGAATTAGAAAGTGCAATCTGCAAATTCATCTGGAATAACAAAAAACCTAGGATAGCAATAACTCTTCTCAAGGATAAAAGAACCTCTGGTGGAATCACCATGCCGGACCTAAAGCTCTACTACAGAGCAATTGTGATAAAAACTGCATGGTACTGGTATAGTGACAGACAAATAGACCAATGGAATAGAATTGAAGACCCAGAAATGAACCCACACACTTATGGTCACTTGATCTTCGACAAGGGAGCTAAAAACATCCAGTGGAAGAAAGACAGCATTTTCAACAAATGGTGCTGGCACAACTGGTTGTTAACATGTAGAAGAATGCGAATCGATCCATTCCTATCTCCTTGTACTAAGGTCAAGTCTAAGTGGATCAAGGAACTTCACATAAAACCAGAGACACTGAAACTTATAGAGGAGAAAGTGGGGAAAAGCCTTGAAGATATGGGCACAGGGGAAAAATTCTTGAATAGAACAGCAATGGCTTGTGCTGTAAGATCGAGAATTGACAAGTGGGACCTCATGAAACTGCAAAGCTTCTGCAAGGCAAAAGACACCATCAATAAGACAAAAAAACCACCAACAGATTGGAAAAGGATCTTCACCTATCCTAAATCAGAGAAGGGACTAATATCCAATATATATAAAGAACTCAAGAAGGTGGACTCCAGAAAGTCAAATAACCCCATTAAAAAATGGGACTCAGAACTGAACAAAGAATTCTCACCTGAGGAATACCGAATGGCAGAGAAGCACCTGAAAAAATGTTCAACATCCTTAATCATCAGGGAAATGCAAATCAAAACAACCCTGAGATTCCACCTCACACCAGTCAGAATGGCTAAGATCAAAAATTCAGGTGACAGCAGATGCTGGCGAGGATGTGGAGAAAGAGGAACACTCCTCCATTGTTGGTGGGATTGCAAGATTGTACAACCACTCTGGAAATCAGTCTGGCGGTTCCTCAGAAAATTGGACATAGTACTACCGGAGGATCCAGCAATACCTCTCCTGGGCATATATCCAGAAGATGTCCCAACCGGTAAAAAGGACACATGCTCCACTATGTTCATAGCAGCCCTATTTATAATAGCCAGAAGTTGGAAAGAACCCAGATGTCCCTCAACAGAGGAATGGATACAGAAATTATGGTACATTTACACAATGGAGTACTACTCAGCTATTAAAAAGAATGAATTTATGAAATTCCTAGCCAAATGGATGGACCTGGAGGGCATCATCTTGAGTGAAGTAACACAATCACAAAAGAACTCACACAATATGTATTCACTGATAAGTGGATATTAGCCCAAAACTTAGGATACCCAAGATATAAGATACAATTTGCTAAACGCATGAAACTCAAGAAGAATGAAGACCAAAGTGTGGACACTGTGCCCCTTCTTAGAATTGGGAACAAAACACCCAGGGAAGGAGTTACAGAGACAAAGTTCATAGCTGTGATGAAAGGATGGACCATTTAGAGACTGCCGTATCCAGGGATCCTTCCCATAAGCAGCTTCTAAACGCTGACACCATTGCATACACTAGCAAGATTTTGCTGAAAAGACCCAAAGATAGCTGTCTCTTGTGAGACGATGCCGGGGCCTAGCAAACACAGGAGTGGATGCTCACAGTCAGCTATTGGATGTATCACAGGGCTCCCTATGCAGAAGCTAGAGAAAGTACCCAAGGAGCTAAAGGGATCTGCAACCCTATTGTCGGAACAACATGATGTACTAACCAGAACCCCGGAGCTCTTGTCTCTAGCTGCATATGTATCGAAAGATGGCCTAGTCGGCCATCATTGGAAAGAGAGGCCCATTGGACTTGCAAACTTTATATGCCCCAATATAGGGGAATGCCAGGGCCAAAAGAATGGGAATGGGTGGGTAGGGAAGTGGGGGGCGCTATGGGGGACTTTTGGGATAGCATTGGAAATGTAACGGAGGAAAATATGTAGTAAAAATATTAAAAATTAAAAAAAAAGAAAGACTTGCTCAAGTCATGCTGTCATATTTATTTGGAAACTTGGCTTGAGTTTCTCAATTTGGCACTAATATGTCCTTCAGCCATATCGGGCTTTCATCGTTGGTGTTCAGGGTTACATTTGGCTCTGTGTGAGCAAAAGGAAAATAGCCACACAATCCCTCAAACTCCACATGCTGAAGACTGGGGCACTCCAACTTTGGGGGAATATCTTAATACAAATCACTAAAACAATCAGCTACCAGCTTGAGGGCTAGCTACTTCTACCCCAGGAGGCTACGTTGTATAGTATACCAAAACAACACTTTTATTCCTAGGAAACCACTCACAATTCCAAAGAAATATCCTAAATGAAATGTCCATAGAGGGCATTGGAAACCTGGAAATAACAGTACATAAGATCTTTTTATTCTTATAACCTTGAAGGTTGGCATCAAGCCTTCTGTGCTGAAGAATGGATGATGGCTGGAATCCACCAGAGTGGATTGTCCTGCCAAATGGCATAAAGGGTCGTTCACAGACCCACAGTACACAATTAGCACAGCCATATGTGGTCCCTTATCTAAAGATGTGGTTCAGCTCCATATCAGGCTTATTTGGGATTACATTAAAAATATCCTTGCATCCAAACATTTACACTTATTTTAATCCCAAATGAAGAATTGCTGTATGTGTCCATAGAACTTCACTGCCTGCTATCCAAAAGAGAGATTCATACTTTAAGATTATTTTCCTCCGCTATTAAAAACAATAAATTCATGGAATTCTTGGGCAAATGGATGTATCTGGAGGATATCATCCTGAGTGAGGTAACTCAGTCACAAAAGAAGTCACTTGATATGCACTCACTGATAAGTGGATATTAGCCCAGAAACCTAGAATACCCAAGATACAACTTCCAAAACACAAGAAAATCAAGAAGGAAGACCAATTCGTGGATACTTCATTCCTCCCTAGAATAGGGAATAAAATATCCATGGAAGGAGTTGCAGAGACAAAGTTTAGAGCTAAGACGAAAGGATGGACCATCCAGAGACTGCCCCACCCGGGGGTCCATCCCATAATCAGCCACCAAACACAGACACTATTGCATACGCCAGCAAGATTTTGCTGAAAGGACCCTGATATAGCTGTCTCCTGTGAGGCTTTGCCAGTGACTGGCAAATACAGAAGTGGATGCTCACAGTCATCTATAGGATGGAACACAGGGCCCCCATTATAGGAGCTAGAGAAAGTACCCAAAAGCTGAAGGGGTCTGCAACCCTACAGATGGAACAACAATATGAACTAATCAATACCCCTAGAACTCGTGTCTCTAGCTGCATATGTAGCAGAAGATGGCCTGGTTGGCCATCATTAGGAAGAGAGGCCCCCTTGGTCTAGCAAACTTTATATGCCCCAGTACAGGGGAACACCAGGGCCAAGAAGTGGGAGTGAGTGGGTAGGGGAGCAGGGTGGGGGGAGGGGGTATAGGGGACTTTTGGGATAGCATCTGAAATGTAAATGAAGAAACTAATAAAAAATGGGGGGGGGAGGGAAAAAGAAAATAAATGAAGAAAAACTTCATGAAATAAAATGAATTAATTTTTTAAAAAAAGATTATTTTTAATCATTTTCCCATCCAGCAAACTTTGCTATGTGGAAATAAAGATCTCTGTTTGATCATTCTTTCTGGGGTGTGTTTCTGTGCAAAAGGGGCCAAGAAATCCTAACAGACATATACTCAAAGTGTGCGTGTGTGCCTCTGTGTGCCTGTGTGTGTGTGTGTGTGTGTGTGTGTGTGTGTGTGTGTGTGTGTGTGTTACATAGATGTGGTGTATGTGAGGGCACATGAGCATGTGGAGGTCAGAGGTCATTGTCAGGTATTGTCATTGCTTTCCACTTACTTTATTTACTTGCTTGTTTGTTTGTTGACAAAGGATATCATTGAATCTACAATTCACAGATTCAGCTAGACTTGTTTGCCAATAAGACTCAAGGATCCACTCGACTCCCTTATCCACTCCAATACCACTGGGTTAGATGTATATCACCATGCATGTATATATGGTGATTGGACCCTGAAAGTGGGTATGTGTAGGTGGCACTTTACCAACTGAGCCATCTCCCTACCCCCCTCTAATTCCCAGTCATGTGCATGTCTGGTGCCCTGGAAGAGCTTAAGAGAGCATCTGATCCCCTGGGAGGGGATCATTTCCAGTTACCATGCCAAACCCAGGTCTTCTACAAAATTACTAAATGTTCTTAACCACTAAGCTATCTCTTCAGCCTCTCAATTTGAATTCTTAAAAACTGGAGTAAGTTCTCCTTCTTCAACAGCATTTAATGTTATGCTTACATGTGCATTTTGAAGGTTGTTTCAGATGGTGATGTGGCTTCTGCCAGTAGTAGAGACTAGTTAGTGACTGAGACTTCGGGCTTAAACTTAGAACAGCAACACAGATAATGTTTACAGACCAAACCCTTCAACTTAAAATATTCAAGAATAGTGTGGAACGAACCAGAAGTGTTTAAACTTTTGAACCCTTCCATCAAAATAAGCTAAAATTTAAACTTTAAGGGGAAATTCAATTGAGTAAAATTCAAATAAATATGAAATTTCCTCTAAAGGAGTTTTGTTTCAATGTCTGAACAGGTTTGCTGTTCTGTTTCTCTGGATGCATAAATAAAATATATCCAAGATATATATTTTATATGGTATATTATGTTATACTGTGTGTATCAAATATAGCTCAAAGCAGGCTTCCTGGTTGGAATGTAGCTCTCCTTAGAACCCAGAAGAGCATTTCTCCATGATTGAGATATCAGTCATCTTACATCCGTCTCTCCTCCACCTTGTGATACTTCATGAGGCTGGAGGGAAAAATATCCCACACCCTCCCCGCAAAAATCTAGAGCTTGGATTTTCATCCTAGCTTTGAATTTGCTAGTCTGAGCATAAACAGAAGGGACAAATGCTTTGCCTATGTGACCCCATTTCTGCATGACTCTCTCATCTGCAAATGCATACAATAAAACACAGAGTTTAAATATCTAATGTTGCCGGGGCACTTGGTCTAGTGAGTGGCTATAGTAAGCACTTAAGGATTTACCACTCCTTAAGGATTGTAAATATGATTTATTAATAGGTAATGTATGTAGAACTAGAGGTGTGCACTGAACAGTGTCTACCATGCCAACTAAAAAGTTTACATTAAACTCATTTTCCGTCTTATTTTGACTAGTTTTAACTATCATTAGGGATTGTCGGCAGCCTCTATCTCCCCAGAGACCAGTTAATTGAAAGCTACAGTATTCGTCTTCATCTGTTGGCATACTGACTTCTTGTAGCATCTCAATATATTGCCACAGCAATTAGCACGGACACTTACAAAGTTCAGAATCCATACAGTTGTACTCAGAGTTCATTTAATTGAACAAATGCCTACTGGTTGGAAAGACTCAGCCCTTGAATTCTGAAATGATTTAGACGAAGGACACTCAAGATCTTTTAGTTAATAAAAGACCACATCCTGTTCTGCAGAAGACACCCTGATCTCAGAGTATGGCCAGAATTTAGAAGTCTATTGAAAATTTTTCCTTAATATATTTTTATTAGTTCTTTGAGAATTTCATACACTGTGTTTTGACCAAACTCACTTCCCTCCATCGATTCCTCCTAGCTCAGACCCCACCACTTTACTTTGTGATCTGTCTTTTTATAAACATATATAGTCCAACTGTGTTGCCCAATTGTTCTTGGGTGTGGGGCCTGTCCCCGGGTGCCGTTGACCTACTAGGAGTCATATTCTTTAATAAAATCGGCTTTCCTTCTCCCAGCAGTTGTTAGATGTCAATAGCTGCTCAACTAGAGAGGGACTTCATGTCCACCTCTTCCAACCCTTCCACCCTGGGCATCACCTGGCTGGGGCTTGTAAAGATTTTATACACATAGTCACCGTCACCGTGAGTTCATATGTGCAAATGTCCTGTTATGTCTGGAAAACATTGCTTCATTGATATTTGGAGACCATTCCTATAGTTCATGTATTGCATCTTTAGGTCAGTTCATTTTATAAATGGCCTCCTTTTTAAGCTTCTTGGCCCAATACACTTTTTCCAAAGCAAACTAATCACAGCCATTTATACCATTCTATATTTTTATATAAATGAATAATCTACTCATGGAAATGTGGAATCTAGGCTGCCTCTCCTCAAATCTGAACAGGCTATTACCAAGGCAGAAAAGACAACCATGCCACATCTGTCTGGTTGTCTTGGAACACTCAGTCTTGGAATTAATGGCTGTGCTATGAAAAGTCCAGGTCAGTTCATGTGGCAAGTCACCAAAGACTGATCCCCTGTGGCTGTTCAGCCCTCAGTCACGTGAGCTGCAATGTCACCCAATGATTCCAGCCTCTCCTCTCTATCATGCCACCACCACCTGTAGCTTTCACATCTTCCCTGGTAAAATCACAAGCATAGCAGAACATAAGCCATCCTCTCTGTGCTGCCTAAGCCTGAGACTATAATAAAATGCTTGTTTTCTGCCCGTGGGTGGCTACACAGCAACAAGAACCGATAAAAAAAAACTGAATAGGGCTAAAACCTAAGAATAGAACTCAAAAATCCTATACATTTGGCTGGTAAACAAGCAGAAACAAGATTCTAAAGCAACGCTCTGGTGCACACTACTCTTTCATCTCTAAGGTACACCGGGTGGAGTCCATTTCTGGAGCTGACATCATTTCCAGTATTTTCCATGCATCGACTCATTTCAGTATCAAAGTGACTTTCAGAGGTAGACGCAATTGTTACTCCATCTTACAATAAGCAAAGTCTAGACATGCCAGTAGTCAGAGGCATGGCTCAGAGTTGAACTTAGCCATCTATCTCCAGAGTCTGACACACTATTCTCGAGTGCTTCTCCATCTTATGCCTCATGAATAATAATGCATGTGAATCATCTAGCAAGTGCTTGGCAGACAGTCAACCCTCTGTGAGAATGCTTCCTTCCTTCCACAACACTGATAGCACAGTGTAAATTGCCACAATTCCTTTCATTTGGGGAGACTTTAGGGATGGTAGTTGTTGGTTTCTTTGTTAAAATTTCAGGAATGTCTTTTAAGTCGGGATCTCACTATGTAGCTGGTCTTGAACTAGAGATCCTCCTGCCTCAGCATCTGGAGATCAGTGATTACCAACACACACATCACCACTCGATACTACAGACTGCCACAATTTTGAAAGCAAAAAGTATGCCCCTCTGAAAGCAAAGTATATGTCTCTAACACTGGGTTTCATTTACTGCCTACTACTCAGGAATCCAATCAGGGGCTCTCATTAAACAGGATTTAACAAGAAATCTTGTTTGAGCTCACAAACATCCCCAAATCTTCCTCTCCAAGATGTCTGTGCTTCAGTTAATGTTACTACCATTCATCCAGGGACGACTCCAGACTCACCAATTGCCTGATGTACACAACTCCATCTCTAAATACTGATTTCCACCACTCCTCTCCCCACCCCCAACTCCAACTGCCCCAGTCTAAGCCCTGCCATCCAGGAAGCATGTGAATCCAGTCTATCCACTACCTTGCTAAAAACCTCCAAGAGACTCCCATGTGCTCTTGGATAACAACCAAACTCATCAAATTAGTGCTTCGCATCTTGGCTCCTGCTCATGTCTCCAACTTCACCAGCTGCCATCTATTCCTATGTGCCCCCCAGTGATCCTGGGCTTCTAGTTTGTCCATCTTCTCTCCAATCACTGGGACACTGCCCTTGCTCTTCCATGTGGGACATTTTGCTCATCCCTTTACAGACAGGCTACTTCTTAACACCTCCCTGGCTTTGCCTCATGGCAAATGGCCAATCTCCCCACCAGCCACTTCCGAGCCTGCTTCCCAACCTTAATTTCCGCACAGCATTTTACTTTCATCTCTGCTAAAACTATATTCTACACTTATTTGCTTGATCATTCTGTGCCTTTTTGCAACATAAATAAATAAATAAATAAATCTCCCATCTAAAGAGATTTTGTGTTGTATTCATTTCCTATATCCCAATATATACATGAGTGCCTACTACATAATTAATACCCAATGAATATCTGCTGAGATGAATGGATAAGGAACAGGCAGCGTGCTTACACAAAGGAATTTCATTCAGGCAGAAAGAAAATGAAATTATAAATTTTCAGGGAAATAGATGGTACTAGAAGATATTACATTCAATGAGGCAGCCCAGGATCAGAAGCACAAACCCCATGTTCTCTCTGCTGTGCTAATCCTAACTTCTAATTTTTATACATGTGTATTTACAGGGAATACGTGTATTTGAAGACCAGGAAACTAGAAAGGAGTCCATGAGAGGGGAAATAAGAGGCTTCCAGCAAGGGGATGGTAACTGGGGTAGGAAGGGCTAGAAGACGAATGTGATATGAAACTGAAAGGAGAAATATTGGGAGCAGAAGGGTATAAAAGAAATTGAGACAGGAAGAGGAGGGGTGGAGAGAGTGAAAAAGGATAAATCAGAGGTGTCCTTGGAAAAGTAATAAGGAACCCTGCTAATTTTAAAAATAAAATTTAAAATAAAAACAAAAAATCAAGACACACAAAATCTGTTTTTAAATGTTGAGCAAAATTAATGAATCCTCTAACTAGACCATAATTTCCTGGCAGTCAGAAATTACTAGTAATTTTATATCTGAAAGTCTAAGACAAATGTCTGTCCTGTGGTAAGGAGAAGAAAGGAGATGGGGAAGGAGGGAAGGAAAGGCAAGACAGGGCAGAGGAAATGGAAAGAGGGAGCAAAAAAAAAATAGGATGAGAATGAAGACAGCCTTTTGTATGCCTCTACATTTTTCTAATGTGTGGATTTTATAGATGAAAAGTCTAACAAACATTCAATGATACGCCACATGCATTATTCATTTGATCAAACATCATTATTTATAAATCAAGGCTGTCCTACAAGTGTCTGAAATGTCTGAACTCTTGCCCTTATGCAAATGTGTCTAAAATGAAATCATGCCCAAGATCAATGGTGTCAGCAAGGGGATTGAGAGAGAGAAGCTGATCTTTGGGAACCTGAGAGACTGCAACACCCCACTACTACTGTGGGAACAGCCCAAACTCCCAGGTGGCCCTCTGGAGGAGAGGGGCAGGTTAGCATCTCCAGAGTCACCAGATCCAGCACATGCTGGGACAGAAACTCCCTAAGGTTCTCTTCTCCCCTGGGCCCTGTCAGCCTGTCAGTCTTAGAAGCCCAGCAAATCTCAGCTGGGGATGTAGCTCTGAGGTAATATGCCTGGGAGAAGGTGACGGCAATCATACCTACACCCCTACTTTAGCTTCCATGTAAACATTTCATTTCTATTACTACAAAAAAATCCTGACACAGACAAGAATAATATGGACTTTAAGGGTCAAATTCGGGGACAGGAAAGATGGTTCAGTGGCAAGGATGCTAGAATTCAGTTCCCAACATCCAAGTTGGTGATTCACAACCACCTGTAACTCCAGTTCCAGTGGATTTGACACCCTCTGCCAGCCTCCTCAATTGCCTCCGTGTGTGTGTGTGTGTGTGTGTGTGTGTGTGTGTGTGTGTGTGGTCATTAAATAAAATAAGTCTTTGTTTAAATAAGTCAAATGCTTTGGGAACCCCATCCACTGCAGATCATGAAGCAGCTTTGCTCTGGACTCTTCGTCTACCACCCACACAGCCCTCCAGTTGAAACAGACCCCATCATGGTGGTGATAAATGAATTGCAGGGCATTCCTTTGAATTCAATCCCACTTTTGCCCAACTGTCCGAGCCATGAATTTGTAGCTTTGGAGCCTCCCTGGCAGGCTTCGAGAAATGCAGCACCTGGCTTCCAGGCACGCTGCCATAGGCCCGCCATCAAGGTGGCTCTGTGAGCTGCCCTAAGGCGGCTGCTCGATCTGAAACGGACAGACATCCTCACAGGACCACAAGCGCAATAGTCCACAGGAGGTTCTGATTGAGCGTCTCTACAGTACCAATTTCAGCATCAACATATCGCCTTTGGGACCAAGTCCTTACTGAAACGTGCAGGCTTTCTCTTTCTCTGCCTAAACACTCAATTCCCGGTGACTGGCCAACCTTCTCAGGCTCTATAAGTGCTGCTTTTTACCCTTAGAAAACTTTTCCGTGTAGTCACCTATGACCTTTCAATACCCTATGCATTCATTAATATGCTAAATTATAATAAGCACATTTTTTCAATGCATGTCTTACATATATTTTTCCATTGGTATTGTGTATAGGGAGTTCTAAAGCCTGATGAGAGTAAGCCTGTGTGTCAGGCAGCACAAAATATGCAACAAATGCTTATTGATAACAAAAATCAATATGGTAATGGCCATACTCCTTACATTGCTGGAAAGGTGGTTTGGTTTGGTTTTTATTTGGGGGAGTTTTTTTGTTTGTTTGTTTTGGTGGGGGGGTTGCTTGATTGTTTTTGCTGGGTTTGGGTTTTTTGTTTGGTTGGTTGGTTGATTTTTGGTTTTATTTGTTTGGTTGGTTTTGGTTGGGTTGGTTTTTTGTTTTTTGATTTTGGGTTTTTTCTTCTGATTATTCAGTAACACTGTCCTCTAAATTTAATTAAAAAAAAAAAACTACTTTGCTCTGTCATGTGAGTGGGAAGAAATTAGCGACAGGCTTAATTAAACAGCTTACAATCTGTCTTCATCCCCAGATCTGAATAACTGCTTTTGGCATTTGGAGTTTTGGAAGCTTTGGTATAATTTGTAAACCTCTTCTAGGCTCTTCATTAGCTCATAGGAAATAAAATAGTGATTTTAAACAATGGGAAAAAAAACATTTTACACTTTCTTGAGGTCTCTGTGACCAAAATCTAAAGAGAATCCACCATCATGAGAATATCTTCCTAAATATGAGAGAAGCGGATAAAATTGTCCACTAGTTCCAAGCTATGGTCTGTAGCCTATCCTAAAGCAAGCTTCCCAAGGTACTATGAACTTCATTAAAATACCCTGGCACTGAATTCTGGCATTTTAGCCACCTAGCACGTCTAGTTTTTTAATGTCTGCATAAAGTAATGAAATCTTAACTCAGCAAGCAAGCAACTGCTTCCTGCCTGTTAGCATGTTCCTGGTCTGGCCCATTCACCTGGGCTCAAACACACAGCAGTTACCTCAAGACAGCTGAAGAATCTTGCTCAGAAACCATAACTTTATTCTGGATAATTCCTAATCTCGCCCTGCTAGCTTTCGAGGATACATACAACTGGACACAACATCCATGTGTATTATGAGATGTGGGGTCACAGAGCAGCACATTGAATAAGACAAAGATGTTGATGCCTGTACACCAAAGCTTGCATCCTGACCCTGCCACTTGCTGTGTCATGTTAGATGAGTCACCAACCAGTTTCATGCTTGGAGCAAGGCTGGTGTAGTAATGGTGCCTAATAAATACCCAGACACAGGGTATTTTATTACTAGAAGTAATAACGGCTTTGAAATGGGCAATGGTGGGATACTTGATAAAGTGATATTACTGACGCTGTATTAGCCCCAGGTGCTTCTAGGTGCACCTGCTGGCCTTGATCTTGTTATTACTCTCCATCCTACACACAGCAGCCCTTGCTGTTGTCTCTCATCCCCCCTGCTCTCTTCTGGCATCTGACAGAATTGCACTACATGACTCACCTCAGCTTGTGTAGCAGGCCAGAAAAAGAGAGCTCATACAGAGATGGAGGACACTGGGAAATGTGACTCAGTCCTGCTGCTGTAGTCTACACAGCAGGAGCTATTCATCTACCTTCTGCCTCTTCTCCCCTGGATCTGGACATCCAGACCTCTGAGTCCTGGTGCCCCTTGATCTACCTTGGCCCCTAAAATTAGACGCTTGACAAATAGTAAATTCCAATTCAAGACGTTATGTTCATCAAATAGAGGGCCAGTTTAGTATTATGCAAATATTTGCTACCAATTCAACACACAATCAGTTATAAAATGTACCATTATCCTATGTGCCTCATAAAAATTAAAAATGTCTAATTAAATCGATATCATTGATAGAATAATATTTTTATGGCTGTGACTATAACTCCAAGATAGCTTTTGTCATTGTATAAGACCCTAAATTCAATCCTTATCACTGCAAAATTAAACATACAAATATATAAACAGACAGACAAAGAGGTAGATTGATTCTTTCTTATTTCAGATTCAATACATACTTATTTCAAAATTGCTAAATTGCAAAAAATTGACTTTAGAATTAACTTAGGATGCTAGAACATTTCTCTTGATACAACATAAAAAAAATACAAAATGTGGCTGTTCTCACTTCTCAGACTTCTGTATAGAACCTGCCAGCCAGTAAATAAATGTGCTTTTAATGAGCAAATGTATATGTGAATTCATGGGTTTCCTAACAGTCAGATTATTCGGGGCCACTGTTACCTAAAAAGAGAATTCTAGTGAAACAAGAAAATTATGGTTGGAATTAAATACTCATCGTTTCAACATCCTTCCACTTAAGATGTATTTTTAAAATAATAGTGAAATTCACCCTAAACAGCATAAACCACTACATTAGACCTTGGTCCAATAATAACTTTAGTGTCTATTCAATAGTCAGTTTCAAAGACTTGGGTTTAAGTGTTCAATGTCTGAGACCATAGATGTAAGATGCTTATTTAGAAACATTTGGCAACATCCTTGGGGTATACTTAAGTTTTCTATTAGCTAGGAGATAGCATCAGCATCTTTGCAGACTGGGATTGTAGATCCATTTAACCATACCATCTCCCTTCTTTTGTACCACCAAATTAACTGTAGACCTGCAGCTGTTTCCTGGCATTCAGTCAGTCCCTGCATGGTGATGGAGATGAAGGCCAATGAGTCATGTTTCCCAAAGAAGTTTCCATTAGAAGAACCCAGCCTCCACTGTCGACACAGAGTATCCCCCAAGAATTGCTTTGTCTATTTCACTGCAATTAAAGTTAGTACATTTCATACCAAGTAGTACGGGCATATGATAAAACAATTTAAAAATTAGAAAGAGGGCTGGTGAGATGGCTCAGTGGGTAAGAGCACCCGACTGCTCTTCCAAAGGTCCAGAGTTCAAATCCCAGCAACCACATGGTGGCTCACAACCATCCGCAACGAGATCTGGCGCCCTCTCCTGGAATGTCTGAAGACAGCTACAGTGTACTTACATATAATAAATAAATAAATCTTAAAAAAAAAATTAGAAAGAAAAAAGATTAGAGAAAATTGGATGGATTGAGGGAACAAGGTGTGTGGAAGAGGGGTGGATCCATGTTTGTGTGGGTAGATATGCACATATGAAAACAGAGGTAGGCATCTAGTCATGTGACACATCCAGTCCTGTGACTTCCCTGGTTACTCTCCACCTTATCCTTTGAGACAGGGTCTCTTGCTGAACCTGGAGTTCTTGGATCCACTAGACTCATTGGTCAATGAGCTATATCCCACTCAGTGCTGGTGCTGCAGAAGCACACTACCATTGCCAGCTTTGTGTGGATGTGCTAGCAATCTGAACTCAGGTGCGACTAAGCCATCATAAACACGCGCGCGCGCGCGCGCGCGCGCGCATGCACACACACACACACATACACACATACACACATACACACATACCCACATACACACACCTCCGGGTGCCCGAGTTTAAAGAATTCAAACATTTACAGAGCTCTCTGGAGAAGCTTCCACCTTACTCTTTGTTCTCCAGTGGGAGTACCAAATCCCAGACAATGCTCTGAGTAAACTTCTGTCTCCTCATTTCTGAAACATAACCACCATACAGTCTTTTGTACGAAGGCAGAATTGCATCCACAGCCACGAAATGCCAGACCCTTTTCGGATGGAAAACATGGAATCAAAGTAGATGAAACTATCCTGTGGCTTTGAAGACATATTTGAGGAGGAAATACCTACTTGGTGTGATAAAATCCAGTCATTCAGGGGCACTGTACAAATGAACTTGAAGTGATTGTGACAACAGATACAAGATCTTTAAAACCTTAAGCCAGACAAAATCCCAGCATTGAAAGAGGAGGTTGGTATGAAGTCCCACTGCTAGCTAAGGAGCTGTTTGCAATTAATAGCTGCTGGGAGGGGAGGAATCAGCTTTAAAGGTGAGACCCCCAGTAGGTCAACTCTACTCCAGTAAATGAGCAAAGGCAAGTGTATATGGGCAGCACAAAATGAACTCAATGGTTTTTTTAAAAAGACACGAAATTGAGTGAGTAGGGAGGTCTGAAAATGGTGGGAGAGAAGTATGATCAAAATATATGGTATAAAATTCTTAAAGAACTAATGTTTTCAGATGAAGCATTCATGTGACTTCTCACATAATGCAGTGGGCCAGCTTCCCAGGGCCGACTAACCTTGTTCAAGGGGAGAATAATGTTCGTGTTCAGCTCCTTCCTCCTTGTCTCTTGGCCATAGAAATGCATGCAGAAATTATACGTCCACTTATCCTTGAGCATACCCAAGGATGAAACAGGAAATTGACTGCAGCCTGAACTGCCTCTGCTCTCCCACAGGGAAGGATAATCTGTGCAACAGATCCACTGCCTGCCTTGCCATGCACTAGAACTGACGTCACTGTCATCTCTCCAATCGCTGTCCCCATTATCCATAGCTTCCAGATGACACTGAGCTCCTGGTAATTTAAGAGAAACAATTGCCTCTGCTGTGTTGGTCACTGGTCAGCGTCCATTTCTCTACACTCTTTACTCCTTTCTATGCCACTCACCCCGGGCCCTTCTAGCCTAGACCTGGGGCATAGTGACAGTGCACAGTCTCAGCATCTTCCACCCACATTGCTACACTATCTTCCTGAGATTGCTGTTTTCCTTCCCTCTCATTTAAACTATGTGCATGTACCCGCCGTTGTTTCCAGAAAGTCAACTCATTACATGTGACAGCCTTCCAAGCTTCCAACTTGCTCGTGGAAATAAATCTATACCCAGTACCTCAAAGGCCACAAAAACCCAACTGTTCCTCCTACCCTCATCTCACAAAACTGGAGACTTGCTCTTTCACAAATAAATACCCATTTCCCTCTTCAGTTCCTAATTGATTGCCTTCATCCTGCTGGACCATTTCTCTATCACTGCATTTTACACCATCTCTTCCTTTACAGTCCATCTGAAGTGCTACATCTACTTGACAGCCTTTCTTGGGCTCCAGAGCTAGCAGTGAACTCTGTTTCCCTTAAGCTTTAAGCATACACTCATGGCATCTCATCTGTGGTCTTAGTCTACTCTGCCTCCTACTTCATCCTTTAGTTTCCGTTTTATTGCTCCATAAACCATACTAATCTTCAGACTCCCCAAGGTATCGTATAATCCCTGGCAAATCCTGGAGCAAACTGAATTTGAAAAGAGGTTACCTAGCCCTGAGTGCAAACTGAGAGCTCACACAGCTACTCTGATGGCAAAGCTGATGTCAAATGGCATACAGAAGAACCACTATCTACACAACTGGGAGCATGAAGCTCACCCACATCCTACCTCCTTACTGGTGTGCCATTCTCCACTCTCTTTGTTTGAAATCCACTAAGACTGAAGACTAAATACAGTTCACATTTTCACTTTTTTACAGCACCTGAGATGCTAAGCATCGAACAAATGGAGGCTGGATATCACATGTTTAGCTCCATTCCTGTCACAACCAGCGAGCCAGTGTTAATCAGTGTTTTTGTTGCAGTGACAAAATATCCAAGAAAGGCAACTAAAGGGGATAAGATTTATTTCAGCTTGTGGCCTCAGATGCTCTGATATACAGCCATCTTGTTTCAATGTTCCTGAACCGATTGTGAGGCAGAAGATAGTGTAAGGGTGTGGTAACACAATGCTCCTCACCTTGTGATAAGAGCAGAAAGAGTAACAGGAAGAGACAGGACCAAGCTGTACCTTTCAAAGATACATACTAATAGTGTCCCACATCTTCCAATGAGGCGCCAATGTCCATAGTTCTAAGTACCACCCAAGGATCTGTTCAGATTTTAAAACCATCAAATGATTAAACTATTGACTGAGGCAGAACCTTGATGATCTAATCATCTCTGAAAATGGCTCCATAGACAAACCCAAAGTGTCTAGTCTAATTAAGTTGACAGCTGAAATTACCCCCCATCACAGAACTGTAATTTGGTAAACAATACAGCCTTGGGTGTTCCCAAAAGTGTAGCACACAAGTCCTTGGTAGTTGTGAGAAAATAGTAGGTGGTACAGGTTTACTTTAGTACACACTAGGAAAAATAGAACAACTGAATGCCCATGATCACATAGGCATTCTATATTTACCTGAAATTAGTCTATATTTATTTCTCTTTTCTAAATGCACTAAGTATGGTACAAATTACTGCTTAAAGAAAAACTGATTTTTTTTTTAAGTCTTTAAAAGTGAAATCTAGGCAGATGTGATAGTAGACATCTGTAATCCCAGGTCTTAGGAGACTGAGGCAGAAGAATCAAGAGTTTGAGGCCATCTTGGTTTTTATCATGAGATCCAATCTCAAAAATATTAATCAAATACAAAGTGAAGCTGGTGTAGGCAAGACTGGGAGAAGGAGCACAATAGAGAGGGAGAGGAAAAATAACACTAAGGAAACTTGAAAAATCATTCTATATTTACCTAAAATTATATATCACACAAACATTCATAATATACATACATACATATATACATAGATGCATGTATACATGTATACACATATATGCATACATACACATATCATACACATACATCCACACACATACATATATACATACACACATGCACACATACATACATATATACATACACATATCTTATATATATATGCACATACATCCACACACATACATGCAGACATATATACATATGCACATACATACACACATGCATACATATATACATACACATGCATACATACATACACATGCATACATACATACACACATGCATACATACATGCATATACTCCAAATAAAGTTACACTAATTGGGATGATACTACTCTCCCCAAGAGCCAAAGATTATCTAACAAAAATTCCAATGCCAGTTAAAGACAAGAAACCTTCTTTAGGGTTGGTCAAGGAAATCTAACTCCCACCCCCCAGTACAATATAGGTTACTGCTGTTACCATCAGTTGCTTCTCAGAAGTTGAAGGGGCTCTATTACTGAAGATACCATATTTTTTGGACATAAAACTCACAAAGGGAGTTGACCAGACAGTCTCCTCTCTTAGGACAAGCTTTCATAGTTCCAGAAGGCAGTGTGCAGGCTGCTAAGACAGGAAAGCAACCAACAGTCCACCCTGCTGTAACAATAACCAATATGACAAACTATCCCTAAAGGGGCAATAGTGGTATTTATATCTTGGAGGTGCCTAGTAGTTGTCTAATTGAACTCAGGGCCCACTCAAGAGGAAGGAGCCGTGTCTGGTACTGTAAATCTCGTCAAGTGTACAGAGCTATTGAGGCCGTGGATCTTAGAAGAGAAGCTACTACTACCAGCAGGTTTTTCCTAAACCAGTACAATTTCTAAGTACATCTAAATACTTATCTTTCTACCCATAGACAAGAACAGATCTCACCAAGGAAGCTTCTTTTCACGATAGACAGAAAGCTACCACTATAGCAGTCAAAATGCAGGAAACAATGGACCATGGGGTGGCCATCGCTTGTTGATAGATATGCAAGACAATTACTAGACATAAGTCTCAAGAACATCGTGGGAGGAGGGGAAAGAATGTAAGAGCCAGAATACCTGGGAGGCTGGCGGTTTTGCTGAATTACCACGCAGTGGTAAGAATACATCCTGAGGTTGTTACAATGAGAAAATAACTCCATCTGAAATCTTGACTTCTTCTTTACTTTTTTTAAACCAAGTCTCATACTAGCACAGGCTGGCCTCAAACTCTGTCCTCTTGCCTCGGCCCCCTGAGGGCTAGGATTATAGACATATGCCATCACGCCCAAATTTATTCCCTCCCACCAATACTTTTCTAAAACTCCATTATACCTTCCATTAATCAGGGTAGAAGACAAGAGTCAAGGGATTCTGACCTGGAAACTAATTTCATTTACCATATCTTGAAAATAGTCAACCACTTTTCCCATATTATCTTTCCATTTCTTTTTTTTAAAGATTTATTTATTTATTATATGTAAGGACACTATAGCTGTCTTCAGACACTCCAGAAGAGGGAGTCTGATCTCGTTACGGATGGTTGTGAGCCACCATGTGGTTGCTGAGATTTGAACTCCGGACCTTCAGAAGAGCAGTCGGGTGCTCTTACCCACTGAGCCATCTCACCAGCCCTATCTTTCCATTTCTTAATCAGCTAAGAGCTATTTTAGTCATCACATTGACAAATATAGACCAAGTTTACAAATGCACGCTTTGAGTTTGCTCAGACCTAGAGAGATTCTCAGCTCTACTTCTATTTATTGGGGGACAGAAAACATTCCTTGAAAGTTCTGTGTACCAAACACTATGACCAACTACCTAACATCTCAGTGTAGTCTCAGCATGACAATACTCCCCAACAATGCAAACCTTGTTAGAACTATGCAATGTATGAAATGTTCCTGATCCGCAGTAAGCATATCCATCAGTTGTTACTGTGATACCCACAATCATCATCATCATCATCACCATTACCGTTATCTTCAGCCTTTGCAAGGACCTGAAACGCTGCTAGCTGTGTTTGTCTCCTTAAAAGTCTCTGTTCTCTTGGTGTTGTACAGATATCATTTTTAGTGGTTTTAGTGTCATAATTTCATTAGTTTCAGTTCATTAAATTACAAAATAGAAGTTTTTTCAGGGATTTATAGGCCCAATGCAGAGAATTATAGCAGAAGGGGGCTGGTAAGTGTGGGTGTGTTAAAGAAAGCTTTCTGGGGTATTACGTTTGAGCTGAGATTACATGGGTGAGGAAGGCTGGATAGAAAAGAATCAAAGGAGGAAATTCGGGCTTTGAAAACCTTCTCAGTAAGTCAGAAAGGGAAGACGTCCAGAGGAAACTGAGGAGAGGTGGTTCAGAACAAGGTTTCAGGAAGATTAACAAAAACCACCACGCAAGGCCTCATGGGCCAGCAGCACACAAAGAGAGTTAGAGAGTGCCTAACTGAAACAGCATACCATCACACAGCACCAGAGAACAGGAACAGAAATAAATAGACCAATATGAAGGCACTGTAAACATACAACGGAAAGAAAACACAGATCAAGGCAGGGAAGAAAAAAACAGACAGGAGCAAAGATCCTAGCTGTGGTTGAAAAGTCTCTTGGTCAGAACGTGTGGCGAACAGAATGTGTTAGGGAGGGAGGGGAGCCAGGAAAGAGAGGACTCATGTGATCTGACCTGATTTTATAAGGTGGCATCATTCACTGAGATAATGCAGTCTGAGGAAGAATGGGTTTGGAATGCAAAGTCCACAGTTTTGTGTTGGTCTTCACAGTGAAGGCATGTGAGTGGAAACATCAAGGTGGCAACTAGACACACACACACACACGGACACACACGGACAGACAGACACACACACACACACTTAGAAAACAATAGCATTAACACAGCACTAAAGGGCTGCTGAGGTCATGCAAGAATGTACAAACCCAAACTAGAAGGACCTCAAGTCTAAGCATTTAAACATGTAAAGAAAAAGAAAAAGAGAAGTGCCCCATAGGAAAGCAGGGAGTAGACAGACTAGTGAAAGAAAACCCATCCTGTTGCAAACCAGAATGAAGTATTTTTTAAAAGGCTAAGTTGTCCTTCTAAAAGTCAAAATTGCTTCCTAGTATCCAGGAAGATGGGGAAGATTATTGCCTGCGACTTTTACTGTCACCTCTCTCCTTTTCTGCTGTCACACCCAGTTTTATCTAAAGGTTGGCTAAATGGCAATCTATCAATAAAGATGGGCCCCACTCAGAGAAGCAAGGAGTGAGTCTTCATTGTTCTGAGCTAAGGAGGATGAAACATTCATTTCCCTTTGCTACTGACGGGGTGGGGGTGGGATGGAGGCTATGTGCAAGAAGTCTATGAAGGACTCTCAAGAAAATAAAAGGAAGAAGTGGGAAGGAGGAAATAGGAGAGAAGAAAAGGAGAAAAAGAACAGGAGAATAGAAAGGGAATAAGGAGATGTGATGGTTTGAATACAAATGGCCCCATAGGGTCAAATATTTGAATGCTGACTCACTAGGGAGTTGCATTATTTGAAAGGATTGGAAGGACTGGGAGTTGCTTTGTTGAAGTAGGTGTGGCCTTATTGGGGAAAGTGTTTCATTGGGGCTGAACTTTAAGGTTTCAAAAGTCCATGCCAAACTCTCTCTCTCTCTCTCTCTCTCTCTCTCTCTCTCTCTCTCTCTCTCTCTCTCTCTCTCTGTGTGTGTGTGTGTGTGTGTGTGTGTGTGTGTGTGTGTGTGTGTGTGTGTGTGTGTCTGCCTACAGATCAGGATAGTGCTCAGCTACTTATCTAGCACCATACCTGCCTTCCACCATGCTCTCTATCGTGATGATAATAAACTAACCCTCTGGAATTATAAAGTCAGCTCCCAATTAAATGCTTTCTTTTATGAGTTGCCTTGACTATGGCGTCTCTTCACAAGAATAGAAAAGTACTAAGACAGGAGGGAAGAAGAAGTAAAGGAGGACGAGAAGTAGAAAAAAAACGGAAAGGATGGGAGAAGAAAGGAGGAAAGAAAGGAAATATCTAAGGAGGGAGGGCTAGGGAGCTCCCTTCACCTCCTCATTTTCTTCTGTCTTTGGAGTAAAATGGCTTTAGGAGCTCCTAGGTCTTTGTACTGCCATTCAGTACCTGCACTGGTATTATGCAAGAAAGCAGAATAGGAAATTTGAACAAGCCAACAAGAACAAAATTCTAGATGGTATTAGAAAGTAACAGAACCAAATCTTAGAATGTCTTCATTTGATGAGAATCTAAGAGATTAACAGCCAGTGTCCATATTGTATAACGAACCTCTAACACAATCTTGGCAACATGAAGTAGCATTTGTGTGTTTGTTTGTTTGTTTGTTTGTTTGAGACAGGGTTTCTCTGTGCCGCCACCTGGCAGCACTATGTATCTTAATCATAGTCAAAAGACCATACAGAGGAAGAAGTCCTCATTTTGAAAGCTGACCCTGGGAAGCAGTGGCCACTTAGAAAGTGAAGTAAGTAAAGGTGGTGACCATAGACCACTCTCTCCAGAAATAAGGTGGTAGGAAGAGGAGAGGAAGGGCCAAGGAGCCGATAGGTGATACAGAAGCCTGTGTATACAGTGATGGGGATATTCGTGTAGAGAAGAGAGGATGCCCCAAAGAATAAAGGATTCCCGGTATAAGTAGGAAAGATGATCTTTAAAAGACATACTTGATCCACTGAAGAATTAGTGTTACTGGAGGGTACAAGGGCAGGTAGCCTGACAGAGTCAATCATAGTAAACAAGGTTGCTCTGACCATGTTTTCCCAAGATTTATAGAGTGCTTGAAATGCAACCTGTTTCTCAAGATCTACCTAAGGCTTTCCTCCAAGTCCTGTCTGACTAGAATTCTTAATTCCCTCCTTCACATTTCCTCTGTAAGAATGCACGTGCACACACACACACTATATAAATATTATAAGAAAGAATATACATATATATATATCCTTATATATCTATTCTTAGGTGTGTATATTCTTTCTTATAATATATATAATATATTCTTATGTCAGTAGATGTCTCTGAACCATGAAACAAGGACCAACTCATTAATATCTCAGTATCATTATCAATCACAGAGCCTGACTCCCATGTTTATAAATATACTAAACTGGAATGAAGTCTCTCAGTGTGATATCATGAGAAAGGCATTTGGCTTTCATTAATGTTCACAAATTCTATTTCTATTTATTCTCCTACCTGAAAATTTTATGTGGATCATCTCACAGTCAATATTTGTGGTGCTTTTGTGGTCATTTGCAGGCCTGGAGTAAGCAATGAAGGTGGAGGATCCAGTTGCATGGCACACCCTCAGCTGGAGATCATCCAAGCTCTTCTCTGCCTTCTCACTTCAGCTTTCACAGTCTAAGCAACTATGTTGTTTATAACCTATTTATGATATCACTCCCTAAACTCTCCAAGCGTTACATGGCAGTGTTACCTAGTGTTTCTATGTCGGAGATGACAGTAAGGGACTTCAGAGAAAAGCTAGTGTGTTGGATAAGCTTCATCCAGGCACACTGACAAGGCTGTAGCCAGGAGTCCAATGTGAAATGAGCCAACGGTACAAAGTCAATAGGATGATGGTGAGAATGCTGTGACCAGAGGTTGGCAGGGACCTAGCCCTGTGCTTCCACAGTGACAAGGGTTTTCATTTGTTAATTCACTATTTGTACCAACTTTGTAGAACATAACAATTACTGTAAATAATGACAATCAACTGTACTTCATTTTTCCCTCTCATTAGGAAGAGAATTCTGGAAACAAACTGGTTTGATGAGGTCACATGAGCACCATCGAGCCTTGGCTTACCACATTTTTGTGGCTTATTTGCCAGAATTGGGACTCAAGAAAGATGTTTGGGGATTATATCCCTTAAGAGCTGTTTGCCTTAGTGACAAGTTAGGTATCCTGAGGTCCTGTAATCCATCCTCTCTCCTCATTCCACCATCAAAGCTGGTGCCTGATGCATATAGCAGAAACACAAAGAATGATAGATCTTCACCATATGTCTTCCTCTGAGTTTCCCAAGAAGCTAAACCTACAATAAGATTTTGAATACCAGTAGTTTTTTAGGATATATATATATATATATATATATATATATATATATATATATAAAAGCATTAGGGAATTAGAGAAGAGAGTCACAGATGGGAAGGTTGCTAAGAAACCAATAAAAGGCACAGCATCAAGTGAGTTATCACTGTTAGGAAACTGAGGCTCTGTACCAAACACACTCCTGAGTTATCCCACCCACTGCTGAGGGAATTGGGGTATTGGTGCACTGTATCCTGTCAGTTGTGATTTGAGGGTCACCCTAGATGTCCTAGCTCCCCAGTACTCTCCATGGGAGCAGCAAAGATGAATCCAACCAAAGAGGGACAAAAACATGCCAGTTAGAAGCCTGTCAGTAGCCAGATGTGGTAGTCCATACCTGTAATGCCAGAGGATGAAAGAGGAAGGTGGCAAGTTCAATGTGAGCCTGGGCTACATAGTAAGACCCTCTTTGTGACAAGTAAGAACTCAGAGAGTACTGAAGGGGTAAGAGACAAGATTGGACACTGGTGTGTGTGTGTGTGTGTGTGTGTGTGTGTGTGTGTGTGTGTGTGTGTGTGTGCATGTGAATGTGTTGGGTCACACTGAGCTGGTAGCTGCAGCTATATACCAACCATTACCAGAAGTGGGGTTATTTTCATGAGAAACCTGCAGAATTCATTACTTTTTCTCAAATCTGTGTCTAAACACCTGTTAGGAGTAGCATGAGGGGTAAGGTGGTTACTTTTGAATCACTGCGATCAAAATACCTGCCACAAAGAACTCATGTAAGGAAAGGGCTCTCCCGATTTTAGTGATTTAAGCCCACGGTGAGGGAAACACATGGAAGTTCCTCACACCACAGCAGTCCAGGAAACAAAACAGGACCTGAGCAGGAACCAGGCCATAACCTTCAAAAAGTCCACCCCTCCTCCTAACGTACTTTCACCAGCCATGCCTGCATCCTCAAATTCTACAGCCTCCCAAATAGTACTACCACCCGGAGATAAGGCCCTCAAAACATGAGCCTACAGGGAACATGGTAGATATAGCCCATGACACCGACGGATTTCTTTCTGCTTATTGTCTCAGAGGGTTCAATTCATGCTGGCTTGTCTTCACGCATCCAGGCAAGACATCATAGCAGGAGGAACACATGACAGAGAAAGCTCTTTACCTCCGGTTGGACGGAAAGCAGGTGTGTTCTCGATACCCGGTTTTAATCCGTATCTCTAGCAATGAATTTCTCACAGTGCATCATAATAACTTGACGAGGCGCTTGTCTCAATGGCCAGACTGTGACCTCTCTGGTTGCGCTCACTCAGTGAGTGTTCGGGATTACCAGATGGATGAACAGCAACCGCTGGTGCGTAAGAAGCAAAGGCATCCTGGGACAGCCATGGGAAACAGCAATGCGTGTAAGAGTGGACGGCCAGACAGGACTTAGAGAGTTCCTCAAGTCCAGCCCCCTGTGGCTGTCTGTTCTGCCCCTCTTTATAACTGGGGCTGAATGCAGAACTTACTGCCTGATAAGCCAGCATTCATGCTCCTACGGAAGCTGTGTTCTCACCCTGCCAGAGAAAGGAATCAATGTCTCATAGTCTCTCATTAATTCAGGCTCGGAGGAGGACTTCTGAGCTGAGGCCACAGGGACAGGACAAGCAGGGAGGGGGTCCCATTATAGTGAAAGGAAAAAATACAACAATGTCACAATACCTCTGGACACACCAGGAATAAAGCGGCAGCCAGCGTGGAGGGGATGCTGGCAATCTCTATTAGGCCCGTTATGTTGGACTGACAGCTGCGTGCTTCCAAGAATCATTTGAAGTTAGGAGACTATGGACACGCCATAGCTTTTCATTTATTGATTTGTTCACTCCATGTGCATAAATTACCATAAAATCAAGGGCTGAGTGACAAACCCAGAGAAAAGATTCTTTCAAGTGAGAAATTGAATATGCAACACCCATTGCTCCACAACACACCCCCTTTTTGCATAATTGGTTCTCATAAACCAAAGATGTCATGAAACGTTTTCCCCCAGACTGTATTTTTTTCGATTTCTATGAGTCCTATAAGAAGGCTCAAATGTCCCAGCACCATTGTAGCCACACAGCAGCTATCCAACATAAACACTTGGCTAAATCCATTGTGTAGTTTACAAGTTGTTTAAATAATCTTTAAAATAAACTTTTAGTATCATCTTCCCATGTCACACTATTCCCGAAGATCCTGTTATCCTCAAATAATAAACAAGCAACCCATCTGTAATCTGCTGCATTGGTCACCATGTGGCCACCATTCATGTCACCACCCTTAAGTCACCATACCACACACAAGTCAATATCTGCAAGTCAATATCAAAATCTCCTGACAAAAGACCAGAGTTTGAATCTATCCGTCCTCGTTGAGTTGGGAACACATCCAAAAACCCACAACATCTAACCAGAAACACAGAGAACCACAATTGTCAGGCACAGTATACTTACATCTGCAGTGTGTGCCACCCATGAAACTTTTCATAGTAGAAATACAAGTGCTGACTGCATTCTTCATATGTGACCTGGCCTGGGTCATAACGAATCCACTGTGGATCCGGGAACTGAATAATGGGACTTCTAGAACCCTCCAGGTTCAATTCCCAACATCCACACAGTAACTCACAGCCATCTGTAACTGCAGTTCCAGGGGATCTGGCCTGGTCTGGCCTCCATGCGGTAAAAAACCCATACACATAAAATTAAAAGAAGAAACAGGAGTGGGGCCTCTGGAAGCGTACAGTTGGGAGAAAGTTTAAAGTGCCAGTGTAGGGGCTGAGGCTGTGGCTGGGTGGGCAGAGAGCTTTCACCCATGTCCACGTATGAAGCCAGTGTGGTGTCCCATGTCTGTAAACTCAGAACAGGGCATCACAACAGGTAGGTCCCAAGGGCTCAAGGCCACCCAATTTTCCCAATCATTGAGCTCTAGGTGCAGCGAGAGACCATGTCGCAAAAAAAAAAAAAAAAAAAAAAAACCACACACACAAATCAAAAAAGGATTGGGGGACAGGGAGGGAAGGGATATCCCAAATCTAACCTCTAGGCTACAAATGTTCCTACATTGGCAAGCAGGCATACCTGCACACAGTTGCAAACACAGACACATGGACACACACACACATGCACACACATGCACACATATGCACACATGCACGCACACAAGCACCAGTGAGACAGTGAAATGAATCAGTGGGTGAGGATGCCTAGTACCAAGCCTGGCTATCTGAGTTTGCTCCCCAAAACCCACACATCGAAGAAAAGAACCTACTTCCACATGTTGTCCTCCCATCTATCTGTCTGTCTATCTATCTGTCTGTCTATCTATCTATCTACAGACAGACAGAGATAGATAGATAGATAGATAGATAGATAGATAGATAGATAGATAGATAGATAGATAGATAGATAGATAGATAGATAGATTAATAGGTAGATAATGATAAATATCACAAAAAATAAATAAAAATAAACTTTTAATGTTTAAAGTACCAAGGAAGAGAGAAGAGAATCTTGTAGGGAGAGAGGAAATTTCCAGGTTGAAAGAACAGAGGGAAAATAATAGGCTAGTGGGGGGTGGGGGTGGGGGTTACGGTAGCATATTGGCATCCTGAGACTCTTTCAGCCCTTGGTTACCATGGTTACAGACAACATAAGAGCTGGCCATAGTATAAGATTGGGGCTTCAAGCAGCCTCACAGAAACCCCTCTCGCCCTTCCTTAGACCCTGTCTTTGTCACTTTGTATGGAAAATGACACACTCAACAATCTCTGGCTCCTGTCCCCTCTCAAGTCCACAGTGGCACCCAAAGCCTCCAAATGCACAGTGTTCTGTGCAGAACACAGAAGCCCCAGGCTTCCCTCAAAATACAAATCACATGAAGACTAAACCAGATGTGTGGTGTTGGGCAACTCGGGAGCTCTGATGCAGCCTACTTCCAGGAAACCATTTAGTCAAGATTACAGGGAATATGCAACTGTTTGTCAAAAAGAATACTTACTGGAAAAATGACAGGAATTGCCAACTGTCCTCCTCCACCAGCTTGTCACTGTGGGTGCCTGTCGCCCCAGGCACACTGTCCCTGCCATCTTAGTGAACTATCAACTCGTGTTTCAATCGCACATTTCAGACCGTGTTGTCATTGGTATGGTCACCCCCAACCCCCAACACTTGGAATGCACAGACCAGAAACCATCCTGCTTTTTCTAGTTTTATTCAAGAACAATGAGTACAGTTTGTTTTGTTTTGTTTTGTTTTGTTTTGTTTGGGGTTTTTTGTTTTGTTTTGGGGTTTTATCTGTCTGTTTTGAGACTCACTATGGGTCCTCATATAAATAGCTCAATATACTTTCCATTTTGATAGTGGAGGCAATGGAACCCAGGGCCTCACACGTAACAGGCCTGTCAAATATTGGGGTTATTTGATAGCAGGCAATACAGTAAAATACTAAGGTTTTGTGAGGACTCTCCAGAATGAATCAAATAAGCATCATTCTGCGAAATTATTTCACAAACTGTCACGGATGTTGCTGCTGGTACTGTTACTGCTTTTGTTGTTAGTACTTTGATTGTGTGTGTGTGTGCTGTGTTGTGTTGTTTTTCACTGTTTGAGATTGAACTCGAGGACTTTTATGACCCAGGCATGCCAGAGGTGAGTACTCTACCTCTGGGGTACAGCCCCAGATGGACCTGGATTTTCTTTTTGTCCTTCAGAGCCTTTGTTGAAACTAGCTGTATCTCACAGAACACACTTTAGGAAATGCTATCATTTTCCAGTTTATAAATCATAGTTACATTTATCTCAATTGATCGTCTCAATAGCTGGAAAGTGCTACCATGAACTGTGTTTTGTCCAGGAAAAGAAATTAAGGCACAAGAAGGGTAAGTGACTTTTTTCAAGTCCACACAATGGTCTGGTGTCAATACAGCAACCTAAATAGACTAAAACATTCAGGCAAGAAAGTCAGAAAAGTGATAACTCAAACTCAAATATTGTGATTGCAAACTATATGTTCTTTCTCTGGTTTTTTTTTTTAATCAGAGCAGTCTAGGCTTCATAAACCTGGACTGAGAATATTGGGGTGCTAAGAGACTCCTAATAGGGGTGCTTCTGCTGTGGATCACCCTCCCTGGCAACCTGGACAGTGCCCCAGATGCTTCTCAATTCTGGATGTGTCGTTCTGTTTCAATTCATCTTCATAACAAACTTTAGCTACAGCTAAAGAGGCCAAGTCAAAATGAGAAATTTTCCCCAGTCAGTTAATACTAAGCAATACAGCTCAAACTAAGACAAAAGTGATCTATGGGAGAAGGAAGGGACTCGATTGATCAACAACTCGATTCTCTCCTTTTCTATAGGAGCAGCAGAGACAGCCCAAGGACTTAGATAACCCCACTCTCTGCTGCCATGATCCATAGGGAGATATCTTACCTTGAATCTAAGCTAAATGATTATAATGTGCACTTATTTTCATTCTAATACTGAATATACTAGACCAGATCAGACCTGAGTCCTTTCTATATGGTCTCAAATTCTGCTGTGAGAAATGAACGCCTTTAGCTTAAAGCAACATTTCTCAACCAGTAGATTACGGGTCAGGTTGGTTTGTGATTAAAATGGGTGAAAAACAAACCATCTCCAGTTTGAAACAAAAAAAAAAAATGACAATGCGCTAATAGGGACCTTTTAGCTTTAGTCTCCTCTCATCATTTCTTTAAATACTCACCTAACTTCTTGGACTTCCTGGCTCCCACAACCAAGTTGGTAGGTACACAGTTGTCAAATATCACAACTGACCCCTGGAGTCTCTGTTTGGCCTGCCACGCTTAGGTTGCACTAAGGATGGGTAAATTACGGGGCTCCATGAGTTGAATGCTCACTGTGCTGAAGTCAGGATCCCCACCCCCACCCCAACATCTATGTAAGAGCTCTGTGTGGCAACACACATCTGCAACCCCAGCGCTAAGACGATGAAAATTCCTGAAGCTTCTGCCCAGACAGTCTGGCCCAAATGACTTCCATTTAGTGAGCAACCCTGTTTGTAGATAGATAGATAGATAGATAGATAGATAGATAGATAGATAGATAGATAGATGATAGATAGATAGATAGATAGATAGATAGATGATAGATAGATAGATAGATAGATAGATAGATAGATAGATAGATAGATAGAGTAGAGAGTGATTAAGGATGTCACTCCCTTAACCTCCATGCATATGTACATACATACATACACACATACATACACACACACACATGCACACATAATAACACATGCACAACATACACAGGTTAAATTACAATACCTATCTCTATCCTGATAGACTGTTTGGTTGTAATTCAGGAAACCTCTTGTCTACTAATCTGTATAAGATGCTCATTTTCTATGCAGTAAACTTGTTTCTGGCTCCTGCCCCATAATTACAAGGACTGGCACTTCAGATCTGCCTACAAAGGCCACTGTGAACTGCAAGTTTCTTTCATCTGGAAACAGCCTCAATGTTTCTTCTACTATCTGTTTCACAGATAAAACTCTCTATCTTGGGTCCCTGGGGAAGTGGGGAAGTGAGAACAGTTTACAGAAGCAACAGCAAATGAGATCAGAACTCTTTGAGAACTAGGTAAGGACAAAGGAAGGAAGGAAGAAGACAGGGAGGTGATCTCCGTGATGGCTGCTTGTGTATGGTAGTAACAAATCCCACTTACTTATAGGGAATCAATAAGACCGAAACTATACCCAGAATTCCCTGAAATCCTATCTGGCTGATAATTCTACTGTCAGTATTTACTGCCCACTCCCCACCACCACCACCTCTCTAGTGTTTGGATAGCAGAGGAAAAGCCCTTCATAGTCACCCCTTTTTTGGCAAGTGGCTGTGGTCCTCGCCCCTTCTCCAACCTCAGGTAGAGGATAAGAAAGCCAGGCTTTATAGTCATGCTATGGCACTCAGTTCCAGACACTAGGAGGAACAAAATAGAAATCTCAAATTTCATCCATAAACCACAGAAACATTCTGTAAACATGAGGTCTCTGCTTTCCCCCATTCTTGGTGACAGTGATAAGTCTCGTAGACAACGCTGAGCTGCTGGGAAGGGCCCAAAGGACCGGAGTCCAGAAAAGGATGGTTCTTAAAGACAGAAATAAGCCATGCGGGTGTAAAACAACATAGTGACCTCATTCCTGACACCACTTTAAGGTTCCACAACAAAGCCTTCAGATGGGCCCTAAGCAGATCTAACGCAGTATGATCCACCCACTATGTACCCCTCTTAACAAAATCTGAGAAGAGACCATCATTTTTATTCACCTTTCTGCTTTCACCAAGGGACTAAACTGGGCAAATGGCTTCTTTCTGCTTTTTAATCATTTATCATTCTGGGTGAGTGTGTGTATACATGTGTTGCCTGAGTGTGTACATATGCATGAATGTGTGCTTGTGTGTATGAGAGAGAGGGAAAGACAGAGACAGACAGACAGATTCACAGTAGACTAAAAGTAAAAAGCAATTCACTAGCTCATTGTGCCTGTAGTAACCTTCACACCATATCTCAGCTATGATTAAAGTTTCCCAGTTGGAGGCAAAACAGGACTGTGTTTCTCAAATACGCCTGACTTAAGATGAAGCCAAAGCATGGTGGTGACAGAAATGGGATGGACGGCAAGGGTCCACATGCCCTGTCTTTATTCCACAAAGAAAGAATTAACTGTGCTGTAAAGGAAGCTCAAGCCAAACCTCAGCCCAGAAAAATCTCTGGAACACCACCGTGCTGTACTTTCTCGGCTAATTATGGTGATTTGGGGCTTGTTATTAATTGCATTTGGAATGCTGATCTTCTGAAAGTTGGATATTAAATCAGAAATAGATGATTTCCTTTCCAGAGAACCTAAACTGTGCAAATGTATGTTTGAAAACACACTAATGAAGACAGCACTCACGGGGCCCCACCAACTCCATATAGCTCCCTTTTGCCACAGACTGGTATTTTGCCACGCCTTTGCCAGGATGGAAGGTAGGTTCCACCTTTCACATGCTGATCCATGCTGTAACATGTATGTAGCCTATGCAGGTGCAAGTTGCTGAAACAGGCCACAGCTGGAGACCCACTGGCCACCTCCACTCTCCCAGGGAGACTTGTGAGTGTATTGCAGAGTAGGAAGAGGGGGTGACCTTGGAATTGATAAACCGTGGAGGGAAAAAAAGTGTGACTGATGGTACCCTGGATAGAGAGGTCAGCCTCTGTTCCCTACCTATTTGAAGTCTGAGGGTCGCAAAGAAGTTGCTTCCCCATTTTCTACATCCTAGCTTTCCCGGTAGCAAGACTATAACACTCTTAATATCTGCAAAAATAGTTTCTTGAAGAATAAATGACATCATTTGTAAAAAGTGTTCTGTAAACTGAAGAGTGCTACACAAAAGGTGAGGGATTTTTCTGGAACTCCCAACTGAAAGTGCAGCTTTTTAAAGAACCCAGCTCCCGTTTGGAGGTTTTATTTATTTCTTAAGTGTATTAAAGGGCCTGAAAATAGCCACAGATCCACTATTAGCTGAACACTGATCAGATCTTTGTCTGGCTAGACACACCCATCTGGCATCACTACCTCACGCTCACACGGCCTTTCGATTCCTGGAGAAAGAGGGGAAGGAAAGCAATGTGCTACACAGGCTTGAGAACCGGGAAGGAAATGAGACTGAGAGGAGGAAATGGGAAAATGGATGTGTGTTCTGGCACCATGCTACTGAAGTCAGCCTTCTTCTTCTTCTGGTTTTATTTGTACTTTGTGGTTTGCAACTTTGAGGCATTTAGAATTTCGTGATACCAGCGCCTTGGATACCCTCCAGTCCCTCCATTCACCTGTTTATTCATCCATAATCCAAACATCAATAGATCTGGCTCTCCCCCCCCACCTAGCCCCCCTCCCTTGCTAATCCTTCTCTATCTCCCTTCCTGTCTCTATTCATCCATCTATCTACCCATCCGTCTGTCCATTCATCCATCCACCCATCTATCCACCAAGTTCATCATTCAACAATGGGTTTATAAGTGACTAAGGTTTGCCAGGCACTTCCTGTGGCACTGGAGTACAATTTTTGAACAAGTGCCTGCTTGTGAAGCTCCAGTGCTAGCAGAGGAGTTTGGCATCCAGCATAGCGTGTAAGTAAAGTGGTTCCAGACTGCAACTGCCAGGAAGAAGCCCTCAACAGACGACACATTCTAGAACCTGACAGAGACAGGGAACTGGATTCCTCAAACAGGGCAAGAAAGACCTTTCAAGGGAGGTAGCATGTGACCTGAGAGTCGCATGGTGGAGAGGAGCCAGGGGTGTGAATATTCACTGTGAGCAGCTCAAAGCATACATGCAGAAGCTCTGTGACAAAACGCAACATGAGTCCTTTACAGAAAAGGAGAGGGGGAAGAGGAAAAAGACAATCCATTGCCTCAGGTACCCAAAGATCAGAACAAGGGTGGGGTGGAGCAAGAAGACGGAGAGCTACACAAAGAGCCCACAGGTATACAGAGGTCACATCCATGACTGCTTTCTAAATGGAAAGAAAGTAAGGCCCAGAGAGGCTAAGTGAAGACCCCAAAGTCACACAGCCAGTAAATGACACAGCTGCTTCCAGAACCTAATTCTTTTCTATCCCCACATCTTGAGTTTTCTCCACTATATTGATCCACTTGCCTCAAGCCCTGAGAACACTCTGCATTGATGTTTCTAGGGCTTAAAACTTGCTGGAGCGGCATGCAAATCTGGAGTAGGCAGGAGAACACCACTAAATGATTCTGGTGACTTGGCATGACTACCCCTCCTCTGCCTAGCCTTCTCCCTCTTTACTCTCTTCCTTCTCTTTCACCTCCTCCCTCCAATAAGTTTTAACAGTCCTTGAGTTGGAAGACTCACCAGGCAAGAGCCAGATGTCCCAAGAGTCTATTAGACACATGCTAACAGAATGATTAAGAGTCCAGATTTTAGTCCAGCCCCACTACCTACTAGCTGTGCAACTCTGAGCAAGTTGCTTGACCTTTCTGATCCACAGTTCCCTTATTTTTAAATTTAGGATAATACTTTCCTCCTAAACTGCTTTCAGCATTAAGGAAACTAATACATGAGAAGCATTCAACTGGTATCTGGCACATAATTCTAAGACACACCCATGGCCAGACTCTAGTCACCTGCTCCTTCAGAAACAAAAGATATGAGCCAGATCATGTCAGAAAAGGCAGTTTCACGGTGTCCTGGCAACAGCAATGGTCAAGTAGGATAATAACTACTTGACCAAATAAGAACTATGAAAACTGAGTCTGAAGACTGACTCCTCTTCCAGAGGACCCAAGTTCAATTCCAGGCACCCACATGGCAACTGGGTAAGCATCCGTAACTACAGTTCCAAGGGTGATCTCATGCCCACTCCTGGCCTTCATGAACACTTCATGCATGTGGTACACACGCAAAACACCCATACACCTAGAACTAAATGAAGAATGTTTTAAATAATGAAAATAATAAAATAACGAAAGCAAACCAGAAGGGGACCCGTGAGAGGGAGGGAGGAGGAGTGGGGTAGGGAGTTGGGATGGAGAATATAAATATGAATAAAGTATAATGACACATATGAATGAAGATGCCATCATGAAACCCACTCCTCATATGTTAATCATTTTTTTTTCATTTATAAGTAAGAATTGTGAGCATAAGTGATGGGAGCAAGCACCTATTCTGGCTCGTGCAATGCTGTTCTTTTTATTGTGGTGTTTATTTTTAGCATCTGTGGTTGTAACTATAGATGTTACTAGTATACTCTTCTCTGTATCAGGCTGTGAAACACAAAAAAACTTCATGAGAACCACTTGTCACGGAGACACAAGATGTTTCAGAAATAAGCTTTCAAAGCCAGCATCAGAAACACAGTCCCTTGATGTTCCTAGCAAAAGCTATCTACCCCTGCCCTGTTAACTGCTGCCCCCTAGAACGTCCCCACTTCTCCACACCAGACCTGCCCCAGCTGCATCCTGGTCCTCCAAAGTTCCACCTGGGTGCTTCCTTCACAAATCCTGTTGATTTCAGGTCACCAAAGCTTCTCCCTGCATCATCTCTCCATCCCCAATGCCACTGCCTTGGCTAGTGCACCCTTGCATGTGGTCCCTAGAATTGCAATCATCTTGTGCCAATGGTTCTGAAACTTAGCTCAGATCACGTGACTCCGGCTTGGACCTCTTCAAGGCTTAAAATAAAGACCCCTCTTCCTCAATCCCAAACCTGACTATCACAACCAACACCGGGGGCTTTGGAGATCCCCAGCCATGCCTCACAGCACGAATTCCTTACTTTCTCTCTCCTCTAGGCTTAGAGCACTGTTTTCAGCTCCTCAAATGCACATGTGCCTTCTGCTCTGTGAACTTCTTCTCTGAGGTTCCCTCTAAGGAAGGTAGAGCCCCTTCTCAGTGGCCTGGGAACTCTCCCTCTTGGTACCAGTACCATAAGGGTGTCATTTCCTCAGGAAACCTGTCACCCTTTCCTCTGGCCTTTGCCAATCTGCTTGTTTTGTTTCAGACAGAGGAGAAGCCTAAGTTGACTTGGAACTCACGAGGCAGCCTCATGTTAATTAAGCTCAAACCAATGGAATTTGTTAATTAAGCTCAAACCAATGGAGCCTGCCTCGGGCTCCCCATTGCTGGCAATACAGGCAGGAGTCACCACACCCAGCTTCAAGGTTTTCTATCAGACTTTCTTAAAGCCTCTTGGTGCCCACAGAGCATGCTACACTTTGAATTCCTGATGCCACCCTGCAGTGACTAATTTTGATCTGACACCCACACTGTAAACTCCAAGAAGACACATATTTTGCCTGCCCTCTTCTGACTATATTTCCAGGTCTCAGACTGTGCCCGGTGTGAAGTATGTACTTGACGAATAAATCCTGCGATGATTTAAAATAAAAGCCAAACCACCAGGCTTTTTAATTTCCAGAGATTTGGAGACCAAACAGAAGGCTGAGGCTGTACTGAAGGTATTTACAAACTGAAGGGCGATACCTCTTCATTCACTCTTCAGTCAGGCAAGTCATAAGACATTTACTTCAAACATAACTTGCTTTCCTGGATCTAGTCTGAGGAAGAGAAGAAATGAAGTCATAAAGAAATTGAAAGGGAGGAACTGAGCTGAGTGGGAATTAGATATGATCAAGATATATTGTATAAAACTGTCAGACTAAATAAAACAATATTCTTTAAAAGAAGAAATATATTCACACACACACACACACATACACACACACAAATTTTAACTCCAAGACCCACTCAAGCGCTGCCTATCCTAATTCAGCCTGTATATGAGCTAAGAGGTGACTGGACACACTGTTTCAACTTGTCCTGCTCCAATACTATTTACAAAGAGCCACAATATCTATACATTAACATGTGGGGCAATGGCCAAGACCAGGAGTGTGGTGCACCCACACAACCTGCCTTAATACCTTTTACAGGAAGGAAAAGTGAGACCACACTCCTAAAAGCATACCAAACCATTGTGTGCGTGGGCACACTGTAGGTCACTCCGTGAGCCCTTCCCAGACCCACCCTTGTCGAGAAAACCACTCCCCACAGCCTTTCTACAACCTGAGCCAAACTAGCCTAGCCGGCAGGATTAGTAATAAGACAGAGCAAAGACTCTAGAGGCCCCTTGGGCTCCATTATGCTTCATGCCCTACGAGAGAAGTGCTACCCCAGGGACAGCTGCTGCAGATCTTAGCCTCACATGCTGCCAAGAAACCTGTCCCTCTGAGGACACGCGGGCCATGAGGCTCAGCTCCAGGTCCAGTGAGAGTCACCCCACCCATCTGCCAGAGAGAGACAAAGATCACTAGAAACAAAGGACACACACACAGGCACACACGTACATGCACATTCACAAAGTCAAAAGCAAATACCAACACTTGGTATAATTTCAAAATAAACAGCAGCTTGGTGTGTCTTTAAATAGATGGTGAAGCCATCCTAGAGGGACAACGACTATGTGATCTTGACAGGCGCGATCTGGGTTCCGAACCCACGCTGCCTCCGCCCTCCTCCCACCCACGCTGCAGTTGTCAGGCGCATTTCCCAGTCTCAGGACGCATGCTGCCTGCCGGGAGCAAGCCCATCCACGCCTGCCAGTGAGGCACCAGCAGGTGGAAGAGAGCCAGGGTAGCCCGAAGTAGGCAATACCAACCTTTAGGATCCCAGTTCACCTGCTTTCTTGGCGTCTCGATTGGAAATTTCATTGCTCCGTTGCCCACAGGGGGATGAAATGAAAAGAATCAAAATAATAATAATAAAGTCTTCAAGATTTACAACTCGTCGGTTAAACAGACCAACGGAACAATTTGTGAGGATGGAGGAGCATTGAAGTGGCTCGTGGGGAGCCCCAGAGAAAGACAAGCGGGGAAAATACTAGCAGAGGAAAGCACCGAGCACTGGCTTGGTTGGGTGTTTGCACCGGTTAAGGGGGTGGCCAGTTGCTGCCCTTGTGGGTGAGAGAAAAAGTAAGATCGGATGCTGAGGGTGGTTCCGAGAGGATCAAAGAGCCGGGCTGCTTCTGCAAAAGCGCGGTAGGCAGATGCGAGGCTGAGCAGCCGCCGGGCGGAGGCCGGAGTGAAGCCCACCGCAGCGTCCCTCGGGTCCCCAAAGGCGTGTTCGTACCCCCTCTCTCGCATCCACACACACGCGCACACACACATACACACACATCCATACATACACGCACACACACAGGCGCGCGCGCACCGGGCCGCGCGCTCGGGCGGACACGTCAGCCTCGCTCGCCTGAGCACAGAGCACTCGCCCCTCCCCAGCCGCGGCTCCTCGCCCCCGGGCGACGCCCCCCACTCTCCACCCGCTGAAAGCCATTGGACAGAAGGGTGGCGCGGCGCCCCGGGGAGCTCGCGGCTAAGGCGACCCTCCCCGTGGCGCGCTGCAGGTGCCGCGCCACTGCGGGAGAACGCCGGGCGCGCGTGGACCCCGGACACCGGGGCTCGTCGCTGGGCGGTGGCGGACCTGTCCTTCCCCGGGCTGCGCGGAGACAGCGAGCAGAGGGCGCGGCTGCTACTTACTGGCGCGGCCGCAGCGTGCTCGGTGGAGTTGCAGCCGGAGACACGCTTGGCTGCCTGGAAGGCTCTGCAGGAGGCGGAGGAAAGGGCCTGCCTGCCGCGGCCCCACCGCAGACCTCGGCCTGGGGTGGAGGGGGGGGGGTGACCTCCTTTCACCGCTCCCACCCTGGGTGCCTGCTCTTTCTCTTTTGTCACTTCATTTTTGGTACTCCACTCCTTGCTCCCCAGCGTGGTCCTCTCGCCTGAGTCCCGAACCCAGGTCCCCACGGCGCTCCTGAGTGAAGGAAGCTAACACCAGCCATGAGCCTTTTGTTCTGGGACCGCTTGGCGCTGGCTGCGATCTCACCGCGCCTAGTTCCCCAGGCACAGCTTGGTCTCTTCCCCAGCTACCTGTAGCTGGACTGGGGCTCCTGCTTGGACGCTGGGGAGATGGGCTGGGGAGAGACTTTGAGGCCCTGGAGGAAAGAGGAGTTGCTAAGGTTTGGCTACTCTACTTGGAGAAGCTAAGGAGGTGGCCCGGGAGCCCTTGAAAATCAGCCAGTGGTGGGTGCAGGAAGACCTCAGCCCTCAGCTGTGTTCTCAGAGAGTTAGGGAGATGCCCCACCCCCATTCTCCCCATCCTGGAATCCCTAGGTGGGTTTATGGTAAGAAAAGGCCAGAAATGGCCAACAGTGCTCCAGTGCTCTTGAAAGAGCCGCCCAAGTATCCATATGAATTCTGCTTATAAGTTCACTGGGGTGCCTAGCAACAGAGACTTGCACATAACAGACACTCAAAATAATTAACAACAACAAAACTAATAATATATATGCTAAAGGAAGTGTAATGTTTGCTAAAGGAAGGTTTGATTAGCACACTGTGGTGTTGGATAGGAAGTTCGACTCAGACCCCTGGTCTATAAGTAAGTAAAATCTCTTATTCATTCAGCATCTACATACCGTACTCCTTCTGTGTGCCATCACAGGCCTAGGTGCTGGCCACCTGGCAAAGGGTAGGACTGGCGTGGGTGTCCTTCGGAGAACACGTGCCAGGAGGTCAGATTGATGCTTATTGCCTTAACTTAGGGAAGAAAAAGTGACAACTGTCCTTTTCCCAAGTCTGCCAGCTGCGGTCCTCAAAACCTACACTAGCTTGGCATTCAAGATGCCTTGGAGGTTCATGGGAGGCCTGGGTCAACTTATCAATACACATACACACACCACCACCACCACCACCACCACCACCACCACCACCACCACCACCACTACCACCACTACCACACTTCTCTACGGAGAGAGAGAGCTATTGTGGGAAGTGCTTTGTCACTGACTTCACAAACTGCCCAGACACAAGATTTGAGTTCTCTGCAGACCAAGTTCAAGGAAAGCTGGCACCACCCAGAGGTGCTGTTCTGCCTCCTCAGCCCTTTGGATGGCTTCCCTGAGTACATTGGAGAGAGCAGCCTCCTCTGGGCTGTTTCCACACTTTCCCCTCCTTGGACTTCGAGGATGAACAAGACATTAACATAAAGCAAATAGAACTAACTTGTGCATTTCCCAGTTATGAGCCCCAGAGAAACTGGTATGCATAGGAATTCTTTACCCAAGCCCACAGAAAGGAGACTCTCAGAAGCACTTTCATGCCTCACTCTACCCTTTCCTCTCTGCATCTCTACTGGAATCAGCAAGGAGTCAACCTCTCCAAAAAACCCCTTTAGGTGATGAGGCAAAACAGCTTATTTAATGCAACTTCACCTTCTCTCCTCTCATTCTCCATCAGCTTCCTCCATCTCTCTGAGGATGCTCTCCCTGGCCTCCTTTTTACAGAGTCTGCTTAGGGGAATAAAAACCACCCCCAGGATCACAGATGGGAGATGGAGACCCCAAGTTTATCTGACCCCAAGACCCATCGTTTCTATACCAAAACCTTGGGGTCCAGGACCATGAATCTGACCAGATGTGTTCTTTTGAATAATGATGATCCAAATATTGGGTTATCCAAACGTCAGCCCCTTTCCGTTTGCATAAAGAACTGGGCTATTGTGCACTCGAGAGAGTCAACATTAAGGGATTTTATCACTGCCCAAAGCACCACTCCTTGGAACAAACTGCAGTCTTCTGATGCATTAGCATTCAGCCAATCAACAAACACGGAGCATCCCCCATGTCCAAAGTAAGATGCAGGTCTTCCTTAAAAGTGATTTTGACCTCTAGGTGATAGATGACCTCCCCACCCCAGTAGCAGGAGGACAGTTATGGGTAGGCTGGGAGACTTGGGGCAGACCCTACTGACCCAAGGAACAGAATTCATACTCATACATAGTTTTTGGTTGGGTTAAAGTCTTGCTCTGGCCACTGGCATGGGGAAAGGTCTCTGCCCTGAATCACTGGATTCCTTCCCTCTTGCCTTTCAGGGACCATTCACCTCTGGAGCATTCCCTCACCCCCACTCTCATTCTCAAAGACAAGTTTATGGGGAGGGAGTACAAAAATAAAAGAAATCCCAGTACCCTCCCTGATGGCGTGTGAAATTAAATGCAATTCTTCCAAAACTGAGATGCAAGACCACCACCCCTCAAAAAAAGAAAGGAAGGAAGGAAGAAAAAGAAAAGAAAGGAAAGGAAAGGAAAGGAAAGGAAAGGAAAGGAAAGGAAAGGAAAGGAAAGGAAAGGAAAGGAAAGGAAAGGAAAGGAAAGGAAAGGAAAGGAAAGGAAAGGAAAGAAACAGCACCCTAACCCATTAGCTAATTAGCACTCTTCGTGCCCCCACCCCACCCCCCTCCCCGCCTGTTTCCATCACTGACAATGTACATTGATTGGTTGGTTGGTTATTTGGGGACTCATTCCACTTACCCAAAAGAGGAAGAAAGAAGTAACCTATGTAGGAAAAATAAATCCACAAAAAAGGCGGCGCGGAGTGGTTGGGTCTTGCTCTGCGCCACAACAACTTCCATGGCTATCGCTGCGGGCCAGTTAGAGCTGGTGGAAAGAGCCCGCCTCGGGTTTCTGCTGCAGCAAAACAAAGCGTCTGAGGGAAAATCTCCCTGCATTCGCTCGCAGTCTCCAGCCAGGAGCCCCTGGCTGGCAGCAGCGGCGGCCAGAGTGCACTGGGTTTTCTGCCCCGGTCCCTGCAGCTCAAGAGTAGAGTTGCCGCACTCTTTAACGCTAGCTGCATGGCCCGGCGTGGGAGGGATGGGGAAACCCCAAAACCTCAGTCATCTCTGATGACGAAGTTTGCCTGAATTGGCAAGCCCTTAAGCATTCGCTTCGCCGCCTGGGCTGACACACTGAGACCTGAGGGGGCAGCTAGTTACATGGGGCGGACAGCTCACACAGGGAATCACTGAACACTGCTCGGAGGCAAGGCAGAATTTCCTGGGACAGCAAATCGCAGAGAAGCATGAAACAGCTCGGGGGATCCTGCTTCGCAAAGGGGAGAGGGGTGGGTCTGATCAAAATCTACTTTAAATTCACAAATAGGTTCATGGACCTGCATGGAATTATTGGGTTTTGCCATTCCTCTCCCAAACTCAGAGGAAATCCCCGTACTTTAACCTTTTCAGTACATGAGGGACAACTTCAAGTCCTCCTTTCAAAAGACTTGCACTATGGTTTGTATGTCGTTTTATGAAGATATCACCTGAATAAGCGTGCGCACGCGCACCCACCCACACGGGAATACATCCATTCATTATGGAAAGGTTGTCCATTAGCACTAACTTAAATTGCTACCACAACTATCCCCCCACACCCCCACCCCCACCCCCATGGCAGTGTCTCCACGTGTCTCTCAGTATTCAGTGACTCTTAATGTTTTGCGTCCCAAACATCATCTGGGAAAGCTACCTGTAAGTTTATGTTGCTCTCATCTTGGGCTGTGCTTTCTTTGGCTTGGAAAAGCCAGAGACAACTCCTCAACAAAAGGGCAGAGGGTGTCAGATAGCCCTGGAAACGTGGGTCTGGGATGCCCAGTAATGAACTGTGTGCGCACATCCTGCAAAATTATTTTGATGACTCAAACCTCTGATTAGGAATTATCGAAGGCAGCATAATATACATTCCCAAGATGTTGTAATCAAAACTTCGGTCTGATGGAGATATGTCATTACCAGGTACCATACCCGTCCCTTGTAAGCACTCTCTGTTTTAAATCCTAGCCCTACGAGAATAATGTTTAAACTTACATTGGGCATCATGCCAAACATCTTACCCAAAATGAATAGCCAAAGTCCTGTTACAGGGACCATCTCTTTCCGGGTTACTACCAAAACATAAACTCAAAGATTTGGGGGTTTTTTATTTTGCTTTTTCTTGGTTTTGTTTGGGCTTGTTGTTTGTTTGCTTGTTTGTTTTGGTAAGAGTTTAAGCTAAAACTAACTTTTTCCTTCAGCTTTTTATTTTGAAAAATTCAGCCAAGGCTGTAACCTCCTCACTTGGGAGGCTGAGTTGAAAGTATCACAAGTTCAAGGCTTTGTCTGTACTACAGCGCCAGTTCAATGACAACCTGGATAACTTAGAGAGACAGTGTTACAGAGTAATTTTAAAAGGGCTATAACTCAGTAGTGAAGCATTTGCCTAGCACACATGAGGACTTAAAAACCAAACCACAGGCCGGGCATGGTGGCGCACACCTTTAGTCCCAGCACTTGGGAGGCAGAGGCAGGTGGATTTCTGAGTTCAAGGCCAGCCTGGTCTACAAAGTGAGTTCCAGGACAGCCAGGGCTATACAGAGAAACCCTGTCTCGAAAAACCAGAAAAAAAAAAAAAAAAACCAAACCACATCTACACCATCACCACAAAAAAAAGGAGGTGGAGGAGGAGGAATAGGAGGAGGAGAAGAAGAAGGAGGAGGAGGAGGAGGAGGAGAAGGAGGAGGAGAAGAAGGAGGAGGAGGAGGAGAAGAAGAAGAGAAGGAGGAGGGAGGAAAGAGGAAGAGGGAGGGGGAGGAGGGGGTAGAGGGAGGAAGAGAAGGAGGAAGAGGAGGAGGAGGAGGAGAAAGAAGAAAAGGAAATTATCAAAGATGTTGGTTTAAAAAAGAAATCATTGCTGTGGGGCCTGGGAGGGGGCTCAGTGGATGAAACGTAGGCCTGCGGATCTAAGTTCAGATCCGTTGACCCCACACAAAGTCAGACCACCCACCTGTAATCCCAGCTCTTACTCTGAGACAGGAAGTTGAGATAGGAAACTCCCTGAAGCTCCTGGGCCACCTAGCTTGCTTTGTGACACAGAGACTTCATCTCAAACAAGGTCCAACACTCTAGAAATGGCCCTCTGACTTCCCCGCTCGCACGCGTGCGTGAACACACACAGGCATACATGAGAAGGTTTTTAAAAGGCAGTGTTATGGCTTAAAAGTTTGTGGCATTCCAAAAATGTTGTTAAAACATAATCCCTAGAGTGGTGTTGTTAAGAAGTGAGGTCATCACAGGGTAATTAATGTAGGAGAGCTCCACCCTCGTGAGCAGGGTCAGAGCCTTTCTGAAGTGCTTGCAGGTGCCAGGAAGGCCCTTCTTAGCCTGAGCCACATGAGAATGCAGCAGGAAGGTGCCCTCCTGGAAGCAGAAACAGGTGCTACCGACTGTCAGGCTTGCTGGCCCCTTGCTCTTGCACTTTCCAGCCTGTAGAACTGGAGAAATAATTTCTATTTGAAAATCATCCTTGTTATAGTGGCTCCAACGGACTGAAACAACCAGGATGTAATCAATGGCTGCATTTGGTTGCCATGCCTACCTAGGGTATTCTTTGATATCCATTGGGGATTGGTTCAGGACCCCCATGGATTCCAGACTCCAGGAGTGTTCAAAGGTCATGAAAAATGTCAGAGCAGTTGCATCCTCTCTTCTACTTTATCTTTTTAAGATTTATTTTTATGTTATTTTTATGTGTATGTGTGTCTATGTGCATGTGGGACACGTGAACATCCATGTCCTAAAATGCCAATAGAAGCTTTTGGGCCCCTTAAAAGTGGAGTTCCAAGAGTTTATGAGCTGCCCAACGTGAGTGATGAGTACCAAATATAGGTCTTCTGAAATAACAGCCAGTGATCTTAACAAATGAGCCATCTCTCCAGCCCCCCTCTCTTCTACTTTAAGCCGTCTCTAGACTACTTACAAACCCAGTACAATGTAGGTGCTGTCTGAATAGCAGGTAGGCTATGTTGTTTGAGGAGCAACGGCAAAGAGGAGCACGCACTTGCTCAGTACAGACACGGTCGGTGACACAGTTTCTCAAAGGTCGGTTCAATCACTGGACGTGGGGCCTCCAGAGAAGGAAAGCTATATTCCATATGACCATACTCTAGAATCATTTCTTTTCTCAGTCTTGATGGTTTTTAAGGTTTGTTGTGTTGTTGTTATGTCTTTTTGTTTTGCTTGTTGGTCTCAGTTTGAGGTTTTTGTTGTTGTGGTTGTTTGTTTGTTTACTTGTTTGTTTGTTTGTTTGTTTGTTTGAGAAAGGATCTTCTTTGGTAGCCCAGAGCTGTCTGAAATTCACTATGTATCCCAGACTCAAACTCATGGCACTCTCTCTGCCTCAACTTTACAGGCAGGAGCCAGCATACCCAGCATAAAGATTTGTTTATTTCTATTGTACGAATATGGGTGTTTTCCTGCATTTGTTTGTGCACTACATATGTGGAGTCCCCGTGCCACGGAGACCATTGTATCCCGTGGAGCTGGAATGACACACTGGTGGTGAGCCATGCGGGCGCTGGAACCTGAATCTGGGCCCTTTGCAAAGCTACTTGTACTCGTAACCATTGAGCCATCTCTCCAACTCCAACATGAATATTTTTATAAAGATCACCCAAAAAATAGAAAATAAAAATAAAAGAGCCCAAATTCAATTTTCCTTCGGCACACACAGAAGGTATCTTCGTTTCTTATCCCCCAAAGGCAGAGTTTCGATGAGTGTTTTCACACATGCATACTGAGGTGGCAGGCACAGCTGACATTTATTAGCTTAAAAAAATAAGAGCCTTAGCAAGGTCACACAGTATAGAAATAGGCTGGTTTTCATGTCAGCCTAAAAAGGGTTTTCACTTTAATTAAAACTTGAAGGCATGCATGTTTTCAATGCTTACTTATACAGGGAGGGGGGTAGATTATTCCCAGGGTCTTGCAGCTCAGCAGAATTGGAAATTCTTTAGAGGGACCCTGTAAGAGTGCAAACAGAGGCTTCTCCTGTAAGCCAATGACACTGTGTGACAAATAGAAAAAAAGAACAAAGAAATCCCCCCAGTAGCAAGTGGGATGTAGCCTCTGCCCCCAGCACAGCAGTTCTCAACCTGTGGGCCTTGACCTTTTAGGGGAGTCATAAATCAGATACCTTTAATATCAGATATTTATATTATTATTCATAACAGCAGCAAAACTACAATTATGAAGTCGCAGTAAAATGGTTTTGCGGTTGGGGACAGCACAACATGAGGTGTTGTGTTCAACGGTCACAGCGTTAGGATGGTTGAGAAGCACTGCTTTAGAGGGGAAAAAAAAACAAGAAACATTTGTCTCATTTTTTGCTGCTTTTAATGCTAGCACTTGTTTGGTTAGAAACTACTGGGACAAACATAATGTTCTTCTCCTGCTACTGCGTCTCAAAATGTTTACTGATTGGGGAAAGAAGCCACTGACAAATCCTTGTAGTTCAGTTTCCACCTATGTTTATAGGTGTTATTTAACATTCCAACATATCACTCAAGGCTTTTCAATATATGTAGTGAAGACATTTCTAAACTCTTTTATTCAGAGCTGAGTATCAAACCTAGGCTCTTGCGTTATGATAGGCAAGCACTCGGCCCCTGAACTATAGTCTCTGACCCTTACTTTTACTTCTTGAGATAAAATCCTCACCCACAATTGAAGGCTTTCCTAGAACTCAATCTCTAACCCAAGGATGCTTGAACTCCCAATCATTTAAGCCAACCTCTCAAAAAGCTAGCATTACAAGCCTGTGCACCAGGCCTGGCTTCTCAACTTTTCATTAAGAGGCTTTTCCATGGGAGAGCTGGCCCTGCCTCTCATCAGCTGTGCAGGAACATGGGCCAAAAGAAATATCCCCATGCCCCAGCCTGGGCAATGTGGAAGAGTTGTCCCTGCTGGGGTGAGCACTGGAGAGCTGTCGGGCTGAACAACTCAGCTACCACCCAGGCCTAGATCCAAGTTGGCCACCCCAACAGTCACCCCATCTATGAACTGTTGGAGCATGTGAAGGAGCTAGTCCTACAGATCCAAAGCTGCATGATCTCCATGCCACAGGTCAACACATGGGGGTAGTAGCTTGACTTAGAGACTGGTGGGTCCTAACTTGGAGATATCCAAGAAGAGTCTCATGAGGATGCAGTATTGATAGTGTAGCAGAAGCCAGAGGGCTCGAACCAGACCGATGACTCACTGCAATGAACATTTGCAAGTCAAGCTGTTCGGGCAAAACGGTATACCGTGGACCACACTGTGAAATGTGCAGCTTTTATGGTCAGGTGCTTCATTTTGCTTTTATATGTTTTTATATTCTCTTTTGTGAGAGAGGTGGCCAGGACAGAGGGAAGGTATGATATGAAGGGGTGGGTTGATAAGTGGGATTGGGGTGCTTTTTAACATGAATTCTGGGGATTGGGTTTGGGCTCTCATGCTTGAATAGCAAGCCCTTTACCAACTGAGCATCTCCCCAGCCCTCCAGTGAGCTTTTCTGAAAAAAAGCATTTCACTATAAGTTCCAGAAAAGAAAACTGAAATGTCTCTATTTCTTACTGGACTCATTTACTTATAAAAGAGTGCTCGGTAGTTAACAGTGAAGTATTTTGTCAGCTTATACACACTTTGGATGACTACCTTTCACAGTCAGGAATACAACCAACCAAAGTCCTGAAACGTAGTTCACTCCTTCACATATAAAATGGGATAGTCGATACTATGGCTACGTCTAGTTACAAGATTATTATAAAGCGGCAATACACAGAAATTTACAGATGAAACGTTTCTTCTGGCTCTCTGCCAGGCGTGTGACTACCACTTTTACAGAATGCTTCCCTTATTTCTCATAACAGTCCTGGAACATGAGGGCAGTTATTGGCGCGGTCACATTTAAAAGCCTGATAGGCATTTATTAAGGATGACGCTGGAGCCTCAGGAAGGAGTGCTTTGTCCAAGTAAACATGGTTAGTTAGAGATGGAAGTTGAAAACAACCAGAGCTGTCTAATTGAAGTCCAGGACCCACCAGTCTCTAAGCCAAGCTACTACCCCCATGTGCAGCTGACCACATGAAGCTGTATTGAGAGAGTCGGTCTGGTGGCCAAGTCTCCACCACCAAATACTGTCTGTCTGCTTAGATTGTTCTCCTGAGAAAAGCGAGTTTTCTCTCTCTTAGAGAACTGACTTAGAGGTCACACATTCTTCTGATCCCCGAAGTACCTGTGTTTTAACAGCAGGAGAACAAACGATGCAAGGTACTGAACAATAAATCTTAAACGGGGGAACATTACCTGAGAACAGCCCTGCCATTTCCTTGAAGCCTCTCTAGTCCTAGAACCACCTTAGAGTACTTACCTGTGCATCCTGGTTGAAACCTGACCCTCTTCTCCCATTTCATTAGTTCTTTGGGAAACTCATACAATGTATTTGGAACACATTCAGCACCTTCACCAACATCTCCCTACCAACCCAGCTCTGTGTCTCTTTGTTCTTAACTCCAAGTCCATCTCAGATATTCTGTGCTGCCCATATACTCTTGGATTTCCTCTGGAGCATGGCCTACCTACCGGAGGCCACCCATTTAAAAACACTGACTCTCCCTCTCCCAGAGTGTATCAGTTACTAATACCTCCTCTGTTAGAGTGAGACTTGGTGGCCACTTTCCTTCCCAGTCCTGGGATTTCTATCTATCCTAAGCTTGTGCAAGTCTTAGGCATGATATCACAATTACTGTGAGCGTGTATGTGCAACTGCCCTGCTGTGTCTTGGAAATATCATTTCCTTGTGGTCATCCACAATCTCTGGTTCTCATCATCTTTCTGCTTCCTCTTGTGAGATGATGCCTGAGCCTTGGGAGGAGGGCTCCATTCTTCATGTATACAAACACTGCATTACTTAATCCTATTCAGTTAATAATGCTGAATCTAGGAAAAGGACCTCCCTAGCCCAGATAGTGTTCCTATATTTAGATTTTGATGCTTTAGTTTAGCAGCCTTCTAATGTTACCCATATGTATGGAAACATTGATCCACTCAGATCCTTAAAATAACCAGCGAGATACATCGCCCTCTTCATCAGGAATCAAAGGTCTGCTTCTAAGTGTAATATCTAACATTCTCCTGCACCTCTCACAAAAGGACATTCTTGTCCATTTCTTTCCAACTCTGGGCTATCATTTAAAAAAAAAAAAAAAGCACTTTCAAAAAAAGCCCTGTGGTCAGGTTCCCAAGTTATGACCATAACCTTTAGTTAGAAAGAGTCCAGTATGATTGCTAAAAGTCCTTTAACAATCGCTCCCACTGTCCGTGCACCCTAGCAGAAATCTCAGAGATTCAGAACTCACCTCATTGAAGCTGCTTCCAGAAATGTCTTGGAAGACTCAAATGTCCAATTTTCTTGCATATTAACAAGGTCACTGTATGCCAAGACAGCCAGTAATAGCCTAGCCTGTTAAACAAGGTTACCAGTAGTGTATATGGTAATTGGAGAAATGCCAAAAGAGAGCACTAACCCTTTCATAATGTGGACATTGCAATGCCTTCCCTTCTTTTGTCCTGATAAAGGAAGCTCCTTGAAGATTAAGGGCTGGGGGAGCTACAGGAAGGGCAAGCTGATCCTAGGAAGCACAGCAGTAGATCCAAAACTTGGATGGAATCTCAGATCTCACTAAACCCCCCAGTCTTTTGCTGATATATAATGCACAAAACTACACAACTGTACTATGCTCCAGCCACTCATGGGACGCCTATTTACTGATGGGTGCAGTGAGCGGAAATAAAGGACAAATTCTAATCATTTGACATCAGAACTCTAGATTAGTCTTAAAGAATCAAATACATTTTTTGTTTGTCATTTCTGAACATTTTTAGCTTGTTTCCTAACTTGCATTCTACTCAATTTGAAAAACATCAAAATATCACAACTCTGCAACATCGTAACAATTTTCCTTCTCAAGATAAAATAAGCTTAAACTTAATATAAAAACAATGCCTCTGTTGCTTTAGAGCCACGAATGATGGAAATAATAAATTTAATTCTGAACTGCTGTGGGGATTCGTTCTCTACTTCTGGCCACCTCAGGAACACACTAACTTTTCAGGGCAGTGAAAGGACACGAAGCTCATGCATTTGTGCTGAGTTTTGCTTTACTCTATCCTGCTCCTGGGAGATAGCATCACCTATTATTTTCTGAGTTTGATGCTAGAAGATTTTATTTGAAATATAAGCTCATTGGAGATAGTATATTTTTCTGGCAAATAGAATTTTAAAAACTGACAGCATAGACTTCATCTACTGAATTTTATATTCAAGGGGACGTAATTTGGAGTTAATGCATTTATCCACACCCTGCTTCTTCTCCATGGAAAACTAGAGATCTTTATAATGTTTCTACCACTCACAGAAGATCCTTGGTCCACTAGAGATGTGATTTCTTGATGAATTCTGTTGTTTGGCTGGTGAGAAGGATGAATCGTGAGATTTGACCATTAGAAGGGATTATGCAATCTGAGCTTTCAAAACTTCCCTGTCTTAGTCTGTTTTCTGTTGCTATAACAAAATACCTGAGACTAAATAATTTCTAAAACACAGATCTTTATTTAGCTCGTGGTTCTAGGCAATAGAAAGTCCAAGAGCATCTCTGGCATTTGTTGGGCATTGGATGGGTGTCTTTTGCAGGATCAGAACATGGTTGTTTAAAAGCCCAACATAGGAAGTTAGAGCAAAACAGCCAGAAAGAGCTTGCTTTTGAAATCGTTTCTCCTGAGATAACCCATTAACACAGGAGCAAATTTGTCCATCCGTAAAGACAGAGTACTCATGTCCCAATCACAGACAGAGTACTCACTTCCCAAATTCCCATCTCTCCTATGCCATTACCATAAGTCTGCTGCGTATAAACTTTGAGGAACATTTCCAAAGTACAAGAAGCTACAAAAAAAATAATAAAGTTCAATTATCTAAACACCTCATTCCAGATGTTAATTAAGCAACTCTTATACCTGCTCTTCATATATAACCCCATTCTCAACACCCCCAAAATCCTCCTCATGTATGGCCTACTTGGCTCCCATTAGCCACTTCAAGCTGGTCCTTACCGCTGTCTCCCTTATGCCTCTCAGGCAAACTTATCCTCTCTTTAAAATTCATATTAGGCAAGACATGTCTGCTGTGACTCGTGCTGACATGTGCTGCGAGTCACCACCGTCACCAAATATCTGACAGAGGTAATACAGGAGGAAAGATTTGGGTCTGTGTTTTCAGAGGGTCCAATAATGACCTCTTGCCCCTGAGCCTGGACAGAATGTGGCACTGGTGGGAGCTTGTGACTGCGAGAGCTGGCTGTTAATGACCAAGAGCTAGAGAAAGGGGGTAGGTGGGCACTGAGCCAGCTACCTCTTTTTTTCTTTTGTATTCGGTCTGGACTAAAGCCCATGAGAAGGTGCTGCCCATATTTCAAGTGAGTCTCCCCCTCAGTAGATGTGACCAACAATCCCCTCCCCTTCGGGCCTCACCAATCCTATAGACAGTTTTTAATCCTGTCAAACTGATTAAACAAAATACTATTTTACACAGCACCCCCCTCCCATCATTCCTTTTATCAGTTCTTTCTTGCTCTGTTTGTCTACTGTAGTCTATCACAAGTGCATACTTCTTGTTATGAATGATTTTTTTTTGGTTTTGGTTTTGGTTTTGGTTCTGGTTTTGGTTTTGCCCATGACTTCAGAGTGTTCTATAGAAATGGGAACAACCAAATTTTAGTAAGAATTACCACACACACACTGTGTGAATATGCAAAGTCACTTCGTCTCTCTAAACTATTTTTTTATTAGTGTGTGCGCATGTGTTGTTTGATGTGGGTGCTGGGAACCACCTGAGGGTTCTCTGGAAGAGAATCATCTGAACCATCTCTGGTTCCGATCTCTGGACAACCACTGAACCATCTCTCCATAACCCCAATGCTTGAGCTTTTGCTGATCAATGAAAGGGTTAAAAATCTAATATTCTGAGTTCTTTCTGTGTGTCTACAGCATTTCTTTAAGAAAGGAACCATCTTTTCTAGTGTTTTTATTAGTACTGAGCCTAATATTAATACCACACACAATACTCGTTCAACAAACGGTAAGACTGCCTCAGCTAAGGCTGGCTTTCTTGCTCTGGACTGGCTTCCCACTACCGGCTCAGATGAAACATGAGCTGTGTACATGACAGCAGCAGATCTTTGCCTTCAATGAAACTAGGTTTAAAAAAACACAGCAGAAACTGTGTGTCCCTACAGTGTCTCCATTTCTTCCCACAAAAGCACACATCCTCTTCCCCAACTTCCTAAGAGTTTAAATATAGGATTTTGCATGTACAAAGTCACACTATTTTTACTCTTAATGGCCTGGTCTAATAGTCTATTTATGGTTTCTGTTTATGGTGACTTCCTTTCCCAGCTACAGTTTGAGTCATGTTGATCGATGTCTTTTCATGGTGATTAAAAGGTACTTGGTTCCATAATCAGAACCAGAGTTACATTTATTTGTTTGGTTATTTTTCTTTAAAAAAAAAAAAAGGGAACTCTTAAAGCATCTAGCAATGTCTCATGCATACAATTGCTTTACCCAGCCAGATGAGTCACACTTGACTGTACTGACATTAGGTAATAATAAAAGGGCATGATGTATGTGGAATGTAGCAAGTGCCTATCCAATGGAGAAAATCATTCTAAAGTTCAAAACTGTACTTAACGCTGTAGAACAAAATGTCTCTGTTTCAGGACCTTGGACAGTAAAAAGTACTTGTGCTATAAACTCAGTTTCAGAATGCAGCACAGTTTTGAGTCTACATTGCATCAGACACAGCGCTGTTGCCTTTTTTATTTTGGGGACAAAGCAAAATTAAAACTCTCCGATTCAGATATAAGGAACGGGTAGTTCCAGATACTTTACTCTGAACTCCTTTCTAATATAAAGGAATACGACAGAAATTTAATTCCAGGATTATACATCGGGTTATTTAAATGGCAAGATGAAACCTAACAATATAAAAGTAATCACAGACAAATGGAATTTTCTGGGCCATGTTTTGAAACTTAGATTGTCTCATTTGTTTCCCTGACCATGTGTGTGTGTGTGTGTGTGTGTGTGTGTGTGTGTGTGTGCTTTAAAACAGATCACTGGGGATTTTCTGTGACTCACATATTACAAGAGTTAAAATACAGGGCTGTGAAGTCTACAAGGATGCAGGAAAGCAAGAAGCCCCAAGGCACCGAGGAAACTCTAAGTCAATGATGCCCTGGTTGTTTCAGCTGGGTATTGAGTGGCTTCCTTAACTGGCAGGGTTGTTTTGTTTTGTTTTGTTTTGTTTTGTTTTGTTTTGTTTTGTTTTGTTTTTGTAAGTTTAATCAATGCACAGGGTTCAGAAGAAAAAGACTCAAGCTAATTACCATCCAAGAAATATAAAGTAAGCAAACAGAGTGCTATATCCCTTTTCTCAGATTAACAAGGATTAGAGAGAATTCCAAGGGTGTGGGAGGATAGGCATTTTCGTGCACCACTGGAGGGAACACACATTGATACAAGGAAGGTAAATTAGGGATATCAGAGGCCTAAAATTAAAAGATGAGGTTGTACATATGACATCATGTGAATATAATCTCAATTCATTGTTAGTGGAACGTTGCTTATTAAGTTATACAAATGCATATTTATGAAATGCAAACATATATCTGAAACATATACCAAAATTTCAGAGGCTGGAGTAGGGTTATTTACATTTTGCATATACATTTGCATTTTGTATATACAGGCTTCTAATGTGTATACCCAATATGAATAAGCATTTATACCTAAAAATTAACTATTTAGGGGTGGGTAGATGGCTCAGAATGTAGAGGCACTTGCTTCCAAGCCTGATTATCTGCATTCAATTTCAAAGAATTGAATGGAAGGAGAGAACTGACTCCTATAACTTGTTCTTTGAACTTCATAAGCTGTATTATGCCCCGCCACACACACACGTAAATAATTCATCAGATGTAGTTTTAAAAACTAATTCGCCCAGGGCTGGGGATGTGACTGAATGATAGAGTTCTTGCCCACCATGAGTTAGGCCCTGGGTTCAGTCCCCAGCACTGCAAATAAATTAAGGGATAATTTACTCAATTAATAGAATTCTAGAGATAATTACCACCTGTCTTCATTCCTTCAGGATTTATATGGCAAATATGCCTTTGTTGTTTTAAAAGTACTGCTGCAAGGCTGGTAGAGCTGGAGAGCTGTGGACAAGAAAGGGAATGGACTCAGATGAGTGTGGACAAAGAGGCGGAGAACGAGCTACACACGTACAGCTCTGGTGAGGAGGGAGTGGGCCACCATTTCAGGACAGATCGATTAAAGGACAATGGTTAGACTGGTGAACATCTTATTCAGCCACTTTCAATTGTTCTGTCTTCTGTGTGGACAACAGGACAGAGAGAGGTAAAGTCGGGATCTAGGAAAGCCAGCAAGCCATCATAGAAAGATGGTCCAGAAGAACAGAGCATTGAGGTTGGGGTGGGGGGGAAACTCAAAAGACAGGATTTACATTTCAAAAATAATGATAGTTGGGACTTGCTTATGCAACAAGGTAGAAAGGGGAGGGGGAATTCTGGGTATCCGCATGCGCATTATCAGGAATAACTCTGACAGCATTCCCTAATGTAAAATGTACAAACACAAAACTACGCTTAGTTACCAGTTCCCTCAAATCTTTAAATCGGGGTACGTCGTTGTCATGTGTTAAATGGTGGCCTCCGAGAACATAAGTGCATGTCCTAGTTCCAAGAACCTGTAAATATGTTTTATTTGGGAAGGGGGCATTTGCAGATGTAATTAAGACTCCAGATGAAGAGACTCTCCTTGGTTATTTGGTGGACCTTAAAGCCAATAGCAATGAGATAGTTAATTTCTACCATCAGTTTGGATTGGACTAAGAAATTCCCAAAGGGGGACTGGGGAGATGACTCACCAGGTAAAGCACTTGTTGCACAACCAGGAAGGCCTCCGTTTGGAGCACTAGCACCCATATAAAAATCTGGGTGTGGGAGTGCATATCTGAAATGCCAATGCCAGGAAGGTAGACAAGGGCACTGGGGGGCTCGGTGGCAGCCAGGCTAGCTCACATGGGCAGCTCTGGGTTCAGTAATAGACACTGTCTCAAAAAGCTGGAAAGTGATTAGGAAAACAGGATGTTAACTGGTGGTCTACAATTCATAAAACACACCCTAGGGCATTGTGGTAGTTAGAATAAGAATGGTCTCCATAGGCTTACATATTTAAATGCTTAGTCACAAGGAGGCAATATCTCAAAGGATTATAAGAATTAGGAGGTGTGGCCTTATTGGAGGAAGTATGTCATTGGCTTTGAGATTTCAAGAGCCCAAGCAAGGCCAAGACTCTCTATACCTATGGAGGAGGATGTGGCTTTCAGCTACTGCTCTAGTGTCTGCCTGCATGTGGCCATACCCCTCCCCCCCCCCATGGTGATATTGGATTAAACCTTTCAAAATGTAAGCAAGCTCCAATTGAGAGCTTTCTTTTATGAATTGCCTCCGCCATGGTTCTCTTCACAGCAACAGAACAGTGACCAAGACAGGCATCGATGAGGCACACTTTGGGATGTCTGTCCTAGTCACTGTTCTGTTGCTATGATACAGAGATGGCTCAGTGCTCAAGAGCATGTGCTGTCCTTCCTGAATTTGGGTCTTAGCATCCATGGTGAGCCACTCACAACCATCTGTAACTTCACCTCTGATGGATCTGATGCCTCTGGCGTCTAGGGCACCTCAATTCATGAGTACATACCCACATGCAGGTACTCATGCCTATATATAATTTTTTTAAATAATAAAAATAAAACTTTGCCGGGCATGGTGGCGCACGCCTTTAATCCCAGCACTCGGGAGGCAGAGGCAGGCGGATTTCTGAGTTCGAGGCCAGCCTGGTCTACAAAGTGAGTACCAGGACAGCCAGGGCTACACAGAGAAATCCTGTCTCGAAAAACCAAAAACCAAAAAACAAAAAATAAAATAAAAATAAAACTTGAAAAATAGGTGAAGGCATTTGATGTTGATCTCTGCTTCTGTAAGACCCCAACTCAATGTGTTTCTTAGATCCCTAGAAACGAAGCCCAACATGGAGTTCTTTGTTCTTTCTCCTTCAGCCTGAGAAAATGATGACCACTGGGAGACCCACCCAGGCACCTGACCCATAGTGTAAAGGACCAAGAATGTTTGCCAAAGATAACCTGTAATCTTTCCATGAGAGATGAGCTGTTATTCACCATCCCCGTTCTTACAATGTTTACTCAGCTTCCCCATTCTTTGTGGTCTTACCCTCCCCTCACTTTGCGGTTTATTCGTTAAAAACCCTCAACTGCTACAAAGTGAGTTCCAGGACAGCCCGAGCTATACAGAGAAACCCTGTCTCAAAATAAATAAATAAATAAATAACCCTCAACTGCAACTGGTGGGGGTCGATCTCCTCTGCCCCTGTGTGGGTTACGAGCTCGGCCTCAGCATACTGATACCCAAATTGCATCAAGAACGGTTTCTCTCGAGTTATTGGGGCATCGTCTCATCCCGGGACTTGAGTGAGAATCTCCCCAGAAACGGGGGTCTTTCACTTCAACCACATGTATATACACACACACACACACACACAAGAACAAGTATATAAACACAATTCATTTTATTACCCTCTATGCTTTTGTGTGTGTGAACATTTCCATTATTGAAAGGTTTCTTTAGGAACTGGGTGCTATGGCCAGGGCAGCTATGAGCAAGACATGGACCTGGAAAGGAAGGTTAATGGCAGACAGAGACAGGGGACACTAGGTTCACTTCAAGAACAATAATCTTTATTTTCCCACTGCTGTTTATACATTGTTTAGCTCGATAGTAGAGCTACTTGACAAAACAATATCTTTGATGCCTTTATCTGAAATTCTTCTTCCATACTTTCCTGCCTTTGTGATCTTATTTTGTCTAGAGGACATTCCTCCTCTTGGGAATTATCTTGTGCCTGTAGTTTCTCACAGTCACATAGCCACATCTTGGTTTGTACCTGAGACAGGAACTACATACTATCTGGACTCCAAAATCAGAGGACATGCCCCAATGGGCAAGTATTCTCGCTGTGTGTCTTAGTTAAGGTTTTACTGCTGTGAACAGACACCATGACCAAGGCAACTCTTATGAGGACAACATGTAATTGGAGCTGGCTTATGGGTCCAGAGGTTCAGTCCATTATCTTACTGACAGTGTCCAAGCAGGCATGGTGCAGGAGGAGCTAAGAGTTCTACATCTTCATGTGAAGGCCACTAGGAGGAGGGTCTCAAAGCCCACCTCCACAATGACACACTTCCTCCAACAAGGCCACACCTACTTCAACTAGGCCACACCTCCTAATAATGCCACTCCCTTGTCCAAGCATATTCAAATCATCATACTGTTTAATGATGAGGACCCAAGTTTAAATCACCAGAACCCAAATAAAAAGCTGGCCTGCCTATATGCTGCTGTGACTTGAGTGTTATAGAGGCAGAGGCAGAAGGGTCTCTGGAACTTCATGGCTGAGGACCTAGCTCTTGGTTCAGTAGGAGACCCTGTTCAAAGGATTAAGGCAGAAGAATAGGACATCTAACATGCAGAGAGAAAGAAAGGGAGTGGGGAAAAGAGGTTGAAAATAAAATAAAGATTTCTTTTTAAAAATGTAAAAAGTCCCAAATGGTGGTGGCACACTCCTTTAATTCCAGCACTTGGGAGGCAGAGGCAGAAGGATCTTTGTGAATTCAAGGCCAGCCTGATCTACATAATGAGTTCGAGGACAGCCAAGACGGCACGAAAAGACCTTTTCTCAAAAAATAAAATGAGAAAAATAAAAATGAGAAAAGTTTATAAGTTCCTTGAGATAATTAAACCATACCTTGAATGACTTGTGTACATTTTAAAGGTGTTTTAGATTAATTTATTTTATTTTGTATATATGAGTGTTTTACACGCACGTTCTCATGTGTGCCAGTGGCATTCCAACCGTGAAAAACTGAGATGTACATGGATGATGGGAAGCCAAACTCAGGTCATAAACTCAGTTCACAAACTTTTATGACAAGCTCTTTACCACCCAAGCCATCCTCCCAACCCCCAAGGTAATGAACTTCTATGTGCCCAAAACACATTTTCAAGAAAGTTGTCAACACATAACTGCTCCAGCTTTATAATTCTCTCCTTCATGTCTTTACTAATATGTTATTTTGAACCTGGCACCAGATATCATATAGTTCCATTCATAAATACTTCAAAAAACTTCTAAGATATAATTCCTTATAAACATAATCATAATACCATATTTCACTTTTAAATTAACAAAACATCTTTAGCAGCATCAGCTACTCAATCAGCATTAATTTTTCTCAATGGTCTGGTGAGTTGTTCTTCAGTTTGTCTTTTTTGCCACCGGAGCCCAGTCAGCACATAAAAGTACTCTGTCTCCTAAATCTTAATCTATGATTTCAGTCTTTCTTTAATTTCCTTCCAATTAATACATTAAACAAAGTCAAAGTTTCCTGTGGTAGTGCATAGTCCCAGCACTTTGGAGATGGCGGTAGGATGATCAACAGTTCAACATTATCCCCAGTTACATAGTGAGTTGGAGGTCAGCCTGGGCTAAATGAGACTTCATCTTTGCAAAGCAAAGCAAAACTAGGAAAGAAACTATCTCAGCTCTCAATTCACCCTGAGTGTCTAGAAGAGATCTCACCTCTCCCTGGTGTTTCTTTTCTGTGAACTGAATTTGGATCTGGAATTGATCCAGAGTTAATCTTTTTAAGAACAATAGTCCATTCACAGGATCTGGTAGTCTACATCCCATTACTTCATGCTTGTGTGTCTTTATGTGGGACTCTAAGATTGACCAGTGACATTAGGTATTATTGATCTACCCATTAAGAAGTTCCTCCATAGGCTTCCTCTTGGTTGTTTAACATCCCTTTGTGAGCATGGCCTTGTAATATTAGTTGAGGTTACAGAGTGATGATGTTCTAATGCTACCAAATTTCTACATTTATTAACTGGTACTTTATATAAAGAACTTTCCCCCCCTAAACACTCTTATTACCTTGAGCCATAGTCAATTCAGTAAAAAGCAGAGTATATTAATTTTTCCCTCTTTATATGCCTATCTTCCTGACATCCTCCAAAGATATCCAATGTGCTTGGCTTGGCTTGCCTTTAAGCCTTTTGTGAGGCATTTTGTTGTAGCAAGAGAATGTGGGATACAGTGTGTGACTGGGTAAGAGCTACACTTGCCTGTGGGTGTAAGGATAAGTATTCAGAAGGTAGTTAGAGAAAGTGTAGCAATGTAGCAATATGGAGGTAGTAGTAGGTTCTTCACTAGGGTCAAGACCTCTCAGGCCAGGCGTGGTGGCACGCGCCTTTAATCCCAGCACTCGGGAGGCAGAGGCAGGCGAATTTCTGAGTTCAAGGCCATCCTGGTCTACAAAGTGAGTTCCAGAACAGCCAGGGCTACACAGAGAAACCCTGTCTAGAAAAACCAAAAAACAAAACTAAACAAGACCTCTCCTGCCACAGATTCTTGTTAAAAAATAAAATGTAAATATTAAATAGAACAGAATACATAAACTTGAGGTTCAAGACTCATAGTATTTCATGTCAGGGATCCAGATAGAACATATTTCAAATGAGCTTAACTTGAATCCTCTTGATTTGGACACTAAGATGGTAGAGAGGAATCAGTGCTCAGGGAGCTGTGAGAGAGAAGTCGACACTTCATCCTAGAGCCACGTTTATAAAGTCAGCAAGAGTAATCTCTTCTACCATGTAAGAAGGAAGTCTACGTTCTGGTCAGATACAAGATTGGAAGGAATTGAAGACTGTGTGTTGCAGGATATTTGATCACACTGTGAACCCCGAGGCTGTGTTATTTACTGGAAAACCCTGTTTTTAGTTGTGCAGTGGTTCAGCCTTAGCACACACCTTTAATCCAAGAGCTTTCTGCTTGAATACTATAAACAAGATTAATTAAAGCCAGTCCATAGGTCAAGAGGTGGTGCAAGCAACCACTTGACAGGAAGTGAACATAGGATGACTAAGAAAAAAGTGTGGAGCGTAAGAGGGAGTCAGAAGGGCAGAGACATGCACAGGAAGTAGAAAGAAGGGACATTCAGTTTGAAGGAAGTTGGTTCTGGGACACCACTGGTTAAGGAGGAAAGTCAGCTGGGTGCTTTCTCTGCTTCTCTGAGCTAGAATGCTCTCACCCTAGCATCTGGCTCCTGAGTCTTCATTGGTAAAATTGAACAGTTGAAATTTTGTTAAAAGCAACACCACCACCATCGTGTGCCCCAATTTCTCTATGTTTTAGGGTGACATAATATGGAATAAGAAACATTTTACCTGGAAAACACCAATAGCTTTTTTACATCTGTGGCAACAATTGCTAAATAGAAAAGGACAGTAGATGTCCTCTTTCTGATGTCACACCAAGACTAATGTACATGAAATGCAGAGACATGTATTTCAACTTGGAGACATCACAGGACAGTGATGCTGGGTCCACCTTCTCCTTAGGGTTTTCCAGAAGAGAAGCATCCTGGAGGGAGGAGGAATACACAACTCACCTTCACCGTCCTAGGTCAATTCACCTTCTCTTTTAGAAAACTCTGATTTAACAAAAACAAAAAGCAAACAAAAATTAAATAAAACAAACAAACAAACAAAAAAGTGAATGTTCTCTTTCTTCCTCACCAAGCAATCTTTAGTCTTTTAGAAGCTGTCCTTCTTTAAAGACCTGTGTGCAGTCCTCCCTCCCTTCCCTAATTTCCTCTCCTGTCTATCTTCTTTCCTGATGTGGTCCAGAATTCCTGGAAGGCTGAAACCAGAAGCCATTAGCATCTAACAATGCTGATAGTAGGAAGCCCTGTAATGACACATCTTGGCTGCTGTGTGTTACAAAGAGTTTCTAAATACTGGCCCACTTTAGTGAGCTATATCTCCTGGGGCAGAGCTCCCCAGTTTGTGCTTTTGTTCCATTCCACAAATACTTCTGCTGGGACTAAACCTTGGACAGATGTCTGGGAGCCAATCTCATGAGGTACAGTGATTATTCATAGCCATCGTAGGGATACATGTTTCTCTTTCCCCACCTCTTTCACACAATGAATTCTAACCAAACATTTTTACTGTGGTAATCCTTTAATCTCATAAACAAGCCTGTCTTAGTTACTGTTGCTGTGAGAAGACACCATGTACAAGGTGATTCTTATAAAAGAAAGCATTTAATTGGGTGGGGCCTTGCTTACAATTTAGAGGGTTAGTCTATAATCATCAGAAAGTGAGATCATGAAGGCAGACACAGTCCTGAGTGGTAAAAATGCTGAGAAAAAGAAGCAGAGAGCTTTTTACATGCTCATTCATAGGTAGCAGGCAGAGACTGAGAACCTAAGCTTGGTTTTTGAAACCCCAAAGCCCACAGTGACATACCTCCTCCAACAAGGCCACACTTACTCCTACAAGGCCACACCTCCGAATTCTTCTAATCCTTCTCAAACAGTTCCAATCTAAGCACTCAAATATCTGAGCCTCTGGAGGCCATTCAAACCATCAAAATGCCATAAAGGAATATAAAGCCTTGTTCTAAATTACAAACCTATCACCCAAGACAATATTCACATTGCAGCTATATCATTATCTTACTTTATATTATAGATATAATATTACATATCACAGATAGTGTTGAAAACACCTTGTGAGACAAACGTTTACAAATGCTGATGCTCATTCATTTTCCATGTGAGAAAACCCAACCCCGAGCATCTCAAGAGGCCAAGAAATTCACAGGGTTAGGTTATTTCAAAGTGACCAATTCTCCATGATTTAAGCCATGGCTCAATCCAAAAGGTTCAAAACGTCCTAAATCTCACTATTTCTTAGCTTCACTTTTCACATTTTTTTTAACTAAAATAATGTTATGTACTAGTGTGAGTGTGTATGGAGATGGGAATACACATGATGTCCAGAGAGCAACCTTGTAGAGTCAGTTGTCTCCTTCCACCTTTATGTGTGTTCTAGTGACCAAAGTCGGGTGGTCAGGCTTGTCCTATGGCAACTGCAGTGGTTGCCGTCTCATCCTTGGATGGTTGAGTTCTCCAGGTAGTTCATGGTATAGTCACCATGTTCAGCTGTACATATTTTTGATGACTCTCCAATAAAATATGAGCTGTTGCTACAAAAAGGAGTGGTGTGTATAGTCAACAGTAATGACTGCCCTCCCAAGGATGTGGTGATCATATGGAAACTGTATCTTCGAATTCCAGGAATTTGCTAAACTAAAACTAAACCAGGAGTTTCAATTTTTTTTGTTTTTAGTGAGTTTCACTACAGACACTTTCCAAAGTGAAGAAACATCATGGTCCATCCTAGGAAAGCCAAGGCACAATCACTATCTTCTCTTTTTCTCTTGTGTCCTTGTTTTCATATTCAATCTCAATCAATCAAATAGTAAAAAAAAAAAAAAAAAAAGACTAAAATAAAAGTGATTTCAAAATAGTATTAAGTACTAAATAGTATTAAATAGAGTCAACATATTAAATATTACCTGATTGTGTGTGACTCTTTAAACTTTCTTCTTTCGTTATTCTTTTGTTTTTTATTCTTGTATATTTCTCTGTGTCTGTGTCTGTGTCTGTGTGTGTGTGTGTGTGTGTGTGTGTGTGTGTGTGCCTGTGTCTGTGTGTGTGTGTGTACCTGCCTGTTTCATTGCACACATGCAGAGGAGTGAGATCAGGAGTCAAATCTCTCCTTCCACCATATATATCCCAGGGATTCAGGTCAGATCAGGGTCCATAGCAAATATTTCACCCATTGGCTGCCTCACTGGCTTTTCTTTCAGCCCTTAGATGAAGAGACTTTTTCTACTTAAGTGCTATAGTATGGCTCTACATACCCCATGGACTCCATAGAAGATGGTAGAACCTTTAAAAGGAGGAGTCTAATGGAAGTCACTGCAGGTATACCCTTGAAGGAAATGCTATAGGCTCCACCTGCAGAGTCCTGCATGGCCATGCAGAAGGGACAGTGTGACACAGTTCCTACCCCTGGAGGAGAGTGAGCAGGGTATGGGCCTTCACAAATATCTAAAGCCTGTTTGTATGATAGTGTATATAAATTTTACTTTATGTTCCTCCTTTGGGAGATGTTTCTACCTGCCAAGATTAATGACTCCATGGTAATTAGAAAGAGCAAGAATCCAGGAGGCCAGGGTGTGTCTAATGTCCCTCAGCAAAGATGATAAATGCTGCCACCTTCGGGACAGCTCTTAAGGCGGTGGAAATGAACTCTGAAAATATGAGTTCAAAAATATATAAACAGGATTTCTCAATTATGCAAAATATAAGGATTCAATATGAATTATATGAGGGGCTTCACAGATCTAAAAGAACAAAGGCAGCTGCACCATGAGCCAGCTTGTCAGAAAAATATCAAGGAAGGAGATAAAGAGATTTGGAGAGTGGTGATCCCAGGGCAGGATCCCACCCAGCTAAGTTTATTGTTTGTGAGGACAAAAACAGGTAGATTCAGGAGTTCAAGGTCAGCCTGGGACAGAGCAAGTTTAGGCCCAGGGGTGGTGGTAGTAATGATCTCAATGAGATCCTACCCAGCTAGGTGATTTTCTGTGCTTACAAAGGCAGGCGGATCTCTGAATTCATTTGCCATGTTAAAAAACAACAACAACAAAAAACAATGTACCTGCTGTCTTCTTCTAAGTATCAAGGAGTGAGGCCATAAAATGCTAATTCATGGGATAATCAAAAGGGAACCTGGGTAAATGATTGAACTTATATGTAAATAAAAGACTGGGCTTTGATCTGCAAGAAAGAACTACCAAGAGAGAACTGCTTGGAGAGTGAGAACAGATCTTTTAGAATTTTTCTAACAGGATTTCTGATCTTGGTCAGAAAACCCACGAATTATCTTGTTTCCTTTAAGTTGCCCTGATTGTTTTATCAGAGTGGTGAAAAGTCAACCAATACACGGTGTTGTTAGAAATGTCTCCAAGTTCAAATCACAGCAGCTAGAGGTGCGTGGTAAACATCACACATTAAAGAAATGCCTACCATAAACTTGAACACTTAAAATTATACAGCACATAAGAAAATGAGGGTGCACCCACTATATATTTAAAAAATAAAATAAAACCTCTTACCATTCAGGGAAGGATAGACAGTCATTTGTACACATAAGAGACACTACTTGAGTGGCCAAGTTATGGGCAGAGAAATAGTCCACTTTATTAGTTACCAGCAAAATGCAAATTGAAGCTACTACCCAATTGTTGAAAAATAACAAGTGTTGGGGAGCATGTGTAGCAACCCAGACTTCTCATTCAAGATTGGTGTGAGTGTAAACTAGCAATCATTTGGAAAGCTATTTGGCAGTCCTGTTAACATCAGCACATGACACAGAACTGTCACTCCCAGATCTATCTCCAAGCAATATGATCAGGAATGTTCATTAGAAGCCTGATTTGTCATGGTCCAAAAAAAAAAAAAAAAAAAAAACTGTCCAAATAGTAGGATATGTCCATAATTTGAGATACAGTTGTTCATTTTAATGGCCTGCAGCACAATGAACAAACAATAATCACAAGTAGCAACAAGACTGTCTCACACACATCAAGTTAAAGGAAGGAAACCAGATCCACGAATACATGGATCATACGTCGTATCATTCCACTTACATAGAAGTCCAAACCTGGTTGAATCCATCTTTGCTCTTAAAGGCTGGTAACCATGGGGGCGTGGGGGGCGGGGGGAGGAGGCCGTGACTACAGTTCAAAAGCAGGAGTTGACCACGGGCTGTCTCTTTGCTTTGGATGCTGGCTGTACAAAAACGTATTATGTTGCTGACCTAGAGGGAGCTGGGACCTGAATGCATTTCTTTAAAGATATATTATACTCTCAAGGTTTAAAATCAGGGGAGGGATCAGCGGAGTGTTCTGTCTCTCCTTCCTTCCCTTCTCTCGGCAACTCCCTGGCAGTTTTATTAAGTTGCCTTTCTGTGTGGAAATACTTATTCTGTTTTAATGAGTCGTGGGTGGTTGATATGATCTCTTGATAAATGGTTTATACAAGGTTTTAAGAGGTGCAATGCAAATGTCAGTATTAAGCAGCCAGGGCATAGCACAATCTTTTCTCACAGGGATCGTGTAAATGAATCAAAGGGGTTTTTTGGGTTTTTTGGTTTTGTTTTTGTTTTTGTTTTGCTGTGGGTTTTTTTCTTTTCTGGTGATGGTGGTGTAGTTTTTTGTTGTTGTTTTTGTTGTTGTTGGCTTTGGAGTCCCCCCCTCCCCATGCCCCGACCCCAGCTAAAGGAACAAAAGTTGGAGCATGTTTACTAAGCTTTATCTGTATAGAAGAACATCCGGAAGCATTCCTAACGTCAGGCTACGGGCTGATTCCTGTGAAGGGTCGCGATCAGTCCGTATTTTAAAAAGGAATCAGCTAGAGCGTCCACTGTTGGTCCTGAAGCCACTTCTGAAATAACAAAGCAACTCAGATACTTGTGGTCCTTGCTTACGCCAGATCTGTCTCCTAGGCAATACAATGACTAATGGTCAGGTTTAAATAAGACTCTCCACATGGAGGTCTCAACTCCAGCTTCCTCTGTGTGATCCCACGAGTCTGACTCAGCCTTTGCTCCCCTTCCTCTGAAAATAAGTATAGAAAATTGAAAATGAATGAAGTGATGGGTGAACTTTCATGAAAAGATAAAACAGTGAGGGTAAGTTGTTATCTTCTAAGGGTTTCATACAAGAAAGGCGATTCACATTCATGTCAAATACCAGGAAAATAAATGTCCTAACCTGTCTCGTTGAATATAATGATTGGTGTCTCTCAGAAGCTGCCGTGCTCTATCTTCCTGACATGCCAGGGAGACCCCCACTTTCTCAAAGTGAAACTCTTGTGGCATAGGTTTTTTGTTTTTTTTTTTCATATTTCTCAGTGAATCTAGGGTTCACTTTCAAAATGAATCAAACACTGAAGGTTTTCAGCTCATGCTCTGAGGAGCTCTGTGGTTAGTTGAGTAGGGACAAGAAAGGCGCTCTGGTTTGGGGCGGGGGTTGGGTCTTGTTCTGTGTATTTGTTTGTTTTTGGAGCTGGGGGGGTGGATATAGCTCAGTGGTAGAGTGATTAATCATCATGTATGATGTCCTGGGTTCAAACTCCATGGTGAGGAGAGACAGACAGACAGACAGACAGACAGAGACAGAGACAGACTGACTGACTGACAGATACAGAGACAGACAGACAGACAGACTGACAGAGACAGAGAGAGACAGAGAGATGGAGAGAGAGACAGAGAGACAGAGACAGAGAGAGAGTCAGAGAGAGAGAGAGAATTGATTTCTGACCCTCCAACACCAGGATGACACAAAAGTTAACTTCCACCTGCATTTTATTTGAGGGGAAAAATTAACCATTTGAAGAAAAAAAAAGAGCATGTTTAATAAATAACTCATCTTCTGGTCCAATTATCCTTGAAACTACAAGTCTTGCCTCCGAGGAAATGGAGCCCGGCAGACTGAGTTCCGTCAAATCCCATGGCTACTCAAACGTGAGACTAGAAATGAGATATTTTTCTCTGACCCTGGCCTGAATGAACTTTCTAAACTCCCACGTGCCCGTCTGGCACCTACAGTGTGGCAGTTGGACACCTCAAGTCTGAAATTATTTCATGCTTATTTCTACAGCCTTTCTAGGTTCTTATACCTTCTGTGGCTAAAGCCCTTGATGCCAGAAACCATCTGCATTCTAATAAGTCAAAGCATGCTACATGAAGTAATGTGAATAATAGAATCAAAGATAAACCATCAAGAGTCTACCTCCTGTCTATTCCAAAGTGCTATTTGCAAATGGAGAAAGGAAATCACCAGCTAAAAACATTAAATTGGTTACAATCTGGAATCATTTAACAGAGTTAAAACTGCCATGGGAACTGACTAGCTGATTTTGAAGATAATATAAGCTTCTTTGAATTTATATGTCAATGTCTTTTGAAATAAGATATACATTTTAAATACCTATGTAATTAGATACTAGCTTTAAATTTTTTTGTGAATGCTGGTTTAGTTTCTAAAAGAAATCTATTGTGATTAATTTATGTAGCTAGTTTGGTAGCCAAAGGGTTAATGACAGATAGGAACCTCTATTTTTAGCTGCTACTAGAGACAGGCTGACATTGGATCTAAAAATAGCACTATCTTTCCGCACCGTTTTTAACCCTGCTGAGAGAGACTCACGCCTATCCAGATTAAGGGTAAGCTTAAATAGCTCATCTTCAGTCAAAACCATGGCAACCAGTACACAATCCGAATCTATCATCTCGACCGGTAGCCCTTAAGATTCTTTAATCACAAGACAGGAAATCTGTTGCATTTGGATGCCATGTAAGGGTAGGCTAATATTGCAGGATATTCAACCATCTGCTGTTATTTAGAAAAGAAAACACATTTATGATGGTATAAATTTTACTGTTAAGAAGAGATTAGAGCCATTTTATTATTTATTTACTCGTTTATTTGTTTATCTATGCAACTGTCTTATTTCATAAAAGGAACCAAGGTATTTTTAGAGCTTTCAAAGGAGAGGTAGAGAAAGTGAGAAGTACTAGGGTTCAACTTTGTAGTTATGACTACATAACCATTTGATTGTCCGGTTAAATAATAAAAACCAAGTAAACTTCTGCACAGTGGTAGTGCCCAAGTAATACTTCTAAATTAGGAAACTCAAAAGCATTTTTATTTTCCTTTTATTTCAGATGGAAATAGTCTTGAGTGGTTCTTTTATGATTACAAAATCAATATATACCCAGAAAGATAAGCCACGTATTTTAGAGGCATACAAAGATAGCTTTTTTTTTAAATCAACCTAAATCATTCACGGGCTATTGATAAAGTTGTGATATCATCATTCTGGCATCCGTCTGTACACACAACATATGCATGTTTGTAATCACTGTTACATACATGAGACCACTCTGTGCAGTATTTACCCACTCTGCTTCACTAGGAACATGTTTCTGCTATAATCCCTTGCATGCTGAGACCATAACTCATTTAACTAGCCTCCTACTTGGGAATATTTAAGGTGTTTCTAGACTTTTGTTATTATGAACACCACCACAATGAAGAGTATATTACATATATTATTGTATTACAGGTCAGTACCTCGTATGTTAAATTCCCAGATGTGAAAAAATGTAAAGGAAAAAGATGTATGTGTTGAAGCTTTGGTTCAACCTCATCCAGATTGAACCCTACAAAGGTTGAGCCAATCTCTATCAAACAGGTATGGGCATAAAGTTCTTCACATCTTTACCAACGGTAAGATAGACATCATATCTATATCTTTTTAATCCCTTTGTATCTAATAGATTAAATGTCACTAAATTTTGTTCGTATCAGACTTCCCCTAGAAAATTCCTAACTCCAAAAAAAGAGAGGAGTGTAATTAAGTTCAATGAGAGAGCTTGCCTAGAGGAATTTCATAGGCTAGTCCAATTTGAACATTCTACAGTTCTACAAAATGCTCTTCATCAACTTCTTAGGCATGGATAACAAGCAAGGTACAAGAGGAAGGGGATGAATTTGAGCATCTAGTGAGTACAAAGACAGTTCTCATTTTAAGTTCCTTTTATAGAGGAAAACATGGGACTCAGAACAGTTTATGTGCAGATTCAGAACAGGTTGATCTGACTCAGAAGCCAATATCTTACCAATACCATACCACACTTTAGCCCACTGCGATCCTTGTTTTCCGGAATGTACAGCCTACTCTTTGGCAGGGTTAGGGTTTGTAGAATGACCACCGTCATATAAAAAGTAATTCCAGCCAGTTATGATGGCATACTCCTTTAATTCCAGCACTCGGGAGGCAGAGGCATGTGAGCTCAAGGCCAGCATGGTGTATATATCCAACAGTCCAGCAAACTAGCAATCCAGCAACCAGGCAATAGCAAGCACAACAGCAATGGGGGCAGTTGCAAGGGGAGCAGTAACCACCATGGGCCCTCTGGGGGCTCTCCCATTTATACCCTCTCCAGAGTTAAACTATCTGCAGCTGGCAAAAATCACGCCCTGCTAGTGCACGAGGCAAATCATAGTCATCTGTTAGGAAGCAGCCTCTTATCCCACACCTGAAATTAAAACAAAAGCACTGGGTTTTTTAAAGAAACCCAAATTCTCAGTTCAGCCACTCACCCTCTCATCCACTCATGCCTTCCCTACCATGATGGGCTGTGTTCTTGTGAACCATGAGACCAAATAAAGCCTTCTCCCATAAGCTGCTTTTTGTCAGGCATCTAGTCATAGCAATGGAAAAACAGCTAAGACACTGCCTTCCTTACACATAGTAGACACACAGTATTGTCCATGCTCCTCCCAATATTCCTGTCTCTGTAGCTGAGAAGAGAAGTTTCCCATTGTGGACAAAGTAACATCAACGTACTATACTATGTGATACTATCCACTTAACTAGCAAGCTCTGAGCCACAGAATTTTACATATGCCAGAACTAAGAACCCTCTACTGAGCCGGGCGTGGTGGCGCACGCCTTTAATCCCAGCACTCGGGAGGCAGAGGCAGGCGGATTTCTGAGTTCGAGGCCAGCCTGGTCTACAAAGTGAGTTCCAAGACAGAGAAACCCTGTCTCAAAAAGCCAAAAAAAAAAAAAAAAAAAAAAAAAAAAACCAAAACCCTCTACTGTTCAAGTCTGGCCAGGCTGAAGCTACAAATCCTAAGAAATAGATCATGTTTCCCAGCTACAGCAACACACTGGATACCAAAGTACAATTGAGGCAAATGGTATTTTTCAAGTTCTTTTTACCCTTCTATCCAACCTGATTAAATTATAGCATTTATTCATTCATGTGTGTGTGTGTGTGTGTGTGTGTGTGTGTGTGTGTGTGTGTGTAAGCACACATATGCCACAGCACAGGCATGGAAGTCAGAGACCAATTAGTGGGAGTTGGTCCATTCTTCCACTGTGTGGGTCCTGGAGATGAAACACAGATCATCAGGTTTGGCCAAAAGTGCCTTTGCCTGCAGAGCCACCTCATCAGCTCTGATTACATTCTGGCATGTTTCATCTTTGACTTTCTCTCTCTGACGCTTTGAGTATGTTTCAATTTCATGGAGATGATGAACACCATCAGTATTTTCATTAATCACAACATATTAAGGCTGCTTTAACAAAATACCCCTAGGAAGCGAATTAATAATAAACTTATTACTCACCATCCTGAAGGCTGAGATGTCCAGCATCAAGGTGTCGGCAAAACAATGACCAGTAAAGGTCCACTTCCTGGATCATAGATTGAAGCAGGATTCTGTCTTTTGTTGCATCTTCACAGGGTGGGGGACACCTCATATATGAGGACATTGCTCTCATGACCTGGCCATCTCTCAGTGGCTCCCCTCTTACAGCCATCACACTGGGCATTAGGGTTGAATGCATGAATTTTGGAAAAACAGAAATATTTAAATGGTAGCAATGAGTAATTCACATTTTCCATAGCTTCAGGTCCTAATCTAGTTTAGCTAATGAGTTCTTAGAACTAACACACAGGACCAAGAAGCTATCAAGTTCTGACTGGCTACTTTCACTTGTGACCCATTAAGTCCAAATGTTGGTGTTGGTGTGTGTCTACAATGTTCCAGGACTTTGATTTTACATAAACACTCTTGTCTAATGCATGTCTGATATTGCAAATAGTATGCAGTAGCTTTTTCAATTTAATTTTATAAATATATGAAGTCCAATATGAAAAACAATTTCAGTGTTTATAATCTAATGGTTTCTGAAGGTAAAATATTCTCCAAAAAAAAAGAAAGGAAAGAAGGAAAAAGAAAAGAAATACCATTCCATTTTAAAATGCATGAAAATCTTACTTAAGAAATAAAACCAGGTCACCTTTCTATGACTTGTCTATGCTTTGACTTGTCTATGCTTGTCTTTCTTTGACTTGTAGCCCTATGCTTTGATTAAGATGGGAAAATATTGATTTGAATAAATACCTGTGGATTTTCCAGGGCCTAGACTATGACACACTAGACTAGACTAGATTACAGATTACCTCCCTGTGAGGTTTCTTTCTTTGTTGTTTAGTTATCCAAATATTTTTCATCAATATATTTTGATCATGGTCTCCCCTCCCACAGCTTCTCTGGCCCTTCCCCCACCCACCCACCCAATTTACCTTTTGTTCCTCTCCCTCTCTTAACCTCCCCATCTCTAGTTCTCACACATTCCTTCAAAAACTACAAAAAAAGGAAAGTAAAAACAAACAAACAAACAAACAAAAAAACCAGAGAAGACTAAAAAAATGAATGACTCCAAGAAAACAGTATCTTCCAGACACAATAGGACATATGGACTCCCAGACACTGTGGAGCACACACAAGACCTGCACAGAATCAAGCCAGATGGAGTCATAACATTGAGAGCAAAGTGGACAGAGGTTCCCACCCTTATCCAAGAAGCTACTTGCAACTGATACCTGGTGGCAAAGAGAAAAAATCCATTTTCTCCTATGAAATGTGTCATTGGGTATATCAACCACACCCCAGGGTAGGCCCTATGTCCAGGAGTAGCTGCCAACACAAAACTAACTCCATGTTTCTTTGTTGGTTTTCTTGTTGGTTTGTTTGTTTTGTTCTGATGTTTCTGAGGTTAGTTTCTATATAACTCATGCTCTTCTTTCTGTTTCTCCATCTCTTTTATTCCAAACCAAAAACTCAACAACGCAGGGTGTGACAAGATCCCACCAAGCTCAGACTATAGTCTCATTGTCTTAGGGTTTTAATGCTGTGAACAGACACCACGACCAAAGTGACTCTTAAAGAGAACATTTCATTGGGGCTGGCTTACAGGTGCAGAGGTTCAGTCCGTTATCATGGCAGGAACATGGCAGAGTCCAGGCAGGCATGGTGCAGGAGGAACTGAGAGTTCTACATCATCATCTGGAGGCTGCTAATAGAATACTGACTTCCAGGAAGCTAGAATGAGGATGTTAAGACCACAACTACAGTGACACACCTACTCCAACAAGGCCACACCTCCTAAGGCCACACCCTGGTCCAAGCATATATAAACTATCACACTAGTATAGGCAGAACAGGATGAATGCTGAATGTATTCTGGCTTGATTTGGCTTAAAGAGATCATTTCCAAGACACAGTTAGGATCTGTGCTTGTGGTATTGGAGATGCATCGTGACAGCTGGGGCTTACTGGCAAAAGCACAGCTTTCCTTCCTTTTGTGCCTATCATTCCTGTGCATTTGTCACCAGTAATTTGCTCATGCAAAGAGCAAAGCACAGGACACCACAGGGTACCAGGCAAGAGGTGAGAGATGCTCTCTGAAGATGCTGAGAGGAAGGACCAGCTGTGGCTGTCAGGAATCCTATTTTAAGTTGTTGCTTCTATGCTGATGCCTAGAGTTCAGGCTGTTTCTATAACTGCTGTCCTGTTTGGCCATCAATATATGTGCAGATAATCAAACCATAGCCTCTTCTTCCTTTTCCCACTGCTGAACTCTATTCTCCAGCAACCCCTGAGTTTATGGAATAAATGTAGAATGTCACAGGACACTTTTAGGCTTGGTACATGCAAATCTCCAGGGCAGTCCTTGCTACCACTTACACCAACTGGGTCTCCATGCCAAAGTCATGTATAAAAAACTGAGGGGCCTCCGTATGCCAGGTCCTTGGAAGACTATGCAAAGCTCACTTGGGCCACCCTAACACCCATATTGATTTAAATTTACATAAAGAAAATTAATGTTGATGGATAGTGGCAGGGAAATGGGAAGGTTTGTTGAGTTATCCAGTACTGACTACTATAGCATGCAAGAGCCCAGGTTATAGATTTTGGGGAAGATTACCATAGCAATGAACTGTCCTTTATGTAATGTCCTATCAGAAGGCACATGATGTCAACATGACATATGATCAGTGATAAGTTATATATAGATAGATTGACTTAGTTATGATTTTCTGCTGTGAACAGATACCATGGCCAAGGCAACTCTTATAAGGAACAATGTTTAATTGGGACTGGCTTCCAGGTTCAGTGGTTCAGTCCATTATCATCAAAGCTGGAGCAAGGCAGTGTCCAGGCAGGCATGGTTCAGGAGGAGGTGAGAGTTATACATTCTACATCCTGATCTGAAGGCCACTAGGAGAAGACTAACTTCCAGACAACTAGGAGGATGGTCTCAAAGACCACTCCTACACACACAGTGACACACTTCCTCCAACAAGGCCAAACCTCCTAGTGCCACTCCCTGGGCCAAGCATATTCAAACCACCACATTCTACTCCCTGGCCCCCATAGGCTTATTCAAACATCTAAGTCTGTGAAGTCCATGTAAGCCATACCTAGCCATAGCATAATACAAAATACACTAGTCCAACTTCAAAAGTCCCATAGTCTATAACAGTCTCAACAGTGTTAAAAGTCCAAACCTGGGTGACTCGTACACATTACCAAGTACGCTTGCAGCATGAGGTACCACCTTTGTTATCTCTGGAACACAGCTTCTTTGTGCTCTCAGAAAAGCACTTTGCAGAAGATTTCACCTCGGTGATGTTTGCCTCTTCTTAATCACCACTAATTTCTTAGCTCCAGCTAACGAGCATCAATTGTCCCAGTAGTCCCTTCTGTTCTGAACTCTAAAGCCAGAACCACGTGGCCAAAGCTGATGAATTCTGCTGATTTCTAGGTCTGAATGGCCCCTTAGTTCTATTACATTAGTACCAGATTTCTGTTTTCTAACTCCTTCACTGCCCAAGCTTGGCTGTCCTGGAACTTGTTCTGTGGATTGACCTTGAACTCAGAGATCTGCATGGCTTTGTCTCCTGAATGGGGTTAAAGGTGTATACTACCATGCCTGGGCCTGAGCTTTTCCTGGCCACTATGCTTCAAGATCCAAATCAAAAACCTGTGTCTTCCAGCCTCAAGATCTGGATCATAGGTATGCTCCCCATTTCTGGATTAAAAGTCCAAATGAAAACAATAACCGGGTAATAATGCCTAACATGATATAATTATCCCTTGTTCAATTGCAAACACATACCCAATAAGCTTAGCTGAGTGGAGTCTTGCCCTGAGGTCACCAGTCCCTTAATTCTATAACCTTGAACACAGGATTGAGCTTCATTTTACATCCTGCTGTCCCTTAATTGGTTAAACCATATATTTTGCATTTTTTCCTTTGCTATGCTTGATCAAAATGTTGTTCATGAGAGTAAAACTAAAGGACGAAGTCTATGCTGGGCATTTCTGAGACTTCCTTTGTCAATGCAATTAATCTGAGTTTCTTCACCTTAGCCTCAGGCAGACTTTTCAGACAAGGGCAAGAAGTAGAAACGCTCTTCACCAAAACTTCCTAAGAACAGTCTCAGGGCAAATACAAAATATTCCTTTCCTTTGAATTCTCGAGGGCGAGGCTTCCCCAGTTCAAATCACCCTCAGCACCAATGTATTCCATATTCTTACTAGAATGGCCCATCAAGGTTCACCTAAAACATTCCACTGCTTTCCAAATCCAAAATTCCAAAAATCAACATTCCTCTGCACAAAAACACGGTCAAGCCTATCACAGCAATACCCCACTCCTAGTACCAACTTGTGTCTTTGTTAGGGTTTTACTGCTGTGAACAGACACCATGTCCAAGGCAACTCTTATAAAAGAGAACATTTAATTGGGGCTGGCTTACAGGTTCAGAGATTCAGTCCATTATCATCAAGGCAGAAGCATGGCGGTGTCCAGGCAGGGATGGTGCTGGAGCGGGTGAGAGTTCTACATCCTACATCCTGATCTGAAGGTTGCTAGGAGAAGACTGACTTCCAGGCAGCTAGGAGGATGGTCTCAAAGTCCACCCCCTCAATGACACATTTCCTCCAACAAGGCACACCCTGTGTACATATAACAACATATGTATACATATATGTGTACATATAACAACATATGTATACATATCTTTATATGTATACATAGTGAGTTTCAGGCCATCCTAGGCTAAGTGACAGGCTGGTCTTAAGTGTCTCTGTGTATCTAAGACTTCTAATCCTTATTCCACCCAACACCATGGCTGGTTTATATAGTTTAACGATTAAATCAGGATTTTGTGAATGCTAAGTAAGCTATATTCCCAGCACTTTGGGTTAAAGTTCTATCTTCAAGATTTCTGCATTACAAAGCTATCTTTCTGACTCCCTTATCTACTATTTTTATGTATTCTTTGGTGAGCTGTATATCCAGATAATTTCCCCTTTGTGAAGTATTTTACCAACTGACCCATCCCCCAGCCTTTGCCTAATTAGCCCTGTTATCAGCATGTTGAATTATCTAGACACTGCCTTCTGCTGGTAGCAATGCCAGTGACTTAGTGCCTATTATCCTAATGGGTTTATGTCAATATGGTTTATGGCCACCCCTTCAGGCTTGTGTAATTTCTGTTTTAGACGAAAGAACACTAAGTTAAGATACGAGGATTTTTGTTTATAATAATTTAATGGCAGTGATATTGGCATCAGATTAAAAACAACAACAACAACAACTTATGGCCATGATGCAATATGCCCCCTCCAGCCCCTGCTCAAAAGGAGCACCAAACAGATTATTCTACTTCCTTACCCTTAAACTCTTCATTTGTAAAAAACTGCAGTCTACACCATGTGGGTGTTTGAATGTGCTTTAAGACCATGAGTAATTTTCTAAGAATAAAATATCACTGAACTCATCACAGTAAACCTGCCAGCTTCCATACAGCAGCTTCGGCTCATGCTCTAAGATAACTCAATATTTTAGAGATCGGGACTTTGTCAGAATACTATGAAAGGCTGTGCTTTAAATAAAACCAATTCTTCATGGATCTAAAGAACTAAAATCACATCTTATTGGACATAACATTTCACTTTAAAGGTTAGGAACCTGGGGCCCAGAGGAGTGCTGTGGTCAAGTAAAACATCCAGCAAAGACCATTACTGCCCAAAGAAACCAATCTTGTAACTCTTCCACATTGTTGCCAAAACCTCAGAATTGTTAGCGTAAGTATTCTGGGTAACTCCAAGATCAAAGAATACAATTGTCTAATAAATGTGAATGTTGCTTTGGTCTAGAGATCAAGTTCTATATCATTCCATCCCAAATGAAAATGGCAAAGGATAAGAATAAATCTATTGTTAAACTGTCAGCCGAATCGAGGTAGGCACACTGCACTGATTTCGAACTCCAAGTGGTCCATATATTTGATTCATAGGAAGATCTACTTCAGTGGTGCAGTCTGAACAATACAAAAAGCCTGACAATGATTGACAAGAATTGTGTATAACTTTGAGTAATGGAAAACCCAGATGTCTAGTTATTTCTTACCAAAGTCAAAAGCAAGGAGACTTCCTAATTGATTTAAAACACCATAATGTCAGGGACTTGGACGCTCTCTAGCTTTTTACTCTGTTGAGTTTTAGCCTCTTATGGTTTAAGATACTGTTCTAAGCCCTACCTTTGAAACTATATTCCAGACAGGAGAAAATAAAGAGGGAAGATACATCCCTTTTGTAAAGGACACGCCTCTGGTATTGCACACAGCTCTTCTATTTTATGTATTAACCAGCACTTTGTCCTCTGTACATTCATCCTAGAAGCAATGGAGAAGGAGAAATGTCATTTGGAATCTATTCGTCTTAGCAGAGAACTGGGAAGGCTGCATAAGGGAAATAGGTACCTGGAGCAAGTAATGGTCTCCGTAAGTCATCAAAGAACCTCCATCTTCTCCCCTCAGTTGTTTAGAAAAGGTTGCAGGCTGGAGAGATGGCTCAGTGGTTAAGAACATGTCCTGTTCCTCCAAGAGGTCCTGAGTTCAGTTCCCAGCAACCACATGGTGGCTCACAACCATCTGTAATGGCATCTGGTGCCCTCTTCTGGTGTGTCTGAAGGTAGCTACAGTATACTCATATAAATACAATAAATCTTAAAAACTAAACTGAACCCCCACACATACAAAAAGATATGAAACTGAGTAAAGAAAAAGGAAGGTGTTGCTTTTGATGGAGATATTTCTTATTAGTAAAAGTTACTTATTCCTCCCCTCTCTCACACACATCTCTCTGCCCCTCCACACACCCACCCATATGATCAAGAAGAGGATTTTCTTCTTAGAAACCAAGGAAGGTATCCCCTGAGGGAGCACCCATTGGTGTATTTGAGTCTAAAGAAGGGAGCTTGTGCTTCCACTCCCTGATTGCATGTCTATATTAGTAAGTTCATCTGCCTACCTACCTCCATGGGGATCCAGGCAGAGGGGAAACATGATAAAGAGATAAGGCATGGTTGGGGTGCTCAGCCAGATTTTTTTTTCCTTTTGTGCACCCTTCTTCTAATTCCAGTTGCCAAGGAGTGTGGGCAAGGTTCACACACCTTCAGGTCCACGGCCTCCAGTATAGCCAGGGACGTGAACAGAAGGGTAAAAGGGCAAGTGCATTGCAGCAGTGGGGACAATGGTGGCAGATGTGCTTCATTTTGGAATTAAGTCTTATAACACTGTGACTAGAAAGGCCACTTGGGGTGCAACTGCCACCATGTTACCAGAATTATTAGGACCAGAGCCTGCGGTCTGGCAGCCATAACAAGCCAGACTTACCCACCTATCCTTAGTAAGCCAGTTCTTTTTTTTTAATTGGGTATTTATTTCATTTACATTTCCAATGCTATCCCAAAAGTCCCCCACACGCTCCCCCACCCACTCCCCCACCCACCCACTCCCACTTCTTGGCCCTTGCATTCTCCTGTACTGAGGCATATAAAGTCTGCATGACCAATGGGCCTCTCTTTCCACTGATGGCCAACCAGGCCATCTTCTGATACATATGCAGCTAGAGACACGAGCTCTGGGGGGGGGGGGTTACTGGTTAGTTCATATTGTTGTTCCACCTATAGGATTGCAGATCCCCCCAGCTCCCTGGGTACTTCCTCCAGCTCCTCCATTGGGGGCCCTGTGATCCATCCAATAGCTGACTAGGAGCCTCCACTTCTGTGTTTGCTAGGCTCCAGCATAGTCTCACAAAAGACAGCTCTATCTGGGTCCTTTCAGCAAAATCTTGCTAGTGTATGCAATGGTGTCAGCGTTTGGAGGCTGATTATGGGATGGATCTCTGGGTATGGCAGCCTCTAGCTGGTCCATCCTTTTGTCTCAGCTCCAAACTCTGTCTCTGTAGCTCCTTCCATGGGTGCCTTGCTCCCAATTCCAAGAAGGGGCAAAGTATGAACCAAATTAACAGTGAGATTAGAAAATGGAGATTTATTCAGTGTGGCCACAAAGAGTTGTGTCTAGCTTCCAGGTCTGTCTTCAGGGTCCTGACCGAAGGGATGGGTTTAAGAAGGCCAGAAGTGTGTATAGCTTGGCAGGGTGTGTGGTCCCACTCATAACTGGCTGGGCCCTTCCTCTCCTGCAAAGTGGTCTAACAAACTGTGAGCACTATGTTAACTCTCTTTCAGGGAAACAAGTTCCCTCTCTGGCTAGCACCAGGCTTCAGCCTTTTCCTTCTCCCAATATGAGATTCCTGGAAGATACACCCAGCCCATGAGGTACCTAGTTTCAGTAGACTGATAGTCAAAGGTGGGGGCTCAAATGTCTCCTTAGACCATTGCTATGCCTGTCAGTACAGTACAATGGAGAGTATGCTGTAGCCATTACTCGTTCACACTGAGCACATAGACAATAACAGTGTCAACTACCCAGGAGGAAATGAGGCAAGCAAGGAGCTGGGCCTTTCCTTTTTTTCTCCTCCTTGCCTTAGCACCAGAGCAACAAGCACAGGAGGAGAAAGGGGCACATGAAAACAAATTCTCCTCTCTCCAACAAGTGCCTCTGGAGTTGTGGTGGTTTCAATGAAAATGGCCCCCATAGGCTCATAGGGAGTGGCACTTGTAGCCCTGTTGGAGGAAGCTTGTCAACTGGAGGTAGACTTTGCGGTTTCAGATTCTCAAGCCAGACCCAGTGGCACTCTCTCTTCCTGCTGCCTGGGGATCTGGATGAAGAACTCTCTGCTACTTCTCAAGCACTGTATCTGCTTGCACGCTGCCATGCTTCCCGCCATGATGATAATGGATCTCTGAACTGTAAGCCAGCTCCAATTAAATGTTTCCTTATAAGAGTTGTCATGGTCATAGTGTCTCTTCCTGGAAAAAACAAAATAAAACAAAACAAATTTAAAAAAACAAACAAACAAACAAACAAACAAACAAAAAACACTGAGTAAAACCAGAAAGTCCCAGATGCCAGAAAGCAAGAGGCTCCCAGGATCCAAAACAAAACAAATTAAAAAAAACAAAAACAAAAAAACAAACAAACAAACAAAAAAACACTGAGTAAAACCAGAAAGTCCCAGATGCCAGAAAGCAAGAGGCTCCCAGGATCCAACGTAGCTGAAATACCCAACAAACTAGAGAGAGAACCTGTAGAGACTGAGTCCGGAGGTTAGGCCCTGTCCTCAGTTTAGGGATGGGGCCATCCACCCATCTCAAAAACTTCAAGCCAGAATCACTCCTGTCTAAAGGAAACACAGGGACAAATTGTGGAGTAGAGACTGACTGAAGGAAAGGCCATCCAGAGACTGCCCTACCACCAAACCCAGACACTATTGCTAATGCCAAAAAATGCTTGCTGACAGGAGCCTGATATAAATGTTTCCTGAGAGGCTCTGACAGAGTCTGACCAATACAGATGTGAATGCTTGCAGCCAACCATCAGACTGAGCATGGGGTCCCCAATGGATAAGTTGGAGGAAGGACCAAAGAAGCTGAAGGGGTTTGCAACCCCATAGGAAGAACAACAATATTAACCAAGCAGACCCCCCCCCAGAGCTCCCAGGGACTAAACCACCAACCAAAGAGTACACATGGGGGACCTATTGCTCCAGCTGCATATGTAGCAGAGGATGGCCTTGTCAGACATCAGTGGGAGGAGAGACCCTTGGTCCTGTGAAGGCTGGCTGGATGCCTCAGTATAGGGCCATGCTAGGGCAGTGAGGCAGAAGTGGGTGGGTGGGTGAGGGAGCACCCTCATAGAAGCAGGGGAGAGGGGGATGGGATTATGGGGGTTGCAGAGGGGAAACCGGGAAAGAGGATAACATTTGAAATGTAAGTAAATAAAATAACCAATTAAAAAAAAAACCCTGCTGGCTAAGGCACGCCCTAAGTATACATACTACCACTGAGCTATGTCCCCCCAGATGCTCAAGTGTACTATAATTTTTAAAGCAATTATGCTTCAAAATTAATCAAGGGAAAAGTGGTAATTATCCTAAATAAGCACAAGAAAAACTAAATTATCCTCTGAAATCCTATCTGCCCGAGCCTGAGCTTGGAGCTTTAATAGCAGGGGAGATGAGAGAGAAGCCTTGAAGATGTATTAATATCAAATGCTGACTTGTGCCTTCATGCAGGGAGGACCCAAAGAACTGCCAAGAGGCTTGCTTTCTCACAGGTGGGACTCAAAAGTCATGTGATGCTGTGACTGAGCAATAGCGTACCAAGTAACAAAACCTTACGCAAGAGAAATGGCGCTCTGGGATGTAACAGAGCAGCCAGCGAATGCCCGCCTCCAACAGCCTCCAACAGCTAGCTTTTACAACAACTTGAGAAAATTTACACTAGACATGATGCTATTAAAAGATGTCTTAGAGCATGACATACTACCTATATATTAAATGCTTTCTCGAGACTCTTATTGCTAGTGGCAGCAATAAATATATTAGCTCATAAAACTGGCAGGGCCAGAGGCATAACTCACTCAGCTAGAGGTATAGTTGAGGAGGGGTAAAATAATGTGTTTAAGGCTGTCTCCTCTTCCTCCTCTTCTTTCACATCCTCTTCCTCATTCCCCCTTCTCCTTCTCCTCCCTCTTTCCCACACAGAGCAAGGTAGCTGTCAGTAGCCCAGAACTCACAGCTCCTAGTTATAAAGAGAAGCTTCAGTGGGTAGCACCAGCAGTTATGTGCCGAGAAGGACGTGGATACTCTGGGGAAGTGGGATGCTTGCCTCTAGGGTCCTGAATGCACCCCAGTTCCTGTAGCCAGCTAGCTGGGAGTGCTCTGCTAGACCAAGGACACTGCCCCTTCCTGTGATAATCAATGGATAGAAAACAAGAAGGGCCTGGGAAGGACAGAAGGGGGAGCCCATATCAAAAGGATCCGAGATGGATTTCCTATTGGAAGCGAAGGAGGAAGACGCTCTTCAGACAAACAGCGTAAGTGCTCACAACAAACACCTTTCCTGTACTCAGCCAACTGTAAAAGAACCTCGAAGGTCACTTCATAATAAAAAATTTAAATATGAACAGGAAATGTGTTTTGCATGGCCCTTGTTGCCAGGGCAACAGACACTGTAAAGCTTGTTTCTCAGTGCATGCCACTTCCTCATGTACTACAGACCACACACACACACTCCTTAGCACTAAGAGTGTTCTCTGAACACCAGTGTCCACTCCTCCTAAATTGTGTGTGTGCATGTGTATGTGAATATGGGTGCTTGGGGAAGCCAGAAGAGGCCTTCCAATCCCTTAGAACTAGATTTACATGCAGTTGTATTCTGTCTGACTTGGGTGCTGGAAACCAGACTCAGGTCTTCCGCAAGAGCAGCAAGTGCCCTTCACCACAGAGTCCTCTCTCCAGCCCCTAAATCTTCCCTCTTTAAAGAGCAGCATGCGTTATTCTCTGACATGACATGGGGCACCATTGAGTCCAGTTTCTCTCCCTCCCTTAAGTTGATTCCTTTGCCCTTGACCTAAAATGACTGCCACTTGCCTTAAGATGAAGAACAATTATTTCACCCTGGAAAAATATGCTCGCTTATTTATTTATTTATTTATTTATTTATTTATTTATTTATTGGAAAGGCAAGGAAAAGTAACATCATTTATTTATTCATTCATTTATCCATTTATCCATTTATCTATTTATTTATTTATTTATTTATTTATTTATTTATTTATTTATTTATGGGAAAGGCAAGAAAAAGTAACATCAATGGCTTCCATAAACTGAAAAACTGCCACGTATTACTTCTGTAATAATTATGCACTAGGCACATGGTCTTTAGATCACGTTTCCCTCAGAACGTGATGGGATTCTCTCTGATTCTCTTACATGCTCTCCGGTCATTCAGAGCTTTTAGCTGCTTCAAACGGATCATCAGGAGTTGGATTCCTTCAGAGATCCTGCCAAGTGGCAAGTGGCAGTCTACAACCATTAAGCGTAGACTGGAATCAACTTACTTTGAACCAGGCTCTGCTGCTATTGGCTCCACGTGCTTAATGAAGGACCTGGTTTCTTCACCTGTAAAACACCATTATGCCCGTGAGACTGGCAGAAGGGACAGCACATATTCATGGTTTACAGAGAGCTTGGCTGTCACAGTTTCCCTCTCCTGACGCTGACCCTGGTTGAAGACTCAAGTGCAATAATTCATGAGAAAAGTAATCTCACTAGGTGTCCAGCAGGGTATAGAAGTGAGACAGAGAAGAGAAGGAAGCCAAAGGAGAGGGGTTTTCTATTGAGTAAGTTACCACTGTCAGCAGATAGGATTCCATTCATCAGGGACCTCAGTCAACAGGAAAGAGCAGAGTGTATCCTTGCCAGGGTGTGAGGGAGCTCTGCAGTTTAGCCTCGTCTGTGTAGTTCTTGTCCGAAGACTGTTAGAGCCTTAGCTAGTTAGTTCCTTGGCCCTCTGCCAGGCCCCAGAGGCCAGGTCTTTAGGCCAGGCACGGTGGCACACATATTTAACCCCGGTGTTTGGGAGGCAGAGGCAGAAGGATCTCTGTGAGTCTGGTGCCAGACTGGTCTACACAGTAAGTTCCAGGGCTAGTCAATCCTACATAGTAAGATTCTGTTTCCAAATGAAAAAATGTTACTTTAAATTATATTTTATCTCATTTATCAATGACAGTTTTAAGACTGGTTTGTCTAAGGTGAAACACTTAAGCAACCTCACCTTCTCCATTTTGTGTGAACATGAGGATTTATAAACATCACTTTTCTACTATTTGGGTAGCATGTGCTAAGGGAGGAAGCATGATTAATCAAGACCCTGGGATCCTTTGTCTCGCTGCCCATTCCCTGACTTAGTAAGCACTAAATCAGGAGCCAGGGAAACAGGTCTGTAGGATCATAATTTATCTTCTCCAGGATCCTTTTGATTTAGTGTTTGCTGGCTTCCTCCTAGCCCCTCCAAAAGCTTCTTTAAAAAATGAAATTATGGACTGGAGAGATGGCTTGGTGGTTAAGAGTGCTCTTCCAGAGGATCCAGGTTCAGTTCCCAGCAATGGTGTTGTTTCACAACCAGCAATAACCCACCCAGGGGGCCTCTTCTGACTTCCATGTGTAGAAGGCATGAATGTGATATGCATGTATAAATATATATGTTATACATATAACATATATATTCAGTAAAACAAATCCATACACATAAAAATAAACCTTAGAGAAGACAGGGTTTTTTTAAAGATTTATTTATTTATTTTATGTGTATGAGTACACTGTAGCTGTACAGGTGGTTGTGAGCCTTCATGTGGTTGTTGGGAATTGAATTTAGGACCTCTGCTCTCTCCGGTCAACCCCACTCACTCTCTGCTTGCTCCGGCCCAAAGATTTACTTATTATTATAAATAAGCACACTGTAGCTGTCTTCAGACACACCAGAAGATGGCTTCAGATCTCATTACAGATGGTTGTGAGCCACCATGTGGTTGCTGGGATTTGAACTCAGGACCTTCGGATGAGCAATTGGTGATCTTACCTGCTGAGTCATTTCACCAGCCCAAAAAGACAATTTCATACTGTTGGATAATTTAGATTTTGCTTTAAAACACAAAGCATTAAGAATACTAATTGTTTTTTAAGATTTATTTATTTATTTATTTAATGTATATGAGTACACTGTAGCTGTGCAGATGGTTGTGAGCCATTATGTGGTTGCTGGGAATTGAGGATCTCTTGCTCCAGCCCAAAGATTTATTTATTATTATATATAAGTACACTGTAGCTGTCTTCAGACACACCAGAATAGCGTGCCAGATCTCATTACAGATCGTTGTGAGCCACCATGTGGTTGCTGGGATTTGAACTCAGGACCTTCGGAAAAGGGCGTCAGATCTCATTACAGATGGTTGTGAGTCAGTGCTCTTAACTGCTGAGCCAGCTCTCCAGCCTCAAGAATGCTAATTGTTTACAGAAAAAGAGTTTACAGCAAGGCAAGAGAGAAAATAAGCTGAGTCAAATAAGAGACAGAATGATGTCTGAGGGGTCAAGGGTCACGCTCACCTCCACTCTCTAAGCTTGTTTGCTTAACCATTCTAAAGGAGTTACTTCTAAGCAAATTGTTACATTTGGATATAAAATGGCCATAGGTCCCATAGGCTCATGTGTTTGATCAGCTAACTGATCTCCTCCTGGGGACACTGTTTTGGGAAGGTTGCATAAACTTTTGAACATGGAACCTTGCTGGCAAACAGAACCACAGAACAGGACTTACGTGTTATAGCCTGGTCTAGTTCCACAGAACAGGACTCGTGCATTATAGCCCGTCCAGTTCCAGCCCAAAAGTTCCCATCGACGGGGCTGCAAGCTGCCAGGAACCTCACCATGCTTTTCTCGCTGTGATAGACTGCACCTCTCAACACATGAGCCAGAATAAGCCCTTCTTCCCTTAACTTGCTCCTTGGAAGATATTTGGCTCAAGTGAATGAGAAACATAATCTCTAAATTCTTTTCTTAAGTGGAATTGTCTGGCTAGATGAACAACTTGGTTGTAACTTTTGTTTTCCTCTTTGTGTGTGTGTGTGTTGTTGTTGTTGTTGTTACGATCTGTTCTCAGGGGCAGTGCCATCTATCTATAAACAGAGAATGAATGCCTTCAGTACAAATAATTGGATCCTTAGGCTGGGTATCCTTCTAACTCATTGTGACAGTTGATCGGCAGTAGAAGAGTATATAAAACGTCCCTAGGCTATAAGAACACGTTGCCTAGTAACCAACAAATGAGTGAGTTATCTTCATAGAGACTTGTTCTCTTAATTGAATGAAAATTTTTGAAGAGCACAGCTGGGAAGAAACAAAGACAGAGGACTGTGACAATTATCAGTGGACCTGATGTTGAAATCTTGGCAGCCTTCACCAAAAGGTCAAAATGTGAATAAATCTGGTAACATGAAGCCAGCCAAGCTGCCTACTGAAATACAGTCTTGTGCACTTGTCAAACACAGGGGCAATAAAACTGGATTGTGGGAATAAGCATATTAAAATGTGTAGGGAGGGATGGAGAGGAGGCTCAGCAGTTAGGAGTATCAGCTATGGGTCTCAGAGGACCCATATGGTGGCTCATAGCTATCTGTAACTCCAGTTCCAGGGCATCCAACATCATCCCCTTCTGGCCTGAACAGACACTGAACTTACCCAGTGCACAGACATACACATAAAATAAAAGTAAAACTATTTTAAAGTGCAATCTAAGCACTATGGCAGTGTTTCTTAACCGTCCTAATGCTGCGTTAATATAGGCCCTCATGTTGTGGTGACACCCCACACACACACACACACACAAACCATAAAATTATTTCATTGCTACTGCATAACTGTTATTTTGCTACTGTTATCAATTGTAATGTAAACACCAGCTCTTCAGGGTATCTGATATTCAATCCCCATGAATTATTTTTTTGATGCCCGCAAAGGGGTCACAACCCACAGGTTGAGAACCGCTGCAATGTGTAGTGGGTTGAATCTATAATCTATAATCTATAATCTCAGAACTCAACCCAAAAAAAATATCATGAGCTAAAAGCCAATTTGGAGAAACCATGTCTCAAAACAAATAAACAAAAACTAAGGGCTAGGTAGATATTAGCAATAGAGAGCTTGCTTGTCTAGAAAACATAAGACCCTGAAGTACAATGTTCAATATCTAATACCACAAAACTACATAAAACCCTATGTGGCTCATAAGAGTGGTCAGGGACAAGAGTCTGTTTATGTTCGGGGATCAGTGTTCTCTCTTGCTTAAGATAAGTCAGAATGATCACTTGAGGTCAGTAGATCTTATTATCCCTGTTTGTATACCTGTATTCCCATTAGACACATATCACTTCATAAAGAATTATAGACATTCCTACTGTCTCTTGCTTTAAACAATAAAATTAAGAAAAATCAAATTATAGGTTGACAATGATGGAGATTGTTTTTTATCCACTGGGGACTTTTAGATCATAGCAAAAGCTTCCCCTGCCCTTGAAAGAGAAGCTCTCGTTCTGCCTTTAACTATAACTGAAACAACCCAACCCAAGAGTCATTTCTTACAGTGTTTGCACCTTACAGTCCCTGGGTAAGAGGCCTGTGGGTTAATATTGCTTGCACGTCGTCGTTGCTGATTTTTCTCACTCGGATGGCGCTTAAGCCTTTCCTAAAGCCCCCTCTAGTGACAAGCAGAGAATTAATCCATTTCAGATCAATAGCCACACACTTTAAACGTACATTGTGTCGATTGCCTTTTAAATGAATCACATTGAGAAATGGCTTAAAGGGGGTGGGGGAGCTCAGATTCCCTAGAAGTTTTCAGTCACTGAAACGTAAAGGACTTTGTACAGAACTGAGGCCACACAAAGCACCCACACATCTTTTCATTCTAAATGTTTGAGGACACACAGCGTGCTCATGTATCTTTTCATTCTATATGGTTTTACTTGGCCCTGATGGATAATCCAAAAAGAGTCCATGATTTTCCTTCTTTTTGTCCTTTAGAACCTTCAGGATTAAGATATGTTAGTAGAGGGGCTGGAGAGATGGCTCAGTGGCTGAGAACACTGGCTGCTCCTCCAGAGGAACTGGGTTCAAATTTCAGCACCCACAAGGCGACTCACAACCATCTAAAACGTCAGTCCCAAGGGATCTGAAGCCTTCTGGCCTCCATGGACACCAGGCATGCACATGGTGCACAGACAGACAAGCAAAATACTCATTCACATTAGAAGAAAAAAAAAAACACTAAAACTAAATAACAAAAAACCTTCATGGTCAGGAGAGAAAGCTCAGCAGGCAAAGACACTTGCCACCAAGCCTGATAGCCCAACAGTGGGAGGAGAAAACTGGCCCTCTAACTCCAACACACATGCTGTGATATGTGTGCACATACATACATACATATATACATATGCAAACATAAATAAATACAGTGTGATTTAAAATGTTAAATGTCATAATAATATTTTATAATAACTCAATAAAAGCAATGATAGAGCTTTGACCTTTTGTCTCTTGTGTCACTTTTCTGCATTCAGTGGATAATTTTCACTGACACTTCTAGGCACGTCCAGAGGTAAGCACCATTTTAGGAGCATTCTGTACTGTGAAATGTACTAGCTACAAAATAGAAATTAAGTGTACAATAATAAAGCATTAAAATATAACGAACACAGACTACATGTTTTATAAGGTTAGATGGTACATATTGTTTATACATAATTGTTTTTATTTATATTACCACCCCAGAGGCTTAGAAATTATACAACTCGAGAGATCTAATTAAACCATTAAAATAAGAGAAGAGCAGGCTGGGGAGTTGATTGGCTCAGTAGTTAGAAGCATGTCTTGCTCTTACAAAGGGTTGGAGTTCGAGCCCAGTACGCACACGGTGTCCCACAACTGCCTACAACTCTAGTTCTAGGAGACTCAAGTCCTCATCTGGACTCTGAGGACACACACAAGTGCAGTCACACACACACACAAATAAAAAAATAAAAGCAGAAAATTTAAAGCCACTCTATTCTCAATAGAGAGAAGACATAAGATAAAAAGTGGCCTAAGACAATATCAAAACGAAATCCAAATCATAATTTTGAGCATCTTTTCAACACATACACAATGAAACCATTGTCCTTCACTGGACAATTTACTCAAGAGGATCATATTTTTCTTTCCTAAACATGGATGTGTCAATTTCTGAATATGAATAACAGCAATCTATTACTGAAGTAATTTCTGAATGTGGAAAAGATCCAGCAAAGGGTCTTCAGAATCATGTCTCCTTCCCAGAGGTCAACATAACTAGTACTGATCCCAAGTGAAAAGGTCTCTTGGGAGCTTAACCCCGCAATAATTTATACCAGCTATGTATGTGCCTGTGGTCAAGACTTGGATTGTCTCTGAGAAAAGGTGTTGTCTCTTGTTCACACACAGAGAGTAAAACCCAAGGACAAGTTAAATTTCACTTGCAGTAATATATTCATTGCAGAACTGGAAATTAACTGACCCTGTTGCGTTCATTCTTGAAAGGACAGAACAACATTGAGGCTTTAAAGAGAAACACCAAACCGAGGATGGTTCTCAGAGAGAGTCAAACACCAGGCACTGCTAACTTCAAGGCCTTCTCCCGTCTCCTGCCCTCTCCCAACCAGGCAGCCTCTTTCCTACTTCAAAGTAGAGTATGCTTTTTCTTTCATTGGAACTAGGTTTTTCCATACAATATATTCTGATTACAGTTTCCTCGCCATTACTCCTCCCAGTTCTTCCTTGCCTCCTCTCCCATCCAGATTCACATAGACTTTTGGTCTCTTGTTGGAAAACAGGCATCTAAAGAATAATAGTAAAATACAATAAAACAGCTGGGCATGGTGGCGCACGCCTTTAATCCCAGCACTCGGGAGGCAGAGGCAGGTGGATTTCTGAGTTCAAGGCCAGCCTGGTCTACAAAGTGAGTTCCAGGACAGCCAGGGCTATACAGAGAAACCCTGTCTCAAAAAAACCAAATAAATAAATAAATAAATAAACGAACAAATGAGAATAATACAAAAACAAGAAAAATAGACAAAGAAAAACCATAATAATAAAAAATACATGTAGAGACATACATGTTCACACACACAGGAATTCCATATTTTAAAAAAAATACCCACAAAAATGGAAGCCATAATATATACCCAAAGGACCCAGAGCAGAATATTTTTATCTGCTTTGATAAGAGGAGCTCGCATCTCTTTCTAGTGACCCAAATTGTTGTGTTGCCTTCTTCAGTTTGCCCTCTAAATTTCAGCTCTCGTCCAACTCAGCAAATGCTTACTGGAGACTGATTATGCACAGCATTACAAGCAAGGTGAATTTTTAAGTTGCTAATGGTGTAATAAATGCCTTAGGGAATCTTAGAATTTTAAGTAACAATGAGTAGGAATAAAATTTTCTGCTTTCTACATACTATCCAATTCTGTCTTTTAAAAAAGATTTTATTTTTAACTGAGTATGTGTGGGTGTACACACATCAGTGAAGGAGTCATTGGAGGCCAAAGGTATCAGATGCCCTGAAGCTGAAGTTAATTGTGAGCTGCTGGATGTGGTAGCTGGGAACTGAGCTTGGGTCCTCTGCAGGAGCAGTAGATGTTCTTGACCTCTGGGCCACAGCTGCAATCTCCCTTGGTCCCCTTACTCTGCATCATCCAAACTATTGTTGGAGACATAGAATCATCGTATTTCAAGTCCAATTTTCTCTCCTCCCTATGTCTTAACATACCACTATTCTGAGCATTGTCAGAACTTGGATTCTGGTTTGTTTTTGTTTTTTGTTTTTTTTCTAGTAAAATTCTTTTTTTTATTTTAAACAAATTTTTATTAAATATTTTCTTCATTTACCTTTCAAATGTTATCCCGAAAGTCCCCTATACCCTCCCCCTGCCCTCCTCCCCAATCCACCCTGTACTGGGGCATATCATCTTTGCAAGACCAAGGGCCTCTCCTCCCAATGATTGCCGACTAGACCATCTTCTGCTACATATGCAGCTAGAGACATGAGCTCTGAGGGTACTGGTTAGTTCATATTGTTGTTCCACCTATAGGGTTACAGACCCCTTTAGCTCCTTGGGAACTTTCTCTAGCTCCTGCATTGGGGGCCCTGTGTTCCATCCAATAGATGATTGTGAGCATCCACTTCTGTATTTGCCAGACACTGACATAGCCTCACAAGAGACAGCTATATCAGGGTCCTGTCAGTAAAATCTTGCTGGCATATGCAATAGTGTCTGCATTTGGTAGCTGATTATGGGATCGATCCCCGGGTAGGGCAGTCTCTGGATGGTCCTTCCTTCCTTCCTTCCTTCCTTCCTTCCTTCCTTCCTTCCTTCCTTCCTTCCTTCCATCTCAGCTCCAAACTTTGTCTCTGTAACTCCTTCCATGGGTATTTTGTTCCCCGTTCTAAGGAGGAACGAAGTATCTACACTTTGGTCTTTCTTCTTCTTGAGTTTTGTGTGTTTTGCAAATAGTATCTTGGGTATTCTAAGTTTCTAGGCTAATATCCACTTATCAGTGAGTGCATATCATGTATGTTCTTTTGTGATTGGGTTACCTCACTCAGGATGATGCCCTCCAGATCCATTTGCCTAAGAATCTCATAAATTCATTGTTTTTAATAGCTGAGTAGTACTCCTGGGTTTTTTTCCTCCTTTCATTGTTATAGGATTTCTGCTTTACTTTCCTTAAGCCTAGCTCTCTTCATATTTGGCTCTTCTGAAACAGAAGTCTTAGAAAAGAAAACCCTGACAACATGCAGAGTACCACATTTTCTTGGACAGGCAATGTCCATATCATAACACTTTTATATGCACGACTTCCAGCATCCCTTTCATTTACATAAACAGGGACCCGTGGCTCAGCCAGGCTTAAAATTTAATTCATGATCAAACTTGTAAGCTATCTTAGCTATCTTATTTCTATTGCTATGATAAAACACCTCCACCAAAAGCAACTTAGGGATAAAATGGTTTGTTTCAACTTACAATTTACAGTGTATCATGAAGGGAAGTCAGGACAGGAATTCAAGGCAGGAACCTAGAAGCTGACCCTGGAGGAACACTACTTACCAGCTTGCTCCTCAAGGCTTGCTCAATTTGCTTTTCTACACAATCCAAAGCCATATTACAAAATATTTTTTTTATTCAACTGATGTAGTTATATTCTTGGAGGCTAACTGCTAAATAAGCTCACCCTTGCTAGGTCTTTCTGAACTCCAGTTGACTGGTTTAACTCAGCTATTCTAGCTCAAACTCCTCCCTCACCAAGATGACTGATTCAAACTGGCTTCTCTCAGCTTCTCACTGAATTGCTCTGTTTGGCTTCAAACTAACTCTGGAAATTTATTCTAATCTTCTTGATCCTTCTCTGGCTTTACCTGCCTCTGTGGACCTGCACTGAACTGCATAAACTCACGAATGAACTCCAGTCCACTTCACCACACTCACTGCACTGACCCCAACTGACTGAATTCAACTACACTGACTCACTGACCTGCCCTTTCAAACATGCTCCTTCCTTCTGTAAACTAACCTTACTTTCATTGCTTGGGATTAAAGGTGTGTCTATTCCAGCCAGAGTAGCCGTGTTGCTGGATTGAAATTCCTCTATACGAGCTGCCTAGAGATAGCACTGTCCACAGAGTTCTATAAAGGAGCAGAACCCAACAGAATGACTCTGTGTGTGTGTGTGTGTGTGTGTGTGTGTGTGTGTGTGTGTGTACTTATTAAGTCAGCTTACAAATAGCAAACACAGCTGAATTACAGCTGAGAGGCTGAGAACTCAGTAGTTTCTTCATCCTTGAGTGCCTTTGTAGTCAGAGTAACCCCCCACCCCCACCCCATGGTGACCATCTCTCACTGGGGAGGCTGGCATAGTTGCTCTGTCCACAAGGCTGGATGCCTCAGCTGTCCTGATCTGGTGAAAAAAAAAAAAAACTGAAAGAGAGAGCTGCTGATCCTTAGATCCTGATAGAAAACTGAAAAGAACTGGTTCTGGTGTGGAAGGATTCAACCACAGCAGAAGAAGAAAGCAACTTGAAGAAAGGACAAGCCAGAAGCCAGAAGAGGTGAGCTATCTTCCTTTTCAGCCATGACCATTTACATCTGGACTGCTAGTAGACAATAACACCTTCAGTCAGAGTGGGTCTTCCAAATCATTTATTTATTTATTTATTTAATGCATATGAGTACACCATTGCTCTCTTCAGATATACCAGAAGAGGACATCAGATCCCATTACAGATGGTTGCGAGCCAACATCTCAGGACCTCTGGAAGAGCAGTCAGTACTCTTACCCGCTGAGCCATCTCCCCAGCCCCTTCCGAATCACTTAAGGCAATCAGGAAAGCCTCCCTATTCTGGAGGTTCTAACTTTCATTAGGGTGCCATAAAAATCAACCATAATATCTAGACGCTCAAAGTTCGCAAATCTGGCTCGGAATCCGGTATGCTTCCTGTGACTCCAGAGGTTCTCAGATGGGATGTAGTTTCCTCCTCAGGCAACCTTTGGCAATACCTAGTGACGTTTTTGGTTGCAATTAGGTTGCAATCAATGGGTTGTGGTCTTCTAGTGGGCAGAGCCCAGGAATACTGCTATATGATACCACAACAAGGACTTACCCATCCAGCCTAAAAGTTCAAGAACGGGTTGCTGAGAAGCCTAGCGGGACAGAATGCTTTCTGCACTCCCTCTACCCCGTTCTGATCTTATTTCCATGGATACACAATTAACTACTGCAAAAATGAACAACTCGCAGAAAGCAACGGAATGCATCCACCCTTTTCTCACTGCCTTCTTCCATTCAAAATGAACCGATCTTTGCTGCTTTAAAGATAAAGGGAGAGCGAGTGCAGGAGCTGAGGAACTCAGTAGGCAGAAAGGAAATTCACACTAATTGCAATGCTTACAATACAAACTTGGGGTTTGGGGGGGGGAGTAGCTGCAAGGTCTTGCTGTGTCAAGAGCGCTTGCGCTGCAAGCTTGGGGACTTGAGTTCGAATCACAGGCATCCAAGTTAAAAGTGGGTATGGTGGCAGAAGCAGATATGACTTGCTTTCCGGACAGTTCACTCTGGATAACTGCCAGGCTCCCAGAACAACAGATTGGGACCGGTGGCCATCCTCCCGCGGGCTGCTGGCACTTCCTGTAGGCGGGAGTGCTGTGGGCGGGGCGGGGCCTAGGAGCACACGTCCCTATGTTGTGACGTCATAATCTGTAGCCGCGGAGCCGGCCCTTAGCAACCGCCCTGACGACCGTCGCTGTGACCCTTTGCGCCCCCGCGGTCCTGGTCTTTTCCTTTTCACCTCCGCTGCGGGGGGGAGCTCAGCTTGATCCCAGTAAGAACCAAGGGGACACAACCGCGGAGGCCGCAGGAAGACTAAGCATGGATGGCAGCCGGAGAGGTAAGGGACTGCGCGGGTCCAGGCTGCCCATGGCCTTTAAGGTCGCCTGCCACCTCCTTCAGTGTCGCAGGGTAATGGCTGGAACTAGAAAGGCCCTGAGCTCAGGGCGACTCCGCATGCCCGGCTCTTTGATTTCCAGCCTGATCTTGAGTTTGTCGCCCTGACATCCATCCCCTGATCCTGGGACCCTGCAGCCTGTATCACTTGGGTATCTTCTAGGCGGAATACTAGCCTGGTCTTTGAAGTCTGACCTGAGCCCCAGATCAGGCCGGCTGCTTTCACAGAAACGACCCTCAGTTTCCTCATCTTGAATGTAGTGGGTAAATACCCATGCCACGGAGTTCTTGGGGATTAAGTGCAGATAATATACAGCAAGCTCGAGGTGCATTTTAAGTACATGAAATCTTCCACTCCCTCCCTCCCTCCTTCTCTCCCTCCCTCCAGAACTGACTCACCCAGAGCTGGTTATAATTCAGTGGCTCCAAGGTAGGAGCTGGGATACTGCATTTGTAATAAACTTCCAATGTGGCTGGTCGTTGGACTGAATGTTTAACAGCAAAAGACTACCCATAATAACAGTGTACACCTGAGTCAAGTGGGGTGTGTGAAGTAGTTTGTGACCTCTACCCATAAATCGTTGCAAATCAGTCTAGTCGAAGTATTCTTTCTTAAGACCGAAATAGGCAACACACCCACCCCCACTCACACAGAGGACTGGTGCTGTCTATTTAAACTGTACCTTTGAATCGACCTGCTAATGATTAATTAAACCTTGCTTTCATCTTGCATGCACCTTTATTCTACAATAATTGATCAAAATAAGTGTTTTGCTTAGCATACAAGGTCAGCGGGGAGGGTATTCAGACACCATCCCAACCTAAGCTCTAGAGACACACACACCAAATGCTGTTACGGTCTTCAGAAATGGTTACAAAATAAACTTGAAACCTTTGCAGTGTCCCACCCGTAACCCAACACTTGTTCACACACAAATCCTGTTAAATGGGTATTATTTATATTTTGAAATGAATAAAACAAAAGATTATAAATAATTCCCCTAGTGTCATGGTTGGTCACAGAACAAGCCCCAGACTAAGAAGCTAAAACCCTCAAGTTCTTTTACTTACATTTGTTTAGTAATAGACTTTGTGAGGTTTTGGTGTTTATTTTTAAATGAGGTGACAAATGTAAAAGGGTTTATACTTTTAGGTGACTTCAGTTTTAGCCCATAACACATATTAATAACATTGTTCCTGGTATAAATGTTATATTCGATAAGTATCTGGGCCAGTTTTTATATACTAAATTATAAGTAACCATTCATTTAGTTGAAGCTTCAATGCTTAATTTTAGTTTAAAGTAACCCATCTTAGATTTTATTAGTTCCCTCAGCTATTTCAGAATACTAGATACTAAAGATACCCAAGGAAAAACATTCCTCACTTCCTCACAGTAAGCAAATTCTTTTGTGAGGTCAGCCTTCAAGAGTGTGATACGGCAGAAAGCCATCAGCCTGAAGAACAGCTGGTCTTGTATCTAGTCTCTGATAGCAACTAGTGAGGTCTTGTATCTAGTCTCTGATAGCAACTAGTGAGGCGTCCTGCCAGTTACTTTGCCAAGCCTTAGTTTTTGAAAAATGGGGAGGTAGGCTTGATCACCTGTAAGGCTCTGTTTCCAGTGTCTGACGGGGGGGGGGGGGGGAGAAAGGGGAAAAAAATGAGACTATTGGTCCACCATTCATGGACAACCTGTCGGGACAGCCAACTGAGAAGAGCTTGGGAAAGGTTTTTTAATCTGTCATTCCCTTGGAAATACCTTTAAAAGTGACCTAGTCCTAAAATTGCAGAAATGTTGGGAAAGTCCTGAAACACCATTTTTTTTTCCTCAGTGAAGTTTCTTCTGATTGCTAATAAAATCAAATTGTCTAGGAAACCGAGCTGAAGAATTTGACTGCCCCACCAACACCACATCCATCTCATGCAGCAATTTTTAGTCTTAATTTAGACAAGACTGCTCTTTTTCTGGGCATTTAGCTTGAGACTGCTTTCAGATCATTCTGGGTCCAGTCAAGATATAGAACCTGTGCCTAAGTTATTTAAATGAGTAGAAAGGATTGTTAAACAGTCATAAAAGTAGCTATAAGTAATAATTACTACAGTATTACCTAACACTTGCATTGGCAAAAAAAAAAAAAAGTCATATCAAGAAACAGAAAAATGTCCGCATTGGAGGGAGCAATGCCTGAGAGAGGGCCCAGGTGAAATGACTTGTCTAGGCCTCACTGCAGCCCTGTGAGTTTTAACATGACATTTATCTGTTAGGAATGTTAGAAACCAGTGAGTGCATATCTTAATGTAAATAAATGAAGAAGAAACAACCAAAAAAAGCTGCCTGGGGATTACAGTATTCATGTTCTATACAGTAGTTATAACAACACTGAAATTCTGCTCCTTTTTAAATATCATTACCAAACACAATTAAATTGTGGAGAAAGAAATTATTTTGTGATGGTGTCTATGTAATTTTCTAATCCCATGAAGTCTGAAAGAACAGACACTATTTTTACATTCTTGGAATTCTCTTTAAATATAGTGTGTTTAGTTGGGTACATTGGTGTGTGCCTGTGATTCCAATTGCTTGGATGGCTGAGGCAGGATCACTTGAGTCCAGGAATTCAAGACCAGCCTTGGCCTGGGCAGTATAGTAAGACCTAATCTCAAAAGAAAATAATATAATAAATATAACTCAAAATATATATTATCTCAAAACAAAAATCCAATGTGTCAGTAGTGAACAAAATAAAATCATTATATATCAAGTGACATAAATGATCTATTGATCACTTCATCCAGTAAAAATAAAGTCTCAAAGTAAACCATTCTGAAAATAACTTAGTTTGAAAACAGTTCAGTGGAGAGCACTTGCCAGGCACAGATCCCCAATACATACAGTGCTTCACATAAAATAGTTTGTTTTCTTTAAAAAAAAAAAGGGGGAGGTGTGCACCTGTGTGTCGGTTGGGAGCTGAGGTCAAGTGTCTCCCCGGTGTTCTCCACCTTTATCTTTTAAGACAAGGCCTCCCACTATTGTATGTCTATTCTGTGATGAACTATCTCGATGGGTATTCCCCAACAGTGGGAGCTTAAAGGTCTACATGCAGCGTAGGCACTCTCTCACTGAGACTCTTTACAGGTAATTTTAGGTTGTGTCAAGTTACAACTAAAACTGGCAGTGCCTTTTGAAGCTCATTGGTTCAGCTACAGTAGTTTGTCACAGAGTGTCAGGGACCTATCTGTGCCCACCCTATCCCCTCCAAAGCTGGAGTAAAAGCATGTGCTGCCAGGCCTGGCTTTTTATGTGGATTCCAAACTCAGGTCTTTCCTTGGTGCGTATTTGACGGCCACTTTATCACCTGAGCCATCCTCCCAACCCTTATTTCCTTAAAAAAAAAAAAAAAAAAAAAAAAAAAAAAAAAGTTCAATCTGTGGTCATAGGATTTTTCCTATTAGATAAATTTTTGTTGGTAGTAACATAACAATGATTTTTTTTTTTTTGAGACAGGGTGTTATTATTTAGCCCTGGCTGGATTTGAACTTTTTATATAGACCAGTCTAGCCTGGAATTCAAAGATCTGCCTGCCTCTGCCTCTGAACTGCTGGGATTATAGGTATGCACCACCATGCCTAGCTGAATAGCAACTTTATTTAAAAATAAATGTGTTGGGCTGGTGAGATGGCTCAGTGGGTAAGAGCACCCGACTGCTCTTCCGAAAGTCCAGAGTTCAAATCCCAGCAACCACATGGTGGCTCACAACCATCCGCGACGAGATCTGGCGTCCTCTTCTGGAGTGTCTGAAGACAGCTACAGTGTACTTGCATATAATAAATAAATCTTTAAAAAAAAATAAAATAAATGTGTTATTTTTAAAATTCTATATTGTTTTTTATGAAAGTTGTGTTTCCCATGTCCTAATTTGTCTTTTTTTGTTGTTGAAAGTCAGAGCAACCTCTGTCCTCCCCAGATACAGCCCACCATGCCTGTTTACAGGACACCTGAGCACCAAGAGTAACGGTAAGTGAGCGACATACAGCTGAAGCCGTGTTAGAAACTCACTGTTCTCTGTGCTGGGCGGTCCGTGACCTGAGGACACAGCTCTCTTAAGAGACACTTGCCTGCACTTCATATCAGCAATTAGAACTAAATGTCGTAGGCATTCTTTGGACTCAGTTTGGGGGTCATAATGTCGAACTATTGTTGTGCCCTGATTGTGAACCTAGCTGCCCCTGCTTTCCCACCCTGCCACAACCAGGGGCTACTTTTGCCAGCACACGGTCTGGTTGAAAGCATGTCTGCCTTATTAAGTTGATGATTGTCAAGTGATAAAGGTGTCCAAAGTAAAATTTTAATATTAACCTAAAATAATTTTTGTAATTATAACTTAAATATTTTTGGCATTGGTTTTAGGAAAAACAATTTAAACCCATTGTTCTTATTTCTATGAAAAATATTTCATACTGTCCCCTCCAAATAAGAAAAAAAAATGATGAAATTTTTAATTATTTCATTTTATTTCTTTGTACCAAAGTGTATTCACAGAAACAGCTAGAAAAGCCTATTTAAAAAAATAAAACAAAAACAAAAACAAAAGCAAACAAAAACAAAAACAAAAAACAAGCAAACAAACAAACCTTTGAAGCAATATCTGGTGCTGCAAACCTGTAATACCAGTATCTGAAAGACTGAGGCAGGAGGATAGTAAGTTTATGGCATGCCTGGGCTGTAGCTTGAGATCAAGGCCATTCTGGGAACTTAATGAGAGCTTTTCTCAAAAAAAAAAAGTAAAAAGTGCTGGGGCTATATACCTCAGGGGTAGAGGGTTTGCATAGCTCCTAGGTTCAATCTTCTGGAGTGTATGCGCGGACACACACACACACACAAGCATGCACTTGCAGAGCTAATGCAGGCAGAGCACTTGTCAGCATGTAGCTGCATTGGTTCTTATCTCAGCAATGCCTCCTTTGCAGGAATATGACACAGATTTAATGCACAGCTCTGTCCTTCTATTAAATGGTGATAATAATGGCTAAAAAGAATTTTACTGGTAGAGAATGTGAGAATGCATGGCACGTGTCCGCCAGCCACCTCTTTGATAATAGCATGCTTGTATTCTGCGGAGTTTTCATGAATGGATTGATTTTGAAGTACTGAAGTACTGAAGGCTAGATCTAGGAGGGGAATCTGTTTCCTCGTAGAAGAATCTTTTCAAACCCTATATTCTATTTTACTGTTGAATTTTTTAAGTATATGCTCCTGTTATTTCTCAAAAATTTTCAGGGGCTGGGAAGGTAGCTCAGTGGATAAATAGATAAAGTACTTGCTGTGCAAATTTGAGAGTTGGATCCCCAAACCAATATAAACGCATGGTGGGAGTGGCAGCTCACCTGCCTGGGGAGATAGGGATGGGATGCCCAGAGCAAGCTGGCTAGTTAGACTAGCCTCATCGGCTGACCTGGCTTCAAATGAAAGATCCTACCTCACTAAATAAGATGGAGAATGACCAAGGAAGATTCCTGACACCTATACCTGTGTGCTCACTCACTGTTGTACACATACATGTACGCACACACATGTGACATACATAGGCATGCACATATACCACACACACATAAAAACATGTAAAAAGTGGTTTTAATGTTTAAGAATATGCCTCCATAGTGCTTTATGCTTATATATTGATGCTTAATGCTTCTAAGATTCACTTTAAACAATTTGAGAGAAGGTGGAAAAGTTCAATACATAGATTTAAAGCAGTCTGTGGATCTTGACTGCAGCTGTAAAGTCAGAGACTTACCTCTCTGTGACACTTACCGCACAGTCTCCATGGATAGTCTTGTGCTTTGGAACTTGTCTGATCTCTCAGGCTCAGTGGTTCATACATAATCAAGCAAATGATTGAAGATGTTTAATAATGAGATAAAGAGGTATAAAATAGTAATAATTTAAGAGTAGATTAACATTATTAATCTATTAGTAGATTATAGTTTAGATTATTTTAATAGATTATATTCTAGAATCTCTTTCCCAAACTCTCAAGCTTGTAAAACTTAACTCTTGAAGAGGCTGGAGCCCAGGTGATGAGTTGCTAGTCAGTGTTCCCAGGGCAAGACGACGACTGGACACAGAGCCATGACAGTGTGTGTATTCTCCGCCTCCTCCAGGGAAGTCCAGAACGGAACTGAGAATGACGTCAGTAACTGTATCTTTGATGTTTATGTTAAGTTTACATGTGTAATGATTAACTATGTTTTAATTTTTAGCTTTTTGCACTGACTCCTCTTCTCTCAGACTAACCACTCTCCAAATGGTCAAGAACCACATGGCTGTTCACTATAATAAAATCCTTTCAGCCAAAGGTAAACATGTGCAAATTTGAATTTCCTGTGCCCATGTAAACCCCAGCTTTACTTCTCATTATGATGAACCTGTGGCAAAGCGGTTTTTACATTATTTCAAAGGGGACTTGGATCTTAAAGTGGGATGCCAACTATTGATTATATCAATGGCAAAATTTATGTTAACAACATTTACAATTACATAATGCCTAGACAGCTCATTCAATGCATTTATTCTAATATTCTTTTGTTGTTAGAGATTGCTCATGTTTCTATTTGTGTTTAAAATTTTAGGTGTCTATATTGGGGCATGCTTGTGTGTGTGTGAGCAAGCAAGTATGTATTCAAGTGTGTATGCATGTGTGTGTATGCATATAGAAGCCAGAGGTCAACCTTAAGTGTCATTTGTCAGGAGCCATCCATTTTTTTAAGAGAGGGTCACTCACTGAGACCTTGAACTTGACATTTTAAGGCTAAACTACATAGGAGGCAGGCCCCAGAGATCCTCCTAACTCTGCCTCCCCAGGGCTGAGAGTACAAAAGTGTGCTGCCATGCCTGCATTTCACTAGTGACTGTGATGTCTTCCTAACACAAGATGTTACTATAAAGCCCAGGCTGACCTAACAGCAGTGTCCTTCCGCTTTGGGCACCTGAGGAACTGAATGCGCTGTGCTGCCGTTCTCAGCTGTATGCTGGTCTTAATATAATCTAACCTGCTCTCACTTAGGAAGTTACACAAAGAGGAGACTGGCTGCTATCCTTCCTTTATTATTGATTTTATTAAAAGATAACTTATGTAGAGTAAAATGCACTAGTTGTAAGTATATAGGGAAATACCTTGAAAATGTATATGTCTCTATAACCATGACAGTGTTGACAGTAAACAAGAGATCATTTAACTCTAGCATGTATGACCATCTTCCTGCCCCATGCTGTTGTTCAGTTCAGGAACAGAGAAGGGTGCATATATTTTAAATTGCTGCTAAGAAAAGGAGGGGTGTATTTTGTAGCATTTGGAAACAGTATGAGATTTGAATTTAGTGTCCATAAACACAGTCATGTTCATTCTTTTTCATACTGGCTGTAGCAGTCTTTGCACTGAAATGCAGAGTCAACTGGTTGAGACCGGCTGTATTACCTCAAAGAGCCAGAGATTTACCCTCTCTGATCCTGCGATAACAGTGTGCTGACCCCGGTATAGGACATTTCCAATATCCAAAAAGGTCCCCCTCATTTCTGAAGCTACCCATCTGTTCTCTGTTCCTACACTTTTGCCTTTTCTATAGAATAGAATAATATTTATACTTTCAGCCTGGCTTCTTTCAATGTACACAACACATTGAGGCACCCATGATGTGTTTATTGATATTTCTCCCTTAGTTTTTAGGTGGGTTGTAGGCAAACTGGAAAGCCAGCGCTGAGGATCCACCTACCTCCCCGTGGAGGTTCTGAGTGCACACCACCACATCTGGCTGTTTACATGGGTTTGGGGTTAGACCTCAGCCCTGTGCTTGCGCAAGTACTTTACCGACTGAGCCTTCTCCCCAGCCCTTAAATTTGTTTACTTTTGTTTATAAGTAGGATTCTAATTGATGGTGCATGTCTTTAATCCCAAGACTCAGGAGGTAGAGGGAGACAGATCTCTGAGTTACAGGTCAGGCTGATCCATGTAGTGAGTTCCAGGGGAGTCAGGGCTATGTAGACAGAATGTGTCTCCAAAAAAAAAAAAAAAGTATTCCATTTAATGAAGCTGTCATAATTGGTTGATTCACAGCTTGGAGAATATTTGGGTTGTTTTGACTCAGTCTGAGTTATTGGGAATCAAATGACTGTTTCGCATGGTAAATTTATTTTACTAGGAGCCATGGGTATGTTTATGGGTACGTTTAGCTTTGTGACGAGACCCTTTCCAGAGTGGCTGCTGGTTGTTTCCTTACGACTGCCCCCTCAGCAGCGCCTGCTGTTGCCAGGATAGAGCAGTGTCTCCTCTTTGTGAATACCTCCAAGGTTAAATATAAACTTTAATTTCACTAATTTATTTTACTAACTTTACCTAATTTTTATTTACTTTTGTGTGACTTGGATCTTGCTATGTAGTCTCAAGAGCTGAACTTTAAAATATTAGGTTATGTTTTAAATAATTGAAGAAAATAGTATATCGTGGCATTAAAATCATATAAAACCAAGCTCAATTTTCAGATACTTTAGGATTTGTATTTTAAACAGCGTGTTTAAGAGACCATTTTGTAATCTTAGGGTTTTCTGAATTTGTTTTCTTCTAGAAGCTTTTTGCTTGTGACTCTTCCTTTTAAGTCTGTGGTTCATTTTGAGTTTTGGTATATAGTATGAATAAAAGGTTACTGGTTTTTGCCTACTCAGATATTAAATTTCTGGTATCAATTACTGAAGAGTAATTCCCTATTGAATTACTTCAGCATCATTTGACCCAATGTATAAGTCTGTCTTGGGGTATAAATGTGCATATCTATATGTCTACCTTTCTGCCCGCAGCATCCTGCTTTGTTTTTGGAGCATCGAATTAGGTCTTGAAATAGGTATGGAGATGCTCCACTTTGTTGAAGTCTTTGCTTAATCGTGCTGGTGCACCATGATAAAGGCCTGGCATCAGCCACCAAAGCTCTGCTCATTCCTTGTTCAGTCTTGCCTATATTTTGTATTCAGTGGTTAAACTGCTATGTTTTCATGTTCACCAGTATTCTCTTCTACATTGTCCAATGAGCTGTTAATCCCACCTAGTATTTTTTATCTGCTATCTTATTTTTAATCTCTAGAAATACAATAATAAAGCAAAGAACTTCAAGTCTTCAGAGCATTTTGTGTTTATAAATTTAATGTTTCTCATTATTTATAAATATAAAGAATATTATTAAACATTTTTTTCTCTTTCAGCCGCAGTGGACTGCTCAATTCCAGTAAGTGTGAATACTAGCATCAAATGTAAGTAGTTTTTTTAACAAGATATCCCTTTAAAAATAGGTGAAGTAGACATAATTTGAGACTTGACATCCTAACTATTTCTAAGTGTCCATTTCAATGGCATTAAGTACTGTGTCTTTACAACATTGTGTTTACAACATTAAGTACTGTGTGTTGAGTCATCACTGCCATCCAGCTACCCTCGGCCACATGTGAGCCTGGGAACCACATGTCCACGTCTGCTTTATAAGTCCAGTTTCTCTCCAGTCCACTTTCCGTGAACTTTATGATTCTAAGTTCCTTGATTAAGGGAATTCTATAGTGTTTCCTCTGAGACCAGCACATTTTACTTGGTATAATGTTAACATCACTTATGCTGTAATGAATCAGAATCTTTTTTAGAAGTTTTTTATTGTCTGAGTTTGTATGATGTATATGTGAGCACATGAGCCATGGCATGCATGCAGAGGTCAAAGGACAGCTCTGTAGAGTTAGTTCCTCCTCCTAACTTTAACTGGGTCTACGACTCAAACTCAAATCACCAGACTTGTGTAGCAAGGCATTGCCCATGAGTCATCTCAGCAGCCCAAAGTCTTTCTTAAGGCTCAATAAAGTGATGTGTGCATGTGCCTCATTGTCATTAGCAGCTTCAGTTGTCTTCCATTGCTATGAGTAACAGTGAGGACACAGATTCAGAGGATATACCCAGAAGGGAGGTTTCTGTGCCACTAGTAACTCTCTCTGTGCTTTCTTGGAAACTGGCATGTTTTCTATGGCATCTGCACCGGTCACATGCAAGGCTTTCTGGTTTGGTTGCTTGGTTATCTTTTGTTTGGGGATTTAAAAAAAAAAATAATGGAATTGCTAAGAATGTAGGAAACAATAACAAAATGATAATAAATTTCAATTTATAAATGAGTTTTAAGCTGGCCAGTGGTGGTGCACACCTTTAATCCCAACACTCAGGAGACAGAGGCAAGCAGATCTGTGAGTTCAAGACTAGCCTTATCTACAGAGCATGTTCCAGGACAACCACAAAGAAGCCCTGTCTCAAACAAACAAAACAAAACAAAACAGGCAAGTGTGTACATATATATATATATAATGTATGTGTGTATGTGTATATATATATATATATATATATATATATATATATATATATATATATTGTGTGTGTGTGTGTTAAATATAAATAAATTAAACTTGCCAATCCAAAGATGTATAACAGCTGGTTCAATCTAAAAAGCAACAGGAAAAAAAGCGGCATGCTGTCTTAGGGGTCCTGGTGCTGTCTTAGGGGTCTTAGTGCAGATGTGAGGACACACTCTAAATGAAAGAATAAAGGGCAAAGACAGTGCACAGGGAGGAGAAACAAGAGAAATCAGCAGTGGTTGCCGTTAAAGGTTGGTAAAAACCTTTAAGTCAGAAGCTTTCTATAGAGAAAAAGATGGCCATGAAAAGGTACAATAGGAAGGTCTAGCAATTATATTCCAGAGCTCCTGAAATATAAAAAGCAATAGTAACAGAAAAATCTAAATCTCAAAACTGATAGCAATACAGTGATGGTAGGTCCCATATTCTACTTTCAGTAATGGCAAGAATATCCAAACAATATCAGTAAAGAAGCAGTTGAGGTGAATAACACAGTTAATGAAATGAACCTAACAAATATGCCAGACTTTCCACCAGGGTGTGATGCACATTTCCCTAAGAGCACATGGAACATTCCTGGAGTTTATCATATCAAGTTACAAATTTATCTTAGCATATTTCAGAAAATAAGAATCTTTTTAGCCAGAGTTTAATTAAAATAAAAATTAACAACAGAAGGTAATATTCACAAATTTGGAAACTAACTTTGAGTCCAAGGTAAAATAAAAAGAGAACTCTTGGTGGGATGTGTTGGTGCACACCTGTCACCCAGGAGGTGACACAGGGCCAGCCTGGGCTCCAGTGAGAAAATCTGCAAATGAAAACAAAAGCAAAAGTCCCAAACCTTAAAAAACAGCCACTCAGTAAGACTCAGCAGGGTCTGCACTAAGGTGCAGATGCCTGCACTATAGAGGACAAAGGACAGCAAATGACTTAAATGTAAGTCTTAGGAAACTGAAAACTAGTTCAGGCTGCAGCTCACTGGAACAGCACTTGCCTCACATAGAAGAGACCTCCTGTCAGCACAAAGAGGAAGTAGAAAACTAGAAAAGAAATTAACCCCCAGTTAGTGGACAGAAGGACATAAGAAAGATTAGAAAAGAGGGACAGAAAAACAACAGAATTAAAAAACAAAAACAAAAATAAAACAAATTGGTTTCCTGAAAATTGGCACTCTTAGCTAATCTTAGCTAGGCTGAAGAAAGAGAACAAAGACTCAAAGGAGAGAGAAAAAGTATTATGGACGTCTGTGAACAATTTACACTAACAATTGGATTGCCATGAAGAAAAGGATAGATTATAAGAAGCATACAGTCTAGCAAAACTGAACCAACAGTAGAAAACCTGAATAGACCATAAGGAAATGTAATCAGTAAGTTTGAAAAACCCTCAGTAAAGAAGAGCTGGGACCAAATGAGTTTCTATTCAGATTCCAAGATCTCCAGAGAAGGATGAAAACCAGCAAAGCCTAGAACTGCCAGAACAAGTGACTGCAGGCTGCTACAACCACTCTGGAAACTGTTTGGGGGTTCCTCAGAAAATCGGACCTAGAACTACCAGAGGATCCAGCAGTACTACTCCTGGGCATATATCCAGAAGATGCTCCAACTTGCAATAAGGGCACATGCTCCACTATGTTCACAGCAGCCTTATTTATAATAGCCAGAAGCTGGAAAGAACCCAGATGTCCCTCAACAGAGGAATGGATACAGAAAATGTGGTATATTTATACAATGGAGTATTACATAGCTGTTAAAACAATTTATGAAATTCTTAGACAAATGGATGAATCTGGAGGATATCATCCTTAGTGAGGTAACCCAATCACAAAAGAACACACATGATATCACAAAAGAACACACATGATATGCACTCACGGATAAGTGGATATTAGCCCAGAAGCTCAGAATACCGAAGATACAATTTGCAAAACTCATGAAACTCAAGAAGAAGGAAGACCAAAGTGTGGATACTTCAATCCTTCTTAGAAGTGGGAACAAAACACCCATGGAAGGAGTTACAGAGACAAAGTGTGGAGTAGAGACTGAAGGAATGACCATCCAGAAACTGCCCCACCTAGGAATCCATCCCTTAAACAACCACCAAACCCAGATTATTGCAGATGCCAATAAGAGCTAGCTGACAGGAACCTGAAAAGCTATCTCCTGAGAGGCTCTGCCAGTGCCTGACAAATACAGAAGTGGATGCTCACAGCCATCCATTGTACAGAGCACAGGGTCCCCAATGAAGGAGCTATAAAAAGTACCCAAGGAGCTGAAGGGGGTTTGCAACCCCATAGGAAGAACAATATGTACTAACCAGTACCCACAGAGCTCCCTGGGACTAAACCACCAATCAAAGAAAACACACGGAGGAACTCATGGCTCTACCTGCATATGTAGCAGAGGATGACCTAGTCAGTCATCAATGGGAGGAGAAGCCCTTGGTCCTGTGAAGGTTCTATGCTCCAGTATAGGGGAATGCCAGGGCCAGGAAGTGGGAGTGGGTGAGTTAGGGAGCGGGGATGGGGGTAGGGGATATTCAGAGGGGAAACTAGGAAAGGGGATATTTGAAATGTAAATAAAGAAAATATCTAAATAAATAAATAGCCAGATACAGATATTTACACCCAACCAATGGACAGAAGCTGCTGACTCCATGGTTGAATTAGGGAAAAACTGGAAGAAGCTGAGGAGGAGGGCAACCCTGTAGGAGGACCAGCAGTCTCAACTAACCTGGACCTCCAAGATCTCTCAGACACTGAGCCACCAACCAGGCAGCACACACTAGCTGATATGAGGCCCCCAGCACATGTACAGCAGAGGACTGCTGGGTCTGGACTCAGTCAGAGAAGATGCACCTAACCTTCAAGAGACTGGAGGTTCCAATAGTCACAAATAATATAAAATACCTTGGCGTGACTCTAACTAAGGAAGTGAAAGATCTGTATGATAAGAACTTCAAGTCTCTAAAGAAAGAAATTAAAGAAGATCTCAGAAGATGGAAAGATCTCCCATGCTCATGGATTGGCAGGATCAATATAGTAAAAATGGCCATCTTGCCAAAAGCGATCTACAGATTCAATGCAATCCCCATCAAAATTCCAACTCAATTAATTCTTCAATGAATTAGAAAGGGCAATCGGCAGATTCATCTGGAATAACAAAAAACCTAGGATAGCAAAAACTCTTCTCAAGGATAAAAGAACCTCTGGTCACTATGTTCATAGCAGCCCTATTTATAATAGCCAGAAGCTGGAAAGAACCCAGATGTCCCTCAACAGAGGAATGGATACAGAAATTATGGTACATTTACACAATGGAGTACTACTCAGCTATTAAAAAGAATGAATTTATGAAATTCCTAGCCAAATGGATGGACCTGGAGGGCATCATCTTGAGTGAAATAACACAATCACAAAAGAACTCACACAATATGTATTCACTGATAAGTGGATATTAGCCCAAAACTTAGGATACACAAGATATAAGATACAATTTGATAAACGCATGAAACTCAAGAAGAATGAAGACCAAAGTGTGGACACTGTGCACCTTCTTAGAATTGGGAACAAAACACCCAGGGAAGGAGTTACAGAGACAAAGTTCGTAGCTGTGATGAAAGGATGGACCATTTAGAGACTGCCGTATCCAGGGATCCATCCCATAATCAGCTTCTAAACGCTGACACCATTGCATACACTAGCAAGATTTTGCTGAAAGGACCCAAATATAGCTGTCTCTTGTGAGACGATGCCGGGGCCTAGCAAACACAGGAGTGGATGTTCACAGTCAGCTATTGGATGTATCACAGGGCTCCCAATGGAGAAGCTAGAGAAAGTACCCAAGGAGCTAAAGGGATCTGCAACCCTATTGTTGGAACAACATGATGTACTAACCAGAACCCCGGAGCTCTTGTCTCTAGCTGCATATGTATCGAAAGATGGCCTAGTCGGCCATCACTGGAAAGAGAGGCCCATTGGACCTTGCAAACTTTATATGCCCCAATATAGGGGAATGCCAGGGCCAAAAGAATGGGAATGGGTGGGTAGGGAAGTGGGGGGCGCTATGGGGGACTTTTGGGATAGCATTGGAAATGTAATTGAGGAAAATATGTAATAAAAACATTAAAAATCAAAAAAAAAAAAAAAAAAGAATTCTCACCTGAGGAATACCGAATGGCTGAGAAGCACCTGAAAAAATGTTCAGCTTCTTTAATCATCAGAGAAATGCAAATCAAAACAACCCTGAGATTACATCTCACACCAGTCAGAATGGCTAAGATCAAAAATTCAGGTGACAGCAGATGCTGGCAAGGATGTGGAGAAAGAGGAACACTCTTCCATTGTTGGTGGCATTGCAAGCTTGTACAACAACTCTGGAAATCAGTCTGGCCGTTCCTCAGAAAATTTGACATAGTACTACCGGAGGATCCCACAATACCTCTACTTGGGCATATATCCAGAAGATGTCCCAACTGGTAAGAAGGACACATGCTCCACTATGTTTATAGCAGCCTTATTTATAATAGCCAGAAGCTGGAAAGAACCCAGATGCCCCTCAACAGAGGAATGGATAAAAAAAATGTGGTAGATTTACACAATGGAGTACTACTCAGCTATTAAAAGGAATGAATTTATAAAATTCCTAGGCAAATGGTTGGACCTGGAGGGCATCATCCTGAGTGAGGTAACACAATCACAAAAGAACTCAAATGCTATGTACTCACTGATAAGTGGATATTAGCCCAGAAACTTAGTATACCCGAGATATAAGATATAATTTGCAAAACACATGAAACTCAAGAAGAACGAAGACCAAAGTGTGGACACTTTGCCCCTTCTTAGAATTGGAAACAATCACCCATGGAAGGAGTTACAGAGACAAAGTTTGGACCTGAGACAAAAGGATGGACCATCTAGAGACTGCCATATCCAGGGTTCTATCCCATAATTAGCCTCCAAACGATGACACCATTGCATACACTAGCAAGCATTTGCTGAAAGGACCCTGATATAGCTATCTCTTGTGAGACTAGGCTGGGGCCTAGCAAAAACATTAGTGGATGGATCACAGGGCCCCCAATGGAGGAGCTAGAGAAATTATCCAAGGAGGTAAAGAGATCTGCAACCCTGTAGGTGCAACAACATTATGAACTAACCAGTACCCCGGAGCTCTTGACTCTAGCTGCATATGTATCAAAAGATGGCCTAGTTGGCCATAACTGGAAAGAGAGGCCCATTGGACTTGAAAACTTTATATGCCCCAGTACAGGGGAACGCCAGGGCCAAAAAGTGGGAATGGGTGGGGAGGGGAGAGGGGGAGTGTATTGGGGACTTTTGGGATAGCATTGGAAATGTAATTGAGGAAAATATGTAATAAAAAATATTTAAAAAAAAAAAAAAAAGAACCTCTGGTGGAATCACTATGCCTGACCTAAAGCTGTACTACAGAGCAATTGTGATAAAAACTGCATGGTACTAGTATAGCAACAGACAAGTAGACCAATGGAACAGAATTGAAGACCCGGAGATGAACCCACACACCTATGGTCACTTGATCTTTGATAGGGAGCTAAAACCATCCAGTGGAAAAAAGACAGCATTTTCAACAAATGGTGCTGGCACAACTGGCGGTTATCATGTAGAAGAATGCAAATTGATCCATTCCTATCTCCTTGTACTAAGGTCAAATCTAAGTGGATTAAGGAACTGCACATAAAACCAGAGACACTGAAACGTATAGAGGAGAAAGTAGGGAAAAGCCTCGAAGATACAGGGGAAAAATTCCTAAATAGAACAGCAATGGCTTGTGCTGTAAGATTGAGAATCAATAAATGGGACCTCATAAAGTTGCAAAGCTTCTGCAAGGTAAAAGACACCGTCAATAAGACAAAAGGACCACCAACAGATTGGGAAAGGATCTTTACCTATCCTAAATCAGATAGGGGACTAATATCCAATATATATAAAGAACTCAAGAAGGTGGACTCCAGAAAATCAACCCCATTAAAAAATGGGGCTCAGAGCTGAACAAAGAATTCTCACCTGAGGAATACCGAATAGCAGAGAAGCACCTGAAAAAATGTTCAACATCCTTAATCATCAGGGAAATACAAATCAAAACAACCCTGAGATTCCACCTCACACCAGTCAGAATGGCTAAGATCAAAAATTCAGGTGACAGCAGATGCTGGCGAGGATGTGGAGAAAGAGGAACACTCCTCCATTGTTGGTGGGATTGCAAACTTGTACAACCACTCTGGAAATCAGTCTGGCGGTTCCTCAGAAAATTGGACATAGTACTACCGGAGGATCCCGCAATACCTCTCCTGGGCATATATCCAGAAGATGTTCCAACCAGTAAGAAGGACACATGCTCCACTATGTTCATAGCAGCCTTACTTATAATAGCCAGAAGCTGGAAAGAACCCAGATGCCCCTCAACAGAGGAATGAATACAGAAAATGTGGTACATTTACACAATGGAGTGCTACTCAGCTATTAAAAAAAATGAATTTATGAAATTCCTAGGCAAATGGTCGGACCTGGAGGGCATCATCCTGAGTGAGGTAACCCAATCACAAAGGAACTCACACAATATGTACTCACTGATAAGTGGATATTAGCCCAAAACTTAGGATACCCAAGATATAAGATATAATTTGCTAAACGCATGAAACTCAAGAAGAACGAAGACCAAAGTGCAGACACTTTGCCCCTTCTTAGAGTTGGGAACAAAACACCCATGGAAGGAGTTACAGAGACAAAGTTTGAAGCTGTGACGAAAGCATGGACCATCTAGAGACTGCCATATCCGGGGATCCATCCCATAATCAGCTCCCAAACGCTGACACCATTGCATACACTAGCAAGATTTTGCTGAAAGGACCCAGAGATAGCTGTCTCTTGTGAGACTATGCTGGTGCTTAGCAAACACAGAAGTGGATGCTCACAGTCAGCTATTGGATGGATCACAGGGCTCCCAATGGAGGAGCTAGAGAAAGTACCCAAGGAGCTAAAGGGATCTGCAACCCTATAGGTGGAACAACATTATGAACTAACCAGTACCCCGGAGCTCTTGACTCTAGCTGCATATTTATCAAAAGATGGCCTAGTCGGCCATCACTGGAAAGAGAGGCCCATTGGACTTGCCAACTTTATATGCCCCAGTACAGGGGAACGCCAGGGCCAAAAAGTGGGAGTGGGTGGGTAGGAGAGTGGGTGGGAGGGTATGGGGGACTTTTGGGATAGCATTGGAAATGTAAATGAGGAAAATACCTAATTAAAAAAAAAAAAAGACCATATATACCCCAAGGAAGAAAGCAGCTAAAACTCCAATTTTCCAATATTACAATTCTGGAATTTGAGTTCTACTGAATGTATAGTGTTATTACATTAAATCATATAAACATGTTGTTGGAAAAAAAAAAAAACTAAGAAGAAAATAGCCAACAGGTTTGAACTGTTGTTTGTTTGTTTTTTTAAAGTCCAACTCAGTTTCCCATGTGAAATCAAAGAGTGGTAAATCAAATTTTGTGTTGTCTTATATTATGCTGTCTTGTTGGGGTGGTGTGTTCAAAGCCCTTCCACAGAAAAATGTATAATTTAGGAAGGAAACTGCCAAATTCTATTTGTATTTATTTTCTTTTCTGAGGGGGTGTAAAGGGATAGACCTTTTTTTTCTTTTGAGATTAATAAATAAGTTAGAGGGGAAAAAAAAAAGACTGGAGGTTCCAGGGAGTCGGAGGGTCTAGTGGGATGGTGACACCCTCATGGAGATGGGGAAAAAAGAAATATAAATATTAAAATAATTATTTAAAAACAATAAAGAAATTTTAATGTACTCAGGGTTGGGCACAGTGTGTTGCAGATGTATGTATGTGTGCAGGTGCCCACACTGGCCATGAATGTACTTTGGATCCCCTGGAGTTGAAGTTATAGAGTTATAGGTGAACTGCCTAATGTAGGTGCTGAGAACTGAATTCACATCCTGTGGAAGAGCAGCAGCAGTACTGAGCCATCTTCCTACCTGTCTCCCTGGAGACTTTAAACCATCCCTAGATTATCCGTAATACATAATACAAAGTAAAGTATATGCAAGTGATTTTTAAGGAATGACCAGAGAAATAACTAGATAGTATATGGCACCAACAAAGTTTATTTTTCTGAGCCTTTTTAAAAATATGCATTTGGTTAAATCTATATTATTGAACCCCCAGTTACTGAGAGCCAACTGTATTTTTAAATTTACCATCTGTATTTTCCTAGTTTTTCAGCATGTTGTTTTATTTTTATCAGTAACCAGAGTCTTCTACTTTTGGCTAATATCTCATTGCTATCCTGACAAGGTAGTCATTCTAACTGTGGTAAATGTTTAGCTTTAGTAATATATAATTAATTGATCAGAATTATATAATGTATATAAAGTAGTATTTTGATGTCTATATACATTGTGGAATGCTGACCCAGTCAAGACTACTATAAACTCATATATTCACCTTTTTATTTGCATCAGGAACACTTAAGAAATTTGAAACATATGATAATAGTATTGGTAACCATGCTTCATATTACATTCTACAACTATCTGTTTTCACAACTGAAAATGCTATCCTTTTACTAACATCTCTCCATCTCCAGTCTATGCTTTCCTGATTTCACCACCTGGGGCCCTTGACTACTTGGTGTCTGCATGTAAGGGAGATGATGCGGCCTTTGTCTTTCTGTGTCTGGGCTACCTGCTTGGCAAAGGTCCTCCAAGATTCATTTACAGCCTAGAAAGTGTTGCCTTTCTCTAAGGCTGAGACAGTCTGTTATATCATATACACTTCACACACAGTCATGAGTTACTTACCTGCTAGGGAACATTTAGATTATTTCTGTATCTTGGCAGTTGTGAATAATTCAGAAAGTATAGGGGTGTGCCTTCTGACAGGCTGGTTTCATTCCATTTGGATGCATAGCCTGGAGGCAAGATTGCTGAGACACACAGCACTTCTATTACTAAATCTCAAAGAACTTATACATCAAATTAGTAAATGGCTGTCACCTGAATTTATACGTGGATTGATTCCCTTTTCTTCTACATGTTTGCCAATGTTTGTTATAGTTTTTCTTTCCATGTGTATGTGTTTGTGGCTTGCATACACACACACACACACACACACACACATTGTTATGTGTGTGGGTACATATGTGTAGGATCAGAAGACAATAGTGGGAGTTAGTTCTTTTCTTCCAACTTTATATGAGTTTCAGGGATTGCATGAACTCAGGCTTGTCAGGGTAACAAGGGGAAAATTTTAGCTAGTCCACCCTAAATTAGTATATTCTAGTAGTTTTTTGCTGCCAGCCAAGCTCCAGATCCAGTGATCGACCCTGTCTCAAGGAAATACAATAGAGAGTGGTACACAAAGTGGTACCTGACCCTTTTGTCCACACTCCACCCAACACACATATAAATAGGATAAGAGTTTTTGAAATAAAGTCCATAATTGTCAGTTAAAATATTTACGGGGTGCCTACCATGTGCTACATGTTGCTCAAAGACTAAAGTAAAATGTTGATCAAAACTGATTTCCAGAGCTTCCTGTGTAGAGAAAGGAGACAAACGATGAGTATATACAAAGAAGGAGACTATGTCAGATGGGTGGGGATTCCTACAGTGAGGAGGTAGAGCCTGGTTAAAGAAAGCTAGGAGCCCCTTGGAGGAGAAGTCTTTTTTTTTTTTTTTTTTTTTTTTTTTTTTGTCTTGGAGGGACAAGCAGAGACTTGAAATAATTTAGAGGGGGAGGGGGAGAGGGAGAGGAGAGAAGAGGAGAGAAGTCAAGGATGACCTTTCAACCGCAAAGATGGAACTATGATTTAAAGAGTATGATAGGAAAGGATTTGGGGGAGGAAATGAACTAGAACTTCAACTTTCATCATCATAAGGTCAAAATGAGTACCTATTAGTTGGCTGGGGCCAGGAAGATAGTGTGGCAGGTAAATGCACTTGCTACCAAGTCTGACAACAGGAGATTGATCTGCATGTGGAAGAGAAGTGACTCCTCTAACCTCTGAGTGCATATCATGGCAGTGTGCCCCCAATAAATAATGTAATTTAGAGTATTAAACAGAATCACTTGTGTCTTGAAGGCAGTTAGAATGAGTCTGGAGTTCAGGATAGAGATAAAATTTTGAGAGTTAACAGAATTGAGTGGTATTTAAAGTCTAGCTTTCATATTTTGTTTTTAAATTTCAAATTGTTTCTTATTAATGATATACATTTAGATCATTTAAGGCATGAGTTTATTGGTTTTGCCATGTAAAGAAAAGTATAATGGCTGAATTAAAAGAGATTGTAATCTTCAAATGGCTAACTAGTAGCCATCATTACTCCTTATCATATTGAGTTTATACTCATCATAATTGATCTGGATAATTCAGAAATAGGCTTACAACATAAAACAATATATCCCTCGACTTGTCATCTGTATTTTCATGCACTATACATTCCTGATATGGCTAGTGCTGCCTTGATCACTTCAATTTCCACATTATCCAAATGGGAATATACTTTGTTTAAATAGTGTTATATATAACACATTAGATAAGCTTTACCAATTTTTAATCTTTTTATTTTATATGTGTGGGTGTTTTGCCTGCATTTATGTCTGTGTACCTTATGTGTGCAGTACTCAAAGAAACCAGAAGAGGGCACTGGATGCTCAGGACTGGAGTTACGAGACCGTTGTGAGCTACCACTTGGGTGCTATGAAAGTGCTCTTAAAATGCTGAGCCACTTCTCCTGCCCCAGCTTTCAAATTTTTTGGTTGAACATGTCCTCTTAGTTTCTTTAGTTTCTCTTACTTACATATTTTATTTTTTAATCTCTGTGCATGTGTATATGAGGGCATGCGTGTGCCATGTACATGTGGAAGTCAGGCTCAGCCCTCATGTCCACCTTGTTGGAGACACAGTCTATTGCTCACCACTGGATATGCTAGGCTAGCTAGCCAGCAAACCTCTAGCCAGTTACCTGACTATGCCTCCCATCCCAGCAGAGCATTGCTGCTGGCCTTGCATGGGTTCTGGGGATCTGAGCTCAGGTCCTTATGCTTGCTTAGCCAGCACTATATCCACAGAGCTATCTTCCCAGTCTAAAACCATTTTATTTTTTTTAATTTACTCATTTTAATTGGCACATAAATTATACCTATCTATGAAGTACTACACAAGCTTTACTTTTATAGATGGAGGGAGCTGGGTGGCAGAAGGGATTGGAAAGGGAAGGAGAGGGGGACAGATGTAGGGAAAGCAGGGGAAAGAGGGCAAGGAGAGTGAATGGAAAATGGCAGGGATGGGGGTGGGGTGAAAGTCAGGTCATCTCTAGGACTTGCCAGAGACCAGGGATGGGAGAGGTTCCAGGGAGTCTATGAGGGTGACTCTAGCTAAGAGTCCTAGCAGCAGGGGATATGTAACCTGAAGTTGCCACCTCCTGGACTCCCAGTGCAGGGATAAAAACATCAACCCACCCATAAAATATTCAACCCAAAATTTGTTCTGCATACAAAAAGTGTAGGGACAAAGATGGAGCAGAGACTGAGGAAATGGCCAACTAATGACTGGCCCAATCCTGTGGGCAAGAACTCTATTAATGATACTCTGGCTCTATTATGCTTGCAGACAGGAGCCTAGCATAAATGTCCTCTGAGAGACTCCACCCAGGAGCTGATTGAAACAGATGCAGAGACCACAGCCAAACACTAGACAGAGCTCAAGAAGTCTTGTGGAAGAGCTGGGGGAAGGATTGAGGAGCCTGAAGGGCACAGGAAGTCCTCAGGAAGACCAACAGAGACAATTAACCTGGACTTTCGGGGCTCCCAGAGTCTGAACCACTGACCAAGGAGCAAGCATGGGATGGACCTAGTCTCCTCTCCCATATATGTAGCAGATGTGCAGCTTAGTCTTCGTGTGGGTCCCCCAACAACTGAAGCAGGAACTTACCCACTCTGTTGCCTGCCTATGGATCCTGTTCCCTAACTGGGCAGCCTTGTCTGACCTTAGTGGGAGAGGATGCAGTGACTTGAGGTGCCAGAGTGGGTTGGTACCGGGGAGAGGGGAGCTTCCCTTCTCGGAGAAGGAGAGCAAGAATGGCTGTGTGAGTGGGGGACTGGGAGGAAAGTGGGGGCTGTGATCGGGATGTAAAATGAGTTAATAAATTAATGGGAAAAAAGAAATACTAGTAGAAATGTTAGTTTCATACTTTATGTGTTTTTAAGTCAGGTACTGACTGACTAGCAAGTTAATCAAAGATTTATTACTGGACAAACCCAGAAAATGATAAAATTAAAGGTAGCATATTTCAGAATTAAACAGATAATAGTAGTACATGTACTTTTACAAAAAAATTAAAATAGAAAGGCCAGTGTGGTAGCACACACCTGTACTTGAGAATTTGAGAGGAAGAAAAATTAGCTTGAGTTTAAGGCCAGCCTAGATTACACAGCGAATATCAGCCTACCCAGGTCTATATTCCAGGATTCTGTCTCAAGAGACCAAAGATGTGGCAGACCAAAGTATGGGCGGGAAGTGGAGTAGGGCAACAAGGAGTCTGAGATGACTCAGGATGTAAAGATCTGCCATCAAGCCTGGTCACCTATGTGCAGTCCCTAGGTCCCACATGTGAGAGAATGGACTCTCAGACGTTGTCCTCTATCCCTATATACACGCTGTGGCACATGATTGCACACATGCACCTCCCCTTCTGAGTGAGACTCAAGTATCCTTCCTTGGGCCCTTGTTAGTAAGCTTCTTTGGGTCTGGATTGTAGAGTGGCAACCCTGTACTTGAAGGCTAACACCCGCTGCTAAGTGAGTTCAGGCTCTTCATGACCCATTGCATCTGGATTACCTCACTCTCGAGGCTAGTTTCTAGTTTCACTCACTCACCTGCACATGTCATGTCCTTCTTTTTAATAGCTGAGTGGTATTCTATTGGGTAAATGAAACACAGTTTTTATCCATTCTTTGGTTGAAGGATATCTGGGATGTTTCCAGTTTCTCACTGTTATGAATTAGGTTGCTAGGAACATAGTGGAGCACGTGTCCTTGTGGTATGGTGGCACATCTTTTGGGTATATGCCTAGGAATTGGTTTAGCTGAAGTACAACTATTCCCAGTTTCCCGAGAAGCCACCAAATTGATTTCTAGAGTGGCTGTACAAGTCAGCACTCCACCGGCAATTGAGGAACATTTGTCCCACATCCTCACCAGCATAAGCTATTGCTTGAGTTCTTGATCTTAGCTATTCTGATGGGTATAAGATGGAATTTCAGAGTTGTTTTGATTTGCATTTCCCTGCTGACTAAGGACATTGAATTTTTTTTTTTTTTTTTTTTTTTTTTTTTTTTTTTTTTTTTTTTTGGTTTTTCGAGACAGGGTTTCTCTGTATAGCCCTGGCTGTCCTGGAACTCACTCTGTAGACCAGGCTGGCCTTGAACTCAGAAATCCGCCTGCCTCTGCCTCCCGAGTGCTGGGATCAAAGGCGTGTGCCACTACGCCCAGCTTAAACATTTCTTTACGTACTTCTCAGCCATTAGAGATCCCTCTGTTGAGAAATGTGTTTACCTCTGTACCCCATTTTTAGATTGGATTATTTGGTTTACTCTACTAGCATTTCTAATGAATAGGACTTAAAAGAAATAGAAGTCAGTTGCCTGACTGCAAATATCTCTAACGTGTTGGCATGGCTTTGCTGTTTTGCTTGTTCATTTGAGCTGAGTTATTGCTTTCAAGCTGGCCCTGAACTCCTGGCTCAAGTGATTTTTTTGTGCCTCTACTCTCTGTTTGGAATTTCTGTAGATTACATATTACCTAGAATCTCTTTATACAGATTTTATATGGATCTTACTCATATATGATAGTATAAATATGTTTAACAAGAAAAATGTGCCAGCTGTGCATGGGGTATTGGCCTTGATCCTAGCACTGGAGAGAGTCCTCCATGCAAGACCATTACAGCTTCTAGAACAGCCTAGGCGAAGGGAGAAATCATTGATTTTATTAGTCTAACAAGACCAAAAAGTTAGTATTTATGTTTTGTTGCTGCTTTAAAAAAAAAAATTGTTTCCACCGGGCGGTGGTGGCGCACGCCTTTGATCCCAGCACTTGGGAGGTAGAGGCAGGCAGATTTCTGAGTTCGAGGCCAGCCTGGTCTACAAAGTGAGATCCAGGACAGCCAGGGCTATACAGAGAAACCCTGTCTTGAAAGACCAAAAAAAAAAAAAAAATTGTTTCCTTCCTTAGATGCTGACCAACAACGAAGAGAGAAACTGAGGAAGGAGTTGGCACGGTGTGAAAAGGAGTTTAAATTAAGTAAATCTGCAATGCAGACCAATTCTAAGATGAATTCCAAGTTCTTTGTAAACTCTCTACAGAAGGTAAGGTTCCCTTTTGCTCCTTAAAAGCAGGTGTTTGTCAGACACATCATCGCTGCCGCCAGACTTGGGCTGCAGGTTTGGGTAGCTTTGGGTCAGCAAACTTTGAGCATGTGTGCTCTTCAGGACACAGCACCTCGTCACAACTGCCTGCCAATAAAAAGCAACCACTGTGGACAACGCGGAAATCAATTCTAGCTGCACTCCATTCGCTAGCCAGAGACAGCAACGCAGCCTGCAGGCTATAGTTGGCTGGCCTGGGCTGTGGCTTTGTTTGTAATTCTATTTAACATTTGTTTGAAAAAGTATTCTTCTGCTCACAGTTGGATGAGAAGTGGTGGCAGTTTTTAGAGTCTCTCCGATGGATAGATTTTGGTTTTTAATTAAAAACGTTTTTAATATAATGTATTTTGATCTCAATGAGTGATTTTATCCAGTGCTCCTTTTTCATTTCTTGGCAAAGATGCTGTGACTTCATCTGTTAATGTAGGAATGACTTATGTCCTTAGTATAAGCAGATCCTAGCTGTGATGCAGTAAAGATGCTGTGACTTCATCTGTTAATGTAGGAGTGACTTATGTCCTTAGTGTAAGCAGATCCTAGCTGTGATGCAGTAAAGATGCTGTGACTTCATCTGTTAATGTAGGAATGACTTATGTCCTTAGTATAAGCAGATCCTAGCTGTGATGCAGTAAAGATGCTGTGACTTCATCTGTTAATGTAGGAGTGACTTATGTCCTTAGTGTAAGCAGATCCTAGCTGTGATGCAGTAAAGATGCTGTGACTTCATCTGTTAATGTAGGAGTGACTTATGTCCTTAGTGTAAGCAGATCCTAGCTGTGATGCAGTAAAGATGCTGTGACTTCATCTGTTAATGTAGGAGTGACTTATGTCCTTAGTGTAAGCAGATCCTAGCTGTGATGCAGTAAAGATGCTGTGACTTCATCTGTTAATGTAGGAGTGACTTATGTCCTTAGTGTAAGCAGATCCTAGCTGTGATGCAGTAAAGATGCTGTGACTTCATCTGTTAATGTAGGAATGACTTATGTCCTTAGTATAAGCAGATCCTAGCTGTGATGCAGTAAAGATGCTGTGACTTCATCTGTTAATGTAGGGAATGACTTATGTCCTTAGTATAAGCAGATCCTAGCTGTGATGCAGTAAAGATGCTGTGACTTCATCTGTTAATGTAGGAGTGACTTATGTCCTTAGTATAAGCAGATCCTAGCTGTGATGCAGCAAAGATGCTGTGACTTCATCTGTTAATGTAGGAGTGACTTATGTCCTTAGTATAAGCAGATCCTAGCTGTGATGCAGTAAAGATGCTGTGACTTCATCTGTTAATGTGGGAGTGACTTATGTCCTTAGTATAAGCAGATCCTAGCTGTGATGAAGTAAAGATGCTGTGACTTCATCTGTTAATGTAGGAGTGACTTATGTCCTTAGTATAAGCAGATCCTAGCTGTGATGCAGTAAAGATGCTGTGACTTCATCTGTTAATGTAGGAGTGACTTATGTCCTTAGTATAAGCAGATCCTAGCTGTGATGCAGTAAAGATGCTGTGACTTCATCTGTTAATGTAGGAGTGACTTATGTCCTTAGTATAAGCAGATCCTAGCTGTGATGCAGCAAAGATGCTGTGACTTCATCTGTTAATGTAGGGAGTGACTTATGTCCTTAGTATAAGCAGATCCTAGCTGTGATGCAGTAAAGATGCTGTGACTTCATCTGTTAATGTAGGAATGACTTATGTCCTTAGTATAAGCAGATCCTAGCTGTGATGCAGTAAAGATGCTGTGACTTCATCTGTTAATGTAGGGAATGACTTATGTCCTTAGTATAAGCATATCCTAGCTGTGATGCAGTAAAGATGCTGTGACTTCATCTGTTAATGTAGGGAGTGACTTATGTCCTTAGTGTAAGCATATCCTAGCTGTGATGCAGTAAAGATGCTGTGACTTCATCTGTTAATGTAGGGAGTGACTTATGTCCTTAGTGTAAGCAGATCCTAGCTGTGATGCAGTAAAGATGCTGTGACTTCATCTGTTAATGTAGGGAATGACTTATGTCCTTAGTATAAGCAGATCCTAGCTGTGATGCAGTAAAGATGCTGTGACTTCATCTGTTAATGTAGGAGTGACTTATGTCCTTAGTATAAGCAGATCCTAGCTGTGATGCAGTAAAGATGCTGTGACTTCATCTGTTAATGTAGGAGTGACTTATGTCCTTAGTATAAGCAGATCCTAGCTGTGATGCAGTAAAGATGCTGTGACTTCATCTGTTAATGTAGGGAGTGACTTATGTCCTTAGTATATGCAGATCCTAGCTGTGATGCAGTAAAGATGCTGTGACTTCATCTGTTAATGTAGGGAGTGACTTATGTCCTTAGTATAAGCAGATCCTAGCTGTGATGCAGTAAAGATGCTGTGACTTCATCTGTTAATGTAGGAGTGACTTATGTCCTTAGTGTAAGCAGATCCTAGCTGTGATGCAGTAAAGATGCTGTGACTTCATCTGTTAATGTAGGAGTGACTTATGTCCTTAGTATAAGCAGATCCTAGCTGTGATGCAGTAAAGATGCTGTGACTTCATCTGTTAATGTAGGAGTGACTTATGTCCTTAGTGTAAGCAGATCCTAGCTGTGATGCAGTAAAGATGCTGTGACTTCATCTGTTAATGTAGGAATGACTTATGTCCTTAGTATATGCAGATCCTAGCTGTGATGCAGTAAAGATGCTGTGACTTCATCTGTTAATGTAGGGATGACTTATGTCCTTAGTGTAAGCAGATCCTAGCTGTGATGCAGTAAAGATGCTGTGACTTCATCTGTTAATGTAGGAATGACTTATGTCCTTAGTGTAAGCAGATCCTAGCTGTGATGCAGTAAAGATGCTGTGACTTCATCTGTTAATGTAGGAGTGACTTATGTCCTTAGTATAAGCAGATCCTAGCTGTGATGCAGTAAAGATGCTGTGACTTCATCTGTTAATGTAGGAGTGACTTATGTCCTTAGTGTAAGCAGATCCTAGCTGTGATGCAGTAAAGATGCTGTGACTTCATCTGTTAATGTAGGGAATGACTTATGTCCTTAGTATAAGCAGATCCTAGCTGTGATGCAGTAAAGATGCTGTGACTTCATCTGTTAATGTAGGAGTGACTTATGTCCTTAGTGTAAGCAGATCCTAGCTGTGATGCAGTAAAGATGCTGTGACTTCATCTGTTAATGTAGGGAATGACTTATGTCCTTAGTGTAAGCAGATCCTAGCTGTGATGCAGTAAAGATGCTGTGACTTCATCTGTTAATGTAGGAGTGACTTATGTCCTTAGTGTAAGCAGATCCTAGCTGTGATGCAGTAAAGATGCTGTGACTTCATCTGTTAATGTAGGAGTGACTTATGTCCTTAGTGTAAGCAGATCCTAGCTGTGATGCAGTAAAGATGCTGTGACTTCATCTGTTAATGTAGGAGTGACTTATGTCCTTAGTGTAAGCAGATCCTAGCTGTGATGCAGTAAAGATGCTGTGACTTCATCTGTTAATGTAGGAGTGACTTATGTCCTTAGTGTAAGCAGATCCTAGCTGTGATGCAGTAAAGATGCTGTGACTTCATCTGTTAATGTAGGAGTGACTTATGTCCTTAGGATAAGCAGATCCTAGCTGTGATGCAGTAAAGATGCTGTGACTTCATCTGTTAATGTAGGAATGACTTATGTCCTTAGTGTAAGCAGATCCTAGCTGTGATGCAGTAAAGATGCTGTGACTTCATCTGTTAATGTAGGAATGACTTATGTCCTTAGTATAAGCAGATCCTAGCTGTGATGCAGTAAAGATGCTGTGACTTCATCTGTTAATGTAGGAGTGACTTATGTCCTTAGTGTAAGCAGATCCTAGCTGTGATGCAGTAAAGATGCTGTGACTTCATCTGTTAATGTAGGGAGTGACTTATGTCCTTAGTATAAGCAGATCCTAGCTGTGATGCAGTAAAGATGCTGTGACTTCATCTGTTAATGTAGGAATGACTTATGTCCTTAGTGTAAGCAGATCCTAGCTGTGATGCAGTAAAGATGCTGTGACTTCATCTGTTAATGTAGGAGTGACTTATGTCCTTAGTGTAAGCAGATCCTAGCTGTGATGCAGTAAAGATGCTGTGACTTCATCTGTTAATGTAGGGAATGACTTATGTCCTTAGTATAAGCAGATCCTAGCTGTGATGCAGTAAAGATGCTGTGACTTCATCTGTTAATGTAGGAGTGACTTATGTCCTTAGTATATGCAGATCCTAGCTGTGATGCAGTAAAGATGCTGTGACTTCATCTGTTAATGTAGGGAGTGACTTATGTCCTTAGTGTAAGCAGATCCTAGCTGTGATGCAGTAAAGATGCTGTGACTTCATCTGTTAATGTAGGGAGTGACTTATGTCCTTAGTGTAAGCAGATCCTAGCTGTGATGCAGTAAAGATGCTGTGACTTCATCTGTTAATGTAGGAGTGACTTATGTCCTTAGTATAAGCAGATCCTAGCTGTGATGCAGTAAAGATGCTGTGACTTCATCTGTTAATGTAGGAGTGACTTATGTCCTTAGTGTAAGCAGATCCTAGCTGTGATGCAGTAAAGATGCTGTGACTTCATCTGTTAATGTAGGAGTGACTTATGTCCTTAGTGTAAGCAGATCCTAGCTGTGATGCAGTAAAGATGCTGTGACTTCATCTGTTAATGTAGGAGTGACTTATGTCCTTAGTGTAAGCAGATCCTAGCTGTGATGCAGTAAAGATGCTGTGACTTCATCTGTTAATGTAGGAGTGACTTATGTCCTTAGTATAAGCAGATCCTAGCTGTGATGCAGTAAAGATGCTGTGACTTCATCTGTTAATGTAGGAGTGACTTATGTCCTTAGTATAAGCAGATCCTAGCTGTGATGCAGTAAAGATGCTGTGACTTCATCTGTTAATGTAGGAATGACTTATGTCCTTAGTATAAGCAGATCCTAGCTGTGATGCAGTAAAGATGCTGTGACTTCATCTGTTAATGTAGGAGTGACTTATGTCCTTAGTGTAAGCAGATCCTAGCTGTGATGCAGTAAAGATACTGTGACTTCATCTGTTAATGTAGGGAGTGACTTATGTCCTTAGTATAAGCAGATCCTAGCTGTGATGCAGTAAAGATGCTGTGACTTCATCTGTTAATGTAGGGAATGACTTATGTCCTTAGTATAAGCAGATCCTAGCTGTGATGCAGTAAAGATGCTGTGACTTCATCTGTTAATGTAGGGAGTGACTTATATCCTTAGTGTAAGCAGATCCTAGCTGTGATGCAGTAAAGATGCTGTGACTTCATCTGTTAATGTAGGAGTGACTTATGTCCTTAGGGTAAGCAGATCCTAGCTGTGATGCAGTAAAGATGCTGTGACTTCATCTGTTAATGTAGGAGTGACTTATGTCCTTAGGGTAAGCAGATCCTAGCTGTGATGCAGTAAAGATGCTGTGACTTCATCTGTTAATGTAGGGAGTGACTTATGTCCTTAGTATAAGCAGATCCTAGCTGTGATGCAGTAAAGATGCTGTGACTTCATCTGTTAATGTGGGAGTGACTTATGTCCTTAGTATAAGCAGATCCTAGCTGTGATGCAGTAAAGATGCTGTGACTTCATCTGTTAATGTAGGGAATGACTTATGTCCTTAGTGTAAGCAGATCCTAGCTGTGATGCAGTAAAGATGCTGTGACTTCATCTGTTAATGTAGTAGTGACTTATGTCCTTAGTGTAAGCAGATCCTAGCTGTGATGCAGTAAAGATGCTGTGACTTCATCTGTTAATGTAGGAGTGACTTATGTCCTTAGTGTAAGCAGATCCTAGCTGTGATGCAGTAAAGATGCTGTGACTTCATCTGTTAATGTAGGGAGTGACTTATGTCCTTAGTATAAGCAGATCCTAGCTGTGATGCAGCAAAGATGCTGTGACTTCATCTGTTAATGTAGGAGTGACTTATGTCCTTAGTATAAGCAGATCCTAGCTGTGATGCAGCAAAGATGCTGTGACTTCATCTGTTAATGTAGGAGTGACTTATGTCCTTAGTATAAGCAGATCCTAGCTGTGATGCAGTAAAGATGCTGTGACTTCATCTGTTAATGTAGGGAGTGACTTATGTCCTTAGTATATGCAGATCCTAGCTGTGATGCAGTAAAGATGCTGTTACTTCATCTGTTAATGTAGGGAGTGACTTATGTCCTTAGTGTAAGCAGATCCTAGCTGTGATGCAGTAAAGATGCTGTGACTTCATCTGTTAATGTAGGGAGTGACTTATGTCCTTAGTGTAAGCAGATCCTAGCTGTGATGCAGTAAAGATGCTGTGACTTCATCTGTTAATGTAGGGAGTGACTTATGTCCTTAGTATAAGCAGATCCTAGCTGTGATGCAGTAAAGATGCTGTGACTTCATCTGTTAATGTAGGGAGTGACTTATGTCCTTAGTATAAGCAGATCCTAGCTGTGATGCAGTAAAGATGCTGTGACTTCATCTGTTAATGTAGGGAGTGACTTATGTCCTTAGTATAAGCAGATCCTAGCTGTGATGCAGTAAAGTTCTCTTTCTTTTTTTTTCTTTGGGATTTTGTTTTCTTTCTTTATATTTGTTTTATTTTGTTTTGATACATGGTCTCTATCCATTCCAGCAAGTCCTGGAACTTGCTGTGTACACCAGACTGGCCTCAAACTTACAGAGATCCACTTCTACCTCTCTGGTGCTGTGATTAAAGCATTAAGGTTTTCTTTTACCCAGTGTACTGGCTGGTTTTATGTGTCAGCTTGACACCAGGCTGGGGTTATCACAGAGAAAGGAGCTTCAGTTGAGGAAATGCCTCCATGAGATACAACCGTAAGGCATTTTCTCAATTAGTGATCAAGGCAGGGGGAGGGCCCCTTGTGGGTAGGACCATCTCTGAGCTGGTAGTCTTGGTTCTATAAGAGAGCAGGCTGAGCAAGCCAGGGGAAGCAAGCCAGTAAAGAACATCCCTCCATGGCCTCTGCATCAGCTCCTGCTTCCTGACCTGCTTGAGTTCCAGTCCTGACTTCCTTTGGTGATGAACAGCAATATGAAAAGTGTAAGCTGAATAAACCCTTTCCTCCCCAACTTGCTTGTCTCCTGTGCCAATGCATTCAAAGCTATTCCCCACTTTCTCTTCTATCAGATTTAGTATGTCCGGTTTTTTGTTGAGGTCTTTGATCCCCTTTGACCTTAGTTTTGTGCAGGGCAATTGATATGTCTATTTTCATTCTTCTACATGCAGACATCCAGTTGGGCCAGTATCATTTGTTGAAGATGCTTTCTTTTTCCTGTTTTGGGCTTCTCTGTCTAAAGTCAAGTGTCCATAGGGTGTAGGCTTACCTCTGGTTCTCCAATCCCATTGATCAACCTGTCTATCTTTATGCCAGGTTTTTATTTCTATTACTCTGTAGTATAGCTTGAAATCAGGGATGGTGATACCTACCTCCAGAAGTTCTTTTATTGTACAGGTGTTTTGTCTTTCAAGGTCTGTAAAGAACTATGTTGGAATTCTTATGGGAATTGTGTTAAATCTGTAGATTGCTCTTGGTAGAATGGCCATTTTACTGTTAATCCTACCAATCCATGAGCATGGGAGATCTCCCTATCTTCTGAGATCTTCTTCAGTTTCCTTCTTTATAGATTTGAAGTTCTTGTCATACAGGTCTTTTACTTGCTTGGTTAGAGTCACACCAAGATATTTTATATTATATGAGATAATCTTGTGAAGTTTTTTTTTTTCTTTCAGTCTGTTTATATGATGGATTATATTGAGAGATTTTTGTATGTTGAACCATCCCTGGATCTCTGGTATGAAGCCTACTTGGTCATGGTGGATGATGTTTTTGATATGTTCTTGGATTTTGTTTGAGTATTTTCTTGAGTATTTTTGCATCAGTGTGCATAAGGAGACTGATCTGAAATTCTCTTTCTTTCGTGGTTGAATCTTTGTGTAGTGTAGGTATCAGAGTGACTGGCCTCATAAAATGAATTTGTCAGTGTTCCTTCTGTTTCTATTTTATGAAGTAATTTGAAGAGTATTGGTATTTGCTCTTCTTTGAAGGCTTAGAAGAATTCTACATTAAAACCATCTGGCCCTAGATTGATTGGTTGGTTGGTTGGTTGGTTGGTTGGTTGGTTGGGACCGATTCTATTTCCTTTGGGAGTATAGGTCTACTTAGATTATTTGCCTGATCTTGCTTTGGTAAGTGATATCTTTCAAGAAAATAGTCCATTTCATTTAAATTTTTCATTTTTGTGGAGTACAGGTTTTTAAAGTATAACCTAATGATTCTTTGGATTTCCTCAGTATGTGTTCTTATGTGCCCCTTTTCATTTCTGCATTTACTAATTTAATTAGTCTCTTTCTTCTTTTTAGTTAGTTTGGCTAATGATTTTGTCTATCTTGTTGATTTTCTCAAAGAACCAGCTCTTGGTTTTGTTGATTCTTTGTATTGTTCTCTTTGTTTCTAACTAATTTATTTTAGCCATGAGTTTGATTATTTCCTGCACTCTACTCCTCTTGTGTATGTTTGCTTCTCCTTGTTCTAGAGCTTTCAGGTATGTTGTTAAGTCACTACTGTGAGATCTCACTAATTTCTTTATGAAGGCACTTACTGCTATGAATTTTCCTCTTAGCATTGCTTTGTGTCCTTAAGCTTAGGTGTGTTGTGCATTCATTTTCATTGAATTCTAGAATGTCTTCAATTTATTTCCCTTTGACCCATGGTCATTCAGTAGAGAGTTGTTCAGTTTCCATGAGTTTGTAGGCTTTCTGTTGTTGTTAAAGTCCAGCTTCTATGATGGTCTGATAAGATACAAGAAGTTGTCTCAGTTTTCTTGTATCTGTTGAGACTTGCTTTGTGACGAAGTATATGACTAGTTTTGGAGACTGTTCTGTGAAGTGCTGAGAAGAAGGTATATTGCTTTGTGTTTGGGTGAAATGTTCTGTAGATATTTGTTAGGTCCATTTGAGTCATAGCATCCACTAATTCCACTATTTCTCTGTTTAGCTTCTGTCTGGATAACCTGTCCATTGGTGAGAGTGGTATGAAGAAATTTCCCACTATTAATGTATTGGGCTCAATTTGTGATTTAAGCTTTAGTAAAGTTAAGAATGTGGGTACTCTTGCATTTAGGACATAGATATTCAGAATTGAGATGTCATCTTGGTGTTTTTTTTCTTTTGATTGGTATCCTCCATCTCTTTTGATTAATTTTGGTTGGAAGTCTATTTTATTAGATATTAGAATGGCTATACCATCTTGCTTCTTGGGTCTGTTTCCTTGAAAATCTTTTTCTAGCCTTTTACTCTGAGGTAATGTCTGTCTTTGATGTTGAAGTGTTGGTTCTTTTCTTTATGCAGCAGAATGATGGATCCTGTTTTCACATCCACTCTGATAGTCTGTGTCTTTTTATTGAGGAATTGAGTCCATTGATGTAGAGAGAGATTAAAGACCAATAATGATTGTTAATTACCATTATTTTGATGTCGGAGGTGGTACTGTATGTATGTGCATGCATACATTTTCCTTCTTTTGTTTTTGCTGGTGTAAAATTATTTCCTGTGATTTCTTGGGTGTGGTTAAGCTCCTTGGGTTGGAGTTTTCCTTCTAGTATCTTTTGTAGATCTGGATTATGGATAGGTATTGTTTAAATTTGGTTTTGTCGGAGAATATCTTGTTTTCTCCATCTATAGTGATTGAAAGTTTTGCTGGGTATAGTAATCTGGGATGGCATGTGTGATAGAGAGTATAAGACATTTGCCCAGAACCTTCTGAAATTTAAAGTCTCTGTTGAGAAGTTAGGTATAATTCTAGTAGGTCTATCTTTATATGTTACTTGGCCTTTTTTCCTGTGCTGCTTTTAATATTCTTTCTTTGTTCTGTGCATTTCGTGTTTTGATTATTATGTGGTTGGATTATTATTATTTTTTGTCAAGTCTATTTGGTATTCTATACCCTTGTATGTTTGCAGAGATCTCTTTCTTTAGGTTAGGGAAATTTTCCTCTATGATTTAATTAAAAAATATTTTCTAGGCCTTTGATCTGAGAGTCTTCTTCTATTACTATTATTCTTAGGTTTAGTCTTTTCAGTGTCCCATATTTCCTGGATGTTTTCTGTCAGAAACTTTTAGATTTAACGTTTTCTTTGATCATTGTATCAATTTCTTCTATCCTATCTTCTATGCCTGAGATTCTCTCTTCTATCTCTTGTATTCTATTGGTGATGTTTATATCTATAGTTTCTGTTCTCTTACCTAAATTTTCTATCTCCTGGATTCCCTCAGTTTGTGTTTTCTTTATTGCTTCTATTTCCATTTTTGGGTCTTGAACAATTTCATTCATTTCCTTCACCTGTTTGATTGTGTTTTCCTAAAAAAATTTTTTCTTTTTTGGTTTCCCGAGACAGGGTTTCTCTGTATAGCACTGGCTGCCCTGGAACTCACTTTGTAGACCAGGCTGCCCTCAAACTCAGAAATCCACCTGCCTCTGCCTCCCAAGTGCTGGGATTAAAGGTGTGCACCACCACTGTCAGGCTTCCTAAATTTCTTTAAGGGATTTATTCATTTCCTTTTTAAAGGCATCTGTCATCTTCATAAGATTGAATTTAAGGTCATCTTCTTGTAGGATAGCTAGGCTCTGGTGGTGCTGTATTGCCCTGGCTGTTGTTAATTGTGTCATTATACTGCCTTTAGCTGTCTGGTTGACTCTGGTACCCAAAGGCCTCCAGAAATGCAGGCAGAGCTGTGAGCAGGACAATGGAGTGCAGGGGACAGGGGGCAGTTTACTGCTACTGGGTATGCTTTACGGGACTTGAAAGGCCAAGGATTCAGGGAGCAGGGTCTTACCTGTTTGACCCTGAGGTGTCACCAGGCCTCTAGGAATCCAGGCAGGGCCAAGGGCTAGAAAATGGAGCTTAGGGGACAAGGGCTCTGTTCACCACTGCTGAGGACCCAGTTTGCCTACATTTTTAATAAGCTTTAATGATTAATGCTTTAGATTCATTTAGGTTATCTAAAATTATTAATTTGGTATATCTTAATAATTGGGTGGATTTTAAGGTTAACAGATATTTATTACAGTTCTAGAATATTCTCGCTGAAAAGAGAGTTGCAATTTAAAATGCTGGCTTTGGCCTTCGTAGTGGCTTAGCAGGTTCTGCATAGGAGCTCATATTTCAGAACACAAATCCTCACCGCCCACGGTGCTCTCCGCTCACCCTGGCTCATGTGATGTCAGCCCTCGGGACCCTTCCTTGTGCTTCCCTTCCAGCTGCTGCAGACCTGTGCAGCTGCTTCTGGCCTGTAATTCTAACCAACTCTATGGATGTGGTTCATGTTTGTGAATAGAGTATGAAACATTTCAAAGCAGTCCAAGTAATAAAAATCAAAATCTATTCATTCTTTTATAAAACATAAATAACTTGGAACTTTTGTAAAACAAGTATTAGATTTTTCACATAATCTGCCCCTTGCCTGGTCTTCAACTGAACTGTTTTCGACTCTTTGAGTATCTAACAGACAGCTGTAAGATCTTGGTCCATCATTTCTTCTGCTGTTGTCCATGAAAGAGATTTATTACTCGGTTGTTTTGGGATTGTAAATTGGGTAGGTGTTCTTTACATGAACTTTACATAAATCCAAATCACAGAAACACTGGATAGCAAATCACATATACTTAACCATCTCAGTGCCCCCAGCCTTGCTATTTCTGCCCTTAAAGGTTCTCTTTGCTATTTCATTCTAGTAAAACTTTACACTGATAGAATTTCCTTTTACAGCCAGGTGGTGGTGGCGCACACCTTTAATGCCAGCACTTGGGAGGCAAGCAGATTTCTGAGTTCAAGGCCAGCCTGGTCTACAGAGTGAGTTCCAGGACAGCCAGGGCTACACAGAGAAACCCTGTTTCAAAAAACCAAAAAAGAGGCAGGTGGATTTCTGAGTTCGAGGCCAGCCTGGTCTACAAAGTGAGTTCCAGGACAGCCAGGGCTATACAGAGAAACCCTGTCTCGAAAAAACCAAAAAAAAAAAAAAAAAAAAAAAAAAAAAAATCAAAAAACCAAAAAAAAAAGAAAGAATTTCCTTTTACAGTCAACCTAATGTCCTCTACATTTCTCCTTACTCTGGGTTTAGCTTACACCATTCCTCTGGGTATAAATAATTCTTATGATTATTAATTAATAGCTCTGTAGGATTCAGAAATCTCTTTCCAAAGAGACAAGCTCTTTGTACACCTGCAGTAATATCAGCCTAGTTTGGGAGCACATTTTGAAGCTAATATGTTGAAGTAATAACATAAGACAATACTCATTCTGTCTTTTGTTTTGAGAAAGAAAGATTAGAAAGGAAATTATGTGTCTAGACCTATTTAGGAAATAGTCATATAGTTTCCTTAATTAGATATATCAGTTTGTAAGTTAGCTGACCTATACATTATCAAGAAAAGAATTAAGATCAATTTAAGATTCCTTGTGCTATAAACAAATTCTAAAATTGTTAGTTTTCAGGTAAATTTTTACAGCAGATAATGCATAATATTAAAGTGCAGCTCATCTTGTATCTGTGGTTCTGGTCCTCCCTTTCTTCTAGACAATAAGGACAGGGCTGGGAAGTGGCAGAACCCTTGTCGGACAGCTCCAGGCCCTGCTGGCATTCAGCCCCATTACTGCGAGGAAAAGTGCCTAGTTAGAGCCAAGGTGCATGTATAAGTTAGTCCTGAGGTTCCCAGTGGCAGTGCAACTGATGACTATCATATCAAATGTTCTTAGCCCTCAGGGGAACCACAAGACCAGGATGTGTTCATAGAAGAAATGACAAGATATCCATCATTTTCAAAGTCACTCATCCCTTCTTCCGAGGGACTGCATCTAAGTCTGCCTGAATCAAGTAAGATGCTCATGAGTGGCGCCCAGAAGCATGCCAGCACCTCTCCATCCAGTTACTCAGGCTGTGGGCATGGCTGCAACAGGCGGCCTCGGAGTGCCCACCAGTTCCAGGTAGTCATCGCCAAGACCCCAAGTGGAGATCTGTTGGAAAAGCACTCTGACCTCTTCTCTAACAAGCAGTCGCCATTCACTCCACGAACTTTAAAAACAGAAGCAAAGTCCTTCCTGTCACAGTACCGCTACTACACACCTGCCAAAAGAAGAAAGGATTTTTCAGATCAGCGGATGGAAGCTGAAACCCAAACTGAATTAAGCAGGTCTGTATGGCATGTCCAGAGCTGACTGCAAGGCCAGGGAGTCAGTGGAAAGGATTCATAAGCAGTGTTTCTCTCTTTGCTGTACACTTCACATGCCAGCCTTGAGATCCGGCTGTGCCTTTTCACTGAAATGAATTAGTAGACTTTCCAATGGGTCTTTGGAAGCAGCACAGTAACCTTTTATAAGCTATTAGATTTGTTAAGTTCTTTTAACTATGAGTGCTATATAAGTTATCGTTGTAAACGTAGTTCTTGAACTTTTTATGTCTTTAAATGTTACATTTTCAGAGAAGTCTTAAGATATATTACCAGATACTGTAGTTGTAGATATGCGTTCAGGTTAACAGTGGCAAAACAGTGACGCCCAAAGGGGAGAATAAGATCAGCTGGCGGCCGGAGGAATGAAGGGACCCCTGCCAGATTTGGCAGCACAGATCCTAAAACTTAAGAGACATATCAGCCTGGCCACTGTGCAAGCTGACACAAAACGGGTGCAGGCCTTAGTTGTCAGGACTGTGGGAAAGAGGGTCAATGGCCATGGCAGGAAGAGCTGGGGGGGGGGGGGGACAGTAAACAGAATGAATGCATACTTGTCTGAAATTATCAAAGATCAAGTTTAATCGGTAAAAAAGGAAAAATGCAGAAATCATCATACCTTTATAAATGTTATAGTCTCATCTCTCTTACCTCATTGTATATTTACCTGAAATCTATTCATCAAGTAAGGAAAAGGAAGCATATGTGAACCAAATCATGTCTATTTTCAGATACATGAATAGAAATTACACATTTTTTAAAAGTAAATAGTTGGGATATTATTTGCTTATAGTATACTTTTTCTTGACAATAAAGCCTGTTGTTGCTGTGTTTATAAAGAAGTAACAATCATTTCTTTGTAAATGTTGTAGCTTTAACTCTGAGCTTGGGACAGCTGAGAAAACGAGCTCAAAGGACTCAGAAGTGACCATGCACCAGGTACTAAGCAGACCTTCAGAGCTGTAGGTGCTTTGACCTGTACAGGATGCACACTGCTATTTGGACTATCAGGAGTGACCTCTAATATAGTCAACATGTGACAGTTTTCAGGTGGTGGCCATGCTCTCTAAATGACCAGGTGGATCCTACCAAATCCAGGAAGTCATTTGTTATTAGCACCCAAGTGGTTCGCTGGCTGGTTGGCTAGCTGAATGGGTGGATGAATAAAATATACAGATTCTGAGAACCAGGCTTGGTGACATTTGCCTATAATCCCAGTGCTTGGTAAAGGTAGGAACATGAGTTTGAAGCCATCATAGACTATACAGCCAACTGTAATCTAGCCTGAGCAAGACAGCAAGATTGTGTCCCAAAATAACCAAGGGCTGGGACGATAGCTCAGTGGTAGAGAAATTACTTAGGATGTGCAAGGCTAGGTTCAGTACCTCTCCTGACACACAGAAAAAAAAAGACAAGTTCCTAATGGTGCTATCAAAGATACATACAAGTTTGAATTTTCAATGCCCGTATCTCTTATAGAATTGCTGATGACTATATTATTATAAATCTGGCATCATATAACAATCAGTAGATAATATTATCTTATGTTTTTGCCTTTATTTTTATAAACTTTATTATACTGTTTGTATTTTGAATGTTTAACAATGATTTATTTTAACATATCACAGCTTTAAATGTGATTTTTCAAGCAAGCTCATTCCATTTGGGTAATTTCAATCATGAATTTATGCTCTAACTTAAATCTATTCATAGACATGGTTTAATATCCCAACTGTGGCAGGAGAAAACTGATTCCCAAAAGCGTCTCGTGACCTCTACATGTAAACTGTGGTGTGCACATGCACATGCCTGCACTCACACAAACAGCATGCACACATCACTGTCAGCAGCGCAATGATAGTGGTGAGTGAGAATGCTAAGAAGCCCAGTTTATTACTTTGGGATCCAAATGTTCATAGTCCTTCAAGAAAAGCATGGATCCTCCCTCCCAGTGGTGTAGGAGCTGAGAGAGCTAGTGTAGTATTAACTACAGCAGATCTGCATGCTATACTTTAGAACTGTAAAGCATTTTACAGAAGTCAGCTTTGTAGGGCTGGGGATGTGACTTACTTGGTAGAGTACGTGCCTAGCGTGAACAAAGCCAATATACCGAACTGCAGGAACTCGGTTGGTTGGTTGTTTTATTTTGTACGGATGTTTTGCGTATGTCTGTGTACCATGTGTATAGACTGGTGCCCCGAGAGGCCAGGACAAGGTGCTGGATCCCCTGACTGGAGTTAATGACAGCTACACATGGGCCCTGGGAACTGAGGCTGGGTCCTCTTAGCCACAGAGCCACTTCTCCAGCCCCAGTCGGGCAATGCTTGTACTTCTAGAACTTGGGAAGGGGAGGCAGAGTGGTCACAGTTAAAAGTCAGCCGCAGACACAAAGGGATCGTTAGGGCGTCCTGAGCTACGGAAGACCTGTCTGAAAGAGAAGAAAACACATAACGTTATAAACAGTCCAAATAAATAGTGCCAGGTGTGTGACACATAAGATTCTGCTCACGTCATGAGCCATGACTTTGTTTGTTAATAGTGTTCATATGCATTGCTGCTGCAGCTGCTCTCAGGTGTTTGACCCAGATGCGCTTTTTAATCATGTATTTTTTTTTCAAATTTACACAAGAGCTACAAATTTGTATCATGTTCATGGATTTCAATTCTATCTTTTGTTTGTTTCTTTCTTCCTTTAATGTGGGTGTATATGCAGGGGGATGATATCTCCTATCCAGTTACTAACCAGACCAACTGCTTAGTTTCTCGGTTCAGACAAGATGGACACTTTCAGGGATAGCCAGGTACAGGGGCTCACCTTTCACCCCAGCACCTGGGAAGCGATCCAGGACAGCCTGATCTATATAGCAAGTTCTGGGACAGTTAAAGCTGCAGAGTGAGACCTTATCTCAAATAAAATAAAGAGTGTAAAAGATAGTATGGCAGCCGACGAGCACTTGCAGTGAGATCAGGGTGCCCCAGGCAGGTGCCCCAGGTCTGCCTAAAGTTGGGACCCTCGTGCTTCTGGCTCTTCAGAGCTGGGTGACACACAGGCTCCTGTGACTTATGATTTACGTTATGATTTCCTAATGCTCTTTAAACGCTGCTCATTAACAGAAAGATGACGTCACTTCATCTTTAAATAAACATGGGGAAATGCTGACTGGGTAAACTATTCTAAAGTGTTTTTGTTTTAATATATCAGCTACTTTCGTGTTTTCATTTTCATTAGGATTTGTTGTTTTATTTATTTTACAACATACTTTTGAAACAAATGCATTTTTTTTTTTTTGTTCCACTTCCAGGTACCTAATTACACGAGAAATGGTGCTGAAGACAAAGTAGCTCCTTTACCCTCACAAGGACAAAACTTAGCATGGGACAGTATTCAAGATAGGATTCTGCAGCAGTCCTCAGAAAGGTGGGTGGCAGCCTCACACCTGGATCTGAACGTGGGGGCTAAGGCAGGAGGACCACTGCAAGTTCAAGGTCAGCCTAGGTTAGAGTGAAACCCTGTCTCCATTTGCTGTCCTGTGTAATGGACACACAAGCATTCACCTTAAGTGCTGTTTTAATTACATGTGCTAAGATATTTTAGTATTGTACAATTCTATGGCACTGTTAGTCTTACTAAGGAAAGTTTATGCTCAATAAAGGTTAGACTTAGTTTTGCTAATGTGTTGATAAAGGGAAAGAGGATGCTAGTTTCCAGTAGCTGCTCTTAAGGAGAGATTCTCTGGCAGCCTTACCATTTGATGAGTTGAAATATGTGATTTGGAGACTGGCAAGCTGTCTCAGCAAGTGGAAGTGCTTGCCTTGCTAGCCTGATAAACAGAGTTTGATCCCCAAAAGCCACGATAAAAAGAGAGGACTGACTCCTGAGAATCACCCTCTGATCTCATGGTACTTGCCTATACACATGTGTACACAGACACACACACACACAAACACATATGTTACACAATAATAAAAATTTCAAAAACCAAAAGATTGTGATGTGGAACATTCCCACATGCCAGGCTTTGGTCTGCCCTGCTGGTGAGAGATTGCCGCAGACCCTCTGGGTCCCTGTGTCTGCGTGGAACGGGGTCTCTCGTCGCAAGTGGGCAAAGCGTGGATGAGCGAGTGACAAACAGACACACACAGGAGAGTTCGTGTGTAGAATCTGAATGTAATTTTACAATTCGAGCTTCAGACTTTTTATACAGAAGACAATAAAGAAGTTGGGTGACATACCCGCAAGGTACAAATGAGGTAACCGGATGCTTAGTGACTCTTACACAGAACAGAGGAATGAAAACACAAAGATCGGAAGGAACTGGGCAGTAAAATAACTGAGACAAAGTCAGCTCTATCTAAGGTCAGCTATAGTCATAGAAGCCAGGTGTGAGAACTTTTCACTCCTAGGGCAAGGGCTTTCACACCCAAGTCATGGTTCTAACTAGGGAGTTCCGTTCTAGCTAACCATCTCATGAATAATGCAATACTCTAAAACCACAGCCCGATCTGTTTCCTAAACCATAGTAAATTCCTGTAAATAGGTGTAACTCAGCTATAATACTAAGCATCTATTCTGGTTTCCCCTACGGTCAGAAACTTCTTTCTTCCTAGGTGATGGTAGATTCCTGTGAAGGGCAGGGACCTAACTTTTACTCAAAGAGATAGTGTAATACCAGGGGCAGTACTGAAATCCAAGCCCAAGGTCTTGCTAAGGACGAACTAGGACTGTTGGAACACTGGTTTAGCTATGTCAGAATTCAATCTTAAAAGGCACGTATGATAGGAAAATATTGAGAGAGAGCACGTGGATCCATACACTAGACTAACTCGGGAATGGAACTCAGGAATGAAAAATTAGGGAACGCTAGACTCCAGGAGGAGAGCTTCCTTGAAGCCCTTTTGCCTCATGAGTGACTTTTAAGCCTCTCGGCTTGTCCAGTTGACTCGACCGGGGCGTAGCAGGAGATGTTCTGAAAACACCGCTCCTTGGGTTTAGCGACTGACATTCACACCTAGCAAAATGCTGGACTAGCAAGTTTTGGCTCTCAACTGCAATTCCCCTGTAAGAGACTGAGTATGAGCTAAAGGGAGGAGAGTTCCCACCAGGAAGAATGAGGACGTGTTTGGGCACAGAAAGAAATGTATAGATCCTCAGGCCCCAGCTTCTCCCTCAGGCCCTTGTTAGGAGAGCCAGCTGAAAGCCACAAGTAAGTTGAGTTCTAATTCCCTGTCCTTGAAACTCACTGCACATGTGCACACATGCATGCACGCACGTACCCACACAGTTAAATCAGGATAGGAAAATGCACAGACAGAAATTCCAAAGCACTTCATTACCAATGTAGAATACCAGTCACAGAATATATACCAACCTTTTATGTTGTTGTTAAAATAGTTTACCTTTCTCTCTTTCTAGGGCATCCTGTAAGCTCTCCACTGAGTTTTCTCCACACAGTAAAATCTACTCTGAGTAAGATCATGTTGCCCTCTTCATACTGTGGTGGGAAGCAGAATTAAGACTGGGGGAAACATAAGATAATTGAAGACGGGAGCTTCTCTCTCTCCTCCCGGCTTGGGGAATATCAGTGGCTTAATCAGTGCTGATGGGGGAATCCTGGGCATTTACTCTTTAGTGGAAATGCATCCCTAAGTTAATAACATCTACTAATAATTTTTAATAACTAGTGTGTAAAATTCTCGCTTATCTTTATAAATTGAGACAGTAGAGAGGCCTGCAGGGTGACTTGGAACTCAGGTCTCTTTGGTGGTTTGGGATGCACGCCATGTCATCAATGGTGTCAAAGGTTAGTTCACAGTTTGAAGTCACATTTTTCAAGGAAATAAGCTATTTCATAGTTTCATTTATTTCCAAGCCTGGTTGTTCTTAAGCAAGTTCCTGTGGGTTGGTTTTACACAGCCACCTCACCCTAATTAGTTCACTCATGCAATCAAATATCCACTTGCCATTTCCACTCATTCATGAGTTGGCTAAGTAGAATCAATTATAGTAAAATCCTAACTTCTTATAGTGGTACTAAAACTTAGGTATTAAATAGTATAATAAATGAACACATTTTTGTGTTCAATAATTTTAAAATTACTACAGCATTTTCATCTAAAAATGTCTGTTAGAAATGCTTTTTTATAAGGATTTTGAGAAAAAAAATTCTCTCTCCTCAGTAAATTTCCTAAGGTAAACACAAGATGCAGAACAGGACTCAGTGAGCATCACGCCCACCCCTGTCCCCCTGGGTGGCGTCTCTGTCTTCCTGCTGTTGTGAATATTCCAAACAGATGAAGGTCTGCTCTGTGTGTGCTAGTTTCTCACTTTTACTATTTTCCTTTTGAACATGAGAAAACAGATTTGTTTTCTAACATCCCCTGTCCTCTCGGGTCGCAGTCCTGTGACCTGCCTGGGCGCTCTCGCCATACAATGGTTCTAATGCTCTGTGTTCCTCTGCAGTGAAGAAGAGCTGCTGTACCTGAGTTTCATGGAAAATGTGACGGATGAAATCTTGAAACTTGGTTTATTTTCTAACAGGTTAGAGGGTTTTTTTTTAATGTTTACTGTAGTTGAAATGTACATTAAATATTTTTCACACTACGTGACTTTTTAAAAGTTACTTTTAAGGTTGCAAAAAGTTATACTGTTTTATGATCATGTTCTTATAATTGATAGTAAATTATAAAGGCTGTTTCACACTCCATAGAAAACAATAGATTTTTTTAATTTAAATATTATAATATCTTGAATTTTATCAGAATATATAATGAATTGAAATTTTTGCTATCTGGACAGCCTTCCTGACTCCACTTTACTGTCAGAAACTGTAATGGGAATCAAAAAACAGTTTTCAAATTTATATTACATTTATATGTGTGTGTGTGGTCACATGCCACAACAGTGCTGAAAGGGTTAAAAGATGGCCCCTGGGAGTCGGTCCTCTCCTTCCACCACGTGGGTCCTAGAAATTGAACTAAGATCATCAGACTTGGTGGCAAGTACCTTTACTTGTGAGCCATCTTATCAGCCTACAAACATGTTTACTACATCTTATAGAAGATCTAATAAGGACAAATTAGAAACTGTCACTTAATGTAAAATGGAGAGTTTGCAAAACCATCTTAGCTATTGCATCACTTAAGGAAGCTGTGTGCCTAGTGCAGCTCAAACACTGCTCTGCCTAAAATGCACAGGCACAGGCTCCTCTGCATGCAGCAGACCATAGGACTCCACGCACACGCCACACTTTCTCAGTCATAAGATGCAACTGCAGACATCGCAGTGGCTATGTCTACCCCTACCTCAGGGTTTGCTTTCTAATGAAGGAACTTTCATTATTGGAATAAAAAGATCTGGAATGAATGTGCCAGTACTCTCATACCTCCTTTCTTTGTTTTAAAAAAAAAAAAAAAAAAAGAATATTTAATGGGGGCAGGCGAGATAGCTCATCGGCAAAGAGCACTTGGTCTTGCGCAAGGCTGTCAGGGGCAGAGACAAGAGGGTTTACTGGGGTTTGCTCGTTGCCAGCCCACCTAAAAACAGGAGCTTCCATTGAGGAGAGCCCTTGTCTCACAGGAATAGACAGAGAATGAGAGACACAGACCGTCCTTAACCTTGAGTGCATACACAGGCATGCACACATATACATACAAAACTAGTACCTTTGTTTCTTTTTTTTTTATTAGATATTTCTTTATTTACATTTCAAATGCTATCCCAAAAGTTCCCTATACCCTCCCCCTGCCCTGCTCCCTTATCCACCCACTCCCACTTCTTGGCACTGGCGTTCCCCTGTACTGGGGCATATAAAGTTTGCAAGACCAAGGGGCCTCTCTTCCCAATGATGACTGACTGGGCCATCTTCTGCTACATATGAGCTAGAGACAGGAGCTCTGGGAGTACTGGTTAGTTCATATTTTTGTTCCACTTATAGGGTTGCAGAGCCCTTCAGCTCCTTGGGTACTTTCTCTAGCTCCTCTATTGGGGGCCCTGTGTTCCATCCTATAGATGACTGTGAGCATCCACTTCTTTTTTTTTTTAATGTTAGTTTTTACAGTGTTTTTTTTTTCTTTTTTTGAAGTTTTATTTATTTATTATATGTAAGTACACTATAGCCATCTTCAGACACTCCAGAAGAGGGTATCAGATTTCATAATGGATGGTTGTGAGCCACCATGTGGTTGCTGGGATTTGAACTCCGGACCTTCGGAAGAGCAGTCGGCGCTCTTAACCACTGAGCCATCTCGCCAGCCCGAGCATCCACTTCTGTATTTGACAGGCACTGGCATAGCCTCACTCAAGGCAGCTATATCAGGGTCCTTTCAGCAAAATCTTGCCAGCGTATGCAATAGTGTCTGGGTTTGATGGCTGATTATGGGATGGGTCCCCAGGTGGGGTAGTCTCTGGATGGTCCATCCTTTCGTCTCAGCTCCAAACTTTGTCTCTGTAACTCCTTCTATGGGTGTTTTGTTCCCTGTTCTAAGGAGGAATGAAATATCCACACTTTGGCCTTCATTCTTCTTGATTTTCTTGTGTTTTGCAAATTGTATCTTGGTTGTTCTATGTTTCTGGGCTAATATCCACTTATCAGTGAGTGCATATCAAGTGACTTCTTTTGTGATTGGGTTACCTCACTAAGGATGATATCCTCCAGATACATCCATTTGTCCAAGAATTTCATAAATTCATTCCTTTTAATAGCTGAGTAGTACTCCATTGTGTAAATGTACCACATTTTCTGTATCTGTTCCTCTGTTGAGGGACATCTGGGTTCTTTCCAGCTTCTGGCTATTATAAATAAGGCTGCTATGAACATAGTGGAGCATGTGTCCTTATTACCAGTTGGAACATCTTCTGGATATATGCCCAGGAGAGGTATTGCTGGATCTTCCAGTAGTACTATGTCCAATTTTCTGAGGAGCCACCAGACTGATTTCCAGAGTGGTTGTACCAGCTTGCAATCCCACCAGCAATGGAGGAGTGTTCCTCTTTCTCCACATCCTCGCCAGCATCTGCTGTCACCTGAATTTTTGATCTTAGCCATTCTGACTGGTGTGAGGTGGAATCTCAGGGTTGTTTTGATTTGCATTTCCCTGATGATTAAGGATGTTGAACATTTTTTCAGGTGCTTTTCAGCCATTTGGTATTCCTCAGGTGAGAATTCTTTGTTTAGCTCTGAACCCCATTTTTAATGGGTTTATTTGAATTTCTGGAGTCCAGCTTCTTGAGCTCTTTGTATATATTGGATATTAGTCCCCTATCTGATTTAGGATTAGTATAAATCCTTTCCCAATCTGTTGGTGGCCTTTTTGTCTTATTGACAGTGTCTTTTGCCTTACAGAAGCTTTGCAATTTCTTTTTTTTTTTTTTTTTTGGATGCTGAAGACAAACATCTTTATTAAAGATACTACCAAAATTTTGGCAAACATTTCAAAACAGATTTGTAAACATAATGAAACTTTGCAATTTCATGAGGTCCCATTTGTCAATTCTTGATCTTACAGCACAAGCCAGTGCTGTTCTGTTTAGGAATTTTTCCCCAGTGCCCATATCTTCGAGGCTTTTCCCCACTTTCTCCTCTATAAATTTCGGTGTCTCTGGTTTTATGTGGAGTTCTTTTTTTTTTTTTTTTTTTTTTTTTGGTTTTTTGAGACAGGGTTTCTCTGTGTAGCCTTGGCTGTCCTGGAACTCACTTTGTAGACCAGGCTGGCCTCGAACTCAGAAATCCGCCTGCCTCTGCCTCCCGAGTGCTGGGATTAAAGGCGTGCGCCACCACGCCCGGCTCTTATGTGGAGTTCTTTGATCCACTTAGACTTGAGCTTTGTACACGGAGATAGGAATGGATCAATTCGCATTCTTCTACATAATAACTGCCAGTTGTGCCAGCACCATTTGTTGAAAATGCTGTCTTTTTTCCACTGGATGGTTTTAGCTCCCTTGTCAAAGATCAAGTGACCATAGGTGTGTGGGTTCATTTCTGGGTCTTCAATTCTATTCCATTGATCTACCTGTCTGTTGCTGTACCAGTACCATGCAGTTTTTTTTATCACAATTGCTCTGTAGTACAGCTTGAGGTCAGGCATGGTGATTCCACCAGAGGTTCTTTTATCCTTGAGACAAAACTAGTAACTTTTAAGAACTGCGTAAGGAGTTTGTAAGTTTCAAGGTGAGACAGTTTAGAGCCACTTCCCAGCAGCACCAATAGGTGGAACCCTCCTGGACTACACATTTTACAGGGTTAATATGGTAACTTTGATGTTTTTAATACAACCCCAAAATTTGCATATCATGTACATGTTTCCTTAAATGTTTATATTTCCTCTTTACCATTTAGCACTGGTTCATAAGAGCAAACATAAAACCAGACTGAGAAAGAAACTAAATGGTGCAGGATAGAGTTCTTCACACTGAAAGGCGTTCAACCTTTCAGTTGATCTCATCTAGTTGATGAGAAAATGGGTGTGCTTGTGTGTGTGTGCATGTGTGTGTGTGTGTGTGTGTGTATTTATACCAAAATAATATGTATTATTTAATCCCAGCTTGAGGAAATATCCAGGTATGCAATTTCAGAATGTTAGCAGTAGCTGTAGAGTAGGATACAAGTTTCTGGATCTTTAACCATGATAGGACAACCCAGGCCTCCTGGGTTACTGCATGTGTTAACGAGTATGAATGATGGTGGCCAAGGAAATTCTTTCCAGGAGACTTGTGAATAATAAGAGTGGTACTGGGCCTGCTGTAGAAAGAATGTATTCCCCGAAGCTAGTCACTTCTCTGAAGGGATCGTGACCTTTGCTTCTCAGGTAAATTTTCTGAAGGGGCTGTAACCTCAGGGGCGAGGACACTCATCCTAGAGATGTAATCTCTCACCTTTACCATGGCTCTCACTGGTCTTCATACCCTGGCTTTAGCAGGAAGAGAGGTAAAATTGTTGCTGTGGGCCAGGCGTGGTAGTACACGCCTTTAATCCCAGCAAGGAGGCAGATCTCTGAATGCCAGGGCTGCATAAGAGACCGTGGCGAGGGTGAGTGGGGGCAGACTGTTGTATATCTAGCTATGTTTAGCATAAATCCCTGGCATTCACTTGGAGGCTGTTTTGTAGGCTTGGCATCCATGGAGAGTATTCTTCAGGAGCAAGGTTAACCAGCTCTGTGAGAGCATTTTCTGTAGGGTTTGGTAAGGGCGCAGGGAGCTTTTAGTGTCTGTGTGTCTAATGCGGAGAGAGATTTGCAGGCAGTTCTATCCTTCACCTAAAACAGTCACAGAAACATAAGTAGTACGTAATCCTTCCGATAGACTGGCGTCTGTTATCTAACTTAAAAACAAATGCGTAACAGAAGCCAGGCTGCCTGCCAGGTTAGAGAACGTGACAGAGCAGGCAGGATTTGTCTCGAGCTTCACAGGGAAAACCGTTCATCTGAAAACTACTTGGCAGCCTTTGTCAGTTTTTACGTTGTGTAACTATTTTACATTTAGTAGATTATCTGAGTTTAAGATACTAATATTTTTATCATTTGTAGGTTTCTAGAACGACTGTTTGAGCGACATATAAAGAAAAATAAACATCATTTGGAGGAGGTTGGTCTTTCTTTGGAATTTAACGTTTTTCTATTCTCTAAAAGAATATATTTTATTTAAAATAGGCACTTTCCGCCTTGTGCTTTTTATGAGGGGAAAGGGGCAGGACTGGGAAAGTGCTGATCCTGAGACTAGCAGCACTGCAGATAGAAGAGTTCAGTTTTAATAGTGTAGCGAATGTAATGACCCTCAGAATTGCTTTTCCCCCTAATTCTAGGGAAAGATGCGCTACCTGCTGCATGGGCTGAAGGTTGACTTAGGCTGCATATCTGAGGAAGACCCAGCAAAGCAAAAACATTTCAGAATGTTGAATCAACTTCATTTTCAAAAGGCTCTGATTTCAAGAGAAAATGAGTTTGTAAGTGATGAAGAAATAGTGAGTCACCACGAGCGCCAGCAGTACCAGGAGGCCCTGGACATGCTGTCTGCTGTGCCGAAGGACGAAAACAAGATGTTCTCTTTACCGGGCGAATTTTTAATACCCGCCCATAAAGTCAAGCATTCAGAGGGTGTTATAATTCAACAGGTCAATGATGAAACAGATAATGAAGCCTCACCCTGGAATGAAAACAATCCAAGTGTTTCCGATAGTGTAATAGACCAGGAAACCTCTGTGGATGTCATTGAAGGTGACAGTGACTTTGAAAGGGCTGAGACTTCCAGGGAACTCTGTTGTCTGAGCACATCACTGTCCCCATCTGGTCCATTCCCCAGCATCAATGGTGGCAGTAATCATGGTAAGGAATTATCGACTCTAAGAATCATGGAAATGAGCATTGAAGACTGACCTTTGGATCTACATTAATAAACACTCCATGTAGCCAGTAACTCAATATTACTTTTCTTCTTTTTTTGTCCCCTTTTACATATTAAGATTTCTGTAATTTCAATGCTATGTAATAAATTACCACAAATTTAGTGTCTTGAAACACCACATATTTATTATTGCTCTCATCTGGCTCTCATATTGCTGTGGTTCAAGAGTTGAAACAGAGAGATGGGTTCAAAAGCTACAGTCCAGGTGGTATTCAGGGCTGTGGTGGCATCAGGAGGCTCGACTGGGAGAGAAGCTGCTTCCATGCTACAGTTGCCAGCAGAATTCCTTTTCTTGCACCATAGATCTGCGAGTTTCATCTGGTCTTGGCTGGCTGGCGGACAGATGGTTACCTGCCATCTCCTGCCACGTGCACGCTCCCTAAGCAGGTCACAGCATGGCAAAGGAAAACCACAGAGACTGCTTGCAAGACAGGTAACTCTCGGTGAGAAGCAGGACAGTCACAGGTCTCTTGCAGTTTTAGGGGTGAGGGGATGATACACAAGAGCGCAGATGCAAGGCTGGGGACCCCTGTATTACCTGAGGCTTCGACCACCACTTCTAAAGTCATTTTTCAGAACATGTTTGGTCCAACACAGCGACCTCAAGGGAACTGAGCAATGGTTTATAATCTGGGATGGTCTTAAAACTTTACATCTTATAACGTACAGGGGCTTGAGGGTTAGGAGACTCTTGTCTCAAACAAAAACCACAAACCACACAAAACGAAACCAGTGTTTCAAGAGACTAGCCTCTCTTTTGTCTTTTCAACTATTTACAGTAATGTGATTGGCTGTTCAGCCACTGTAATGTGCTAAGTTTTCATGTTGCCGGAGCTGCACGGGATAGGGTTTGAGGATGACAAGCTGACCTGGGAGAAAGCACAGTGCTGAGGTGGGGTCTCCTACTCCAATGTCTGTTGTCCCACAGCGCATCCCTTCCTCAAGCCTTTGGAAATCTCTCAACTTTTAAGGCAAGGTAACTCAGGCTTATCTGAAACTGCTGTGTTGGCAGAGGTTGACCTTGAACTTCTGACCTTCATGCTACTACCTCCCCAGTGGTGGGACTAAAGGCTATGCTCAGTTTTAGAGGGTGTTGAGTACTGAGCCTGGGCCCTTGTGCATGCTAGGCAAGCACTCTACCAACTGAGCCACATCTCTAGCACCTTTCAAAGCAGCACCTTTATGCTTCTGAGCCTTTGACTAAGATGAAGTGCTCATGGCGTCTTTTCCCATGCTTCCTTCATCTTAGCTCTTGGGCTAGCCTTGGACGCTGCATCCACCCACTTTTATTCCATTCCTGAACTCCATCTTTTCTCAGCAGTAGCTGTACAACAGATCCTTACTCATTGCCCCTCAGCAGACTCCCATGCTGGCTGTGAATCTGTGTGTGTGTGTGTCTGTCTGTCTGTCTCTCTGTGTCTCTGTGTCTGGAGCCCTCACCCATTCTAATTTGTGTCCTTCGTAGGACATTTTGCTATTTTCCTTTGTTTCTCTTCAGTTTTTGTTTTAAAAGGTGAGTTGATATAAAGAAATATTAAAACTGGTTCTTGGGTATCACAAAAGCTATGTAAGGTTATAAAGGATGGATTTAGAAAAAGCTTAGACTCAAGTAATATTTCAGTTTCTATCATATGGCCCACCTCTATTCTGAGGCTCATAGCTGTGCTGAGCATGTCTTACGAGCCAGATTGCCTACGTCTGATCTGTGACCTGAAGTATTAAGCCTTTGACTCTCAACCTTTGGATGAGTTTAATTACAGCATTATAATCTTAAGAGGTAAACTAGTAGTATGTGAAACACCCGCAGCCTGCTCAAGTGTGCCCACTTCTAACCATGTAAAGTTGTTTCCTTCTGGTTCATCTCCTTCCCACTCGAGGCGATAGGCTGCCCCGCCTGTTGCCTGGTCTGCGTGTCTTTGTGCTTACTCTCCAAGTATTTTTCCCTTCTGCACACCCTGGAGCTCTAAGCTTTCTCTATAGCTCAGCTTAAATGTCACCTCCTAGGACTCTTGAGTGATTGCTCCAGTGCTGTACCCTTCTACTACTTGTTTGCAGTATGTACTGTGTTGTTTGTTTGCAATAATGTCCACACTCTAGAAGATAAGTTCCTTGAGAGGAAGTAACTGTCTTTGGATCCCCTGGTCACTGGCTGTCTAACTGCTAATTCATTCATATCCAAAGGAGGCTAGGTTAAGGTTTAGAGGCAAAATGGTAAGGAACAGGGATGCAGGACAGCTAATTTTCATGGCACAAACTCCCAGTTTTAAAGGGAGAATGTAGTAAAATATTAATTCATATGGATTTAAGGTTTCTTATATTTTTAATCTTGTTATTAAGACTTTTTTCAAGCAAATTGCTGTAGTATATCATTTATATATATATGAGAGAGAGAGAGAGAGCTGTCATCTCTGAGGAAGGTCAACTAGCCTCTTAGTTATAAACTGCCTGTAGCTCTTCATGTAGACACAGGATTTCTCCCATCTACCTTGGGATGGCAACTGGTGTTTTCATTGTTCAGATCTTGTTTGAGCAGCCATACTATTGAGAGTTTATGATATCAACTTTCCTATCGTATATAGACAACATAATCTCACAGCAGACATCCCAGTCCTCTGGTCCTTATCTTCTCATCCTCTCCCTAAGCTGCAGATGTCCCCGTCCTCTGGATCTTATCTTCCCACCCCCTCCCTAAGCTTTGGGATCTGGTGAAGGAATTGTGATATCAACTAGGGCTGGGCAACCCATTAGTGGTTCTCTGCATTTGACATTTTGTCTTTATGTAGTAGAAATTCCTGCAATGTGCAGCTTGTTTAATGAGTGGTGAGGTCTACACTTAACCTGTGGATTTAAGAATGGGTGCAGTTAGAAATTATACTGGGTTAGGAAAGTGGCATGAGTAGGTCGTCTAGGTTCTATGGCCTCAGTAGCCATGGGTCCCTTTGCACTGCGTCCACCTCCCCACTCCATACCAACATCCCACATTCACTGAGACATTGATACTAATATGAGATCTTGGGGGTAAACACGAAAGGCTATAGCTAAATAGTGATATGTTTGTGTGTTACGTTGAATTGTTCTGGCTAGTTATGTCAAATTGACCTAAGCTAGTCATTTGGGAAGAGAGAACCTCTACTAAGAAAATGCCATCACAAAGTTGGCCTGCAGGGCATTTTCTTGATTAATGATTGATGTGGGTGGGACCACACCCCTGGGCAGGTGAGTTGTATGAGAAAAAAGGCTGAGCAAGCCATGAAGAACAAGCTGGTAAGGAGCACTCCTCCATGACCATAGAATTCTGGTTCCTTCCCTGACTCCCAACGTGACGTGAGTTGTAAACTGCCACATACACACAATACCTTGCAGATCTAGTCCTTGCTGTGGTTCGTAGGTATCACATCTGGATAGGATTCTTTTTTCTTTTTTTTTTTTTAATTTTTAATATTTTTATTACTGGATAGGATTCTTGATTACTCTTCTTCCTTGGCAGCTTTCAATGGCGCCTTCTGGTACCATGCTACTCCAGAGAGAAGCTCGGACCCAGCTCGATTCCTCCAAGTCTTGTATTTATAGTGTGTGGTGTCATCAACAATAGGGACTTACATTCAAGTTCTAGAAGGAAATCAAGAGCACGGGCAAAGACAACAGCCTATGTTGTTTGGGGATCTCATAAATTTCCCCTGACCAACTCGGTATTTCTCATATCTGGTAATTAGCATTAATACCCTTATGATGTTATTTAAAAGTAGGTGTATATATGTAATATATATACTATAATATTAACATGTATATTTTATATAAACAAAAATTTAAATTATATTACATACATACAATGAGTGAGGTATATAGATATTTCTAAGATTTACCAAAATTCTTTTTACATTCTTTGTCTACATTACATAAAAATACTGTAAATGTAGTGGTTTGAATGAGACTATGAATGGCCCCTAGAGGTTTATGTTGAATACTTGGTCCCCAGGCCACGGAACTTTTTAGGAAGGATTGAGAGGTGTGGCCTTATTGGAGATGCTGTTTTGCAGAGGCAGGGAGGAGTCTGTTGAGCTTGAGGTTTCAAAAGGCTGTGTCATTCCCAATGTGTCTTTCTTTCAGCCTCCTACTCGTACATCAAGAGCTCTCAGCTGTTCTTGCCATCCTGCCTTTGCTCTGCCATCATCAACTCTTTTTGTTACTTTTCTGTTGCTATGATAAAATACTGTGAGTTAGGCAACTGTTTGGGAAGGATGAGGAGGTGTGGCCTTGCTGAAGGTGGTGTCTCACTGGGAACAGGCTTTGAGGTTAGCTCCCCCTGCCTCCTACGTGTGGAGCAAGATGTGAGCTTTCAGCTACTGCTGCAGCACCACCTCCTGCCTGCTGCTGCTGCGTTCCCTGCATGGCAGTCATGAAGTCTAACCTTCTGAAACTCTAAGCCCAGTGAAATGCTTTCCTTAAAAGCTGCCTTAGTCGTGTTGTTTTGTTGTGGTAACAGAAAAGTAACTAATGCAGTAAAAGGATCTGTCACTCAATGCCCATTACTTCCGAGTGATCTGATACTTTTTCACAGCACGAACCTGTGATATGTGTACCTTACTAAAAAGTAAAAATTTAAAATTCAAGTGCATACTCAAATGGCTATTATTCATCTCTCACAACTAAAATAATGTACAGTTTAACAAAGTTTACTAAGCTGGTGAAACAGCTTAGTAGGTAAAGGTCCAGAAATAAAACGGAGCCTGCTTCAATAAGGAATACACACGCAGGGGCACGCGTGCACGCACACAAACACATATGCGTTTATGCACGCATTCTTGATATATTATTATCCACAGCTTAATCGTCAATATATTGAAAACTGTTCATGAACTTCAGATTATTCAAGGTGCTTTAATTTTGTGAGCACACATCACCAATCTTAATGGTTTAAAACCTGATTCCTGTACACATGCGATGATCTAAAGACAGCCTCTAGATGGCGATGTTGCACTTGGCAGTGCCCCTCTGCTGGTGCTATAAACTTCCCTTCCCATCTCAATCCAGCTACCAGGCCAGGAAGAGGGTGGTAGATAAGCATGCTGGGAAATGTAGAGTGCTTTGCTAACTCACCCTTTCACCTCGCCTCACAGCCACATTCTCAGGCAGTATTCATGCTTGCTCCGTCTCTAAGCCCCACATCTGGCACCTTACCACCCGTGCACCATTCAGGTTTCTGCAGAAAATGCTGAGATAAACACTCTGTGAATTTTCCTATGAACCTCGGACTGATCTGGCCTGACCTGTGTGTGAGTCTCAGTCCTTGCTGCCTGGCAGAGCAGAGAGAGCTTATTCTCCTGTCTCAACACCAGGGTGCAGCAGTAAGCAGCCGCTCTATGTTCTCAGAGGACACAACAGAGAGATTTTGTGGTTACTAACTAATTCCTACCTTTCACCTCCCCTCTCTGCTGGCCTCACACTCCCAACCTACCCCTTCACCATGGCTTTGGGGCACAAACCAAAGGAATTAACACAATGACTTACTGCATGGTGTGCAGAAGTAAATGTGACTGTGTGGTTTACATGCAACGAGCCTTTAGAATGTTTGAGAGTTGACAGAAATCCCCAGGTGATGCCACTAATGCAGCCAAAGAATCCATCAAATGTTCTCTGCACCCCTCTATCCAACCCAGGCTTGCAGAGTGGACTTGACACTTCCCTTTCCTGGACATGATCTCAGTTACTAGGACTAGAGCAGAAATATAGAAAGCTCTCTCAGCTGTCACTCAAAAAAGACCCATCTGGGGTTTAGTTTTTAAAAATGAATTTCAAATAAAAGATCACTTTATCTTATCCCAGGTGTGCTCTTCTTACTAAATTTATACCCAAGAGAGTTTCCTTTAAAAGCATAGTCTAAATCAGGCATGGTGGTGAAAGCCTTACTTAATCCCAGTACTCAGAAGGCAGAGGCAGGCAGATCTCAAGGAGTTCAAGCCCAGCCTGGTCTACAGAATGCGTTCCAGTCCATCACAGATTACACTATCTTAAAATTATATGTGTGTGTGTATACACACATATATGTATATTATATATTACATATGAATATTTAAATATATAAATTATATATTTACAAAATGTATAATATTTAAGAAATATTTATCTATAAAGTTGTATGAATAATATAACATAACATAGTATATTATATATAGGTACTGTATATAATATAACATGTATTACATATATAAGATATACTTTATGTAATTTATATATTATATACATATATAATACATATATTAAACAACTTCTATCTCTACACTGCAAGAAAAAGGGAAATGAATTAGCCGCGCCATGATGTGAACACAGTGCTATATCATATACCCTTGCCCTCCCTCCCCTTCTGTGTTCCTAGGTAGGCATTTCTCTTTCTGGAAGTTTCTAAGGAGCACATCTGTCTTAACTTGCCAAAAAGGTTTTTTTTTTTTTTTTTTTTTTTTTTTTTGGTTTTTTGAGACAGGGTTTCTCTGTATAGCCCTGGCTGTCCTGGAACTCATTTTGTAGACCAGGCTGGCCTCGAACTCAGAAATCCACCTGCCTCTACCTCCCGAGTGCTGGGATTAAAGGCGTGCGCCACCACGCCCGGCTCCAAAAAGTTTTAAATATTAAATTCTATGGCTTTCTAAATGCTTCGCAGTAGGAGCTCCTGAGGTAAACGACGACCGGTTGCAGTTCTAACGCTCTCGTTCGTGCTCTAAGATCAAGGTGCTTAGCCTCAAAACTACAGCAATGCCAGTAAAAGCCCCCAGTAATCAGGAACACCGAGGCCAGAAATACCAAAGTTAACTAGTACAAACATTGGTTTACAACCTATTTTTGTGGAAATGTACATCTTGATAATTTTGGTATGACATCAATACTATTAAGGAACTAAAATCCTTAGTGAGACATGAAGCATTGCATACATTTGGCAGACAGACCAGTAACATTCTCAGCTCAGACACAGGAAACTTTAAACCCTAATTGTGATTTGGCCCTTGAAAATTATATTGTTCCTAAATACAATAATGTAGAGTTATGTTCACTCAGAAATTCCCATTTGCTAGCTGTACTTAAGTTCAAAATTAATGTTCCGAAGAAGTGATGTCAAGGATGTGACATTTCAAGGGTGACAGATTGAAACGGTATAATGCTGCCCCATAGGAATTTACTTATCAAAGTATTGCAACAGGAACACGAACATGCCATATATTACTCTTTAATTAAAGTTTTGTTTTACAATATGTTCTTGTCAGTGGGAAATTTCCAAATGTTCAGGTGACAGGAAAGCATCTTCAAACAGCGTACCATTGGGAGCAAACTTGAGAAAGTCCTGTCCGTCACAGGCTGGAGATGGAAACTAGAGCACACAACCCCACCCTGGGGTGCTGCCCACCGGAGTCCACTGTGCTTAGTTGGGCTGGCACACACTTGTCATGGAGGGTGATGCTCACCACAAACAGTCAAATCAGAATGATGGCAGGACAGTATCATTTGGGAGCTAGTCCTGTATCAGACATTCTAGAAGGTCTATTCTGTGAAGCGGCAGCCTAGGATTCAGGGGCATGGACACACATGAACAACATGACACACCTCAGTTAAGCCTGCCAGCTTATCCTCCACATCTCCCAAAGGAGACTGAGCCTGGGCCAAGAACACTTTCTGCTTCAAACTTGACACAGTTCTGACCAATAGAGAATGTGCCCAACCAAATAGGATGGAAGAGGGAGGCCAAGTACCTCAAACTGTTCCGGGGGGAGGACAGGATTACGGTGCTAAATTCAAGTACCTCCTGAACATCACAGCAATTTCTGGTGGCCCCATAAGTTTGGGCTGTGGTTTAGGGAAAGAAACCTCACGTTAACCATTTTCTTCTTTCAACCTAAAGGAAACAAAGCCTCTATGGGGTTCTCTGATGGCAATGTAAACATGAGCTTGTTTGTGGGGAAAGACAGGAAGAACCCCGATAAACAGTCAGTCGTCGAAGGTGGCAGGCCTTGAGTTCCCTGTGCGGAGCAGCCCTTAACTTCCACTCCATCTCAGCTCTCGGTGTGGGCATAATACTGCATTTGTGTAGCGACCACGCCTTCTGTGTGAGCACCGCACGCACTTACACTTCCCCTAGTCATCTTACGTACTCGGAGCCCTTCTCTTTGAAAATGTCCACTGTTGTTTAAAATGTAAAGCCACATATATTAAACTCATTTTTAACAACAAAAAAAGTGCTTACACCCATCCTATGCATTTGCTTTCTTCATTTTCAGTCAATAAAAATCAAACTCAATTTATGCTTATTAATAATACTGAAAAAATAGTGAATCTGATTCTTAGATTTTTAAATAATGTGCCTTTATCCCCAACTTTACATTAACTGACTCAGTATCATAACAAATTGAGCTCTTATTTGGAAAATATAGAAGGTACAAATATATAACTTTTAAAAAACATTCTGAATATAAAAATGCTTTCTATGTTTCAAAATAACACTTTTAGATTTCTTTAGTTTTGGACTTCATGAATAAAACACTTAGTTCCCCCATGTTTTTTGTTCTTAAACAAAAGCTTAAAATGGTTTTTAAATAGTCACTTGAGAACCACACAATCTGTGGATGTTCCACCGTAAAAGCTCAGCTTCTAACTAAAAAAGAAAAAGCCCTATTTAGTCATAAAATTACATTATCAAAAAAAGATAGAAGTCTGTGCCTAAATGATTGCCAGAACTGCCCAGTGCAGCTTCAGTAAGACAGAATCTCCAGACCGTGTGCAAGTGCAGCAAACTGGGCAGATGTGGCCGGGGCAGCAGTGCCTCCTCAGCCTGGGCCGGGTCCCACAGACCTCCTGCCCTACGCGGGACTACTGGGAACAAAGTAGGAGCTGCGCTTTCTTCTTTCCTTCTTTTTTTTTTAAAGCTGTAAACACTTCACATGATTGGGTCCCCGTAAAAAAAGTGTTGGAGCTTAAATGAGCCTGGAGCTTTTCAGGAACTGAATGAGCACTCTGTACACAAAGGTATACTGGCCAAGTGTCTGCACCAGCATCATCCTCTGCTGCCTCAGCATGTCCAGCACTCTGGGGATGTCCAGCACCTGGCGGAGAGAGACAGCGATGAAGAGAACACTCCTAAGGGAAACCAACACCATGAAGGCTGCCGCCCTGCCTCACGGAAATTTGCTGAGGAGACTGTCTACCAGAGAGTCCTCCGTGATGGGCTAAGATCTGATTTGTTTTAGCTACAAATAAAGTGTGTGTGTGGGCTATTTCTCCAGCAGTCCCTAGCTGCAGCACAGTGACTTGCAGATCAGTCACACATAAATCTTATCTCACAAGATTCTAAGATTCAACAAAAACAGTGTGCTAAGTGCTACTAGGATCCATCCCACATTCCCCACACCCACTGCTAGCTGGCCCGAATGCTGGGTGTTACAGGAAAAACAAAGCCCTCAGCTCACAGTGGAAAACACTAGAAAAGACAACTGAACGGTCTTCTATGGCATAGGCCATCTCAGTCTGTTCTGACAGTCGGAGTGGAGAAGCTCTAAGACGAAGCCTTTGACAACAGTTAGCATTGATCATGTGGTTGCCACAGTCCTAGAACGTGTTCAGAAAGCTATGGGGCCGCCATGCCCTACTCCCTCCCAGCACTCACTGCCCCACCAGGAACATGGAGATGAACATAACTCACCTCATTGTGTTCCAGACAGGCAACCATGATCTCTGAGAGAATGACGACCCCAGTTCTTCCCACGCCAGCACTGCAGTGCACCAGCAGCGGAGGGTTGGCGCTTCTGGGCTCACTTGTACTGTTTGTATGACGTCGAACTGACTGGATCTCTTCAAGGTAGGCTGTGAAGAATCAGTGAAATGCACAAGTCCTCAGGGGCAACAGCAGGCAACCCAACAACCACCTCCTTGGTCTCTCCACTGAGAAGGCCACAGATAAGGGCGCCGGGCACATAGATACCAGGGCCAACCCAATGGTGACTGAAGGCAAGTCGGTGCCTCAGCCGAAACTAGTCAGAGGAGACATATTAGTCAGCTGGGGCATTCTATTCAAGGCATCTCTTAAACGTGCCTTCCTGCACTGGCAGGATGGCAGTGTGGGTAATGACACTTGCCAAAATGACAACCTGAGTTTAATCCCCAGGAGCAACATAGTGGAAAGAAATGGGGAACTGCTTCCCCAAGGTGCACTCTGACCTCCACACATATGATGTGGCCCATGGACAAACACACACACACACACACACACACACACACACAGAAAGAGAGAGAAACCTATAAATCCATTTTCTGTTAAGCCTTCTTTCAAACACGTTGTTTTTAAACAAATCCAAAGGAACTGCCTATAAACAAAGACACTTACATAAAAATCCCTTGAGGTCTTCTGGACAGCCGTGTTCAGGCCAGTCTGTGTACTGAAGATGCCAAACGGTTCTCTCCTGCCCTGTGAGAAGGTGCTTCATCTTCAAACCTGTGGTGGCATAGCAGCCCGAGTCCGTGCGGAAGCGCGTTGTGATCTTAAACCTTCCATAGGTGACAGTGTTGTGCCTGGAACCAAGCCGTGGCCAGTACCTAAAGCTCTTCTCCCGGCCTCCCTCCTGTTAAAGACAAGTGCAATGCAGCCGCTGCACAGCCCCAGCCTGGGGCGTGCCTTCTTCACACAAGCCTTGATCAGGCCACAATCTCACTAAAGATTAACTCTGGGTGCTTAACCTTAGCAGCTCTTTGGAGATTTGGAAAAATGAACTGTGAGGAACAGACACTCACCTCTTCTGCTGTCACCATTGCTATAATTGCGACTCCCTGTTCCCACACCATCTGCCAAAAGTCCTGGCAGGTATTTTGTAATGGTCCCTGTGTGGCAATATAATCCCATTCTATTCCGCTGACAGAGACCTAAAATCAGAAAAGGTTAAAAGCTTAGTGTGCGTGCATGGAATATGCGCACACAGCCATTTATGTCTTGGTGGGCACCCTGGAAGCTGATGGGGCTATTCAGCAGAGCAGGGATAGAGTCTGTCCTAAGCTTTCCTTTATTAATACAATTGCAACTGCTGGCATCTTTATTAATGTAGGTACCTTCAGTTCATAGGACATCTGTGTACTTAAAGCCATCTGCTCACCTCTCAAATTCAGTTTTTATCTACAAAATACAATAACTGCCCAGCACACGGGGCTGTGAGGACAGACAGTGTATATGGTGTCTGACACATATGGAGTCCTAGGTAAATAGCTACTCTTGTGATGGTGACACCAACATCACAGTACCCTAGGTCACAAACAATTCACCATGGTGAAATACGCTTGGAAAGGATGAACAAGGAAGGCAAGAAAAAAAACAAAAAAAAAAAACAACCCTAAGCTAATACCAACGCCCACGACAAAAGTAGTGCCTTCAATTCAGAATGGCCTGCAGTTTGAACTGGTCAAGACCACCTTCCAGAAGGCCGGTTCCCACTTGGGGGGCGGGCATTCAATTTATGCCCCCCATGCTAACATAATAAGGAGTTACTGGGTTTACAGTCAAGAAAACTGGGTTAAACTATGTTCTGCCAGAACCTGCTGGCACCCGTTTCTGTCAGAGTGTCCATTAAATGTTAAGGCCTGTGCCGAGCCGGACTCCATACACTTGCCCTCTAAGGCTGCCAGCCCCCAGCACCGACTCTGAGCCCTCTCTCGGGGCTTCCTTTCAGCAGCAGCAGCATGTGATGGGCATAGTTTATCATACAGTTGGTTGAATAAATAGGGGTCCTAGAATTGCTGAGAGATCAAGGAATTGACCCAATCTGCCCAATTCTGAAATTTCATATTCTTTCCATGACTCCTCAAGTGGTAGCTGAATTTCTGAAATACCATCACAAAAAAATCAGTGTCATTCCATTTAACCCATCCAGTCACGGGAGAGAGGAGTTAATCTGAAGACATGGTTTGTTTCTAGAAACACAATGCCCATATAAAAAGCATGGCAGTGTGTGCATTAATTCCTCAAAACTATCAAGCATACTTTAATCTCAGCACCTGGGGTGTAGAAGCAGGCTGCTGACCTATTATTTTGCGGCCACACTTGTCTGTATAGGGAGTTCCAGGCCAGCCAAGGAGATAGAGCAAGACCGTGTCTCAAAAATACTAAAACCAAAACCAAGATAGGTAGATAGGTAGGTAGGTAGGTAAGTAGGTAGGTAGGTAGGTAGGTGGTAGGTAGATAGGTAAGATAGATAACCACTAAGCGGCACATAGTTGCCAAGTCCCCAGAAATCCTTGGAGGTCACGTTGCTATCAAATGACTTGCAAGCTAAAGAAAGTTGGGAAAGAAAAGGCACGATTCTTTCACTATAAGAGTTCTCCTCTCTATATCTGGGTCCTTTCAGCAAAATCGACCCAGATATAGCTGTCTCTTGTGAGACAATGCCGGGGCCTAGCAAACACAGAAGTGGATGCTCACAGTCAGCTATTGGATGGATCACAAGGCCCCCAATGGAGGAGCTAGAGAAAGTACCCAAGGAGGATCTGTAACCCTATAGGTGGAACAACATTATGAACTAACCAGTACCCCAGAGCTCTTGACTCTAGCTGCATATGTATCAAAAGATAGCCTAGTCGGCCATCACTGGAAAGAGAGGCCCATTGGACTTGCAAACTTTATATGCCCCAGTACAGGGGAACGCCAGGGCCAAAAAGTGGGAATGGGTGGGTAGGGGAGTGGGGGGGGGGGGGAGTGTATTGGGGACTTTTTGGATAGCATTGGAAATGTAAATGAGGAAAATACCTAATTAAAAAAAAAAAAAAAAAAAAAAAAGAGTTCTCCTCTCCACAAGAGAGAATCCCAGCTGGCTGGCATGAGCTGAGTGCTCTGTGCTGCTGCCTCCCACTTAGCAACTGTAACATCACCCAGCAGACTAGCATCAGACTGTTCTGGGCTTTTACAGAACACAGTGATACCAGAAGACCAGGAGGAACAAAGAACAGGGGGCATCGCCATAAGCAAACACTTGTGTGAGTGTCCTCCAGAGTCCCAGGGCACAGGGCTGGGATACAGCTTGGCACTCCAGGGTCTGCCAGGCACAAAGACCTGGCTTTGGTCACCAGCGCTGGGAAAAGGGAGGTCATGAGACGCTAACCTTGTACGTCTGTTACATGCAATGCACACGGCTACGGGGCTGGAGAAACTAGTGGCCCAAAATGAGTCTTCAGATTCAAGACAAATGAAATGCTCGGAGTCCAGGCAACAATGTGGGCAGGGAAAAGCTATCACATAGAGAGAGTGGGCGTGGCTGGCTGGAATGACTCAAAACGGGATGTTTGCATAATAGACACCCAGTGTAAATCTTACTGTCCCTACATGTTAGCCGCCCCCCCACCCCCCACCCACGACTGCAGTGCCGCTCATTAGCTGGGATGTTGTTCTCACCTTAATGTGTGACGCGTTGATGTAGCCGGTGTTGTTCTCCTTGGTTGGCACCAACTCGACTCTCGCGTCATCGTAGGGGAGCACATCTTGGAATCGATTTCTCTCCGCGTTTTCAGGGAGCCGGGCTGTCGAGCACTCGCCATCAACCAGCCGCTTCTTAAGGATCCTCTCATATTCGGTGAAGACCATGCCTTGCTCTAACCGCTGCTCCAGAACCTTGCACTATGAAAAAGGGCGCAGGGTCACACACACCACATCTTGCTTTCTTCTTCAAGGGCTAGCGTTTTTAATGCAAAAATTATACATGAAACCAAACCAAAATTTTTATAAGTCACAAAAATTAGAACAAAAGCCACGATGTTGCTGGCAAGATGTAGAATGCAGAAGTCAGTTTGAAGTTGAATGCTGGCCTACGGCAGGCTGCTAACTTGAGGTCCAAACCTGTGGTCGGTTTGGTAATCTGTAAGAAGCTGAGTTCTCCTAGACGAGGAGAATCCAGTCCAGAGTCAGTAAGCGTGTACTCTGACTTCTAACAAGTGCCTGTAAGACACTGGAGGCGGCAGCAGCCCCGAGAGCCACCTGTGGGTGCAGCCATAGGAAGTGAACACCTGTTTAATTTAAAATGAAACCTCACAAAGAATTTTTTAAATTTAGTATATTTAGTTTTAATTTAAAACATGAATTTTCAATAAGATGTCTGCCTTCTTTCCTATGTACCTTATACACATATTCTTACTCTGAGGAAATAAAACAATCAGGACCTTTCAGAGCCTAGAATTACTTATGGCGTCAGAGTCACACGCTCGCTCACTCCAGCTCACTCACTCCAGCTGTGACCCAGATAATGACACTCCCTAACACTCATGTGTAACTCTGACACTGTCTTAGAAAGAACATTCGCCAAAATTGCACGAGGGCCCCTTGGAGTTGCAGCAAGCCCAGCCCCATGTGCCCCCTCCCCCCATACTCACCCTCTCATCATTTGTCGCTCTGGTGGACACTTCTTTTCCTTCATCAGGCAGGGGCAGCCGGGACAGGGAGAGTCCATTGAGGGCTGCCAGCTTGAGGGGACCAATTTTTTTTGCATCTGCTCGAGTCTTTTTCATTCCCTGTAAGAAAATATTTACACACACATAAAATATGTACCCAGACACCTTTCAGGAAAATGTCAAGGGGCCGCAGAGGAAAGCCAGGCAGAGCTTGCCCTGCTCAATCAACCGGAGGAGAGATTCCACTCCTAGCCCGGCTGCCCAAACAGCTTTAGGAAGAAGACATTCCTTTCAAGGCCAGGGCTCTGATAAGGCCTTCAGATAGAAGGCCTTGACTCCAATTGGCTACAAGACTCTGTTGCAATGACAGGTGAGGCTGCAGGCAGGCAGCATTCCTACAGAACTACCCAACCTCGACACATGGCACCAAAACTCAGCGGGAGTCCACCCGAAACAGACCAGGCATCAGTGGGTTGTAATGACCTTTTTCTTATTTTGTTACTGGTCTCACTATGCAGCCTTGGCTGGCCTGGAAAACTATACATACCAGCCTGATCCCAAACTCACTTGGTCTCCGCCTCCTGGGTGCTGGGATAAAATGTACATACCACCATTTTTTTTTTTTTTTTTTTTTTTTTGGTTTTTGGTTTTTCTTGAGTCAGGGTTTCTCTGAGTTACACTGCCTGTACTGAAAGTCACTCTGTAGACCAACTTGGCTGACCTCAAACTCAGTGATGTGCCTGCCTCAGCCTCTGGCCCTAGTGGTGGGATTAAAGGTGTGTGCAGCAGCACCACCACCCAGCGGCCTCTACTATCTTTAAAATAAACAAACAAAAATTTAAATCTTTCTGAAAGAAAATAAAAAGAAGAAAGAATGTAAATTGGTTTCAAATCTTCCATTCTACAGCCTTGAAGAACCATGTGACCCGGGCCGCTCAAAGCAACCACTTTTCTAAACCAAGAAATATAAACACAGCTGAGATCTCTATCAGAGAGCCAGAGTGGAAGGGACACAACAGAGGAACGCTGTCCTCCTATGAAAGCAGGGTGCCCGCAGGGGCCAGCTTTCCCAAAATTCTCCAGCCTCATGACTCTCCCCTCTGTGGCAGGCAAACCTGAGGACCAGTCTCCGCAGACATTCTGTAGAGTTACAAAGAGTCCCAGTATTCAAACAAATCGCTCTATTAGCCTGAAAATGCCTTGACACCCAGGATCAAAAGCACAGAGAGAAAAAAGGCATTTTGGTGAGGGAGAACATGCTGTACAATTTCTGTAACTGGAGAACATGTCTGCATCCCTGCGGATATAAGCAGCGGCTAGAAGGATCTCCCCTGGCGGATATAAGCAGAGGCTAGAAGTACCTCCTCTGATGTTCTCCACCTTACTCCTTGAGACAAGGTCTTTCTCAGTGGATCCAGTCTGACTACACAGAAATCTATTGGGATCCACCTATCTCCACACACAATGCACCCACAACCATGGCTAGCTATCACATGGGTACTAGGGATTTGATTACACAGCAAGCAGTCTTACCCAGTGAGCCATCTCTCCAGCCCCTAGGCTATTTTTTTAACTTCACAGTTCATGTGGCTTATGAGCTTCCCACGGAATGCAGTTCAGACTTAGAATGGACAGAACCCTGGGTTAAAACCCAGTGTGAAATTACCTAACATCGCCCAGGTAAGTCACCTTTACCTAAACAGAAAAGTAGAAAGGGAGAAAGCAGAAAGGGCACAGCATAGTTTGCAAAAATGAGTAGCGTGCTGTACGGTTTAACAACCGACTGCCAAGAGGAAAGGTCCTGTCTTCAGTGACACTCGTCACAGCCACTTCCCAACTGCCCCAGGGAGTCATCTGTCTCACAAGATTCCCAAAACCTCTCAGGTGCTGCTGCTGGCCAGTATTAGCTGGCTCTGGTGATTCTCCGTCTAAAATCTAAACACCCCACACCATCAAGTCAGATGAGGGTGTTTCAAGACTAGCTGGGATCATCCCTTAGCAGGCCTGTGGGTTTCAATGCAAAATCTGCAGGGCTTCTTAGGTGAGAACCACATTGCATAAAGGATGCATCGAGGCCAATCTGTATGCAGACGCTGGAGCACCCAAACCAGTCTGCCTCGGAGATAGCCATCTCGTCCCTGGGGGTGGAGCCCATGGGTGGGGGGATTGGTTCCCTCCTAGTCTGCTCCTCTGCTTCACTTGGCCTGGCTTTAGAGTTCTTGTGTGCTGCACAGTGGCATGATCATATAATGCCACCATGAAGGGGGCAAAGGCTTTAGCAGAGGGGTGAACCTGTGGCGCAGCATCAGTCATGAGTTAGTACTGACTAAGCACTTTCCATGTTTTAAAGGTTTATTTTAGTCCCAGAGGTCACCTCCTTTACAAAGGAGAGGCTAAAGAGTCTGCCTCTTTGATAAAGGATTGGGGCTCTGGAGGTGGAAGAGCAGAGCGGAGGTATGACCATGAAGGGTCCTGTCCACTGGTGACCTATAATGCACAGAAGGCCTAGACTCAGGCCCAGGCTGTTCACTGTAAGGGCCTGTATGTTTCCTCTTGACCACAGTCTCCTCGGATATCCTCGAACAGGTAAAATCCCTGTGCAAAAAGGAAGGGGCCAAAAGATGGTCCAATTAAACAACTTTAGTAAAAAGTCTTAAAAACTGAAAGAGAAAATTTGTATTTTAAGAGAAGCAACTTGTTAAAGCCCCCACTCTAAGCTGAGCCTGCCAGACTCCATTCAAAACCTGCTAGATTTCTCTCACCCTGAGTCATCGAATTCGATGACCAGCTGCAGAGGGTAATGGGAGGCTGTGTTACCTCAGAGAGCTCACAGGACAATGGGAGGCTGTGTTACCTCAGAGAGCTCACAGGAGCTGGAGGGGGTTGGAAAATCAGAGGGACTATGCACAGCGCAAGTGTCACTGGGAGTACTTGTGGTCTACATAGAAACAGTGAGCAATTCTCTCTGCACTGTTGTGGAAGGCCCTGCTCCCGCTGTTTGGGGACTCAGGTAGTGACTGTGGAAATCCCCGTACTGCCTCCCGCCTAATACTGCTCGGCTTGCACTCTCCACCATGCTCCTCCTGAGCACTGGCCTTTGTACACTCAGGGAAAAAAACAAACCTAAACTTAAAATGTATCCTTTAGCTAATCAAGATGCCCTTAAGTCTGTGTCCTTTCTTAAGCTTCTCTTGTGGGCACTGACCTTTATTTAGTAAGCACTATGAAACCGTGAGTCAGGCCTACCAGGAGGCTGCCTCTCTCTGAGGCCCTCATACACTAGTCCAGAAGTACACCTGTGAGGGCTCCTCAGGCTTTGGGTCCATCCTAACAGGAGATGGAGGAGGAGAACCTTGGCTGCCAGGATACGGAGGTCAAATGAATGCACACATCACTTTGACTTGGTCCCAATGCAGAACATGGTACAAGGAAGTGAAGGCCATACAGAGCTGCATGCCTGAGCAATGCAACCTGGTGACTATGAGCGGACACACTTACAAACAGATCCACAAAAGCTTAGTCAAAGGCTGAGAACTCAACAAAGATTCAGTGCAGAGTAGCCAGGTTTCAGAGGGAAACCACTACTCACTAAAATCTTACATAGAACACACCCAGACATTGAATACTGAGAAGAAAGTGATATAGGTAAGATGAAAATTCCAGGTCAGTCACTCACTAGTTGTATAACCTTGGAAACGCTACTTAATATTTCCGAGTCAGCGTCTTTATCTGCGAAATAGGCTCTAACAATGGGCTCATTGTAACTGAAATCTTTGCATGTGGTAAATGTTCTGAAAGGCAGCTACAGAAAGCAGCACTGGCCTCCTGCATTTTGTTTGCAACGCGTAGGCAGTGCTTCCCTGTGCTCATTACACTGAGTAGGAGAGCCACCGTGTCCACAGGGCTCCTCCTGAACACCCAGTTCACTCACTCATCCCTTTAAAGAGATGTACTTCCTGGGTGCAGAGTCAGCACAGCCCACAGTGGCCATGGCTGAGATAGTCAAGCTGGACCTGGTCTCAAACCTTAACAACTACATAAGGACAGAGTCCCAAATGCCGCTCTGAGACATCACTTGAAAAATCTGAACAGATGCAGTTCTGGGTTGCCTTGTCACCCCGTGGTATTTTAATGGGTGGCTAGCAAAGCAATCTTGGCTGGGGTACTGAACCGTTCCCCTCTTTCTCAACACACTACTAAGATGGCTCAGGGACTCCTCCCACCCCCTTCCATAGGCCTTCTCTCTGCATCCAACCTACCTCTAGCAAAACCATGACCACCCCATCAGTTCACAGTTTCCACATAAACTCGTACATGCCCCAAATAAGGCAGAACTCAGAGCTAGGGCAGGGACTGACAGTTAAGGGAAAGGGTAAAACCCGAGAGCCACTGGTACACAGGGAAGGAGACAGAGGGAAGATCGAGGACTGGAAGTCTGAGGCACCTCTACTCCCAAGGACGCTTACCCCTAGTGGCGGAAGTCCTTCCACAGTGCTCTTTTTCCCAGAGAGGAGGTCTGACACTGGCCTTTTCTTGACAGAGTCCCTCCTAGCTCGGTATCTCCCTGAGGTCGTGAGGTCTGACTCGGACATGGAGGGGGTCAGCAGTCCATCTCTTCGGGGCCGATGGGTCTCCACAACCAGGTGGACAGGGCTGATGTCCTTCGCCCTCTTCTCAGGCTCTGTGACATGGGGCTTGGGCTCAAAAATATGCAGAGGCCCAGTGATCGGAGTCACTGAAGCACAGGGGTAGTTTAGTTGTTGTTGTTCCTGAGAGAAAGCGGCCGTAAGGCGGGGCTCAGACACAACTGAGATGGCCTGTTCTCTGCTGCTGTCCTCTTCCAAGTCCTCGTCCTCCTCACTGCTATGAATCAGCATGGTGGCATCAGAAAGGGACTTCTTATGGCTGTATCTGCCACCCTCCTGCTCTTCAGTCCCCTCCTGCTTCATTTTGTCAGAGAAGACGCTGGACTGGGAGCCTGCTGAGAAGGTCCGGGGTGCCACATCTGCTGCTGAGGCCGACATCGTCCTCTCCTTGAGCCTCAGGCCTTCGAATCCATGTGTGAGCCCTGCGATTTCAATACTGTTCCTCTTCTGTAGGTGGGCATGGCGCGCTGCTGTGAGGGGCTCGCTGACCTCCTGCAGAGAGTGAGCCACGGGCAAGCTGTCCTCCTGGAAGGTCTGCACTGAGTGATGGACGCGCCTGGTGATGAGATCCGGATTGCTGCTGCTGATGTAGAGGTGGCGGGACAGGTCTGGGGTGCTGTTGGCAGGTCTTGGGTAAGGATACGGCGGGGGTGGCCGGTAAACCTGGGTTCTCATAATGTTTGGGGCTGGGTAGTCCTGGGCCTGCAGCTGCACATTTGTCAGCTCAGGCACACTCACGGCGCCCACCACAGGCCGCCTCTCGGCAGGGTAGGGATACGGAGACTGGCTGTGGAAACTGTAGTTCAGGTTAAAGGGGTAGTGGGCTGACTGGGGAGAGGTGAGGTGTGGGTGCTCCCGAATCTCGGGCTGGCTGTAGACCAAGGCGTCGGGCCGGCTGTACGCGTAGGAACTGCCGATGTTGAGGTTCCTCAGCGAATGGCTGTGCCGGTCTGCGTGCACCATGCCTCTGTTGAGCTGCTTCATCACGGTCTCATAGTCAGGGGTCGGGCGGTAAGACGGGGGAATGAGCGCACTGTGCCGGTGGGACGGGATGTAGTCGGGTCTCATGACATCACTGCCAGTGATACTCGGGTTGGAGGACATGGGGGAGGGCTGCAGGTAGGGCTGAGGTGTGTTTAAGGAATTCGTACTGTGTGCACTGTAGACGCTGCCGTTGCGGATGCGACCACTGAGGTCAATCTGAGTTCTGTCCAGGCTTGTCTGGGAGTGACAGTAGAATCCATTCTTGTTGGGCACAAAGATGTTGTCTGAGGAGGAAAAAGGTTTTAAAAGATTCTGAAAATGTATTAAGTTGGACCCATCATTCCAGCCAAATTCTGAGACAGGCCCTGAGAGAGCTTGTAAATGTTCTTGCTAAAGTGACACATCTTCAGTCACACTGTTACCCCGGGGAGTTTCAGCTTCCTCACCTACAGGATGGGGTAGGTCTGTCTGTCTGCTTAAAGTGAGTCCAACATTGATACAGGCACTCTGGAGCATTGTGGAACTCAGGGAAGAGGTACTTGTTGACAGCAGGGAGCCAGTTGGGTGGGGGTACAACCCTGAGATGCTAAGCTAGAGAAAATAGCAAGTCTCTGTAAACACTTCCTAAACTGGAAGTTTAGGTTGTTTGCATACGGTCTTCCTCAATGAAAATTATTCCACCATAAAAGGGCACCATGGGGTACAGCAGGTACAAAGCTTTCCTGCCCAACACAGGGGTCACTGGTAGTCAGAACCAAAGGTTACCGCCAAAGGCCAGGAAGCCAAGAAGAATAAGGCTAAGATAACGACAGCTGCCCCACCAAGCCTCCAGTTGAGCAAGACATGGATCCAGGGCTCCTCACTCTCCAGCACCAGTATACCTGTCTGGACTAGAGGAGGCTGTCTTTCTGACACTCAACCTACAGCTCACCTGAACTGCTTTCTGAGTACTATTTCCAAAGCTAAATACAAAGTCAGCCGTCAAAGCCCTTGGAAATGCTGTGTGCTGCTGAAGCTCCGTGACTACCCACTGGGCACGTTTTGTTCTGCTACACAAAGCTCTCCAGAGCCTCTTCATTCCTCCTGCCCCACCCACTGCTTCTCTGTCTGCAGAGCTCTCAGCCATTGCTAGATCTCTCCCCACCCACTGCTTCTCTGTCTGCAGAGCTCTCAGCCATTGCTAGATCTCTAGGTGCCTTTCTGGTCACAGATCCCTCACCCATGTTGCCTAGACCAGTGTGAAACTGACGGCGCTATCTCTAAGAGCACACAGGACTGTACCTCTTTATCCCTTAGTGCTGAGCACATATGTGAGTGTCTCACAGGAAGGAGAAAGTGAGCAGAGGTGTTTTTGGTTTTTTTTTTTTTTTTGGTTTTTCAAGACAGGGTTTCTCTGTGTAGCCCTGGCTGTCTTGGAACTCACTCTGTAGACCAGGCTGGCCTCGAACTCAGAAATCCGCCTGCCTCTGCCTCCCGAGTGCTGGGATTAAAGGCGTGCGCCGCCACGCCCGGCTTGAGTGAGCAGAGTTAAGAGGCACTTTCAGAGGACTTCCTCCTCCCATCTCGCAGTGCCCTGGCCACCCGAGTGGGTCCTCCACAATGGCAAAGGCTCCTCCAGTCTGAGCCCCCGATCAGGCTAACATGGAATGGAGCCCCACCTGACAGCACACAGCAGACAAGGACTGTGATCAAGAAGTAAATCCACTGAGAGTTTAGCACAGCAGAATCTGCCTGTTCTGACTGCACAGCAGCGGCCTGTGGACTGCAGGGTGGCTGGGGTAAGGGTGTGTGGGTAGCAGATCGGAGGGGCAAAGACAGGCTCTGCTCAAATAGAACAAGCTAGAGAGTAGAAAGCAGTGGGAAGCGGGATGAGGAGGAAGGGTAAGGGAGTGTAGACACAGGCGAGGGATGGTGGAGCACATCACAGATTCAGCTGGGATCTTTGTGTCTGGTGAGTTGAGGAGTGTGAAGACAGAAGCTACAGCTCATGGGACGGAGCTGCTAGTGGGAGGTCTGAAAGAAAAAGACCTATGTTGGAGCAGGAGCGGGGGACGTGGAGAAAGGGATATGGAGAACACAGTGTATGATGTCACAGGTTACGGCTGGCTAGCTGACTGGCCGAAATTACATGCAGCTTGGAATCCACATAACCAAGAAAGTGAGTGACTTCATCACAATAAAGGGCCCTGGAAACAGACTTCCTCTAAGCAATGAGTTCAAATATAATACTCAATTTCCAGCAAGCCCTGATAGCTGATACCAGTTCTTAAATGCCTGTTTATCGTTAGCTAGAGAGCCTCCATGCAGGGTTCCCACATCTGGCCATGGCAAATGGGGAATGGGTAGAACACAGGAATGACGACAGGGTGGGGAGGGGAAACTGAGTCACCATTATAGAAACTCTATGAGAAGGAGCTGCTGGGGAAGCCCCATCAGGAAAGAAAAAGGCACAGGACAGGAAGATGATTTATGGAAACCCCTGAGAGGGAGTGAGAGGGAACCAAGGGCCAGAGCACAGAGATATCAGTCTCAGACACAGTGTAGGACAAACTGGAAGATAAAGTAATCCAAACCATAGCTGGAAGAGAAAGGTGAGAGGAAAATGGCAGGACCCTCATAGACTAAGGTAGGAGAATGAGGATCATGGAGACGGGAGGCAGAAGCCTTGTCCCCATGGTTGGAGAGGCTACCATGCACGTACAGATGGCCACGTGCAGAGGAGAGGGCAGCAGTGAGACAGCCCCAGGGGACACTGAAATCCACACCAGAGCTCTGCTCCCCTATTGCCTTCCTTGCTGTGGGGACATCCTCAACTGGCAGAGAAAGCCACAACAACAAGTGCAGCCAACACCACCAGTTCTTTGTGCCCCTTCAGGTCCCAGCCCCCACATGATGGGCAATGGTCCCCACTTCTAAACAGCCCCCTCTCCTTCTGTGCCACAGCACTCACCAGCCAGAGCAGCAGACCAAGCGAGTCTCAGACCTGCCTGGAACTGATGAAATCCAGCCATCCTGCTAGATCCAGAAAGCTCTTCAAGTGCCCACAACATGACACATGGCATGCTAATACATGCTCTCTTAGCAAGGTCACTGTGATCACGTCCTGAGCCTTGTTTGTACAATTAGATCCCAAGCTCTGTATAAAGAACTGCTGTCTGTATCTACCTCTCTGGTCCTCAGTACAGTTAGATACAGTTTACAAACAAACTACACAGGTGGCCAGGGTTCAGCATGATGGCGTTGCTGGGCACACAACTGCAGTAGCAGGGACTTAAAGCACGACAGTAGGACATCTCAGGGGGGGATAAACAAAAACCGGGTCTGAATATCTTTTGTGACCAAGGAATTTTGGTTGCCTGAAGAGGTGGCACATGGCTATAATCCCATCACCTGGGAGATGAAGACTGGAGAATCGTGAACTTAAGGGAAGCCTGGCCTAAATAAGATGTCCTCTTCTGTGATTCCAGGATGGCTGTAGTTGGGACAACATTTTGGGGTAAAACTGCAGTAAGAAACCATCCAGACTTCGAGATCTCTAGGTCTTCACAGAGTTATTCATAGCAATAACTGTGCACAGCTTTGCAGACTCAGTGTACTTTACCTTGGGAAGAAGCAAATGGCTCTGTATAATGTCCATTATAATGCAGCTGGGGTGGGGGAGGCATCGCATAGGGCTGGGGTTTAGGCTAAGAAATGGAAAGTTGGACATAGAGTTAAAACACATTGCCCATGTGAAAAAGGTAAAGTCATTCTTTGCTGGACTCTTTTTCTTCACTTTTTAAAAAGACTTCTACAGGAGTTAAATGTATGACAGTGGAGAACAACCATGAAGATGAAGGAGGTCTTAACACATCTGTCATTTTCAATGTCTCCCATGTGACAAAAACAAGCTCTTTGCACTGACACCAAGGTACTAGACAGCACAAGAAAGTCTGCATCCAGAAACTTACGAACAAGAAGGAATGGATACAAACCTTCTTGTCTAAACTCACGATAGAAAAACCTCCTATGTACTGTATTCAACCCTGTAAGACAAAGTCATCAAGTAAACTGAATACCTACTCAGGATGTCTGGCTAACCAGTTAAAATTCATAATATTTCGTTGTATCTAATATTTAAATATGTACAGTTAATCTTAAGTTGAACTTACAGAAATCACTATTTCTTTGGATAAAAATCATCAGACATCAACACACACTTGCGGTTCAAACTCAACATAGTGTCTAAAGCCATTTTAACTAAGAGAGTGATATCACTAGGAGAGAGAGAGAGGCGAGCATGTTCCTTCTTACCAGAGACATCCTGGAGGATGAGCCCCTCCTGACTGAGTTCAGCGTGGCGGCCTGCGTTTGTCTGTGGGAGAAGACAACCGTGAGCCAGGGGACATGCTTCCTAGTCCATGACAATAAACTGGACTCAGGAAGAGAGCAGGCGTGGTGGCTCACACCTGTAACTCCAGTGTGCAAGAGGCTAAGGTGTGCAGGAGTCTAAGGCCAGTCTGGGTGACATCTGAACTACAGGCTAGCTAGGATACAGACAGAGTGACACACTGTCATAAAACAACAATAACAAAAAGATAGAGTCAGGTATATTCTAAGGCAAATGACAAAAGGACAAACATGCCATAATTTACAGAGAAGAGCATTGTCACTTCCTGTGTAGGACTCCACCACCTCCCAGAACAAAACAAGCACACACACACGCACACGCACACACACGCGCACAGACTCTGTGCATCTGTGTTCCTTACTAAGTGTGAGTAGGTATGGTATGAAGGTGCATTAGATTCTTGCTAGTGTTGGGAATGCCCATAATTCTGTCAAGGGCATTTTAACTTACCATCTGCTCCTGGCTCAAGAGCTTGAGGGATTCATAACCGATTACAAACACATTCTGTGACATAGGTTAGCGCTCTAAGAACCATTACTAAAACTCCGCCATCACAAAGTAAACAAAATAAACTCACTGACTCAGCAAATGTGCCAGAAAGAAGTCTCTTTTCTTCTAAACTAGCATTATTCTTAGCACTTTGATAATGGCATCTGCATTACACTCCAGATGTCAGCATATTTTTATAAGACCTTTAAAATGAAAACTCTTGGATGTCCAGTGATTCCTATGTACTTACTGGGCAATTTCTTTAAACAATTCCCTTTCCCATACCTGGGAAGTATTCAGGTTGTCGGAGAACAACTCATGTCTCTTGTCATTTACTTTCTTTTCCTGGCAGTGGACTTTAGGGCTCTATGGTGCAGCTGTGTCTATTTTCCAAAACGTACGTCTAGCTTTGCAACATCACGTCAAGTGCCCAAGCTTGCAGGGCATATGTGGGTCTTTTTCGAGTACCCCTTAAGTATGCACAAGACTCTGATCTTCATGACTTTGATACTGGGTTTGCCTCTGGTCACTGTCCACAGTCAAGTCTCAGTTTAAAGGGACTCTGTGTTCAGTCTATCACTGGCTCTCTATCTAGATAAACTGAGCTTTAAAATCATCAAAGTCAAGGGTGGTGGCCCACGTCTTAGTTCCACCACTCAGGAGGTAGAGGCAGGCAGATTTCTGAATTCAAGGCCTACTGGTCTTCAGCACTATTTCCCAGATAGCCAGGGCTACAGAGACCCTGTCTCAAAAGAGTGCTCTTCCCAAACTAAAACCAAACCAAAACAAACCAAAAAAAAAAAAAAAAAAAAAAAAAAATCCAAAACCAACATATATTCACAAGTGGGAGAAGGAGCTGCTGACAGAACACACTTACCAACAAATGCCTAACAACATCTGCACAGATGGCCAGCCTGGGCAAGACCACACATCTTCAGAGTGTTAAGTACAGAATCAAAGGACACAGGGCCTAGGGACAGAGGCAGTCATTCTTACCCACTGGCATCTTGCTGGCAACATCCAGTGGGAAGGAAAAAGCAGAAGCCAGTTCTACAAAAAAAAAAAAAAAAGAAAAGAAAAAGGAAAAGAAAAAAAAAAAAAAGAAGAAGAAAAAACACGGAACAAAAGAGCCCTACCTGCAGAAAGGTCTGACCCAGGCAACATTTCTAACAGTCTGCCTTTTTCTCATCGTTCTTCTAAGCTCAGTTCAAAGAAAGGCCAGCCATCATCAAGTTCCCACATAAAGGAAAACAACTGTTGGCTCTGTGGGATGCTGTCTGTGTTAGCCGGCAAAGCTGAGAATTGATGCTGCTAGAACTCCTTAGATTAATAGCGAGAGTGTGTACACTGGAGAGGATAATAAAATGGCTGCCAGCTTAAGTGAAATGCACGATATTGCTTGGTGAAACTATGCTAAGTCTCCATGTGGTTATCTTAATCTTAACGATGCCATCAGGGAGGTCCCTTCATTATCTCTGTTTTACAAATGAGGAAAGTGATACTTACAGTAGGTAGCTCACACCTGATCACTGCATTCAAATGCGGTAGAACCAGCATTTGAATGGGAGGACTGCAGGATGCCTGAGTGTAGTCCCTACATTCAATCTCAATATCTCTCTCTCTCTCTCTCTCTCTCTCTCTCTCTCTCTCTCTCTCTCTCTCTCTCTCTCTCTCTCTCTCCCTCCCTCCCTCCCTCCCTCCCTCCCTCCTCCCTCCCCCGCCCTCACACACACACAAACCACATGCATTAAATTAATCTATTAACTTAAAACTCTAAGAGATGTCTCACTTGTCCTGTGAGTTTTTATGTTGGCCATTGCTTTAATCACAGATAGCAATGGGCAGGCTTTGATCATGTGTTAGGCAGTGGCAGTGGAAATACCCTGGGATGCTGTTTCAATGACTTTCCTCCTGTGCTGTAATGAAAAACAAAAGCTCCCCCTGTTTTAGGGCAGGCCAGAGGTGCATGTACAGGCTGCTACAAGGTCAATGACCTGGCTCTGGATCCCTGCCCCAAGATGCCATCGTGGGCAAGCAGAGACCAAACCAGGCTACAGGAAATAAAAGGTTAGGGACTGGCTTCACTGTAGGCCACAGTGATCCCACCTACCCAAGCACCTGCACAGAAGAGGAAGCTGCCTCACACCAATTCCAGGACAGCTTCCTGTCCCCAAACCTTTGAGGAGAGTGGGAGACCCACCGGACTGTGGGGACCTTTGACAATCCCCCTATCTCCGACTCCTGCTTTTTCCAAGGACTGACACTCTTTAGTGAGTCCTGTCTCCCCTCTGGGGACCCAGTAAGCCAGAAGGGAAGGAGGGTGGTACATCTCCCAGTTCCCTGAGACTGGCTGCTGCAGTCTGCTGACTACAGAAGTCTCCAAACAGAAGTGTACCGGCTGCTACGGTCAGCCATATCCTAAACTACAGGGCTAGCTCATTTCACTTTGCTCAGCCATTAGCATGCTGGTGAATTTGCTGTTCTCAGGGTTCTTGGGCCCTCTCTCTCATTTAGCTTTGCAGGTTGGAGGGTACAACCCACAAAGAAGGGAGAAAAAGCCCCATGCCAAGAAATGTTGTATCCCGTGCTCACTTTTTCTTCATAGAGTCTAGGGGAGTTGATTGCTGCTGGTCAACTCTGGGCTTGGGATACCAGAGGAGGCCTTTTGACCTGATTGACACTGGTATCTCACTTAATATCTAATACAGTACTAAAAGGAAATCAAAGATGGTCTTGTTATTCCTGTTTATACATAAAAAACTAAGGGAGCTTCTAAGCTAACCTAAAAAGATGATCTCTGGTGCCTCGTCTGGGTGGAAAGAGAAATACTAGACCCTGTCAGTGTAAGTGTCACCCGGGCCAAGGTTAGAAGCACCCAGCTCTACCTACCATCCTAGAGAAAGGACAGCGGGACACTGTAGGAGAAAGGGGTTCCTTTCTGTGGAAGTAGACTCCATCTTCAGGGGTAACCACCACTTAGCCATAGTTAGCTGTCCAGCACACTAAGCTTACCCAGCTGGACTATAAGAACAAGTCCTACCAACACCTCAACATCATCGTAAGATTAGCTGTTACTAGACCCGTGCCTTCAGGAAACAGCTAAAACATTTTCAGTTTTCTTCCCCATCAAAATGTGCGGGTTTAATAGCAGAAGCTTCGTTTATCTTACCCAGGGGACAAATTGTACAAGGTAATACGTTTGTTTCACACACTCTTAGATAAATACACTAATAGTTCCCAGATATGCAGAAATTAAAAACAAAACTTGGAAAAATAGCCCTTCAAACATAGTAGCTGTAAAGAGAAATCAAGTGTTCTTCATGCGAGAATAACACATGGAGCTAATGATATCCACGCAGCCTCACTCACACGTGGCAATATGCCAAGAGTTATAGTTCTAAGAGCTTAAGGATTTCCACACATATCCATTGCTTTTCTCTCTGAATTTTAAAATCATTAAAATTAGGAACTGCTAAAATTACACTTTTCAAAAAGGCATTAGCCACAATGCAATACGGGGTTTACTAGATGGCATCCCACTTCATGGCTTCGTCATGATGGCTGTCACTTCTGTTTTCAAGAAAAAAAAAAATGAACTGAGGTGGTGATGGCTCATCATGGTCCTACATTTATCAAAGCTTCAAAGTGAAAATGCTGTGTTCCAGTAGATTCTGTAATTATTCAGATGTAATTATTATAGGCAAAAATAATGTCATCTCCTCTAAATGTAACAATTTCATATACAAATTCCAGAGTGGGCAGAGAGCAGAAAAGGGGTGTGTGTGTGTGTGTGTGTGTGTGTGTGTATACACACATACCTGCGCATAAAAGTAAAAGGAGAAGCTGTGGGTTTGAGCTGTAGCTCAAACCAATAATCCCAGCACTTGGAAGGCTGCAGTAGGAGGACTGCTGCAAGTCTGAGGCCCACTTGGGCTACTCAGTGAGTACAAAGCCTGCCAGAACCACAAAGCAAAACTCTAGCAAGCAAGCAAGCTGAAGGAATAATAAGAAAGTGTTAAAGATGGAGATTGGGAAAGAGAGGGGTCTGATGAGTATATGAGAAAGGATAACTATTAACAATGTCCTTACACACATGTGCGGACGTGTCAGAACAGCAACAAGGTCCTTACACACATGTAGGTATGTATGTCAGCTTCTTCCTTTGTATAATTCATATATATGAAAGATGAATAATCTTTCCTCAAAACACTGACTGGGATATTGACTAAAAACTATAAAAAATACTACTTCCACACCAGACATGGTGGCCCAGGCCTCCCAGCACTCCAGAAGCAGAGACAATCTGATGGATATTTGTGAGTTCGAGGCTAGCCTGATCTACATAGCACTTTCCAGGCCTGCCCAGGCTCCATGCTGAGACCTCAGCCTGGGGAATCATAGCCCAGTGGGGAGTGCTTGCCTAGCAGGGAGGAGGCCTTAGGTTTGATCCCCAAAGAAAAGGAGAGAAAAGGGAGGGGGGAAAATCCTTTTCTTTTTTAAAAGGCCTTCAAGGATTAAGGTGAGAGGTGCTTGCTGCTGAGATCGATCCTTAGAACCCACTCAGTGGGGAGTATGAGTCCCCAAGTTGTCCTCAGCTTCTATATGCAATCCCCTGACACACATTCAAACTGGGTAAAAGCAATTTTACATTTTTTTCACTCCCAAATGATTTTCTACAATTTCCAGAGCAGGAGATAGATACTCACAGGTTGCACTGGTTTAGTCTGTAGAATTTGTGCCGTGCCACACACAGCCGCCACACGTACTTGGCTGTCTCCATGTCTTCCTGGCAGATGAAACACACAGAGAGGAAGACAGTCAGAATGCAGAGACCTTGTGTCTACACCATCCCCCACCCACAGTGACTCCCTCCCCCGAGACTCCCTCATCCCCACAACGACTCCCTCATCCCCACAGTGACTCCTTCCCCCGCTCCACCCCTGTAACTCCTTCATCCCCCACCCCATGACTCCCTTGTCCCCACAGTAACTCTCTCATCCCCACAGTGACTCCCTCCCCCACCAACTCCTTCATCATCCCCCCACCCCCCTGTGACTTCCTCATCGCCACAGTGACTCCTTCATTCCCTAGCTCCTTGGCTAACCTCTGAAAGCTGTGAGAACTTAATGGTGAACATGAAATGACCTGCTCAGCAGTGTGAGCCAGCAGTGGCTAAGCATCATGTTTGTATCAGGTATCAACTCTACTCCCGAGAAATACCCCTCAGAGACTTTCCAAGTAAACATTTGCTCCGGGGTCTTAAGACTGCCTTTGTAGGACAGCAAGGGCAGATAAAGACTAAGCAGCACCACAGAGCTGCTCCCCAGCGCCGGGCCAGTAGCCAGGCTGACTATCTCCTCTACTTCAGTATCTTTACAGGTACTTCACAAGTCACTCAAGGGGGCTGGAGAGATGGCTCAGAGGTTAAGAGCACTGACTGCTCTTCCAGAGGTCCTGAGTTCAAATCCCAGCAACCACATGGTGACTCACAACCATCTGGAATGGGATCTGATGCCCTCTTCTGGGGTGTCTGAAGACAGCTACAGTGTACTCGTATATATTTAAAAAAAAAAAAAAAAAAGTCATTTGAATCAAAGAATACAAACACAAAGACTCATTTGCTCAACAGCCTTCAACAGGGGAGCATTTCTCCCCAAGTGCCATTCTGTAACATTTAAAGCATAAATTTTTATAGCACAAAGAATTATGAAGTCCTAAACTAGGTCAAACTCACCATCCCCCAATACACAACAGAGAAATCAGCAATGCTAACTTGCTAACTTTGTGGAGCCTCCCATGGTCTTTTTGTGCTCACTCACAGTTTGAAACTGGATGGTCTCCTCTTTATTTGCCAGCTCTAGTGCAAAAAAGGACTTGTTGTGTGACATGTTAGCAATGTCGTGCCACCTAGAGAACAACAGAGAATGCTGAGTGCACAAATGCACACTGGGAGATGTAACGCCTCATGTTCCCTTAAGCTTGATATGTGACTTAAATATATATGTAAAAAATAAGTACATTATATTTAAATTACTATATAAAATTATATATGAGTGTGTTTGCATCTAATGTTTTATTATGCTTATATATTATATATAATTATTTATATATAATATATAGCATATATATATAAGTATGTCCTTATATATATATGAATATATATAATAAGTATATATTTATACTTGTTATGCCTGGATACCTTCCACTATGCCTCCCGCCATGCCTACACTGCCATTGTGGACTCTAAACCTCTGGAGTTGTAAGCCAAAATAAACATCCTTAAATTGCTTTTTGTCAAAGAATTTTATCACAGCAACAGTAAAGTAATTAATACACCTGACTTGCTCTTGACTTAACAATCAAAGATACTTATGTTATAGCTTGTTGTTCATGCCTCAACTACTTATAAACAAACTTCAAAGGGCACCCACTATCACAATGATGATGATTGGACCAGTCCCTAGGGATACTAAAATCAGTGTGGCGATGGTCCCTAAAGAGGCACTTGCGAAGGTGGGAGGGTGGGAAGGCACCAGACAACATAAAAGCAAACACACCAGGCAGTGGTGGCACACGCCTTTAATCCCAGCACTTGGGAGGCAGAGGCAGGCGGATTTCTGAGTTCAAGGCCAGACTGGTCTACATAGTTCCAAGGACAGCCAAGGCTACACAGAGAAACACTGTCTCAAAAAACCAAAAAAAAAAAAAAAAAGCAAACACACTGGTTAGCAGTGAAGGCAAACAGGATAAAGTAAGGACGAGAGACAGAGGTGCACTCTGCAAAGCTACGGGGGTGAAGAGAAAGCTAAGTGCTCAGGAGTGAGGTGAATCTTCTGAGTGCTGTCAGTAGGACACAAACTGTACCGTGCATCTCCTAATTCTATCACCTTTAGCTTTCAAAGGGAGATTTGGTTCTTATTCCCGAGCTTCATGATACTGTCAGAAGACACTGAGTCTGGAAGATGCTCAGCAGTCCTGAGCCATCATCACCCCACTCAGAACCCCTGGGGTCAGAAGAGTGCCCAATAGCAGAGACTGGAAAGTTTTGAGATATTTGGAATCCAGCAGTGGCTGAGCAGCCATAACCTAGAAATCCAAAGCCCTGAACATGAAGCCCTTCAAGGGGAAACTCTTTCCCTCTGCCACCGACTCGGGGCCTTGCAAACACAAAGCAAGTGCTTTACCACTCAACTCCATCCTTTGTGCCCCACAGCTTCAACTGGGGATTTGGGGACTCAGGATGTTCAGCTTGTATTGTATTTTTTTTTTTTTTTTTTTTTTTTTTTTTGGTTTTTCGAGACAGGGTTTTTCTGTGTAGCTCTGGCTGTCCTGGCACTCACTTTGTAGACCAGGCTGGCCTCGAACTCAGAAATTCGCCTGCCTCTGCCTCCCGATTGTATTGTATTTATTAAGTTATAATTGTTAAATCAAAATTAACTTATTGACTTACTGCTCAGCTGTTACACCTAAAGATTATATTTGCACTGTATTAAATGAGGCAAATCTGAAAATTGCTCTGTGGTGAAGAAAGCAACCACCTGGATACCCGAGACTTCCATATGGCCTCTGGATACAGTCCTGTTGTCTGAGTAAATCCTGGTGCATTCTCCTGTCCCAGTGCCCACAGCTCAGCACACTGGGAAGATTCACTATAAGCGGACTGGGGACCAGAGCCCTGTTGCCATGGGAGGAGGCCCCGCACAGGCAGTGCACAGGAGCAGGGGGCTCAGCTACCCAAGCATGTCTGCCATCAGTGGCTGCTGCCACTCTGAATAATTCGGGGCCCAATGGCGGAAGAGCAGAGGGAGACAAAGAGGAGCTGTCATTTTAGTAAAAAGGTTCTTAAAGGGGAAGACCAGTTCTCAAGAATAAAGTAGAAAATAGAAGCATAAAAGAAGCTATAAAAAATAAAATAAAATAAAATAAAAAGGTAATGTGACAGAGCGCCTACAAGCGGCAGCTTAAGTAGGTGATCTAATGCCATGAATGGGGCGACCTTGGGCAAATCGCTTGGCCTTTTTAACCCTCCACTACCCTTTGTGAAGACTGATGGTAATGTCTGCCCCCCTGAGTCATTATGCAATGAGAAAAGATAAAGAAAGCAGCCAACACAGCACCGGATTCCTGACAACTTACACTAATGAATGCTGGACACAGAGGAACCAACAGTCACAAGTGACAGATCTGCTTCCCTGCTTGATGAAAACAATATACACCTTGTGTTGCTTTGATCAATAGAAAACAGAAATAAGAGTAAAATAGAAGAGAAAATAGAATGGTCGTGGTGGCGCACGCCTTTAATCCCAGCACTCGGGAGGCAGAGGCAGGCGGATTTCTGAGTTCGAGGCCAGCCTGGTCTACAGAGTGAGTTCCAGGACAGCCAGGGCTACACAGGGAAACCCTGTCTCGAAAAACCAAAAAAAAAAAAAAAAAAAAGAATGGTAAAATAGAAAATACAACAGAGTAAAATTGCAAATATTTTTATAAGATTGCAACACAGACTTTCTAAGAGTCCAGATTTTAAGGGTGTATAGATAAGAGGGAACAACATGACTTAAGTTCCTACGTTTAATAAATGGGAGAGGCCAAGCTGGTCCTAGGCAGGAGCCTGCTCCCTGCTGACTAGCTTTCTAAGTACCTGAAGTGAGATGCAGGATGCTGGTCAATGGTCTTACCCAGCTATGAGTGCTGTGCTACAGTGGCAGGCGCGCAGGATACGCCTACAGGTGCAGTAGTAGTGCAAATGTTACAAGGTAATGAACCGCTTTCTGCATGGATGTAAGGCTAGCTCCACGTGAGGAAGGAGGAGATGGTGGGGAGCTCACTGTCCCCAGGGGAAAACCTACTGTGTGCTACATGGTCAAAGTCTCAAATTGCCCTCCCAGCTGTTATCTCTATGCGCATCCATCAGCGCTGCTCTCAGACCTCCTTACAGAAGGTTCTTTGTGCTGTGGGTGGGAGGTGCTTAGCACTAGCTGGCCAAAGTGCACAGGGAAGGTGTCTGTGGAGTGTTCCATCTATGTCACTCACCACCTCACCATGGCTCAGGGACCACCGCAGAAGAAAGGGAAGGCAGATTATAAAAGCCAGAGGTCAAGGAAGAATGGAGTGGAACAGTGTCCTCTAGACACCAGTGGCATGCTGACACTTGTAAATTCATAGCAGCTGTGGTTGTAGCACAAGCTCACACCCATCTCCACCCCTAGCTGGGGAGCTACCGACAGGTGGTGGCTTCTTGGGGAGAGAAAGTCAGCCTTATGGGTGTGGCCTCTCATAGGTTGACTGTGCTCCAGTGTATGACTCCATATCATACACTGAAGTATATGGATTCCATAGGTTGCAAATATATATTATATATATTATGTATATTGATACCAAGTTGGGGATTTTATTCAAAGGAGTTAGGGGGAGAAATAGGAATAATATGGTCCAAAGACATTGTAAAAAGATATAAAAATCTCCAAGAATTAATAAAATATTATTATGTGTCCAAAAAGATATAACTGGAATACAAAATACTACAAAGTAATCTTAAGCCACCTGTAAGTTACTCTGAGTATGTCCCTGCCTGTCACTGTGCCTTCCTACTGCATAGCCTCCAAGAGTTGTACAAACAGCACTGTGTTTTATAGCTGCAGAGAAATCAACTTTACAAAAACGGAAGTTTGCTGACATGTTGGCATTTTAGTAATTTTGTTACATAACTACAGTCAAAAGGAAGCCTAGGTTTTTCCTGAGTGAATAAGTAGTCCCAGAAACCAGAACTCAAACAAAAAATTCCCTATCAAAGCAAAGAATAGCTTCTCTGTGACAGCAGAGTTGCACATTTTAAGCATTTACAAGCAGGCCATCACTGCATACCCTTTTTTGCTGCAGATCTGTTTTGGAAGAAAGTAGAATGTTAACAAAGGCTGTATTTGGGTGGCATTTAACTTTAGAAAAGGAGTACCTCCATTTTCCAGTGAGAAGGGAAAGCCTTCCCTTTCCAGAGGGAAGGCTTGTCAGCAATAACCACTTAAGTATTTAAAAACACAGAACAATACCTGAACACCACAGGAGGCCTTCCATTCTTGTGTTTCACAAAGATGCCATCGAGACAGGCACCAATGGATATGTCACTTCCTTGGCTGTCCTAGATGGAGAGAAGAAAGAGGAGACCCCTGGGAAATGGAGGGGAGCGGGGGACAATAAACGCATCTACTTCCCTAAACTTGTTTCCCAGGTACACACTGTCCAGGAGACCCAGAGAGCAAATGCGCAGAAAGAAACGAGAATGGGCAAAGCCAGAATCCTGCCATGAGTATGGTGATAAGAGGAGCATGGGTGCTTTTATGATCATTTTGTTCTTGCGTTTATTCATTTACTTTGTCTGTGGGGGCACATGCGCCAAGGTGTACATGCAGAGGTCAGAAGACAGCCTGTGGGGATTGGTTTTCTCCTTCTACCATGTGAATCCCAGGATCAAACCCTGGTCATCAGGCTTGGTGGCAAGTGCCTTGACCCTTTGAGCCAAGTTTAGACTCTTATGAACATTGTTTCCGGGACAGCGAGATGGTTTAGCGGGTAAGAGCACTGACTGTTCTTCCGAAGGTCCTGAGTTCAAATCTCAACAACCACATGGTGGCTCATGATCACCTGTAATGATACCTGACTCCCTCTTCTGAAGACAGCTACAGTGTACTTATGCATAATAATAAATAAAATCTTAAAAAAAAAAAAAAAAAAAAAACTATTTCCTGACCCTACCAAAGCACAACTTCAATACAGGACTGCGTTTCACTACGGACATCTGGTCACAAAGGCCTCAGTCATGCTATTTTCTCAAATTACTAAGCGCCCCACCACCACCATTTTTTCAACAAAACCTCCCCCTCTTTCTATTCTATGTTCAAATGATTCGCCTATCTGAGCCACCAGAGTGGCAGGGTCTACAGTTCCACATAGCCAAACCCAGCTTGCTACTCTTAACTTTAACTAGTCATCCATACCTTGGCAGGGTAGCTCTCCTCTCCATAGCCATCCATTCTCTCTACCTCCTGCATGTACAGCAGCTCTGCCTCAGGAGCTGTGAGCCCTCTGCAATCCAACAGATGTTAGTGAGACATGTTCCAAACCTAAACTTTCTTAAACAATGTACATCAGTTTGGAACAGAACATTATAAACATTTCGGGCTTCTAAGCATCTAGAGATATATAAAATTACTTATATTGATCCTCTAAAACATATCAAGAATGGATTACCTATGAAGCACTCACTGTGCTGAAGGCAGAAGGCAAGTATGCCTAACCTTGTGCTTCAGGAAGGTAAAAAGGACAGGCAAGGGACAAAGTGGCTACTAAGATGTCATCAATGCAGATCAAGGACTTTTTACCTAAAGTAGCAACCAATTGCTTAATTATCCTAAAATATCAGAAAATAATGAGAATTTGGTTTAAAAACCAAGTAATGGGACTGAAAGTATGCACAGTGGTTAGAACACTAGCTGCTCTTCCAGAGGACCTAGGTTTGCTTCCCAGCACCCACATGGCAGCTCACTATCACCTGTAACTCCAATTCCAGGAGATCTGGTGCCTTCTCCTGCTCTCCACAGGCATGTGTATGATACACATACATACATGCAGGCAAAACACTCAAACTAAGTGATAAATGTAACAGGGGCAGGAAGAGGCTACACATGGGTCCCTCTTAGTTCAGATGACTGGAGCCCTGGAAGGACATGAGGAAAGAAGGGTGCTAAACGCACCGACTCCCCTCCCCAGCCTTATCCATCAGCTGCTGCTTCCCCAAGTGCCAAGGTTCCTTCCACTGCAGCCATCCCAGACTTTGCATTGCTTAGACTGTACTGTATTCCCTGCACATCTGAACCTTTGTGTGCCCATATCCTCCTCCTCCCCCTCCTCCCCCTCCTCCCCCTCCTCCCCCTCCTCCCCCTCCTCCCCCTCCATATAAGTCTACCATCCACACTCGGTGACTGTACCTGCTCCTCCTGTCAGATTCTCTGGTGATCCCCAGGACTCACCTCTGCCCAATGCAGTCCTCACACAATCTGTCCATACCTCTCTCACTGCACCCTTTTTCTATTGCTAGATACTACCAGAATGGATTGTGCTGCCTATCTTAAGATTGCTGGAAACACATTCTTAGAAGGCAAAGAATTGTGCTATTTATTTTTAAGTCAAACCACCCAGCATTCTTCTCAGAAGTAAAGAAAGTACTTATAGGTTCCTAAGTCCTATTATTTAAGGACAGTAAAAAAAAAGAAAGAAAGAAAGAAAATGACAAAAACCAGGGTCATATGTGCCTTTGGGTCAGTGTGCCTTTGGGTTCATGTGTGCCTTTGGGTCAGTGTGCCTTTGGGTCCATGTGTGCCTTTGGGTCCATGTGTGCCATTGGGTTCATGTGTGCCTTTGGGTTCATGTGTGTCTTTGGGTCCGTGTGTGCCTTTGGGTCCATGTGTGCCTTTGGGTTCATGTGTGTCTTTGGGTCCGTGTGCGCCTTTGGGTCAGTGTGCCTTTGGGTCCATGTGTGCCTTTGGGTCCATGTGTGCCTTTGGGTTCATGTGTGCCTTTGGGTCAGTGTGTCTTTGGGTCCGTGTGTGCCTTTGGGTCCATGTGTGCCTTTGGGTCCATGTGTGTCTTTGGGTCCATGTGTGCCTTTGGGTCCATGTGTGCCTTTGGGTCCATGTGTGCCTTTGGGTTCATGTGTGCCTTTGGGTCAGTGTGCCTTTGGGTCAGTGTGCCTTTGGGTCAGTGTGCCTTTGGGTCCATGTGTGCCTTTGGGTCCATGTGTGCCTTTGGGTTCATGTGTGCCTTTGGGTCAGTGTGTCTTTGGGTCCGTGTGTGCCTTTGGGTCCATGTGTGCCTTTGGGTTCATGTGTGTCTTTGGGTCCGTGTGCGCCTTTGGGTCAGTGTGCCTTTGGGTCCGTGTGCGCCTTTGGGATGAGTAAGTGCACTAGGGAATATGGTTTGTGTAGACACAGAGGTAGAAGAGTAGGATAGTGGTTTTGGAGAGTGAGAACGTACTGTGAGCATTGGGAAGGAGCACGGGCAGAGATGAGGATGGCACTCTTGGAAGTTACTCTTTTGCAACTAACTGGGTAGAGAGAGAATACATACAAAAACTGAAGGTTATGACCAGGCACATCGACTTTCAAGCCACTTTTAGCATATATCAGAGACCTAAGTCATTCTAAGTTTAGTTTCCTTTGTTTCTAGGATGAAGGTAATATTCTCCTTAAAGAATACTGGAGCTGTGCCCAGGTGAGTACGCCTCAGTCCCACTTGCGAGAGAGAAGAAAGAAATCCCAAGTGGGGAGGGAGGGAGGGAGGGAGGGAGGGAGGGAGGGAGGGAGGGAGGGAGGGACCTGGGAGAGAAAGGGGAAGGGGGAGGGAGAGAAAGGGGAACATGATCAGATATTGGGTAAGGGAAAATGACCGAGGCCCTGAGGACCAGCAGAAAGAATGGAAACAGGCAACCTCAGGATATAGGAGGTTGTGGGGACTCTCCAGAATGCACCAGAGACCTGGGACGTGAGATACTCTCAGGACTCAAAGAGAGGGACCTTAGAAGAAATGCCTGACAGTAGGGAGAGGGAACTTATAGAGCCCACCTCCAGCAGGAAGACAGGACATCAAGTGAGGGATAGGGTTGCTATCCCACAGTCACATCTCTGACCCATAATTGTTTCTGTCTGAAAGAATTACAGGGATGGAAATGGAGAGGGGCTTAAGGAAAAGAAGGTCTAGCAACAGACAGACCCAAAGTGGGATCCAGGTCAAGGGGAGATCCCAAGGCCTGACACTATTACTGAGGCTATGGAGCACTCACAAAAAGGGGACCTAGCATGACTGCCCTCCAAAAGACCCAACATGCAGTTGAAAGTCAGATGCAGATATTTGCACCCAACCAATGGACAGATGCAGCTGATCTGTTGTTGAATTATGGAAGGCTGAAAGAAGCTGAGGAGAAGGGTGATCCTGTAGAAGGGCCAGCAGTCTCAATTAATCTGGACCCCCGAGATCTCTCAAACATTGGACCACCAAACAGACAGTATACACCAGCTGATATGAGGCCAACACAAGTACAGTAGAGGACTTCCGGGCCTGTGTCCATTCAGAGCTGATGCACCTAACCCTCAAGGGACTGGAAGCCCCAGGGAGTTTAGCAGTCAGGTGGGGTCGGGGGTAGGGACATCCACATGGAGACACTCCCACTATGGAGCATAGTGGGTGGTGGGGAGGAGGTATGGGATGTGGGAACAGTGGGTAGATGGGGGCGGGAATAAAATATGAAGTGAAAAAACTAAATTAATTTAAAAAGAAAGAATACTAGAGCTATCCGAATGTCATTCTATGCAAAAGTATCTGGAAACTGTGTACTCAGCTTAGATAAGAGTGAGCTGGCAGCTTAGGAGATTCTTAGAGTCAGTAGATGTTCACCATCAAAAACAGTCATCAAGGACCAGTATAGACGAGAACTGCAAGGATAATCTGGGGCCACAGACATGAGGATTCTCATCATAGCTCCAAAAGTATACAGGGAGGGGGGCAATGGTCATGGTGATGCTTGTCTAGCAAGCATCAGGATGCAGAGGCAGCAAAATAGCAAGCTTGAGACAGCCAACCTGGCTTTCAAACATCTCAAGGACAGAGGATGTCACTCAATGGTAAAGTACCTGTCTATCTGTCTACTATACACAAGCCCCTGAGTTCAAACTCTAACACCATTTAAAGACAAAGAAAGAAAGAAAGAAAGAAAGAAAGAAAGAAAGAAAGAAAGAAAGAAAGAAAGAGAGAGAGAGAGAGAGAAAGAGAGAGTGAGAGAGAGAGAGAGACAGACAGACATTAGAGGAGAGAGAGGGAAGGAGAGGGGGAAGGGAGGGAGGGAGGGAGGGAGGGAGGGAGGGAGGGAGGGAGGGAGGGAGGGGACAAAGGAAGGAGCAGGGCTGAATCACACTGAAGCACAGAAGACAGACTTTCCTGATCATGCACTTATTTCTACTGGCTTAGTTACTTTCACACATTTAATACATGGGTGATGAACTGGCACCTTAAGGACATCCTCTGTCCTCCCATTGGTACATGGACAATGACGGAAATGCTAGGGGAATGCACTTACTTAGAACAGTACTTGGCACATAGTGAACCTTACTTATCCCCTTCATAAACAAGCTGCAGTAAAGTCCCCAATTTAATATACAAAGCGTATTTCAAAGTCAAGCAGCCATGAGCCATGGGTCTTTTCTGTGTTACCTGTATTTCTGGTGCAACAAGGCCACTTTCTGGGCTGCTTCTTCCAGCACTTTTTCATCCTGTAGCCATGCCTGAAGGAAACACACAACAGTGAGCACGTGAACGTTTGCGAACAGTGCTAGCTAGCGCTGGGAAGCTTTGCTTCTGTTCCTGGCCATGATGCATCTAAGGAACTGAGTGGTTTCTGCTCAGAAGCTAAAGCATTTCCCTGCCTTCTCCTCGCCTCCGAGGGGAAGTTTCAGCTGAGTTTTAAGGTTGGAAACATCCATGAGACGGTTCTGAGCTCAGCGCTAACCCACTGACAATGGGTTACATCCATTTCCTCAACAGCAACTTTAGACCGTAGAAGGCAGGGTTTTAGCAATGATAACAAGTCAGGTTCATTCCAACAGTAGCTTTGTGATTCTCCAAAACCAAAACCAAATCTCTCTCCTTGGACTCATAACCAAAGGCAGAAACAATGTCTGTAGGTACAGCACAGGAAATTATACCCTCAGATTCTGTGAATTTACAAAGACTAGGAAGACTGTAACAGGGAAAGATTGAGGCACGAGATGTTTACAATGACCTTATAATGCTAGTTCTGCTTAGAACATCTACCATGTGGGCAATCAGGAATTGTTAAGAGTATAGGAACAAGCTATACATGAAAGAGCCAAATGCCAAAAGAGGTCTTACCACCGGGAGCAAGGCAAATTTCTGAAGAAAATCTTGGGATTCATACTGATCAAAGTCACCAAAATCAGCTAAATAAAATGATAAACATCCACATGTTGGTTACATTTAATTTTCACAACAACACACATGCACGTCAGAAATCAATAAATAGTATGGATAGATAACATGTTTCTATGATTCAGAAACCAACTCTGTCTGATAGCTAATAGAGCAAATGTTTAGGGCATAGTCTACAAAACAATAAGTGGATCAATGCACACTGGCTTGGGGAAAATGTCTATGAAGTGAGACAAGCCTGCCCTGCATGTGACATGCTTCTGTGCACAGGTAAGTGTCAAACAGGGACAGGGAACATGTCCTGTGACTACATACATTCAGGTAACATATAGGAAACCACACACCAAGGTGTCATTAGTTTGATATTCTCAAGGCCACAGGTGCCTATGCCAGCTAGAATCTGGAAGAATTTCATCATTTTTCCTTTTTCCTTTGTGTCTTGTTTTGGCTTGAGACATGGTCCCACTCTGTAGTCTTGACTGACCTAGAAGTCTCTACATAGAACAGGCTGGCCTTGAACTCACAGATCACAGAGATCTGCTTCCTTGCCAGTATTAAAGTTATATGGCACTGTGCCCAGCTTAATTTTTCTTTTGATTGTATTCCAGTTTCCATGGTTAAACACCCGTTACCGCTTGAAATAATGTACCAGCAGAAATTTCTGTGCAGCATAGATGTATACATAAACATCTGCAATTGATTTTTAAAAATGTATGAAACAAACCCACTTCTATTACGAGTGAAGATGCTCTATAATTCGGAATTATTATATTCAGTAATTATTAGAGAAACCAAAGAGGTGAGATATTCTTAAAATATAAATGAACACAATTTCAAACTCATTGATAGAAAGGACATTCTTCCCAAAATACTGAGTTCAAATCAAGTCTTGAAGTGAAATTAACACTTATCATATTAAATTCTTTGATATCTAGATATCTAGATATATAGATAGATAGATGTTTGCTCCTTTGACTTGTTTCATAACTCATCTCTCAGAAATGTCCACAAGTCTCACATTTCATTGAAGTGATTCAAATGGTCTTCCTACAAGTCTCCAGATAAAAACATAGTATTCCATTAATAATAAATACTATATAAATACTATATAGATACCACATAAATACTATAACAATTCATATAGAAAATCAGTTACTTACCGAATGAATCCTTTACTGTTTTGGCTCTAACAACATCTTAATCTGACAGACATATTCTTCACATGCACTGCTTACCTTGAACAGCTAAGCCAGCCAGCTGAATGGCTTGTTCTAATGTACAGGGAAGGTTTCCTTCCAGAATATCTTTCTTCAGCTGCAGGTAATACTGATACCTGTTTTAAAGGATGAGTTTTTGAAACCAGTATCATTATAATCTCTGGCCAAGACTCACTGCACTTTACCTTAGTTTAGTATGGAAACATAAACTATCAAATAAAACTGTAGACCTAGATGTTTTCAAAGAGTGGGAAGAAAGCCACAAACAATGTAAGCACACATTTGAGCTGTTAAATGGCAAATCTGTTATTTATCCCTTGCTTTAATTATTTCAAAGTCAAAATAAGGGATCAAGGATGTAGCTCCGGGGTAAATGTTTGCTTAGCACGTGTGAGCCTGGCTTGATCCCCAGTAAGCCACACACCCCTCAGAGAAAACCGAGGTCAGAGTCATCTCTAGAAGAACACCCCATTTGTCTTATGCCCTGTAAAACAGTCCTGGCTATCCATTCTTCACAGTAAGGAAAATGCACACTCAATGACCAATCTTTACTTTTAAGCCTCCCTCTTGTAACTTGGTAATATAAGACTTTATGTAGATAGGTAAAAACTTCACTAGCTCTGTAAAATTTAAGGCAAATAATTCTTGCTATTTCAGACTAGGCTATCACTAAGCTTTTAAAGTATAATCCTAAAAAGAATAACTTTGAAAAGACTTTAATATTCTGTAACATAGTTTCTTCTTCTGCCCCCTTAGTATCAAGTGGACCTAGGTGTAAATTCCAACCCTGGAATTCAGGATTTTGTACAACCTTTGGCAAGTCCTAGTTTGTAGATTCACATTATTATCAATAAAATGTAGATATGACCACCCCTTCACAGGGCTGAACGCATCCAAGTGGCCCAAATAAAGCCCTTAACAACACTGGACATGTCCCAGCATTCAGGCAGCATGGGATTATCAGCATGCATTTCCAGTCAGGCAACAATGTTATCCTATCATCTCTCTGTTAGGATAAAGCTTCAAAAACATGATGTTTCCTTCTATTCCCTGAATAGGTCAGTGCAAGGGCCTGTCATTGTTCGTTCTACAGCATCATTCTAGACACTGGAGGCAGTGTTAGGTGTGGTCCAGTGACTCTGCCAGTGCAGGTTACAATGCCATCTCCCTAGGTTTGGTGCCTTTGCGTAGTCCAAGCACAGACTATATCTGAATTCCCCAGAATTCATATGCACTCTTGTGTCATCCTTTCAGCTAGACTCTGCCTTTTGTTATCAAATGGCCTGACCAACACACCATTTACTTAAATATAAAGAATTTATATCCGGCTTTCCCCTTCTACCAGCTAGCAGACATTATTAGCAATCAGTGAACTGAGTAGAATACTGGTAATTCTAGGGTGTCAGAGGGGGGAACCTGCAACTTTCTGTAAGTCTTTCAAATGCCAAAAGAGATGATATTTACGGAAGTACATCTAGTGCGTATGTGCCACATAGTCCTCATTATGCTAGCCTCTTTCCTTACATCAGTAAAAACCTTGAATGCAGCATCCATTACATCCACAGACCAAACTAACTGAGGCTTGTATACAATCTTCTTACCTTAGCTTTGAACAGATATTATGTTCAAATATATGGATTTTTCCATATATGCCATAAATTGTTCATTGCTAGCTCAATATCCTTTATGTAAAATCCCATGTATAAATGTCCTTGTAAATGACATACCAGGAAAGTGCCACATTTACAAACAAGAATACTTCAGAATGGTGAGACAAGATGAGTCTCTTCCATTAACACTCATATAGGCTGTAACAATATTGTTATAAGGAACAAAAAATGGACTAGTTCAGTAACCAAGAGATTATGTACTAGTAATTTGTAAATTTGTAAAAATTCAATCTATCCAGTTATCATTTATAATCCTCAAAATTTACTATCTTTGGCAAACAACAATCCCCGTAAGGTCTTCTCATATGGGTGACAGTTTTCTGCTGCCCTGTGACTACATTTTCCTGACAAGTCCTCATGTGATTCAGATTTCTGTTCTCTGCCTTTTTTAAACAGTGCTTTTGAATGTTGGGGGAGGGGGTAGTAGGAGGTTGTTTTCTTAGTAAAAAACACATGAAGTCACTGCTACAGGATAAAGAGCCTGAGTACCAATCACCTGTAGAGTTTCTCTGTATGACACATAATTCTCCTCAGCCTTCCTCCTTCCTAGAAACCACTGCTCTGCCTCCTGACTCTACAGCTCTGAGACCTGGGACCTGCCCAGATAGCGCAGACTGTGAGGGAACCTAGGAAGTGGGAAGGAGACACTGAGGGCAATAGGATGTATTCTTAGAGCTGTCATACAAGGCTGCATGGTTGGCCATGGGGCACCCATTTCATATCCAGAAGGCTTCTTATTGATACTCATGACCATACTTCTTTTTTTTTTTAATTAGGTATTTTCCTCATTTACATTTCCAATGCTATCCAAAAAGTCCCCAATACACTCCCCACCCACTCCCACTTTTTGGCCCTGGCATTCCCCTGTACTGGGGCATATAAAGTTTGCAAGTCCAATGGGCCTCTCTTTCCAGTGATGGCCTACTAGGCCATCTTTTGATACATATGCAGCTAGAGTCAAGAGCTCTGGGGTACTGGTTAGTTCATAATGTTGTTCCACCTATAGGGTTACAGATCCCTTTAGCTCCTTGGGTACTTTCTCTAGCTCCTCCATTGGGGGCCCTGTGATCCATCCAATAGCTGACTGTGAGCATCCACTTCTGTGTTTGCTAGGCCCCGGCATTGTCTCACAAGAGACAGCTATATCTGGGTCCTTTCAGCAAAATCTTGCTAGTGTATGCAATGGTGTCAGCGTTTGGAAGCTGATTATATGACCATACTTCTTATTGCTAGAACTTCTCTGCTAGGTCTCTGACACCTGATCAGAGAGCAGTCCTGCTAGCGGAACCCAATAACTCCATTCGTTTTCATGCCATTCTGTGGCTCATGACTGGGCTAGTTCCTAATACCAGCTCCCAAACTGGTCTCCTGCTGTCCAATTGAATTCCCAAGGTTTTTTTGTTTTTGTTTTTGTTTTTAATCTCTAATCTATCAGCTAATGTGAATGGTCTTTGTAAGATGCAAATTTCATTCTACATCATTAAAATATGAAAAAGCCTTTCTCAATGTACCACATCTTTATGACTAGTACACAACTGGCTTTTAAGCCTCTTTTCTCCTCTTCAGTATTATCCAAGACTTTCTATCCTGACTGCTTTCCACAAGCCATTCCCAACTAGAAAATTTCTTCTAAAGCCTGTCAAGAAGTCAGCTCTTTTTCCCTTCCTTAGTCACATTCTCTGTGCCCCGCCCCAGAGCTTTCAATCAAATGTTTGTTACCCTGGGATACTGTGACTACTTATGTATATGAACTGCCAGTTCCACCAGCCTGTGAGTAACTCCTCAGATCAGATTCAAGTGACTCCCCAAGAGCTCTGAATTACCTTAAGTAAATGTTTAAACGAGTGAAGCGGCCAGCTACTATATTCCTCCTGCTTCCACTTACTTTCTCCAATATTTACATTTCAGACCTGTTCCACAGTCTGTCTGTGCCTCCCTGACTAGCTGACCCTTGCTGACCTGTTCCACAGTCTGTCTGTGCCTCCCCGACTAGCTGACCCTTGCTGACCTGTTCCACAGTCTGTCTGTGCCTAGCCCTACTAGCTGACCCTTGCTGCTTCGTTTCCTGGTGTCTTCCGATAATTACCTGGCAGATTCAAACGGCATTCCAGAAGCATGAGGCAGCAGCAATTCTTACTATCTGCAGGGCACTACAGCTTTCAAATGGAAGGCAAAGCCAAGGGAAACATGGGCTTAAGATATAGAAAGAAGATAAGACAGGAACACAAGCATAATAGCAGGCTATGATACCAACCACCTTAACAGACAGATCTACAAGCAAGTCCTGAGACAGCATTGGGCAGACAAAATACATCCCCTGCCTAGGGCATCCCAGAGCTTCAAGGAGTCAGATGAGGAGGACTGGAGTCTGAGAGAGATTAGGGGACAGAGATAAAAGGTACAGGAAAGCAGAAACGAACCTGTGTAGGGGGAACAGCGGGGACAGATGGGATGGGAAGGGACACACAGGCAGACACTAAAGGGGTCCAAAAGGAACATACAGTATCCATTGCATGAAAAGAGTCTTAGATAACCAGGCAGATGAAACAAAGCAAGACTTCTTAGTCCCTCCCGGCGGCACTCTTCTACCTCTGAGGCCCCAGTAAGTGTGATTACTCACTAACTCTCTTCTCATAAACATCTTCCCTCTCTGTGTCCACGCTGTCCCCCAGGGCCGACCCATCTATAGAATACAGCTTCCAGGGAAGGGGTGGGGAATAATTCTAAGAAGCTGGCCAGTTCCTTGAGGAGAGAATAGAGAGTTTAGGACTCCACATTTTAAATCTCCCCTGGTTTCCTTATTACAAGGAACCAGAAAGGGAACAACAAAAACATTAAAGAGGATATCACAGAGTTCACAGGCAGGGTGAACTGATTATCCTTCCTGTGCCTTTGGGTCCAGCAAGCCATAATTCGGTCTGACATATCACATTCCAGAACCTCTTAGTAATCCAGTGACTAAAAAATGCTGACCGCAGGGCTAAGACTCGCAGGCCTTTATCTCAAGGACCTTTGACCCCAGCTTCACTCTGCTGACCTCTCTAGAGTACTTTCTACCACAGGCGGGCGGGCGGGCGGCAGTGGGGGGCCTTCTCACCTGGTAATCTCCTGCTGCAGCTGGGAAACAGAAGGCACATAGAACAGCACGCCAAAGTAGACGGTGGGCTCCAGTGCGTGCTTGTCCAACTGCTTCTTCAGGGGTTTCTCCAAATCCACCCAGCGCCGCTGATTCTGCTTGTTGTAGTACCAGAGGCTGAAGTAAGCGACCTGGAAGGAAGGAAGGAAGGAAGGAAGGAAGGTCACTGAAGCAGGCAGGCATGCCAAAAAGACCACAGTCATCTCCACCCCACAAAGATCCAGGACCAAGTGGCGATGGCCTCGTGTGCCTTTCAGAAGGGACAACAGGCAAGGCTTACGGGGAAAAAATAAAAATAAAAAGAGGCAATGCCAAGCTCCATAGAGAACAGTGTTCGGGAAACGGAGGCAGGAAACATTTTCCATGACCAAAACACTGAAGTCATCATTAAAATATATTAGGGAAGGTGTGCACGCTCATGTGTGTACACCAGTGTGGAGTTCAGAGGACAAGTTTCAGGAGTTGGTTCTTTTTCTCCACAAAAGAGTTCTTGGGAATAAAACTCAGGTCCTCTGGCTTGCATGACAAGAAATTTTCCCCTCTGGACCATGGCAGCAGCTCTATAACTAATATTACTTTAAAAGCCTTAAGGAGTGCTCTACCCAGTATAATTCTAAACCATCATGCTAACCCAACTTTTTCCTATCCTGGGCTTGGCCTCTATAAATAAAACTACTTTATGTAAATGTCAGAAATCTTAGTAGCAGATGCAACCACAGCTCTTCTTTGCCCCTCAAAGTCCATTAGATAAAAATTCAAGGGCCGGGCATGGTGGCACACGCCTTTAATCCCAGCACTTGGGAGGCAGATTTCTGCTGAGTTCAAGGCCAGCTTGGTCTACAGAGTGAGTTCCAGGACAGCCAGGGCTACACAGAGATACCTTGTCTGGAAAAAAACCAAAAAAAAAAAAAACCAAAAAAAAATCAAAACAACTGGGATATTATAAATTAATTGTTTAATATGAAGAATGAACTTAGAATTAAAGAGCAGAATGTAGAAATCTGTCTCTCTCTCTCTTTGTCTTTCTGTCTGTCTGTCTGTCTCTCTCTCTCTCTCATGCATGTGTGTGTGTGCACTTCTATCCATTCTCTCATACAAACACACACACACACACATACACACACACCCGACGTGAAAAGTTACACCTATTGCAATAAAGTGACCTAGGTAGGTTACTAAGTCAGAGACTGAAGCTTTGAACCAGAGCCAGACGTGGAGGCTCATGCTTGTGACTGCAGTACCTGGAAGGCTAAGGCAACAGGCTCCTACAGGTTCAAGGCCAGGGCTACCTACATACCAAGATTCTGATCATACACAGAGAGAGAGAGAGAGAGAGACAGAGACAGAGACAGAGAGAGACAGAGACAGAGAACTAACATTTAGTCTGCATTTGTTATATAAGAGAACTATTAGGGTAAATCAATAACAGCCCTGGCCTGGTCACCCTGAATGGGTATGACAGCACACAACAGGTGAAATGGCTGCCCCTAGCCACTGATAATATTTATCTTAAAATCAATTCACGGATCAAGGCCATTGGAAAACTACTGCTCTGCTCTCCGAGACCCTAGAGCAACAGTGTCAAACAGGACCTTGTGTAGTGATAGACATGTTCCACATCTGTACTGTAAAAAACAGCAGCCCCAGTCATAGGTGGCAACTGAGTGCCTGATGTCCCTAGAACCACTGAGAAACTGCATTTTTCAATGTCTCCATTTCAATGCTCTCAAATGAAACAGCTACTATTATACTAGATGGTTAGTGCCATAGCATAAGTCAAACTTAAAAATAGTATCCAGTGCCGGGCAGTAGTGGCGCATGCCTTTAATTCCAGCACTTGGGAGGCAGAGGCAGGCAGATTTCTGAGTTCGAGGCCAGCCTGGTCTACAGAGTGAGTTCCAGGAAAGCAAGGGCTACACAGAAAAACCAAAAAAAAAAAAAAAAAATAGTATCCAGGTTATTTTATTTGACATGAAATACTTATTAAAATAAACTTTATGCCAGGCATGGTGCTGAATGCCTATAATCTCAGTATTTGGAGGCTGAGGCAGGAAGCCTGCAGAAGGTTCAGAACCAGTCTTGGCTGTGCTGTGAGCTGAAGGCCACCCTGGTGGGATACACAGTGAAGTCTGCCTCAAATACTTAAAAAATAAGCAAATAAGCTCATTAATTAATTAATGAAGACAAAACACCTATATACATAAAACTTATTTTAAAAAATTAGGTATATCATCTCTTATCCAGGCATGGTGGCACTCACAGTGGCACTCACAGGAGGCAAAGGCAGGCTGATCTCTTAAGTTCAAGTCAAGCCTTTTCTACATTGTAAATGCCCAAAGACCCTGACTCAAAACAACCTCCTAAGCCCCCAAAACAGCATACTATCTCTTATAATTAAAATTAGAGAATCTTAAATTCATTCTGTATATATTACTTTTCCTTTTAAATACAGCTGGACTTGGCTACTTCAAACACAAAAATTTAAATAGCCAAACACAGTGGCCATACACCTACAATTCCAGCACTCAGGAAGCAATAAGATATGGGTTCAAGACCAGCTTGGGCTACATAAGGAACTTCAGGTTAACTTGGGCACAGTGAGAACCTGTCTCAAAATAACAAAACAACAGCAAAAGGAGAGGTAGGGAAATGTATAAATAGTTCCAGAGATTAGCAATGATATTTAGGAAAGTGATAAGCCGTACTCATTATTCCACAGAGTTCGTTACCCAGAGAGTTTCTTTTCCCAGAGACACAAGAATGACTTGCTGTACAAGACTCTCATTAGCTACATTTTCTTCATCTGTGACTACAGGCAGATTTTTCCCAAAGCCAAATACTCATTCTTTTGGTACCTACCCTTATTTATGGGTTTTCAGAAAGCTTTGTCTGCCCATAGCATAGGAACTAACTGTATTTCCTCTGAGGAGCTCTGCCTCAGGGCCATCAAGGAGCAGACCCACCTCTGAATTCATGCTCCAGGACCTGGGTCAACCAGCTCTAGACCAAGGGACCCCTCACCAACTTCCTCTCAGGGGAAGTAAAGAGGAGAGGGAGTGAAGGAGTGCTCTGCCTTCCTCAGAAGAGCAGGAAGAATGACAACAACCATGTGACTTGCCAACTGTCCTTCATCTTCATCGGTGGCTCTCTGCTCACGTTGTCTCCCACATTCCTGGTGCCCACCTCCGAGAACTTTCTGGATAAGAGCCTTCCTTGATATGAAACTCTTTCAGGTGCCTACTCTTCCTGTCGTGGCACCCGTGGAAAACCATCCTGCCAGGAATCTCCCAAACACTCAATTCTCTAGAATCCTTATGTTAATTTACAGTGATCATTAACTAGATTTTTATGAAGCTTTTACAGGGTCAGATAGTTTACATTATTTTTTTCCTTTTCTAGTTTACCCCCCCCCCAAAGTCACAATAACCTTCAAAAATATGTTATGGCTTCTTTCATTGCTGTTTAAAAATTATCCCTGCCACTCTCCTAAATTTGTAGCTAGCTGCCTGCTGTGTAACTAGAGTCAAAACAAAGTTAAATAGGGCTTGGCTTCTTTCCAGACAATATGGTTGCCTTGCCCTAAGTGAACAGACGCCAGCTGCTCCAGGCAGATCCAATCCCTAACAGACTGCAAACCTCTTCCTAATTCCCAGGTCCGCTCCTGTCTAATTATTTTAAGACTCCTTTTGATTGTACTCTATTTTTAAAGTAGACCAGAGAGATACACAAATTAGCTGGAGGGTTTTTAAAGCCACCAGTGCATTATATTTAATAAAAGTTAATCCCATGTAAAATTGCAAATATAATTTTATCCCAGTGCCTTTCTTAGACCTGCTGAAGTTAGAAGGCTTTCATCAGGACAGAGATGAGAGGAGACAACCCAAGATAAAGTCTACCCAGAGCGGAGATCATCTAACAAAGGTGGTTAACAAGCTCTAAGCTAATTCAAGCCCCGAGCTGACCTCCACACTGAGTCTGCCATAAATAATGAAGTATGGAGCCTCTTCCTTCAGCAGATGGCAGTGGTCACATTGCCTCAACACAGCATGTCCCTTCCCTTTCTGTTCAGCTTTCCTTCATTTTCTTCTCTCTTTAATCAAATCACATATTCTTTATTTTATAGGCAATAGGACAATATACAATATCAAAACATTAGAACAAATAAATGAAGACTCAGGAAAGTAACAAATCTAATTATACTAGATATATCACACTGAAGTCCAAGTAATTAAAATTCTGTGAGCAACCAAGTTCCTTCTACTGTAGCTTTAACGTTTAAGCATAGTGGGAAATAGCATTTAACACTTAAGCACTGTGGGGAAAACCACTTATAATAAGAAGTCCAGGGAACGAACAGGACTGCTGCCTACCTGGATAAACCGCTCTCATTTTTCCCACTTACAATCCCAATCAGACACCATGAAGCATTTGATTACTGTAAACAGAATAATTTTAATACTAGATTCTTGGGAATGAGAATGTAACTCCATGATAAAGACCTTGCCTAGCAAGGTCTATCCTGGCACTAAAAAAGAGAGGGAGAAAAAGACGTTTTATTGGGTTGGCAGTGTAGTTAATTGGTAAACTGTCCTAGCACACAAAAGGCTACGGGTTTGAGTCCTGGCATCACCCAATTAACTATTAAAATAAAACAAGTCTACCAATATTTCTTAGCTGTCCTGAATTTATTTATGCCTCAGCTCACATTGACTGATCATGCCCTAGGTATCAAGGACACCCTGGGTGCTAGCATATAGCAATGAACCAGAGAACACAGGTCTTCTTCTCTCAGGGCTGTGCCCTGTGTCCTGGGAATCTTAACAAATTACACCATAGACTACACTGGTCAAGGTGCACTCTAAAAGAGCATGAGATTTTAAGACTAAAATACCAACATGTTTCTAAAGAGGGAAATAGGATTAAGTAGAAAAAATTAATATGCATAAACATTTTATTCCCCAAAGATGATAGAGATAACCAAGATAAGCACACGAAGTTTCACTACAAAGGCAAATTAATTCTTCGTGCTCCTGTGCAAAAAGTCATTTGGGTTATGAGGGCAAGCAGGAGCCTCCCATTCTTTGACCACTAACCAGTTCATTCTACCATAGGGCCACTCTTGTAATCTCATCCCAATAAATGGGCCACAGATTCTTTTTTTTTTAATCTAAATCTTATAAATTTGAGACCCGTTGGACCTGTTTATCAGCTTAACTCCAATACGTATGTGTTCGTCAAGATTCGATTTTGTATTTTATGTGCATGGGTGTTTGCCAGTGTGTATATATGTGTACTACATGCATGCCTGATGCCAAGGAATCCAGAAGAGGGCACTAGATGTCCTGGAAGGCTCCCCTGGAACTGTAGTTACAGAAGTTGGGAACTGCCACTGAGGTGCCAAGAACCAAACACAAGTCCTCTGAAGTGGGGCAAGCATTCTTAACCACGGTGCCATCTCTGACGCCCACAGATAACATTCCTTACTACCACACATGCTGCAAGTGACACACAATGCACACCTGTAATACCAGTACTTGGGAGGTACAGGCAAGAGGGGCAGGAACTCAAGGCTATTTTCTGCTACACAATAAGTTCAAGGTCCGCTACCTGAACTTATTACACCACTCAAACATAAATTCCCTTCAAAAGGTGTGCCAGTCATTAAGGACACAGACAAGCCAAGTATGTAACTATTTCAATCGTATCTGTGGATACAAAGTCTGTGGAAACGAGAATTAAAGTTATTTTCTACATGATATACATCAAACCTGGCAAGAAAAGAGATGTTTAGTGGTACATTGTTCACAAGCAGTGTTCCTCCAAACCGTCATCTGTTCTGACCCAATCGCCCCTAGTATATCACTGTACAATTAATACATTTACAGGAGGAAAAGAAACTGGAAAAGACAAAAGCAAGCTAACTCAGCACAGTGAGTGTTCCTGCGCTGTCGGCCAGGCAAGAGTCTTGGGAACACTGTTCATCTTTGACCACTGGGTTCCAGTCAGCATATGCAAAGCTCCAAACACGGCTCTGTATACCGCCAGTGTCCCCTACAAAACTGCCTTTCAGGAATGCAACCCCAAATCCATCCAGTGCCCAAACTCCAGCTTGTTGCCTCTAATGGCAGCTGGACTTAGTGGTACAAAGTTCAAATTGTTGAAAATGCACATAACATCGACTAGTCAAGTAAGAGCCTGATCCATCATGTAAATGAGGTGGAACACTGTGACATGTGTTTATAATAACAGCACCTAGAAGGTTAAGGCAGGAGGTGACAAGTTCAAGGACAACCTGTCCTGCAAAGAAAGACCCTACTCAGAAAGGAGGGAGAAACAGACAGACAAGAGAGCAAAGACAAAAAGAAAAAAAAAAAAAATGAAGAGAGCCTCTGCCACCCAGTATAATACTTGAATATTTCCTTAGCCTGTTCATTATTCAAAATAACTACTCTGTCCACCTAAATTACACTATGATAAACACTATAATAAACACCTTCTAGGGAATCTCACTTGGTAATAAGGAGAAACCCAAGCAAGTCCTTGATTGTTTATAATTTACATACTAATTGTATGCCATTTCTGCGGTTGAAATTAGCATTGTCAGCATAAACGTCAATAGCCTCTGGATATTTTACTAGATAAATGAAGATTAGGTATAGCATGCAATCCCAGCATTCCCAAGCCTGAGGCAGAAGGATCTGGAGTTCTAGGCTAGCCTGGCCCTACACAGTTAACTTCTATCTCAAAACAAACACTGGGCCTTGGAGATGGCTCAACAGATAAAGACACGAGTTGCCAAGTCTGATAACCTTCCAGGTTCAATGCCCAGGAACCAAATGGTAGAAGAAGAGAATTAACATGCATGCATGCACACACACACACTCGCACAGAAATGGACTTTAAAAAAAAAAGTTTAAGCCGGGCAGTGATGGCGCATGCCTTTAATCCCAGCACTTGGGAGGCAGAGGCAGGTGGATTTCTGAGTTCGAGGCCAGCTTGGTCTACAAAGTGAGTAGTGCAGCCAGGACTGCACAGAGAAACCCTGTCTCGAACCCCCCCCCAAAAAAAAGGTTTAAACAAGCAAAAGGGCTGAGGGTTGGTAATTTGTGGGCGAAGTGCCCAGAAATGGAGGCTAGCCTGGATGAGTTCTAGGCCAGCCTGGGCAACAGAGTAAGATCCTATCTGAAAACTCCAAAAACTCAATAACAAATGCAGGAAGCAGCTCAGAGCTACAGTACTGGACTGCATGGACTAGTATGCTCAAAGGCATGTATCTAACCCACAACACCAAGGCGACAGGAGAGAGAGAAAAGTTACATAAAGGCAATCTCATCAACAGTTCTGAGTACACAAGTTGCTTGAAGGACACAGTAAGAAAGTATCTGCTAACCCATCACACTGTAAGAAAACAATGAGTCCTTGTTATTAGAAGAGAAAATAGCACTCAGAAGTTGGGTACACATCTGACAAGGATGGAGTAATAGACTCACTCAGTCAACAGCCCAGGAATTCAATTAATGTGTAAACGACCTGTGAGTCACCAGTTCAGGCACTGAAGACCTGTCACTCATTGTCCAGATGGAGGGACTCACAGGTGATGCCTGGGAGGGAAAGTGATCTACAATCCTTAAGTGAGGAACTCTCACTCACAACCTACCCCTCCTCTCCCCCTCCCTGTCTCTCTCTTTCTCCTCCCACCACCCTGCCTCTCCCTCCCTCCCTCCCTCCCTCCCTCCCTCCCTCTCTCTCTCCCTCCCTCCCTCCATCATCCAGGAGCTTTTACCTTAGCAGCAAGTTGCCCTATCAAGGAACTGAAGCTGACAAAGTACCCTGAGTTGAAGGCTAGCCTGAATTCACTCCAGGCAAACCTAAACCTGGCTACAGAATGAGATCCCATCTCACAACTCTAATAAGCAGGGCTCTGGAGAGGTAGCTCAGTGGTTAAGAGTACTAGCTGCTCTTCCAGAAGTCCTGGGTTCCAGTCCCAGAACCCACATGGTGGCTCACAACTGTGTGTAACTTCTGTCCCAAAGGATCCAGTGCTGTCTCTGGCTCCCAGCTCTGCACACAAGTGGCACACAGACATGAATGAAGGCAAAAATCCAGATATGTTTAATCAAAATAAACAAATCTTTAAAACAAATAAACAATAAGTAAATAAGTAAATAGGCAGTGGCTGATGATGATGGTGATGGTGGTGATGGTGATGGTGATGGTCAGTGACCTTCCTGAAGCCTATGGAGGAAAGCCACAGAAGAAAGAGCATTTGTAGGGGAAGGACACTATACTGGGAGGCAGTTTGTGTCTGAACAGTATAGTGGGCCAGACGGAAAGAGACTATGACTATGGAAACCTAGGCAGGAGCAATGTGTTCCTCTGGTCTATAGACTATCATAGTAGGTACAGTCTCCAACATCTCCAACCTGTCTCAAAATAACCACATGAGAATCTGAAGGTTCACAACACACAGAAATGCCAAATGTTTGAGACAATGGAAATGCTAAGTGTCTTGACTTGATCTTTCCAAAGTTTGTACAGATGTGGAAATATTGTACTCTACTCCAAAAATGTGTATCAATTTTTAAAGACAAAGGTCAGGAAGCTCAGGCAAGAGGCTTGAGGAGCAAGGGCTAATCTGGGATACACAGTGAGATACACTGCAGGGACAAGGACAGAACTGAGTGAGTACCCCGCCCCCACTCACACACCCCAAACCTTGGGAACTCAGCTCACACCTCCCTGTTGTGCAAGCACGTGCTCAATGCCACAGAGTCCAGAGACTTTCTCCGGGGCATGCTGCTGGCCTTAGACAGTCACGTCTGTTATTTGAAATCCCAGCACTGAAGCACACACACTTTATATCTTTATATCGTTAGCCCTCTGCTTTTCGATCTTCCAGACAGTGTCTCAAGGACCTAGGCTACTAGGTAGTCCAAAATGCACTTGAACTTCTGATCTTGCCTCCACCTCTACAGGGCTGGGCTTACAGGTGTGAGCCACCATGGTCAGTTTTATGCCTTGCTAGGGACTGACCCGGGGGTCTTGTGTATGTCAGACGAACACTCAGTTCAGGTATACATAATAGCCTTTACATTTATTAAACATTAAACTAAAGTTTAAACATTAAACTGATAATACTCATCATTTAAGTAAATAAGTTTCCTAATCCGATAATAACTTGTATGAGTCTGTATTATGTATTTCAGAATGCATACACATACCCATGCTGATACATATGACTCTCTTATTTACTTGCCTAGTTCCTCGTTATCAAGACCATGAGAAAAGTGACAGAATGGGCTGGCAAAGTAGCTTGTAAAGTTTGCCCACCAATTCTGATTGTCTTAACTTGATCCCCAGAATCCAAGTAGTGGAGGGAAGTTGTCCCCCAACTTCCACACATGCACACTCACAATCAAAATGTAATTTAAATATTATTGAAACTAAAAGAAATATAAAAGCCCTTTGACCCTTGGAGTTTGGAAAACTCCTCAGATGAAGAGGAAAGTCTAAAATGACAGAAAGTCCCACAGCTCAGGGGACCTTCCAGAAGGTCAGCAAAATACTTGTCCTATATATATATATATATATATATATATCAATCTTATCTATTACACAAAGGTGTACCTGAATTCAGTCTGTGACTACTCAGCCCAAAGCATTTGCATGCGAAGTACTTTTTCTTTATCATGTTTTGGTTATTTTTAGAGTCCAAATGAAAGCTGGCAGGAAAAGAGAAAGGCACACGAAATTCCCATGTCTTCTCAGATTCCAGTGGAGATAAGGTCAGTGGATATCTGGAATACCCTGACAGGCTGACTTAAGATGGCACACTCCCAAGCCAGGAACACTTCCTAGCACGGTGGGGAAGCTGACTCTGCCAGACACAGCAATGTCCCTCGAAGCCAGCAGAACTAGAATGCGCCTAATTTTCCAGAAGAACCCCTCAGAGTGAAAGTGAAATAAACTAAACGTGTCATACAGCTCTTCTGGGGGTGATCCATGCTCCCGTAAGTAACCTTTCACCTGCACTTTATAAGCAAGTCCAATAAATAAATTCACTGGGATCACCAATGAATAAGTAATAGGAGCTAGAGAGATGGTTCAGTGGTTTAGAGTGAGTTGGATTCCTAGCACCCGAATGATGGCTCACAACCACATCGTCTTCTGATCTCTGTAGGTACCAGACACACAGATGGTACACATATATACATGTAGCAAAACATGCATAAGCATAAAATAAAATTAACCTAAAAGAACTTTTTTAATAAATAAGTAAATGGTAAGCCGGGTACAGTGGTCCATTCATACACTCCCAGCTACTTCAGAGGCCGAGGCAGGAAGACAGCAAGTGTGAGAGAGGCCTGAACAACATAGAAAGAGCCTGAAAAAGAACAGAGCAAATGTGCAAAACAGAAATAGGACAGAGAAGAAGAGTAAAGAGAGATGGAAAGAGAAAGAAAAGGAGAGGCAAAGAAAAAGAAAAGAAAGGAAAGAAAGGGAGGAAGGGAGTTTTTATAACTGTGTATAAAGCTTTGGAAACGTTCCCCACTCTCCAGGGAGTCAAATCTCGGTGCAGAGCACGAATGAACTGCAATCATACTTAACATTCTAAGTGTAAAATCATCTTGAGGCGTAAAGTAAATGGATATATATTCAGGAAATACGTTCAATAACATGTCAGGTACCATTCTAGACACCAGAAATACATCAGAAAACAGCAGTCCTGTGCAAATGGAGTTTACGTGTTAAAACCTATAATGTTGATGTCTGTGACTAAGTGCTATTTTAAACTCACTTCACAGAGAAACCCTGTCTCAAACAAAACAAAACAACAACAAAACTCACTTCATGATCATCTAAAATAAACCACAACCTTGTAAACAAACTCCCAAAGCCAGGAAGTAAAAATATGAGAGGTAAGATTTTGTTTGCAGTACCCATCTTCAAATACATGCTTTGAAGATGCCTCTAGTGGCTGCTGAGCATTTAACTCAATGTCAGAAGTGCAGTCTTGCACACAGACCTGCATACATGGAATAATCAAAGGATATTTTCCCTAAAGCACCTACAGACAGGATCATATGCTCAAGTGCACATGCATGTATGCATGCAACACATACATACATACACACACACACCATGCAACACATACATACACACACACACACACACACACACACCCCACACAGGCACCACAAACAAAGATGAAAGGTGAAAGGTGAGGTGGGCTTGAGTAGTACCACATACCTGGAATCCCAGCACTAAGGAGGCTGAGGCAGGAGGTTTCAGGCTCCTGGCCAACCTGGTCTACACTGTGAGACCAAAACAACAATGATAACGAGTCTAATGAGGACTACCACTTTGAGAGTATCCTAACACAGAGTGCCCCGCTCAACATCACACTTTAATAACAAACTCTCAAACCACCACCATTATTTTCCTCAATGTGAAAAGCCTACAGATTTGGGAATAGTAATTTAATACTTAGCATGAGACAAGAACGTGTATCTAATCGGACCAGCCTGCAGACTGTCTCTGGAACTTTACTGCTTAAAAAGCCTCTCAAGAGGCAAACTGACACACTGGTTCTCAGAAAGGGACTTTCCCCACTCAAAAGAATCTGCCTGGGAGGCAGTGGGATTTCCCCTATGAAAACAAACACCTATCATTTTCTAGGCAATACCTCTTGCAGTAGGCTCTGCCTCCCAAGTGGCTTCCTTTGGGGCTGGAGGATCACAATCTGGCTTGTTTGTTTGTTTGTTTGTTTGTTTGTTTGAGACAGGGTTTCTCTGTGTAGCCCTGGCTGTCCTGGAACTCACTCTGTAAACCAAGCTGGCCTTGAACTCAGAAATCCGCCTGCCTCTGCCTCCTAAGTGATGGGATTAAAGGCATGCGCCACCACTGGTTGGCCACAGCCTGGCTCTTAAGAGCACAAAAACACAGGGCTCTTGGCAGTTCCATGTCTCATAGGTTACTGACCTGTCCTGGTTTACATGTCACTCTGAGTGAACGGGGTAATCCTTACTTGTGTTGGGTTATGATTGCTGTGGTGTGTTATAACCATTGGCTGTTTGTTTGATTTCTTGAAACAGGGCTGGCCTCAAACTTAAATTTGAGATCCTAGGTTCTGCCAGCACCTTACTAAGACAGATGCAGATACTCACAGCCAACCATAGGACTGACCCCAGTGGAAGAGTTAGAGGAGGGACCAAAGGAGCTGAAGGAGATGGCAACCCCATAGGAAGAACAACAATATCAACTAACTGGACACGCCAGAGCTCCCAGGGACTAAACCACCAACCAAAGAGTATACATGAGTCGGTCCATGGCTCCCACTAAATATGTAGCAGAGGATGACCTTATCTCGCATCAATGGGAGGGGAGACCCTTGGTCCTGTAGAGGGTCGATGCCCCAGTGTAAGGGAATGCTAGGGCGGTCAGGTTGGAGTGGGTGAGTGGGTGGGGAGCACTCTCAGAGAAACAGGGGGGATAGGGATGGGATAGGGGTTTTGTGAAGGGAAAACTGGGAATGGGGATAACAGCCTCTCAAGAGGCAAACATTTGAAATATAAATAAATAAAATAATTAATAAAAAAAAATTTTGAGGTCCTTCTGCCCCAGCCTCCTGAGTAAAATACTAATAACAGATGCTAAAGTCCCTGGCTCTAGCATTATATGGCATTACTGTGAAGTCCTTATCATTGTATTATGGAAGCAAAATGGTATTTAAGTAAGCAAAAGGAGTGATTTCTTCCTGCAGCTTACAATTGATAGCAGCCAAACCCTTCACCCAAACCTACAACAGTAATTCTAGGTTTGCCTCACGGGAGGCTAGTGAGAGACACCAACACGCTGACAGTTCTTGCTGGAATCACATGCATGCTGAATGTACACAATCTAAGAACAGGTGCTGCCCCACTCAGATTATTTCTGAACAGTCGTTTGGAAAGGCTAGGCCTGGTGATCAAGCCATCTGTTTACACACTACAGGGCAGACCTGCTGGCGCTTCCCAAGCTAAGGTTTGCTAAACTTTCTAACCGTGACTGCAGCTGAATGCTGAAGTTGTGGATGATCTTTCTAAATACCAGGCATTCCCCTAAGAATTATGCCTGCTCTCTCGGTCGGGGCACTCTGCTCTTCTGTTAAAAACTGGTCTCAGAGACCAATCACAGTGGCAGATTGCTGTAATCCCAACACTCCAGAGGCCAGGCAGGAGAAGCAATTCAGTCAGTTCCAGGCCAGCCTGAGCTACACGAGACTGTCTCTCCAAAACAATAATAATTCTGGAGGAGGAGGAGGAGGAGGAGGAGGAGGAGGAGGAGGAGGCAGCGGCTTGGACTGAGGGCTTACCCATACAGCTGAGCTTCTAACAGAAGATGGCAATTTCCCTGGGTTGCTGCCGCTTTCTTAAAGATTTACTTATTTTATGTGTACAAGACTTTTGCCTGCAGAGAGCATGTTTATACACTATGTCCATGCCTAGTGTCCACAGAGGCCGTACAGGCAGTTGTGAGCCACCATGTGGGTGCGGGGAATTGAACCCAGCTCCTCTGCAGGAGTAGTCAGTTCTCTGAACCACCGAGCCAGATCTGAGTTTCTTGACTAACAGAAAAAAAGCAGTGCAAGCTCAATTCTTCCTGAATTTATAGAGCACACTTTACACTCTGCTTACAAAAATGAAGAAACACAGTCCTTAAGGAGTTGATTCTCTGCAGCTTTAGGGTGGACATGATGTAACTGGATAAAATTGGGGGGGGGGGAGGAGCAAAATGGGGCGCTGGGGAACGGCAGTAAGTGAAGGCAATACAAAGACAGCTAAATAAATGCACATCATGGAGGCCCACTTTCCCGGCCTGGTTTTCGCTTTGCTTTGGTTTTTACTCCAATCCACTCAGTCTCTTCCAAGGTTCTCTCCTCTTCTGTTCAACACAGAGGATATGCTGCCTCCTCAAATTCTCCCTGGACAGCCTTACCTCTCTCCTGGCTTCAATTCTCCCAGCATCCTGAGATTCCCAAGCCTCTTTCCTTTAGCCTAAATCTCCTGCCTGGCCCTCCAAAAAGCATACCTACCTCCCCATTCAACATCTCCAGTTAGACCAAGTGGTACCAACTGGCACCTCAAACCTAGCATTTAGTTCCCAAGCTGAACCCAGCTCTTTCATGTTTCCTCTCTTAATTACAGTCCCCACAATCTACTGACAGCCTAAGTACCAGCCCCAACTCCTGGCTAACTCTTCCCCAGCTGTTGCTTCTTCGATCCTAAATATCCCCAGCTTCCACTCCACTTCTCTCCGCCAGCAAATGCAGCTGCACCTGAACCACTTTTAGTCACCCTGCTGAAGCAAAAAGCCACTTTGGTTTTAAAAGCCTACCTTATCTTTAGACTATCAAGGTAGGTCTAAATCTTTTAAGGACAACGAAATGCCTGCATTACTTTTAAAGGGACAGAGATTTGCAGCCTGATAGGACCTAGCACCAAGGTCACAGATCAGATATTGTTTTGCCTAAGGGGCTTTACCTCTGTGGTCCTCCCTCCCTGCTCCTATTAGAACAAGCAGCAACACCTATCATCTCACTGCTCTCGGCTACCAGTGGCTACCTCTGAATACCTACGGTTCGCAGTTACAGGTTTTCCAACTAAATAATCAACTGATTTTTCCCCCCTAGAGCGGAGTTTATCTATTCCTGACTTTTTATGAACCACTGTATTTATGTGGGATTCCCAGCTAGGAATATAACGAGTCATTTATAAGACCCAGTTTCTTTTCCTTACCCCTGCTCCAGGGAGCCAAACACGGGAAAGGTCCCACGTTTAGAGCTCTTTCTTTTAACAGGCCTTACAAAAGATTTTAAGGGCTGGAGAGATGGCTCAGCGGTTAAGAGCACTGACTGCTCTTCCGAAGGTCCTGAGTTCAATTCCCGGCAACCACATGATGGCTCACAAAAGATTTTAAATTTAGGACTTCCTGGGGATATCCAAGGACTCCACTACTTTGTACTCAGTAGATTGAGGCGTATCCCAGGACACGGGTTCCTATGATTACTGTAACAGACGGATGCTTGTGGTTCTATGTGCACATTAAATCACAACCACTCCGAGAATAGGCACCACCATTAGAGTCACGGTGCTGATAGAAAACTGGGTCTCAGGGATCTAAAGTAATTCGCCTAAGGTTATAGAACTAGCTGGTGAGAAAACCAAAATTCAAACCGGCATTTATGACTCTTGGCCTACAGAAAACAGAAAATGTATGTTGTACAGATGAATAAATACATACGTGCATGCATGAAGACTGATAAGATTGACCAGAAATTAGGATTTAATAATAAATGAGAACTTGGAAAGTGCAAAATACATGCACATTTGATTCTCCACTGCCTTTATGAGGGATATAGGCTACAAACACGTTCAAAATCGACACTGTAAATTCTTTTTGGAGCACCCCCAGAGGGTACAACTTTTGCTCTGATCTCTTCCTTCCTCTCTGGGAGGAGGGCTTTCAGGTTCACCCTGCAGTCACAGACAGGAAGTGCACGCTTCTGGTATCAGGTAGACTAGGTAGGATACACAGCCTCCATGAGGTAAGGAGTGAAGGAAAAAGACCTGCAGCCTCCTTTGCAGCTTACCTCTCTCAGCTCCAGGCGCTGGGCCACAGCTTCTAGGCTCTCCTGGCCAGTGCTCTCCACAGACAGAGTGAACTCCACAAACTCATTATTGAGCAGCTGGATCCGGGCAACCAGGCAGCTCTTGCTGGACACAGTGTAGCGTCGGGTGCGTTTCAATTTCAATCCAAATGGCAGTGGCATCTTCTCCCTTCAACAGTGGAAGGGCCAGGAAGGACCAATCTAGCAGTGATGGCGCCAAGCAAAAACAACCCTCCCGTCAAAACAAACTCTTAAGTCTCCAGTTGTTCACCCAACAGCCGCTGCTGCCATTAAAAAGCAAACGGGTCTCCAAAGACCAGGCGATGGCAGCATCCACGCCAGCGCTGAGGAAAGAGGAAAATAAAAATAGGTGGAACTGAGTATAAAGAATTACGTTTGCCTTTGCTGGAGTAGTAAGAGGGCTCTTACAGGAGCAGGGAGGTGGCAGGAAAGTTTATCACGCGGGCTGGGGGTGGGGCCGAGGGTCGGACCCCACCCCTTATTCTACCTCACCACTAGTGATAGCAGCCCTGGCTTGTGAAGAATTAAATGATCATGCCCAGTACGTCTATAACTAACTACAATACTGGTCATCTTGCTAGTTTGAAGGTACGGTTTTGTTTTTGTTTTTTTCATAGATAACTGTTTTTTGGTTTCTCAATACTCAGGTGTCTTCAGTTCCTGTGTTTGTTATATGTACAGCAAGAGAACCAGTCCTTCAGGCAAATTAACTCTGAACTCCTCTACCTAACATATGGCCACTGAGAGACTCAACGGAGATTAAGTGCTCAACAAGCGTTTCTATAAGTCCCTCCTGGTTCATTATTAACATCACCACACAGATCTGTGAATAAACAAGTTATAAGCACCCGAATGATGCTAGTTCTCGAACCATACAATAGCAGTTGTAAACTCCTCTCCTGAGCAGGGACACCTAAGGAAGCTGTGGGCTCTCACCTACAGAAAAGGGCGAGGCCTTAAACACCATCCTGGTTAAAGAGGACAGGCAAGGCTGGGCAAGCCCATGAAGTCAAGGGCAGCGGGGGGCCGCCGCTCACGCTTCTCCGAGTCCCCTCCTCTGGGAGAAAAGCACAAGCGGGGTTGCTTGGCCAACAGGGAATGTCAGAAGCCCCGGAACCCTCCGCCTGCGGCCGCGGACGTTTCCGGGCGGACGTGCTCGAAAAGGACCGGCCCCTGTGATCGGAGGAGGGAGGATTTAAAGGGGCCGGCGTTAGCCCTACAGGCAGGGAGAGATTGGGCGCGCATTTTGAGGCCGTATCCACGTAACAGCTCCCCCCCAAAACACACTATTTTTTTTTTTAACCATGCTTATTGATAGTAACTTCTGTGACGAGTGAACAGGGGGCGAGTAACAACTCGGGATGTATGTCAACTAGAAATGTTTTCTCCTTAACAATTTGACAAAGATCTCAGCTATTTCCATCCCTCACACTGCCGCCACTCTCACCTCCGCCCCTTCCTCCGAGGATAAATCGTTTAGTAAGGCTGGATCCTAGCCGATTACCTATTTGGGTGCGAGATTGCGCGATGGGACAATCCGTCCCTAAGCCTCACAGGACAAACCGAACTCAGGCCTCGGTAGAAACAGCTTTCTCGGTTTCACGCTAATAAGCACCTATTTTGTATCTCCCTGGTCTTCTCCATCGCTCCTTTCTGTCCTGCTCACCGTCTGAGACTCAGCCACAGAGGTCATCAGCACCCCAGCCTGTGGAATGGCTGAGCTAGAAAATGAGATTTAGCTATGACCCTAGATTGCCAAACGTAACGTCTTGGGATTCCATTCCACAAATGTGCTCTGCCTCTCTGAGCACAAGGCAGCGCAATGAGCATCTTGAGGAAATCTAAGACGAACCCTAAGCCGTCTCTGTCCTTAAGGAGATTGCAGGCATCTATAATTATATTCAGAGCTGTATCACTAGTAGGGACATGGTCAAGGTTCCTAAAATTTTTGTTTGGCTCTTTGGAGCTCTCTAGTGAGAGCTCCCCTCTCTTTCCAGAAAGACAAGTTTTAAAAACTTGGGGCTGAAGAAGGCCAGGGAACAAAAGGGGAACCTACAGCAGTATGTTAGTAACTGCTGACTGCCTTACTTGGGTAAAAGCACTATTCCATAGACGGAATTGGAGGCGGGCGGGCGTGTGTGTGTGTGTGTGTGTGTGTGTGTGTGCGCGCGCGCGCTATAATAAGATAAAGTCTCTGTCTGCAATATTTTTCAATATTCTTTGCTGTTTCCAGAGTATGAACAATGGAGCAAAAATGAAAAAAAATCAAGAAAATGAAAATACTTTTAAAAAGTTAAACAAGCTTTTATCCGGGAGATACACTAATTGTGCTTCTCTAAACCTAAACAACAACGAAAGTGTAGTGTGCAAAGTATTATCTCACAAGTTGTAGATTTCAGTCTTCAAATTGTGGCAACTAAAACATTAACGTATATTTTAAAAAGTTTCATACATCCAAAGGGAAGACATCTGATTTATATACTGTCAAATGTGTTAGTTTCTCCACTCTAAAGATGGAACTATGCCCTTAACACAGTATACTACACTATATCGCTTAATTATTAAGTTCTGAATAGACAAACTCAAATTTCCAGTTGTCGCTGAGATTTGGAATGTTTTACAACACTGGAAGGAGGAAAAACCAATGTTTTCTTTTTTTATTTGGGCAACTGCTATCATTTGATTGTTAAATTTCTATGCATCTTCTCCTAAGAATGTCTGGTTTCTTGATTATTCATATAAAACCTACTGTGGAAAAACTGCTTAGTAACTTAAAATTTTATGTTTGATTAATATATCTTGATGATGCCATAACTTATGTTTGAATATTACAGCCAAGAGGTAGAAACTTAAGATACTCTGGAGAGGGTTGGTATAGGTGCTAACTACTAAATGAAACTGATTATATATATAGCCTTTAAAAGAAAAAAATCAGGCTAATTTCTCTATAAAACCATCCCATTATAGAATAAGAAAAGATGCATATTTAAATCCTGCTTCACGGTTTTACAGAAGATGCTCTGCACTGTTAGCGAGTCCATTTCTCATTTTTCTTAGCCATACCCCCTTCTAGAGGTTTCTCAAATTGACTTTAACTCTGAGTCTCACCAGAGACTTTAACTTGAGTCGCACCTCAAGTCAGTCACCACATGTTCATGGAACTTTGCCACTATTCCTTTAACGTTAAATATTCACTAAAAAAGAGAGCCTGACAGTTTTAGAACGCCTATATCTTAGTGCCTTAAATCAATCCTGTCTCTCACAGAACATTTGTGCATTGATAATCTATAACTAAATGGCCTACAAACAAAACAACTATTTCCAGTGTGGAACTGTTGTCCAAAACTAAAAAAGAAAGAGAAAACAAAACATGGGTCAGTAACTATTAGACATACTGCAGTGGTTCCTTGGAGCTCATAAAGATTCAGAATGTGTTTACTAACATTCTCTATAATCATAAGGCTTTCTCGGCCGCGGGGGCTGGGAATAGGACAAGCATGCTCAGAGCAGCCAATCTAAACAGGGTTTACAGAAATCACAAGTCGGAATTTGCAGATCCAAGAATTCTTCCTCCAGGAGTAAAGACGCTTTGCTCCAAAACCGAAACAAGGAGTTGCCAAACAGACTTTCCTTTATGCCCCTTGTTGCCAAAGTTATACGGCAACCTTCATACTCCACATATTCCGAGAGGCACAAATATGCCCAAGATTTCAAACCCCGATCCAGAACTAAGCCGCAACTATCCGCGGAGGAGTCCGGAATAGAAGTTCCAGACTCTTTTTAGAAATGACTAGGAGATCAGAGCGAGCAAGGGAAGACTTCGCTCTTTGTTACGCCCTGCCCGAGTCCCTCGCGCCTCACCTGCTCCGGCTCCCGCCGGGTCGGGGCCGCGCTCCGGCTCTGTGTCCCGCCTCCCCGAATTCCGCGCCGCCGCCGCCGCCGCAGCAGCAGCAGCCACTGCTGCTGCTCGCTCGCCCGCGCCCCAGGCCCGCGCGCCGACCGCACGCCTTGCCCACACCGGCCGGGCCGCAGCGGCGCTCGCTGGGGGAGCTCGGGGGCCGGGGCCGGAGCTGCGGGGCCCGCGTCCCTCTCCTAGGGCCGGGCGCGCGGATCCGGGGAGGCGGCGGCGCGTGACCTCAGAGAGTTGGAATGCGGGCGGCAGGGCGCGGGGGAGGCCGGACAGCTGCGGCCGGCCACCGGGGAGGGGGCGCGCCGCTGCTGTTTTTAACCGTGTGACCAGTTATTTTAAGTTTCCAAATTAAGCAGAGCTTTGAAGAAGAAGAAAAAAAGGGAGGTGAAGAGGAGGTTATTTTGAGTCCAGGTAGAAAGGGCTCGGTTGCATTATTAGGTGGTGGTCTGTAAAGAAACTGGGGTTGTTGGAGTACTCTTGTACATTGCTGAAGACAGTTCAAGACTTTCTACACGCCCCCCACCCTACCCGCTTTAAGTGCCTGCTCCTCCCACCAAGCATACACTGCTCCTCTGTAGGAACTCTGAACTTGGAGAGAAGTGGAAAGCTGACCCAAATGGGCAGCAGGCTGGAGGTGCTGCTCCCCAGAATCCACTAGGGGAGCAGAGGGATAAGAGTTCTAGAAATAAGGAAGACCAGGGAAGCCACTCTAGATCTCCCCTTTATGTGTGATAGCTTAGCTTTCCCTTGGAGAACCACTGGGAAGGACTCCTGCCAAGGGGTAACCATGGAAGTAGCTCAGAGAGAACGGAGAGGAGCTGCCCCCAGCGGGACGCCAGTGCTTATTATTATACTGTATTCTTGCTAAACCACACCGCGAGCACCTGGCTTCATCTCCTCAGAGTTCTTCCTCTTCGCACTACTCCCATGGTTACTCTCCCTCGGGTTTGTCAGTCCTTCCCAGTGTTCGCCCAAGGTGAAGTTCAGCTACTAGACCTCTATGTGTGGTCTAGAGTGCATCCTTGGCCACTCTAATTACTCTCGTCTCTCCAGCATGCTCGCTGTCCCCAACAAAGAGGGGGCAACGCCACCAGACCCCTTTCCATTTATGTCAACCCTCCACGCCTCTCCAACTCACTTCAGGGCTCTACTTCCAAGATTAAAAAAAAAAATTCTAGCCACACCGTGGCTGCCGCACTTGGCAGAAATATGATAAATTGTTTCGTAGAGGCTTCATTTATACCTCTTAGAATTCCGAGGGCAGTTCTGGGCAGACAGTAGGCACTAAATAAAAACGTGTTAATTGAATCGGGAAGAAAATGAAAGAATTTTAAAAATAGAAAATGATTCTAAAACCCAAGTGGTGCTTTAGACAACCAAGTTGAAGTTCTTCACAGTCTACAGATGTCATTTACCAACCATGCACTTAAGCTCTGTTTCCCTCAGTCATGTGAGTTTGGCAGAAACATCCCCATGGCCAGGCCTGAGGACACATTATTAAGCATAAGTTACTGGTGAATATTTCCTACAAAAGGGGGTGAGGCGATTTCTATGGTTTAACCCCAACATTTACAACACGATTGTTAAGTGAAAGTCTTCCCACTCTGCCTGCCAGACACCCAGCTTTTCTGGAGAGTTATTTAATTCCTATATATTCTTAGATACAGACTATTATGCACATACATGCACAGTGCACATGCCTACATCTTATTGCCCATTAAGTGGCACGTCATACACACTTCTACAATTGAAGGCAATTCTAATTAAATTATACAAATACCATTTAGAAAGAGTGCTAGAGAGATGTCTCAGCAGGGAAGGGGAAGGGTTATTCTAGCAAAGGACCTGTGTTCAGTTTCTAACTCCCATTTTAGGTGGCTCACAAACATGGTAACGCCAGCTCCAGTGGGGACCCAACACCTCGAGCATCTGCCTGTCCCTGCACTTGTATGCACATACTCTTTCACACACACACACACACACACACACACACACACACACACACACACACCACAGAATTGTAGAAAGAAAGCTCTGACCTAAAATGATAATAGTGACAGGCTGGGAGGACATGGATTTGGGTGATCCACTGACAAGGAGTTTTTAAAGATGTGTGTTTGTCTGTGTGTGGTCAGGTGTGTACACATGAATACAAATGTCTTTGGAGGCTGGAAAAAGATACTAGACACCCTAGAGCTGGAGTTACAGCCAAGTTTGGGTGCTAGGAACCTAACATGTGTCCTTTGCAGAAGCCGTGCACATTTTTTTTTTTTTTTTTGGTCTTTCCCAGATAGGGCTTCTCTGTGTAGCCCTGGCTGTCCTGGAACTCACTTCGTAGACCAGGCTGGCCTCAAACTCAGAAATCCACCTGTCTCTGCCTCCCAAGTGCTGGGATTAAAGGCATGAGCCACCACTGCCCAGCCCGGGCATACTCTTTACCAACCATCCCTCCAGTTCCTCAAACAGTATTTTCTTAGGAGTTAATCTGCTTTGGTATCTTAGTGAAATCCTTCATATTCTACAGTATAAGTTATTGTTCACTACAAGAATCTTGACTGAAGGCATTACTTCACCCTATAAAAACAATGCTGCCTAGGAGAGAGGGTGAAAATTAGGACCGACAAATGTGAGGTCTAGGGACTGGAGAGATGGCTTAGTGGTTCAGAGCATTGTCTGCTCTTCCAGAGGTCCTGAGTTCAAATCCCAGCAACCACATGGTGGCTCACAACCATCTATAATGAGATGATACCCTCTTCTGGTGTGTCTGAAGACAGCTACAGTGAATTCATATACATAAAATAAATGAATCTTTTTTTTAAAAAAGGAAAAAAAGAGTGACTAATGTAATAGAAATTCCCAATACTTAAGGGTTCTCTTTAAACAATTTTTATCTATTATTCTTGGTGGGGGAGGTGCCATGTTGCATGAGTGGAGGTCAGAGGGCAACTGTGGAGTTGGTTTTCTCCTCCCTTTGCTTGAGTTCAAGAGACTGAATTCCAGCATCCAGACTTGCATCACCAGAGGCAAATGCTTTTACCCCCAGGTTTCCAGCATATAGAGAGTCTGATTCAAAGGCAGACATGCCATTTGATAGCCAGTACTGAAGAGAAACATCTCTTCATTCTATATGTGTTAGAAGCCAGGTGTTGTGTGGAGAAAGATAAGATGCGTGCCCCTGCCCTCTCAGGGACTCCTCTTGTGAACAATAGGTGAAGATATGATTTTAGGTAAGTAAGGAAATTCACATAAAGGTATAACACAAATGGATTGATAATACCTAGTTAATCATTGTGAGAACCCTCTGTTTGAATCCGGAAAGACAAATACAAAGTCACTGAATACTGGAGGACAAGAAAAGCATTCCAGGCTGGGAAAACCCACCACCTCTAGCCCCCTCCTTCCACACAGACTGGTAACACACACACACACACACACACACAGGGTGGGGCACAAAAGCCAACTGAAATGTAGACCTTAGGGAGACGGGAGGCACAGGGGCTACCATTGTTTGACTTCGAGCTCTGTAGAGCTGGGGCTGGCACTCTGGCCCTGCTGACTTCATGACCAATGTTCTTTTTCAGTTCTCGCCTCTATTTGGAAGGTAGCCAAGAGCCCTCTTAGCTGGCACTGTAGTTCATTGTGATCTGGCTCTCATACTATCCTTTAGAAGAAAAATATGCCATTTGTCATGGGGCAGTTTATTCTTTTGTGAGACTAATACTTCTAGTCCTTCAAGGATGTGGACTGTGAAAGCTGCATCTCACAGAAAAGCGCCCTGAACAGCCTCCAAGCCCTAAGTGCCATTGGCTTAGCGGGGGCTCTCTATGACTCAGACGCCTCTTCTTCTGAGAGCTGAATGTGTTTTAGTTCTCAAATAGCCTGTGCTCCCCTGTTCCATAATTATAAGCTGGTTGTCTAAAAGAGAGCATTGTCTTCAATACCTTTAAATAAATTCCTTGTTATGAATTTTTTTAAAAGGGGGAGGGGGTGCTAGCAAGATGGCTCAGTAGGTAAGAGCACTGACTGCTCTTCTGAAGGTCCTGAGTTCAAATCCCAGCAACCACATGGTAGCTCACAATCACCCGTAATGAAATCTGATGCCCTCTTCTGGTGTGTCTGAAGACAGATACAGTGTACTTATATATAATAATAAATAAATCTTTGGGCCCAGAGAAATCAGGGACTGAGCAAGCAGAGTTGACGGGAGCAAGCTGGGCCGACCAGATCGAGCAAGGTTTGCCAAAGTGAACAGAGGTCCTAAATTCATGTCCCAACAACCACATGAAGGCTCACAACCATCTGTACAGCTACAGTGTACTCACATACATTAAATAAATAAATAAATAAATAAATAAATAAATCAGAAATAAATGATTACCATACTGAGGAAACTATAAAACATTGAGATATTAAAAAAAAAAAAGATTTTGCTATGTAATGCTGGAACTATAGACATGTGCCACAGTACCTGACTTTGAGCACGTGTGTGTGTGTGTGTGTGTGTGTGTGTGTGTGTGTGCAGGCCAGAAGTGGGTGTTTATGTCTTCTTCAATTGCTCTCCATCTTATTTCTGAGGCAGGGCCTCTCACTGGACGTAGAGTTTCCTATTTGCCTAGAGTAGCAGACCAGCAAGCCCTGTGTATCCTCCTATCTCCAGCCCCCAAGTTCTGGGATCACAGGCACCAAATGCCATGCCTGGCTTTCTCATGTGGGTGCGAGGGTTATTATTTACGTATAAACGCTTTTCTGACTGAGCCATCTCTCCAGGCCTCTGAATATCTTTTAATGAAAATGCTCTTGGCTCGTTTTTTCACACAAGATTTTCCAATAGTAACTAAATTGTTGAATGCCAATCTGTTTAAGGTACAATAATGGTAATATATATATATATATATATATATATATATATATACATATTTATTCCTGTTCTTGGCTATGGAATGGTGGGTAAAAAGAGTAGGGGAAAAGAAAAAACAACTTACCCAGCTTTTGAACTGTGTGATGAGCACAGAGACTTGGTCTTGCTCATCTGTGCTCTGGCTCCAAACACAGTGTCTGGCTCAGTGCAGGCACTGAATTTTTAATCAACAAACATAGCCCCGCTGTGAGCCAGGTGCAGCCCGAAATGCTTTGCAAATATTAACTTACCTCAACCTTATAAGAACTTTCTGAAGGGGAAAACTATCATATCTGTGCGACAGATGAGGAAACTGAGGTACAAAGAAAAGCAGCTCCTCACCAGAGGTCTCAGAGAGTAGCCAAGCTGCACTCCAACCCAGACATCCTGGCTCCAGGGTCCCCGTTCTCTGTCACCTGCTCCTCCATGTCTCCTCAATGTTTCATGACTCTGTGGTCACTGAATTTACCCAGGAGAATTGTTTTTGCAAGTCAAGCCTTTGACTTCTTTTAACCTACAAGTATTTGATAAATGTTTGTTGTGTGCCTACCATCCTGAAAGAATTTCTGCAGAAATATAAGACACATGGCACTCAGACCATCATTTTGCTAGGGAGGAGGAATGCATACATAAATTGATAGTCACAGTAGGAAACCTAAGACATCATAGTCATTTCCTTACAGATACCAGAAGAATTCTCACAGGTCGAGCAGGGCAGTGGTGGCACATGTCTTTAATCCCAGCACTTGGGAGACAGAGGCAGGTGGACTTCTGAGTTTGAGGCCAGGGCTGCTATATAAAGAAACCCTGTCTCAAAACAAACAAACAAACAAACAAACAATAACAACAACAAAGAATTGTCACAGGTCAGGGGGCCTATGGCAGCCAGATCCAGGGTGGTCCTATGATTTTTACTCTTTTATAATTCCTGGGAGTCCAGATTACTTTAATTAATGGATATGGTGAAGACAAGGGATTACAGAGATATAAAAAAAGGTCCTAACTCACTTAAGCCCAACTGAATGAGACAAAAGTCCTTAACAGAGGAACCAGGGTGTGCTGCAGGGTGGAGGGTCATCTTTATTTTTGCTAAGTTAAGAAAGCAGCCATATAGGTGATGTTCTTGGCATGGAACTGTGGGCCATCTTCTAGAAAAAGAATACAGCTTCTAGACCATAGCAGGCAAAAAGATGGAGGCTTTGCTCCTAAAGATCCCAGGACATCATTTCCTGCTAATGAGCCTGGAATGAAATTCTTCCTTAGTCAAGTTCCTGTCTGCCACCTCTGCTGAGACCCGCTGAGACTCTGAGCTTAAGATCCAAGCAAGCTGTGCTTACGTTGCTGATTAATGAAAACTCTGAGAAAAGAAGCATGTATGTTCTAAACTGCTAAACCCCTGGTCTCTGATGAGGCACCAATAGCTGATTAGTAGAAACTAGCCCTTAAGCTAGGTATAATCCACCCCTTACTTGTCACTTGGGACAGGGTGGCAGGTGGGAAAGCTGGCCCCAAGATTATGGCCATGTCCCTCACCAGCTGAACCACGTGGGAGAGCTGGCCCTGCACCTCTCCCAGACAGCAGGTAGAGCTGGCCCTGGATGTGCATGGTACTGGGGAAAGCATGAGAGCCTGCGGCTGACCAGCTTGGATACCCAGATCTAGAGCTTTAAATTGGTCCGCCCCGGCACCTACCGCATCAGTGAACTGCTGCAGTGCATGAAGGAACTAGTCGTACAGGTCCAAAACTACAGTCTCCACCACACAGAGCAACAACAGGATATCTAAGAGGAGTCCAGGCGAAGTTCCAGTATTGCTAGAGTAGCAGAAGCCAGAGGCCTTGTACTAAACCAACGAGCGGCTCCAACGAACATTTGCAAGCTAAGAAATGTGGACAAAAGGGAATACTGTGGGACACACTATAGCTTCTACAATGAGTTTTTTTTTTCCCTCTGTTTAGGGGGAGGTTGCAAGGGTGGAGGGCAGGTACGAGGGGATGGGGAGATGGGGTATATGATGTGAAATTCACAAAGAACCAATAAAGATTTTTTTTTAAAGAAGAATATGGGCATAGTTGGCACATCCCTGTAGTCCCAGCACCTCAGAGGCTAAGTAGGTGGAACAGGAATCTGAGTCCAAACACTGTGGCCCTGTCACAAAGCTAACACCAACACCAACACCAAAACCAACACCAACACCACCAACACCAACACCAAAACCAACACCAACACCAACACCAGCACCAACACCACCAACACCAGCACCAGCACCACCACCACCACCACCACCACCAGCACCAGCACCAACACCACCAGCACCAGCACCAGCACCAACACCAACACCAACAACACCAACACCAGCACCAAAACCAACACCAAAACCAAAACCAACACCAACACCAACAACACCAACACCAGCACCAAAACCAACACCAAAACCAAAACCAACACCAAAACCAAAACCAACACCAACACCAAAACCAAAACCAAAACCAAAACATACTCCAAACCACCCAGCGACTTGGAGGAATGTGGGGAGAATGGAAAAACCTTTCTGGATGTCTATTCTGGAAAAAGATTCTTCCATGTTTCTCGTGGTCAGGAACGGGGAGAATGAAAGAAATCTAGCGTAGGAATAAATTTGAATTGCAGATGATAAAGATGAATTAGCACTGAAAATGCTGAATTCAGAAGAAAATGAAGCAGACATAGCTACGTAAATTTTGGGAGTGGGTTTCAGGCAAGAACATGGCTGAGATGGGAGAGTCGGTCATTGTTAGCACGGGGAGATGACAGCATGAGGGAAGTGCCGGTTGACCTCCTTGTCTCTAGGGAGTGGAGTATGCTAAAGAACTTTCAGATCTGTTAACATCACTTCGAGTGACAGGTTCTTTCAGTTTCCTTGATGCTTGTTTTCCTAGAATCCAGCAAAGCTGTTAGGGTTTGAACAATTTGAACACCTATTAGCAGTCATTGAACTCTCTTTTGCTGCCCTGGATGTCTTAAATGAAGGAGCCTAGCAAGCAGCCAGACTGCTCTTAGACCAGCACCGACAGTCCTGAGCATTCCACCTTGAAACAACTACACAAAGACTGCAGTAGATCTGATCGTCCCAGCTCCTAATGTGTGGCTCCAATGAGGGCTGTTGGAAAGATTTTGTACCTGATAGTTTGTGATCCCAAGCCTTGAAGAACTTCAAACAAACCTGCAATTATCTCTTCCTAGGCCAGAGGGCAAGCTCTTCTCCTTGTGGTCTAGCAGACAGATAGATGTAATTGGTGCTAAGAGGCAAAGCTCTGATTAGTCCAACATATGGCTAGGCTCAGCCAAAACAAATAGCTGTGATTAATCCAAACATCCCATTTTGAGCTATAGCAGCAGACTGTTCAGGCCCGGAGGACACTCTCGGGACTAGCTTACCCTATGGTTACAACAGCAGGCTTAACAAGAGGCTTCTCTCAAGCTCTTTTCTGACTCACTTTCAGCTGTGTGGGACCCAAAGAGAGGAAGGAGATAGAAGAGGGAGGGAGCTGTTCGAGAGTGGCCAGGATAAGGTAAGAAGCTGAGAGGGGGAACAGGAGGCTCAGAGCCTAAGCATTAAAAGCAATGACTTGAAAAGCAAAAGGTGCCAAAGAAGGGAACCTGCAGGCCCTGGTCACAAGAATTTGTGAGAACTGTCAGGTCTTCAGGGCCAAGTGTGCCAGGCACCTGACTGAGAGCTGTTATCGCTGGCTGCCATCATGGCCTGAGAAATCCCAGTACTTAGGGCCTGCAAGAAACTGCAATCCCAGCTGAGACTGAAATTAGCAAACCCAACTTCTAGGCCCCAGGAGCTCTTATACATTCAGGGCTGACACCCAATAACCGAGGCCTGCGCACCAACTCTTAACACTAGAGGGCCCCAACTTCCCAGTCACACTGGCCAACACTACAGGGTGTTGTAACACTAGAGGGTGACACCACTCTTGCTACCTGCAGCTGGCAGCTCTCAGGAGGCAGAGGCAGATGGATCACTCGGTTCAAGGCCAGCATGGGTTTCAGAGCAAGTTCCAGAACAGCCAGGGCTATACAGAGAAACCCTGTCTCACAAACAAAACAAAACAAAACAAAACATCCCTCTAGAATTAAAGTAAGGTCATGGGTTCTGAATATTGTCCCTCTACCTCATCAAGTGTAATGATTGTACATCTTCTAGAAAATAATCTCCTTTTTGTCATTTGATAATATATATCTCAATCCCATAGTGATACTTGAGGTTAGATTTGAACTCGGATCAGAGCTCATAATATTTGAGCTATACATACTTTCATCCTGATTACCTGTAGACTAAAATTCGCAAATGACAAAGCATGAAAAGGAAAAGGAAAGGCTCCCGAAGCCTAGAAAGAGGAAGGTGAAACCAGGTAACCCCATAGGCCATCGTCCTCTGCGCGACCAGCAGTGGTCGCCAGAGCACAGGTTCCGGACCCCGCCCCCCCTGCCCGGGACACACGCGCGCGCGCATGCGTGTGTGCTCAGACGCATGCGCGCTGGCTCCCACTTGCACGGGGGCGCCAGCAGGGGCGGGGACGCGCACGGCGGAGGCGGAGCGGCGGCGGCGGCGGCGGCCGTGGCAGCGGCGTAGGGGGCCCAGGCTGCAGGGTGGCAGCCCGCGGCGGGCTCCAGGTAACCGAGGCGCCGCGCAGTGCCGAGCCGGCCGCCCGCCGCCGAGCCATGGAAATCGGCACCGAGATCAGCCGCAAGATCCGGGTGAGGCCCGCGTTGGCGGGCGCTGGGCATGGCGGGCAGGCGGTTGCCAGGAGTAACGGGGCGGGTGGGCCGGCCCGGCCTGCAGCGTCTCCTCCGCGCCGGCCGCCTCAGACGAAGCGCAGGCGCGGCGGTCGGCTCGGGGGACGCCAGCGGGCCCGTGAGAGGCACCGGGGCGGCGGCGGCGGCGGCTGCGGGAAGCGCCGCGCGGGGGGCGGGCGTCCCCTCCCCCACCTCCCGGTTGCGCGGGGCGGCTCTTTCACTGACGCGGTTTTCACAGGCACCTTTGCTGTTTTGTTTTGTTTTGTTTTTTTTTTTCTCCCTCTCAGAGTGCCATTAAGGGGAAATTACAAGAATTAGGAGCTTACGTAGGTAAGTCGATTCTCATCCTTCGCCTCCATATACTGTAGGGCTTGTAGCTGACTGGATGTGTGAGTGACTCTGCCCCAGAGCTCTTCGGGTGTCTGCCGTGAGAGCCCTGGTTTTCCTCTCCCCTCGTTCCATTGAGCCATCTATAGCAGCACCCCGAGGTCCCGTCCCCCAACCCCCATCTCCTGTCTAAGATGTTATTTTGAAATAGTCTAGCTTTTTTAACCTTCGGCTGAAACTGTCTTTTTTTTTTTTTTTTTTTTTTTAAGCACCCATGTTTGTTCGAATCTTGTTCTGTTTTTCCTGTTGTTACTTTCTCATCATGACCTTTAATTTGAGATCTCTCATTTTGGATATGAACATTATATGCTTCTGGCATTTGCCACAGAGCTGGTTTAGTAACTTTTATGTATTAGTTTTTTTATTTTTATTTTTTTATGTCCTTCCTACTCGAACCTGACAGTGGTGAGTTCATTTACCTCTTTTTTTGTTTGTTTGTTTGTTTTCAGAATGAGTGTTTTCTCTGAGCTAGGCATTGTTTAGCCATTAAAATGTAAATGATAATATCCCAGTTGTACAAATAGAGACAAAGGCTTCAGGTAGTTGAACAGGTCTGGGGGAGGAAGCCTGTCTGACCCTACTGATGGTGGCTTTGGGTGTAAATCATGGGTACCTTAAAATAGTAACTCAGGGTCTGAGACCCTTACTAACCCCTGGAGTCAAATTTGTTTTCATAATGGTTAGAAGGCTTGACATTAAACTATGTCTACACTTGGATTATACGAAAGCAGTGAGTTTTAAAAGGTGGTCACACTAGTTTTTACTAGAACTCTTGGTCAAATAATTGTAGTAAAAAAAAAAAAAAGTTCCGTCTAGAATGTTATCAATGAGACAGATAAAAAAACCGTTTTTTAAAACTGGCTTCTCAGTTGGGAGGTGGTGGCCCATGCCTTTAGTCCCAGCTCTCCAGAGGCAGAGGCAGGAGTGTCTGTGAGTTCAAGGCCAGCCTACTGTCTACCGAATAAGTTCCAGAACAGCCAGGGCTATTGCAACCCTGTCTCCAAAAACAAAACCAAACCCGACACTGTTGAGTATTTTGACTGTAAGAGCAGAGAAGTGCTTGTAAAATAGTAGTGTACTGAGCTGATACGATTGTTTTCAGAAAAGGCATTAGTGATTGCAAAGTAAGGTTGAAGTTTCAATCTGACATAGGCTGTTGTCATTTGGAAAGAAAGGACCTCAATTGAGTAAACGCCACTACCAGATTGGCCTGTAGGAGTGATTGACACGGGGAAGGGGGACAGGTTACTGTGCATGGTACCCTGGTTTGATGTAGCTGGGTGCTTTAAGGAAGCAGGCAGAGTAGGCCAGTCAGCAGCACTCCTCCAGGGTCTCTGCATTCCTTTCTGCCTCGAGTTTTCCGCCTCGAGTTTTTGACCTAATCTCCCTAGATGTCGGACCATATGCTGTAAGATGAAATAAACACTTTCCTCACCAACTACCTTTTGGTCACAGTGTTTTATCACAGTAGTAGAAAGCATTTTACATTCTAAGAAATGATAAACTGGTTTTGTGCACTTGTAGGCCAGAAAAAAAGCCAAAAGTTTCTATTGCCAATGACAAGTTGAACTTACAAATGAAAATTAAAACTTTGAAAGTTTGGGTTTCCCTCTGTGAACTTGAGAGCTTCCCAGAACTAAAAGATTCTGTGGTAAAATTGTGGAGGCACTAACAGTGTGACTTTACATAATGAAATGTCCTGTATGTCCTTGGTTCACCAGTGAACTAGCACTTTCTAAGTGCCTGCTCCATATTACCTTATGCAGAGGTAAAAGGCAGTAAAGGTTGTGTAGGTTGATTTTCGTCTAACAGTACAGAGGGTCAGTTGGTGTTAGATTCCATATTGTTAATTAATACTTGCTTGAGTTTCAGTGTAGTATCATAGAAGGATAGAAAGGTCTAGAAAGACTGTTAAAATACTCAAGGTACATATTTATGGGACTAGATTTTCTTTACATTCCTCAATATTAAACATCTTTATCACAGATTAAATGCAAAAAAAACAGATTAGAGTTCATTTGTCTTCTAGACATGATACAAAAGAGATGTATGGAAGTAGAAAGCAAGGCTATCCTCAGAACTGTGGTTTTTGTTTGGGAAACTTTAGCTTTAGAAAAACCATTAAGTTAATATAATTGGGCTGTTAGCCTGTGGTCTGTACACTGACGATTAAATCCTTTAAAATTATCCATTCTGAATTCATGTGGTAGATATTAGTGGATACACCAACCAGAAGGAACCTGTACTGAACAAGCTAAGAATTACTAGTTTGTACACGACAGTTGGTGGGTAGATTTCGGGTTTTTTCAGGATTGATATAAGACTCCTCATGGATATGAAAAAATGGAGCAGAACCAGAATGTTCTCAGTTTGAACTGTTTTTTCTTTACTACTAAGTGGGTGCCAGCTGTATGAGACCCACTGCGCGTGTATAACTGTGCTAATTGATGGCCAGGGTGAGGTCCAAGTATGTCACTGAGATACATTCAGTCCTGTCACTGAATTTTACAAATTTCAAAAAAGATTTTTTAGTTTTTAAAACATGCGCTTATAGTTGTTGTGTTTCTGAAAATACTGCTGGGATGGGTGGCAGTATTACTACTCTTTATAGATACATGGGATGTGGAGAGAGCTACGTTAGTGGCTGTCAGCAGATTGATGATTGGGAGCTCAGGTTTGGGGTCCTTGGTGCTTTTGTCAAACTTTATGAAAAATACTTAATTAAAGAATGGACGACAGCCAGGCCCTCTGGAGTGCCAGCGAATCTTCATAGTCGATCAGCTCCTTCCCTTCTGCTGCGTCCCAGTCTTTTCTTCTATGGCCCCGCCTTTTCTCCTTCCTCTTTACTTAAACCTAGGACCCCTGCAAACTCTTAGCACCATTACACTCCCGAATTGGAAATTCCTTAGGATTAACAGTTTCATGTTGGGTTCCAGTGGAAAGCCTGCAGTTTAATATCTGTCACTTGAGTTAACAAACATCATCCTTCAACTCTTTGAAGTAAAGCAACGTCTTTTTTTATGTTTGCAGTTTGTAGATGCATATATTTCACTGTCCAGAACAAGATGGCTTTTGTTTTCAGGGTTCTCCTCTTTGAGATGGGTTCTCATACAGTGCTGCTCAAGCTGGCTTGCTGTTCATCATATAGCTTGTGCCAGCCTCAAACTAACTGATCTTCCTGTTGCAGTCTCCTGGTTGCTGGAGTTACAGTCACGCCCTACTAGTAGCCATAGTTTCTCATATTTCTTTATGCTCAAAAAGAATCCCAGAGCTCTGGATGAGTGCTTTTCAAAGTGGGGTACAAAGAAGAACTCCCTTCCTTTAAAGCAAGCAGTGGGGAAACTCAGCTGTGCTCAGGTGGGAAGTTCAGTGGTGTGGCTGTGACAGTTCAGTTTTCATTCATGTGCTTGAGGTGAGAGCTTCTCTGAACCTTCCCAGTGGTTTTTGTTGTCTTCTATCCCCAGTATGCTGACTCGAATGTATTTCAGTGATCTTTCTGGACTCCGGAAGAATATTTTATGACCACATGCTAATTTTGCATTAGATTCTTGAATTTTCATCGTATTGTCTACTGAGAAGACAACTTGTGAATTTTAACAGCTTTGCTGAGAAATAATTGATAGTTTATATTGCACATATTTGAAGTGTGTTTGTGTATAAGTGTATTTGGCATGTTTTGATGTGTATCCTCCAAAAATCATCACCAGTCAGTTTGATAAATCTACTGGACTTGGTATAGCTCATTAGAGTCTGCCTAACTAACATTGTGCTCAAGATCCCTTGTTTGAGTCACTGGCATCTCTTTTTAAAAAACAAAAGGACTGAACATACTTATTCATACTCTCCCCTTCCTAAATTTACAGTAGCTACTCTGGCTTTGTAACCTGTTCTTATGCCTTTCCTTGTTCCCATTCTATACCAGGACAACCACTGCTCTTACAAAACTTTAGAAATACAAACTGATATAGCGACAACAATCATTTCATTGGTACTGTGAAAGAAAAATACCTGTCTGCCCAAGTATCTTAGCAGTCTTAGCTGTTTACCCAGAGTTACTGGTGTTGGATCATCACTAGTATGACATATAAATATGCATTAGCTTATTTTTTACAAGTACAACGAGAGCTTTTTTGAAACTTTAGCAAACCAAAAGATTGGCCACTTGTTACTTGCATTTTCTCACTTAGTGCATGCTTCCTTGAAATACTGCATTCTCTTTTTGTCCAGGTTCTGAATTAGAGTTTGGAGTCTTTTCCTTTCTTTTTTTAAAATGATTTATTTACTTTTATGTGCACTTGTGTTTCGCCTGCATGTATGTCTGTGTGAGGGTGTTGGATCCCCTGGAACTGGAGTTACAGACAGTGGTGAGCAGTCATATGTGTGCTAGGAACTCAACCCAGGTTCTCTGGAAGAACAGCCAATGCTCTTCAACAGTTGAGCTGTCTCTCCAGCCCCTAGGTGTTTTTCTCTTGAAACAAGTTTCTGGCATATGAACCTTTCTGTTTATGTAGAAATTATGAGTATTTTAGTTATTAAGGAAATTTTAATAAAGACATGTTTGAAGCTGGGTGTGTGTCAGTAGTCTCAGTATTTGGGAGGGCATAGGGAGGAAGATCAAGTTTTAAGATAATATCCCCATGGGATAGAGGCAGACACACACCCACTTTTCTCAGAAAGAAATTAGATTTCCTCATGACTTTGCTTCCTTACTAAATGTTCTTGGGCTTTTACCTCCCGTCGCTGTGTGGGGTTGCCACTGTCAGGGAGAGTCACGCTGAGTTGCCGTTTAACCGTCTCCATGCATTGGCACTAATAACTGAACTCTTGGCGTTACACTCGCTCTAGGGTTTGTGTAGTTACGCGATGTAACTGAAGTCCTCTGCCTTTACTGAGTAGAGTATATTTATTCCCTAGTGACATGGATACTGCTTTGAACAGAAAACTAAACAGTGCAATTATTGGGGACATATATATGCCATCTAGAAGTGTCTAGAAGTTGATGGACATTAAAAAGATTTCTTTCAAAAACCAGTACATTTTCTCAAAGGATTCCATGACCCAGGATGCCTAGTTTTATGACTAGAAATGCATCAGTTTTTTTTTCAATTCCTGGCCTTCTAAAAATGGAAGTACTTGTGGGGTGAAGGGGAAAAAAATGGTAGCTGAGCTTTCTTGTCTAGCCTCTGTTAGAAGGAGGTATGAATTATCAAGGCTACTTCTCTGTTTTTAAGCACATTGATTTTTGAGCAAAAACAAATATTGAGGAAACATTTAAAAGTTTGGTATACTTTTCCTTTTAAATAGATGAAGAACTTCCTGATTACATTATGGTGATGGTGGCCAACAAGAAAAGTCAGGACCAAATGACAGAGGACCTGTCCCTGTTTCTAGGGAACAACACAATTCGATTCACCGTATGGTATGTTTCTGAATATCTGTGCCTTGGAGCAAAGTCAGAGTTGGTATTGTGTCTAGAAGAGGAGCTTGGCAGTCTGTGAGGTTCACTGTGGAGAGGCTGGCTGTGAGCTGTAAAGCAGAGCCTCTGGAGGTTTCTTCATCTGTAAATCACCTGTGTATGTGAGTGTGAGAATAGCCTAGCTGATGCACACAGAGTGCATGTAGATACGCCTGCACCGTAGGAGCCCTTTATATATGTCAGCCATTTTTGTATCTCTCACCTCTGCAGTTCATTGTCGCACTACCCCCACTGATAGCACGCACACCCACTTACAGTGTACATCACATTTTGAGCTAGACTGGTTTTTGCCTTTTATGTGGAATATTTTTTTTTCCATTTTATTTTTGGTTTTATGTTAAGCTGTTTTGCTTTTCCTCACACATGTATGTCCCCATTTGACAGACAGTCACTTTCACAGTTTGGAATTTGAGCAACTTGATTTTTTTCATATAAATGACTCGTGATTTGGACTATGCTTTAATCAAACCACATGGGCCCTTAGATGAAAATAAGCATAAGATTGAGTTTAAAAAAGCCAGCTTGGTTGTCAGGCTTAAGGCTGAGTGAGAAAGGGGCAGGATGGTGGTGTGGCTGACACAGAGAGGAAATACTCATCAGAGGGACAACAGACTGAAGACCTATTTGCTACAGTCTTCATCGTCTCTGTGGCAACTGCATGTGACCATGCTGCTTTGAAAAATCTGCAGAATTTTCTGCTTCATACTACTCAGTTTTGGAGACATTATTAAGAGTACAATGATCCTTACATATTAACACACTGCTTCATTGTGGATATATACCCTACTTCATATAGTTTGTTCTAAAATATGCATGATGGTTTTTTTGTTTTGGTTTTGCGAGACAAGGTTTCTCTGTATAGCCTTGGCTGTCCTGGAACTTACTCTGTAGACCAGGCTGGCCTCGAACTCAGAAATCCGCCTGCCTCTGCCTCCCAAGTGCTGGGATTAAAGGCATGCACCACCAAGCCCAGCACGCATGATGTTTTTGACTGAGGAAATTATACTATGATTGTGAACACATCTTTTTAAAGTAGTCAGTTTTGCTTCGTAAGCATTGTTGTGACCTGGCCTTTGGTTAACCCTTTAGATCACTTTGGGTTTGCAGCCCAGCTAATCTAAACCAAAAGATTGACCTGATAGGTTCTTTTTCAGATGACTTAATAGACTGTGTAAGACATTTCTTAAACCAGTATACAATTTACTGAATGTGAACTTAAAGTCTAAATGAGTTTCTCATCATGCTACAAATGCAGTTTCACATGTTCTCTTGCAAGGAGTCATTTCTTCACTTTGGTACTTTCACCAGTGGTCACTAGTATTAAACAGACTATCCTGGTTTTGTTTTGTTTTGTTTTGTTCTGTTTTTTTGAGACAGGGTTTCTCTGTGTAGCCCTGGCTATCCTGGAACTCACTCTGTAGACCAGGCTGGCCTTGAACTCAGAAATCCGCCTGCCTCTGCCTCCCAAGTGCTGGGATTAAAGGCATGCGCACCACTGCCTGTCTCGACTATCCTGATTTTTAATTATTTTTTGGTTAGTATATGTATGTGTTTTGTATGTAGATACACAAGATGTGCATGCATTGTGTATTTATATTTATAGGCCTGAATTGGACATTGGTGTCTTGCTGGATCATGCACCATTTTGTTTGTTGAGACAGGGTTTCTCACTGAACCTAGAGCTTACCAGTTACTTTTGGTCTATCTAGACCGCTTGTCCACATGGTCCCCTGTGAGTCCCAAGGTCCTGTCTGCCTTATGAGTGCTAGTATTACAGGTGCCTTCCAACACCCAGCTCTTTCATAGGATCTATGAATCAGCTCTATTAGCCACAGCTGAACCTAGTGTGTAAAGGTGTGTGTTGTCGTGTGTCTGTCATCCCCCGTCCTTCCAGCCCAGCCCAACCCTATCCTGGGTTTTTTTTTGGGTTTTGTTTTTTTGCTCTCAGTTTTATAACTTTACACTGAGGTCCCCCCACTCTATCCTGCTTTTTTCTTTTCTTTTTTTTTTTAAACCCTGAAATAATTGTGTCCATGAGGAAACTGACCGTGAGTGGAGCCTAAGTGAAACACCAGGAAACTCTGGTGTTTGTGAGGGGCTTTGAAAGATTGGCTGTGCATTGCCTTTGATGTGCTATTAAGAAAGGTTCTGTTAGAGCAGAGTTGTAGCCGGCCTGCTTAATTTTGAAAGTAAGAGTTAGAGTAAAGTTGGATAGCATATTTTAAAGTTCTTTTAACTTTATTCATTTTTCATAATTACATTGTCCAAGAAGCCAGTTAAAATAGTTAAAATAAATATTAACTGCTAGATTAGGGTGTGTAGATCATAGGTAGACTATGTGTTTAGCATGTATACATAGACCTTAGTTTAACCCTATAGGAGAGGGTGAGGGAGGAAGGCAGGGGGAGAGAGCATGCGCGTGTGCATGCACACACACACACACACACAGGTAAAACAGCTGTGATAGACAGTATTATGTGCTTGAGATACCTCTCTTGTTTTACTATAAGCTGTTTTGATCTTTAGTTCCTAAGAAGCAAGGTTTGTTTTGTTTTGTTTTGTTTCTTTGTTAAGACTTGTCAGGCGATGTTTTTTGTCTTCTTTTTTCCTTTGGTTCTGGTTCTGGGGGTTGACCCAGGGCCTTGTGTGTGTTCGTTTCTAACATTCTGTTTTGGATATGCTGACACACAGTGTATTCCTAGCTACCTGGGAGGCTGAGGTAAGAGGTTCACAAGTTCAAGGCCAGCTTAGACAACTTAGACCCTGACTCAAAAAGTAACAAGAGAGCTGTGGGTGTGTATCAGTGATAGATAGTACAGAAGGCTTGCTGAATGGTATGCATAAGGCTGTGGGTTCAATTTCCAGTACTTTAGCTGTGTGCTGCTGAGCCACCTCACCCACCCGAGGTGGGAGGGCGTGGGTGCTGCTGCTTCCTCCTCTCCCTCCTTCCCCCCTCCTTCCTCTTCCAGAGGGTAAATGTTAAAATTTTTTTGTCTTTATTCTTTGGTATGTATGTAAGGCCTTTTAAAATAGAAATAATGTATAATTGGAAAGTTTGGCTTAGTATCATTAAATGCCTTTGAAAGAACTAATCTGGATGTAATGTCATCAGATTTAGTGTGGCAGTTGGAATCAAATTTTTGTTATGGAAGGCTTTGTTTTGTTTTGTGTTTTGTTTTAGGCTCCATGGTGTATTAGATAAACTGCGCTCTGTCACAACTGGTAAGCTATGTAAAACTGACCGCTTTCTGAAATCTCTGCTTGCTACAGTATGTGACCCTTTATAAAGTCATTCAGTTATGTTGCTGTTGGAAGAGCATCAGCAACTTTGAAGAGATAGTGGTTCATTTAAACTGAAAGAACAATAAACTTACTGTGATTTGACAGTGAGCAAGACAGTGCCATGTATCTGAAGTAATCATAAATCTGCACAGGCTTTGACCTTAATGATACCTCACTGCTTTATAGTTGAAAGATATCTAAAGGCCTGGTGATAATAAACCAGATAAACGATTATGATGTGTAAGGATACCACTCAGGAACTAAAAGCAATGTGAAATGAGAAGAGAGCACACCCAACAAATATCCTAGTATTTACAACATAAGTGGGAATATTCTTGTGGTGGTAGCGGTGACGATGATAATAATTGACTGTTGAGGGAGTTCTTATATCCCATGCCTGTACTCTCAGGTGCCTTTTAACCCCTAGTGCTTAAAATCTACTTTAAAATCTCATAATAACTCCAGCTCTGCTTTTAAACTATCACATTTGAGGAACTAGAGATGTAACTCAATTGCTAGAGTGCTTGCCTAGCATGTAAGAAGCCCCAGGTTTAGTCCCGACCACTGAAAACACTTGGGAAAGTGGCACTCGCCCAGAGTTGCAGTACTCCAGAGGTGGAGCCAGGAGAATCAGAAGTTAAGGTCGTCCTTTTTAGTATATCCGGTCACCCTGGGCCTCGGAGACTAGTTTTTGCATTTTTTTTAAATGAACTTGAAGTACTTAATTAAAATGTTTTCTATATTGAATGTACTGCTTTTGAACTGGTAGTGAGGGGGAAGGAGGGATAAGGAAAAGATTACCAGGATCATGGTTTTTGTTTGTTTGTTTGTTTGTTTTTTTGCAGAGCCCTCTAGTTTAAAGTCTCCTGATACCAGCATCTTTGATAGTAACGTGCCTTCAAACAAGAGCAGTTTCAGTCGGGGAGATGAGAGACGGCACGAAGCTGCCGTCCCTCCCCTTGCTGTTTCTAGTTCTAGACCTGAAAAAAGGGATTCCAGAGTTTCTACAAGTTCACAGGAGCAGAAATCCACTAATGTCAGGTAAAAGTCCAGTATCTGCTATGGCCAGATGGGTATGTTGATGTTACACTTATGTTAATTATTATGTCTGTTAGTTCCTATTTTCAGCAATTTTTGGAACTAGTGAAGTAATCGTGGATTAGTTATTCCTTGCCACTTATTGTTACTATAAAATGCCCAATAGGACATATTGGAGGAGGAGGAGGAGGAGACTTGGTTTTGGCTCAGAGTTCAGCAGGCTCTCAGTTTATCATAGCAGCAGACTAGATAGAGTTCATGTAGCAGAATCACATGAAAGAAAGAGATTCCTAACGTTATAGTAGACAGGGGAGCAGAGAAAACTGAACCAGATCCTGGGTTGGATATTATCAGCAATGCTCTGTTCCTAGACACTAGTGACCTATGTTGGCCAGTCGGGCTCTACCTCCTAAAAGGATCTATAGCCTTGAAATTAGCATAGTGAACTAAGGATCAAGTCTTCAATATGTGTGTGAACCCTGAGCGTATCTGGTGCCTCTAGAGACCAGAAGAAGGCATAGGCGATCCCTTGGCACTAGAGTTACAGATGGTTGTGAGTCACCATTTGGGTGCTGGCACTTCAACTCAAATCCTTTGGAAAAGCAAGCAATGCTCTGGCCGTCTCCCTAGCCCCCTTCAGGTTCAGACCATAACAGATTGCGAGCAAGTTTTTGAATAAACTAATGGTGACCAGAATATGATTTTTTATTTTACATTTAGTAAATAAAAATTTAAAGTATGAGGGATGGGTGTGGTAGTATAAGCCTTTAACCTTTTTTCATTTGATGTATGTGGATGTTTTGTCTGTATTTGTGCACCATGTGCTTGTAGCACTGGTGGAGTTCGTCAGAGGGCTTTGGAGCCTCTGGAACTGGAGTTACACATAGCTATTAGTTGTCGTGTGGATGCTGGGAATGAAACCTGGATTATCTGGAAAAGTAGCCAGTTCTTAGAATCACTGAGTCCTCTAGCCCTAGTACAAGCCTTTAATCGAAGTACTTGGGAGGTAGAGTCAGGTGGGTGTATTTCAAGCCAGCCAGAGCTACATAGAGTGAGACCCTGTCTCTAAAAATAAATAAATAAATAAATAAAATAAAAAATCAAGAATGACTATAATTTGAAAGTAGTGAATGACTATTTAAAAGGTCTCCATACTACTTAATTAAAATTTTTTTTGAATAAACATTCTTTTAAGATTAGCGAATAATGCTTTAGTTTTGGTATAATGTTGTGTTTTTCTTCATTTATAGACATTCATATGATGATGGAGCTTCCACCCGGCTAATGTCAACAGTGAAACCTCTGAGGGAACCAGCACCCTCTGAAGATGTGATTGATATCAAGCCAGAACCAGATGATCTCATTGATGAAGACCTCAATTTTGTGCAGGAGAATCCCTTATCTCAGAAAAAACCTACAGTGACACTTACATACGGTTCTTCTCGCCCTTCTATTGAAATTTATCGACCACCTGCAAGTAGAAATGCAGACACTGGTACTCACTTAAACAGGCTGCAACTTCATCCGCAGCAAAGCAGTGCTCACGCTGCCAAGCAGCTGGATGTACAGAGCAGCCAGGTATACGAAGCAGGACGGTTGTGTGAGCCACCAGTGCTTAGCAGCGTAGAAGACACTTATAGCCCCTTCTTCAGAAACAACTTGGATAAAATGAGTATTGAGGTTTGTATAGATGTATATAGATTCTGGCTTGCTAGGCTAGAGATTGGCAGTTGTGGATTCCAAATATAACTTACATAACTAAACACATTGTGTGTTTCTCTTAAATAGTGTCCTCTCTTGGACTGGCTGTCTAGAGGGGTTTTTATGTCATGCACATATGCCTTCTGATTTTGGCATTTTGAGCTAGCTTTTCTTTTTGGCATTTGTGTAGATGTGTCAGTTTTAGCTTTCAGCAACCTTTATAACTCGCTTTTAATAGTTTCCTTAACAGTGCTGTATGCAACTGTTATGAAATAAATTTAAAGTTCTTTTGAGTTAGCTGTTTGAGGAGACATTTTTCATTTTTTTTAATAAAGCCAGTCCTTTCAGTACTTTTTTTTTTAATTTTTTAAGATTTATTTGATTATATGAGTACACTGTAGCTGTACAGATGGTTGTGAGCCTTCATGTGGTTGTTGGGAATTGAATTTAGGACCTCTGCTCACCCCGTTCAGCCCCACTTGCTCGGTCCCCTGTTCTGGCCCAAAAGTTTATTTATATTTTATATCTAAGTACACTGTAGCTGTCTTCAGACACACCAGAAGAGGGCGTTGGATCCCATTACAGATAGTTGTGAGCCACCATGAGGTTGCTGGGATTTGAACTTGGGACCTTTGGCAGAGCAGTCAGTGCTCTTACCTGCTGAGCCATCTCAACAGCCCTTTTCAGTTCTTAAGATGGTCTTAAATTGAAAACATATTACTGTGTTAGTACTTCATTTTCAATGCAAAGTAAGCTTAAATTTATCTCATTGTAGGACGAAAACTTTCGAAAGAGAAAATTGCCAGTGGTGAGTTCGGTTGTTAAAGTAAAAAGATTTAGTCATGATGGAGAAGAGGAGGAAGAAGATGAGGATTATGGGACCCGCATAGGAAGCTTGTCCAGCAGCGTGTCAGTACCAGCAAAGCCTGAGAGGAGGTGTGTGACCATAGCTGTAAATTAATCTTAAACTGCCCGATGTAGCTGCAGGGTTTTGTCTGATTGTTTCTTTTGACAGTTCTGGGGAAGAAGCCTGGGGGCTGTGCATGCTAATGGTAGATAAGTGCTCTGGTACTAAGCTGTCTGACAGCATCACCTGGGTTTTGGAAGATACATACTAATGGAAGAGGGCTTGCTTAAATTGGAGAGAATTGCAAAGACTACTAGAACTGGATGAGGGAGAAAATGTTAATATGGAGTCGTCTTTGAAAAAGCTGTAGGGTTCCAATCTAATTGACATGTTCTAAAATCTGTAACTGCTACTGCTAGGTTTAAAACAGGCTGTATAGTAACAGCGTAATAGATGGTTAGCATGTAAAGAACTGCAATTGAAAACTTGATAAAAATACTTTTTCTTAAAACTCTTTTAGACCTTCTCTTCCACCTTCTAAACAAGCTAACAAGAATCTAATTTTGAAGGCTATCTCTGAAGCTCAAGAGTCTGTAACAAAAACAACTAACTATTCTGCAGGTAATTTCAATGTAGTATGTCTGTACTGGTAAGAGATTGCTTCTTTAAGTTGAGCATGCTTGTCTTCATGTGTAAAGTTAAAGGTTCCTGTTGCATACCAAAAGCAGGGTCAGAGTCTTCTAGAAGCAGGGCCTTAAAGGATTTTAACAGCTTGAAAAACTGTCACAGGAGTTCTTTGAGCATAGAAAACTCTCACATGCATAAACTTGATAAAATCCACAAATTATAAAGGGAATTTTGAAAAACGTGAGACTTTCATATTAGTACCATTTAACTCAATATTATATTTGTACTTATGTGTAAAAGGAACAGAATTGTATAATAACGGTTCCTGAGGTAGAGGAGTCTGTAGTTACTTTTTTGCTGTGCTGGCAGATTGAATTCTTGGCCTTATGCATGCTTGGTCCTGTTCCACTGAACCACATCCCTGGACCCAAGGCAGTCATTTATTTAAAGCTACTACATGAATACACCAGTCTGTTTTCCTTTGGTGGAACCTGGTAATAGAATGCCAGGCAGAGAATTGTTTTGCCCTTACCCTAATTAAAATAGAAGCTCTAAAATCATTTGATGTCAAATATTGAGGTGTCTAGTTTTTATAACAAAATTTTCTTATAGAATGTTCATTCTAATCTGCCAATGGTGAGTGTTTTGTGTTGGTGCTACATTCTGTCCACCTTTTCATCTGCTGGAGCCAGTGAAAAATTTTGTGGTACTAAGCTGATAGAAATCGCCAGATCTGAAGTTACTTTCTTTTTTTGGTTTGTTTGTTTGGTTTTTTGAGACAGGGTTTCTCTGTGTAGCTCTGGCTGTCCTGGAACTCACTCTGTAGACCAGGCTGGCCTTGAACTGAGAAATCCACCTGCCTCTGCCTCCCGAGTGCCGGGATTAAAGTCGTGCGCCACCATGCCCGGCCTGAAATTATCCTCAAGCTTTTATTGTGAATTTGGTGGATGTCCTCACAGCATTCTTCTCCTTGCCCTTTGTCACACATCACCGTTTCTTGAATTGAAGTAAAAAAATTTTGGTACTTCTCTACCTTCTCATCTCTCATTTACCCTTGACATTCCGACATCAGTAGATCTTTATATATAGAGTAAGGATGGTCAGGTAGAAGCCTGCACTGCTCTAACAGTTCACCTCTGTACACTCGCTTTTCTTATACAGCAGCGATAGTGCTTAGAATAAGAGTCTCAAAGGATTTTCATGACCTTGAAATACCTCACTTTTTAATTTTATATTTATGAGTTTTTTGCTTGCATGGACGGCAGAAAAGAGCTTTGATTGGATCCCTTGGAGTTGTAGTTACTGATGTTTGTGAGCCACCATGTAGACTCTGAGAATAGAACCCTACTCCTCTGGAAGAACAGCTGTTACAGAATTAATATGCCTTTCCACTAAGAAATCACTCCAAGTAGTCACAGATTAATAAAGGATATCTTTGTTGGTTCTGGCTGATATACAAGCCATGAACAGAAAGATTTACCAGCATCCTAGCTATGCTTTAGACTATATTCTGTATATGCTCTCATCTTTAAATCACTTGGAGGCCTGGCCTCCAAATCTCATTTTTGAACAGTTTAGAGACAGGATACTACACGTCTGACCATTTGGACAAATGGGAGATTTACACAGCAAAAATGTTGTCACAGTTGCTGAAGTACATCAGTGTTGTGAATGTGCCCCCATTTCTCATAGTAGTTATTCAGGATGACTCTGCCCCATGGCAAAATTACGCTTCCTGGAAAGAGAACCAGGACTTGCTGGCAGAGTGGGACTTAAAAAATGAAGGCTGTTACCCAGTGCTTTTCCTGTTAGAGCTGCCTATAGAAACCTGGTTTTTGTCTCTTTGCTGTGGGTTCTATGTGTAGGTGGTTAAATCAAGAGTGTATCCTTTTATCCCAATAAAAAAACAAAGCCTAATTGGTAGCATATTAGTGAACAAATCTCTGGGGTGGGAGTTGGGGATTTTTCTGTTTTGTTTTGTTTGAAACATATTTTTATTTTGTAGCTCTGGCTGTCCTGGAGCTCACTATGTAGATTAGACTGGCCTTAGACTCTTCCCCTGTCAGCCTCCCAAGTCTGAGATTAAAGGTGTGCACCCCGATACCCCCACTTTTTTATTTTTGGTTTTTCGAGACAGGGTTTCTCTTTATAGCTCTGACTGTCCTGGAGCTTACTTTGTAGACCAGGCTGGCCTCGAACTCAGAAATCCGCCTGCCTCTGCCTCCCGAGTGCTGGGATTAAAGGCGTGCGCCACCACGCCCGGCTCCGATACCTCCACTCTTAATGAAAAAGTTGTAATAGAAACATTTTCTTGTAAGCCTAAATTTTAATTATGTTAGAGCTATATAAACCAGCCCTTTCTTCAGTTTCTAACAACTTTAGTTAACAGAAATAGTAAGGCTTGAGTTATGTTAGTGGCAGCATTCCTTGAATAAATTCTTTGTGTAACTTATTTCCCAAGCAAGTTTAGTAGATCTTCTATAAAACCAGTTTATTGCTCCCAGTTTTTCCTAGGTCACAGCCAGTGCTTCTAACAACTGTCTCCAACTATTTCAGAAGTAGAGTATTGGGCTGGAGAGATGGCTCAACATTTAAGACAGCACTAGCTGCTCTTCAGAGAACCTGGGTCCGGTCCTAGTTCACAGGGGTCCAATACATTCTTCTGACCTCCACAGGTGCTGGCAGACACGTGGTGCACATGCGTGCGTGTGGGCAAAACACATAATTCTAAAAAGAAATTTTAAAAAGTAGTTGGAGATGCCCATATTTCAAGAAATAACATCGAACCTGGTTCTATATGCCTGCAATCTTAGCACTTGGGAAATAGAGGCAAGAGATTAAGATAATTTTGAACTTAGTAGTAAATTTGAGACCAGCTTGGTCTACACAAAAGAATTTTTTAAAAATAGCATTTGAACAATTCATTCTTTGCCTACTTAAGTTACAGTTTGAATCACTGTGAGACCCTGGATCACTGCATCTGGTTATCTCATACATGATAGATACACAAACACTCTCCCTCACTCATTCACTCTTTCACTCCATTGTGTGTGTGTGCTTTTGCTGGTTTGGTTTGGTTTGGATTTTTTAAAATAGGCTCTCACTGTGTAGTCTAGTCTGGTCCAGTACTACTGCACTAACTTGTTGAGTGCCGAGATTCAAGCTTTAGAGGCTGCTTACACACAACTAAGGCGAATGAGTTGAATGTAGTTCCTTTGCTTTGAATACCTTAACTGTTCTGAACCCAAGGTTGGAATTTGTATTTAACAGGTGATATTAACCGTGGAGTTATGAAGTTGTAACCATGGGTGTATTTTCCTTTCTTTTGCTTTTATGTAAAGTTCCACAGAAACAGACACTTCCAGTTGCTCCCAGAACTCGAACTTCTCAAGAAGAATTGCTAGCAGAAATGGTCCAGGGGCAAAACAGGGCCCCCAGAATAAGTCCCCCTGTTAAACAAGAGGAAGCAAAAGGAGATAATACAGAAAAAATTCAAGGTAAGAGTTAACCACTTCACTCTTACACTTTACCCATGGAATACTAAATATTTTCAGATAAGTTTTAATGGGTAATTGTTATCCTGTAAAGAAAGTGATAAATGAGGTACTCAAAGGATGAGCTATGTGAACAATTACAAGCTGCCATGTGGATGCTGAGAACTGCTCTCTAGGCTAAGCAACACATGCTTTAACTGCTGTTGCCTCACCCCATCTCCAGGGCTTTTAGAAACCATTTTCCCTTCCTTACATAGCCTTTTGTTTACCTCTTCTCTTCTCTTCTCTTCTCTTCTCTTCTCTTCTCTTCTCTTCTCTTCTCTTCTCTTCTCTTCTCTTCTCTTAGGTTGTCTACTTATTAGTTATTATCACTGTATTTTTTTATTGTATTTAAGCCCCATTTTTCCCTTAAGTTCCCCAAAATCTAACTCCCAATCACTCCCAACTTTGTGTCCTTTTTTCCCTCTTCTTTTAAATAGCCCACTAATTATAATTTGTGCTGCCTATATACTAAGAGATGTTGGATTGTCTACCACTAATAATAGACGTGGTTGCCCTACCAGTGACTCTCTTAAATCATTAACTTGTCAGTAGCTCTTCAGTTCTGAGTCTGGGCTTGTGAACTACTTCTGTTGTTCAGGAATGATGACTGTATTAATCTAGTGCAGTAAGCAGCAGCAGCACTATGAGTTCATGAGTGCAGCTGTCCTGACAAGTCCAGGAAACAGTTTGTCCTGGTCTCTGTCTTTAGAATATGGAGAATTCACCATTATTTCTTACCTCTGCAACTATTCTTCTAGTAGTCTAAACCACTGTCTGTTAAACAGTCCAAGCCGTTTTCCTAGATATTGGGACAGTGGCCTCTCATTCTCTTTACATTATTCAAATACTAAAGTTAGATAATTTCTTAGTGTTTTGAACAGAAATTTGACTCCTCCTCCACTCAGAACCCCCTGGTGGTCCCTGTTCTATTCTGAGTAATTATCAGTGTCTCGCCTGACCTCCTCACCTCCCTCCCTGCCACTCCCCTCTGGTACTCTGTTCCACCTGGACCCCTGTGTGTTGTATGTCTCTCTTCTACATCTTCATTCTCATCTCCCCCCTGAAAATTCCTTTTCTCCATCAGATATATGGAAACTGAACCAAAATTACATTTGAAGTCTGTCCTCAGGAAGTTCAAGGCTTTTTGTGTGATGTCTGCAGCCAATATTTGTCTGTATATTTTCTACTTTTCTGGGGTTGTGGAAACCTTACCTATTACGACTATTTTCTTCACCTCCATCCTTAAATCATTCATCATATTTTAAGTGTACAGTATCTATGGTCATTTCAGAGTATGTACACTTGAGTAGATATGTCTCATGTATAAATGATATTATACATAGTATTAACACATAGTAATCTAAGGGTGATAGAATAGAGATTTAAATATTACTCATTTAACTAAAGTTTTTTTTTTTTTGATACTTCATTGAATAATTTGCAAACCAGTGCTACATTTTAAGATTTAGTCAGTTTTGTGTGGTTTTTTAAAAATGGGCTCTCCAAAAGGAAAAAATAAGTACATACACAAATGTTCTTAAATTTGAGATAGGGTTATATTCCAATAAACCCAGGTCTTTAGTTTTTGTTTTTGTTTTTGTTTTCCCGAGACTGATCCATGATCTAGCTCTGACTGTCCTGGAACTCACTATGTAGACTATTTCTGACCTCAAGCTCTCAGAAATACCACTGGCTTCTGTCTCTGCCTCCCTAGTGCTGGAATTAAAGGTGTCTACCTCTATGCCTAGCTAAACCCATGTCTTTTGAAAATATTAATCATAAATTCCACCTAGATGTCAGGCATGGTGGCGCATGCTTGTGATACCAGATACATAAGAGGCTAAAGTGGGAGAAGTACAAATTCAGGGCTTACCTAGCTAGGCTATTTAAGATTATCTCAGAATAGAAAGTGAAAATACTGGGGTTACATGTCAGTGGTAGAGTACCAGCAGGAAGTCCTAGGGTCAGTCCCACATACAGAAAACAAAAGTAGCCTACCTTGTAACCTGCTTAGATGACATTATCAGTTTAGCTGGACAAAATTATCTGACACAGGTTTCTTTTCAGTGTGACTTACGGTAGCATACAGGACTGACTGCCTACTTTGGGGATCAGATGCCTTCATATCTGTGTCTTGCTGCTGCAGCTGCCCAAATAACAAAAGAGGTTATCTTATACTTGTCATAGCCTAAGAATATGTTAATGGTTATGGCACAGTGTATTCTGAGTGTCTCATTCTCACACCATGTGAAGTTGAGTGGTCTGAAGCCATTAAGAATCATAAGGTGGGTGCTCCTGTACTTGATGTGCATCCTACTGGACAGGAAGCATTGTGCAAGATGATTAGTAAAGAGGAGAGGATCAGGAGGATGAGGAAAGGAAAGTCATACCCACCTATTTTTCCCCACACCCCTCCTTGAAGGCAAGCATCGAAACGTTTTGTATTAGTGTAGTAGTACAGATAGTTTCATAACTACAAACATTTGATGTTTGAAGTGGTAGTATTCTGTGCATAATGTATGTATGTATGTATGTATAGAACAGTAAACTGCTTGGAGTTCTGTAACTCTGCTCCATTTAACAGGTCACAGATACAAACACAGTAACATAGTGATTATGAAGTTGAAGTTGTCAGGGTGTAAAATCCAAGCCTTGCCCCTTTCTAGCTGATACAAACCTTTCTTTGCCCTAATTTCCTGATTTGGAAATAGGTGCAACAATAGTCTTCTCTACTTCAACATTATTCTAAAGGATGTGTTAAAATATTCAAATTTTCTTTATTGCTGGATCTTTCCCTTGGACTCTGGATGGTTCTTAGTTTTTCATGTAAAGTTGGCATGGGCACCACAAGCAATTCAGGGGTCATCTGCTGCACGGTTGAGTCCCTTGTTTCCATGGGACTTGTTCTGTTAGGCCAGTGTTCTCTGGTCTTCTGGGTAGTTTGCAGCCCTGTGGTGAATCAACTGGTTTGCAGACAGTGTTTAATTGAGAATATGCCATTCTTAACATTGACTCTGGATTCATTCTTGCTCAACCGTGTAGCAGATGACCCCTGAATTGCTTAAAATCTGCTCCTTTGCCCCACAGTAACCTGTTCTGTTCCACTGTTTCCTTTTAACCCTTTACTAGTGCAGTCTATCGCTTTTCACTTTAAAGTTCCTCTGTATGACTCCTTAGTAAGTTCCTGACCTCTATGGGTATTCCAAATGAAACACACATATTTGATGATTCAAAGCTAATGTCCAGAGATGACAGAAAATGTGGCATTTGTCTTTCTAGGTCTGAGATACCTCAGAAGGATTATTTCCAGCTCAGAAATCTATCCATCCATCTATCTTCCTTCCTTCCTTCCTTCCTTCCTTCCTTCCTTCCTTCCTTCCTTTCTTTCTTCTTTTATTCATTCATTCATTCATATTTATTTATTATATGTGAGTACACTGTAGCTGTCTTCAGACACTTTAGAAGAGGGTGTCATCTCATTACAGATGGTTGGGAGCCACTATGTGGTTGCTGGGAATTGAACTCAGGACCTCTGGAGGAATAGTCAGTGCTCTTAACCACTGTGCCATCTCTTCAGCCCAAGATTTTTCATGTAAATCATTTTGAAAACTTAAATACCAGTTAAAATAGTAGTAGTCCTCAAGTGAATAGATAATTTCAACTTAGCCTCCATTGAAACTCCCTGCTTTATTTTTGGAAAAATTAGCCACCTTATCCTAAAATTCATATGGAACTAGGATCTAGAGGATTCAAAACTACTGAAGAATAATGTTGGGAGTGTCCAGTTTCTGGATTTGAAGACAATACAAGTGCATAGTGACCATGACCTATGCAAAGTTAACCATACTCTAAGGGACAGGACCAAAGTCCAGGTAGATGGGTCCAGGTGGTCCCATCAGGTGACCACCTTTTCTGTTTTGTTTTTAAGCAAGGTCAATAAAACAATTTGGTGAAGCAAGAATAGTTTTTAACAGTCTTTTACTGGGGCATATGGGTATCTAAAAAACTGAAGTTGGGGTCTTTCCAAATATCAAAAAAAAAACAAACAAAAAACCACACACACACACACAAAAACTCAGTATGAATCAAAAGACCTCACTTATCGACGACGTAATTTAAGACTTTTAGGGGGGATAATAAGTATACATATGTGACCTTTAGTTAAGGCGTAGTTTCTTAGAATACCAAAGTGGAGAAAGAAAGAAATTGGACCTTATCACAATAGAAACTTGTGTTTCAAAGGAAATTGCCTCACACACACACCAAAAACCCAACCAACCAAACAAAGGTAACAGGCAAAGCACCCATAAAATGGATGAAAACATCCGAGATGCACTCAGTCCTTTTATATCAAACCCAAGGCAGCACGTAGTAGTTTTTCCTCTTTTAAAATTGACACCATTCTGATTGGGGTTTTGTTGCTGTTGTTTTTAATTTTAGTGGTACTGAGGAGTGACTCTAGGTCCTCAGTGTACCAGGCAGGTACTTTGCTCTTAAGCCACATCACCAGCCTGCATCATTTTACATGGGTGTTCCGCTGGAGTTCCTTGCTGTGTAAATAGTTTTTAAGAGATTTGTCGATTTCTCTGCCCTCTCCCTACAAAGATAATTCCAGTGCAGTACTGTCATCTACTGATACCAGAGGAATGAAATTTACGATAAAGCACCTCAATATGAAGCTCCAAAATTACAGTTGAGTGGACAACAGGGTGAACATACTTGCTTAATTTATGGAATGGCTCTTCAGGATTCCCAGCACATGAAGTAAATAATAGAAAGTTCCTTGGGTGTCATGTGTCTCTGTTCAGCCAATCAGAAGTCAGGATTATTTTGTATGTAATAATAGAGTCTTTTTTGCAGAGGAGCTGATAAGTAGGTAGGACTTACAGGACACAAGTAGTGGTTGCTCTTAATTGTAGAAGAGAACATTGATCTGGTGTGCCTAACTTTAACAGTATGAGTTTTTTCTTTAGAATGGTGTCACCTCATCTCTTTAGTTATAGGTCACTAGCACTCTAAAGTTAATATTGAAGATTGCTTTTACTTTTGATGAGATAATTTAACAGGCTGTGAAAATGCCAGGAATTTTATGAAAATGTCTTCAAGGTTTTCATCACCATCTCTACCAGTTTTCCTCTCACCAGAGCCAGCTGACTTAGGCTCTCTGACAAGTGCTTCTTGTTCACTAAATGAGCTGAGCAATATTTCCTACCTTTTGAGGAAAATAGCAACTGATATCAATGAAATGAAAGGAATGAAAGCAGCTATTTTGACAGTGGAAGCAAATCTTTTTGATTTGAATGTTAGAGTGTCCCAGAACGAAGCAAAAATTTCATCTTTAGAGGTTAAAATGAATGAATATTTAACATCAACATCTGAATGCAACAGACAGTTGGAAGATTTTCAAGAGAGAATAGAATTTGAGTCACAGTCAAAGACTACTGATGTAAACATAATGGGCTTCCTAACAGATGTTGAGAAAGGTAAACTATGTTTTAGGTGCTGATCCTTTGAACTTCCTCACTGTGCTTAGCTCTGGTATAGAGGCAGCTCAGCATAGACAAAGAAGCTGAGGTTTTTAGTGCTTGGTACTCTGTGTGACTTAACTGGGGTCTAGAATGTTTCAGCAGAGCTTGAATGTGTTTTTGTTTGTATTTGAAGATGCTGGGGACTGAATGTAATTCTTTACACGTGCTAGGCTAGGCAAGAACTCAACCACTCTCAACCCCCTTAACAATTTTTTTGGGGAGCCAGCTGTGTTGGCACACCTTTAGTACCAGCAGCACTCAGGAGGCAGTCACAGGTCTACAAAGTTCCAGGCCAGCCAGGCCTACATAATGACACCCTGTCTCCAAAAAAGGGGTGGCAGGGAGTATTTTGTTACAGTTTGGTTAAGTTAACCCTTGATGGTTTCTTGATGATATGTGTGATCCTCCCACCTCATTCTCTCAAGTGCCACCATACCTGGCTTAGGATGATGATTTGAGAAAATAATGGATGGGCTTCAACATAAAACTTGACAGGAAATGATTCTCTTTCAAGTACCTCTCTGGTGGTATTCTGCTGTGAAACTAATTTTATTACTGGTTCTGTAACGCAACATGTTAGTATGTTGACCAACAGGAATATAGCTTAAGCAGATCTGTGAATTAAGGTCTATTCTCCATGATTATTTTTGCCATGGTAATTTTTTAAAGGAATTTATTCTCTTTTGTGCATGTCTCTCTGGAGAAGGAAACCTTCCTTGACAATGAACAGCTGGTAAAATGTTAACTTCAGTATACCTTTTAAGTCTTTCAGTGATATACTTGGCAAGACCTTGCTGTCTTGTTTGCATTGTGTAAGCAAAGCCTATCCTTGTGGAGCCATGTATACTAGATACCCTGAAAACTAGCAAGCAGTTGACTTGCTAAGAGTCTCAGTATTTGGACTCCTACTAATTCCATCTCCACATCCATGTAGTTTGATGCCTTTGTTCTCAATTAGAAATTAGGTACTAAGTACCTGTGATTTAAGCACAGTGGGAATTACAGTTACAGTAAAATGTGGCATCCCTTTTCATAATTCAAGTAGTTTGGAGGATAGTCAGTTCATTGGGTTTTGTTTTGTAGTATGGATATTAATATTAGTATGGGGCTTGAGAGATGGAACTGGTTTAGAGCACTGGCTGCTCTTCAAGAAGAACTGGCTTCAATTCCCAGAACCCATATGGCAGCTCACAACTGTCTATAGCCCCAGTTCCAAGGGGATCTGACACCCTCTTCTGGCCTCTATGGGTCCCAGGCACACATGAAGTGAACATAAATGCTTCAAAACAGTCATACTTACAAAATAAATGTTAAAAAAGAATTTTAATATGATGCTGATGTGAGTGCCACATGGCTATGAATCTGTCACCGTTGGTTACCAGGGTTGACTCAGTTCATTTCTCTTACTATGCAGGTGTACCTTTCTTCACTGCTCCATTCTGCATCCTTTCCAAAGCTACATATTCAGTTGAAGAGAACACCCTTATCTGATAGAGCCCACCTGTTAAAACCCTCTAAACAAGTGCTCAAGAATAGTAATATGAATTTGTATTATGAACTTAATGTTGGAGAATAATTTTAAGAGCTATTTTAGAAATAAGTACTTTACCTGATCAACTTAAAAATATATATATTTATAAATGTAAATGGTTATATCAACAGTTCTCAGTCTGTGGGTCATGACCCTTTTCAGGGTCAAATGACCTTTTTGGATCATGTAAGATGATCAGAAAATACCTATTTATATTAGAGTTCATAAAAGTAGCAAGATTACACTTGAGATGTAGCAACAAAAATAATTTTATAGTTGGGGGTCACAACAACATGAACTGTTTTAAAGGGTCACAGCATTAGGAAGGTTGAGAGCCACTGATTTATGTTGGCCCCGAGTCACTTGGTGACAGGGCAGTTCTTAGGTGATGTCATCATTGGGCAAAGCGTCTACTTTCAGAAACTGAGGTAGCTACATTAGGAAGATGTAATGTGGAGCTACTGTTGAGCAGCGGAGTGTTACTATGAAGCGCATGGGGAGTCTGTTGTGTAGCCAGTGGAGGCTCTGGTTGCAGAATTCTGAATCCCATACTTGATCCATTATTGGTTTTGCATATGTCCAAGACAGTTTGTTTTTTAGGAATTTCATGACAGGGTAATTATGGACTATATTTTGGTTTTGGTTTAAGTTCCCACGTGTTTTGCGATTTGCAAAGGTCACAAGGTCGTGGGGAAAGGGAAGCAGTGTGGGTAAGTCGGGCTAAGAGTGCAGGAAGCAGACTCTCCGTGAGGCCCCTCCTGTATAGGCACTCTTCCTTTTACTTCCTTTTACTGCATTGTCTTCACTCTAAGAAGACTGGCCACCTCACATTGGGAACCAGGACGGATTTTGTTTCCATTTTTGATTTAGAAAAAACCAGCATTTTGTTTAACAGAGATGTGCTTGAAGACCATAATAATAGCAAATTGTATTGTAGAAGCTTTATTTGTAACACTTTCAAATCAATTCAAAGATTTATTTCTGAAAAACAAACATTAATATTTGTGTTAAGCTTAGTGAAGTTTTAAAACTTATATTCTAGGAACTCAACAGAGGCAATTGTTATCCCGACTGCAAATTGATCCAGTAATGGTAGAAACAATGGAGATGAGTCAAGGTGGGTAGTGTTTACATTATTACTGTATCGTTCTGTTGCCATCCCCATTCCTTATACCTCATTCAGTGTACCATGTATCTCTTAGATCCTGCCCTAAGACAGCACAATTAGATGATTAAAAATCCTTTAGGGCCAGGATGTAAGATCTGCATTTCCTTCATGTGTGGTGGTTTTGCCTCATTCATAAGCTTTCTTTTCCCCATCCTTTGCTCCTTGGCTTTTAGCTGTTGACTTAGCTGCTGTGAAGGCAGCTAGAGTCCCTGTACCACCTTTACCCTGTGCTGCTCATTGTCGGTCATGGAAGCTTGTGTCCCTAGCTCACCTTCTCCTGTCTCTGCTGTATTTCCAGAGTGGCTTCAGCATCCCCTCTGCACCAGTTCAACCTACCCAGTGTATTGGCCTCACTTTACAGTCTTATTCTCAGGGACTACTAACCACTTGTTCTAAAGCTTCTGTGAAGTGTTCTGCTCAACCCAGACACACATTCCACAGGCTGCCTCAGGCCTGCAGTGAGGTACTTGTTTTTATCTGTGTCTTTGATTCCCCAAATCTCTGCCAGGTCCACATTTAGGAAATGCAGGAAACAATTGGTTGGATACATGAAACTTTTTTTTTTTTTTTGACAGTTTTATTTTGTGGCTCAAGCTGACCTCCAACTTGCTGTCCATCTGCTTTCTCATCCAAGTGCTGGGATTACTAGCATGTGCCACCATACCTAACACTTGTGTTCTTGTGTTTCCTGTGAATTTGCCCTCCTTTTGTTGGAAGCTCTGCTCCTTGATTCCTATCTCTACTTTCTGCCTCCTAAATCATCTACCACCCCCTCCAACTCCACAGTCAGTTGTTCCTGTAGTCTCTGTCTCAACATGTGCTATGCTCTCAAAGGTCGGCCTCCATCTAAACCCCAAGTCCTACCCATCTGCTGGGATGGTGTTACTTCTCCTGTTGCTCCTGCCTTCTGCCTGTTGAGTGTTAAGATGCTGCAACCTTGGTTTTGCCTCCATCTTTCAACACTGCATATAATAAGTCGTTTTAAATGTGGTGCCAAAGTCTGTGCCTTGTTGTACCCACTTCATCAGCTCTGGTGCATTCTTTTTTGGTTCGTTTTTTACCTTCATTCCCAGCTCATTTGAAGCATTAAGTAGTTCTTTTGAGGCTTAGAGTGAGTGAGCACAATATTTATTCTGTCAGATTTTTTTATTTTTGAGAACAATGTTCACGGTCTTGATTTTATTTTTTAAACATACTGATTTTGTTTCATGTATGTAATAATTTTTTATTTTGAGGATGTCAAAAAATGATTTTAACATTTTTCTTTTCCCTCCTTGGTCTTGTTTTCTCTGAGTTGTTGGTTCTGACTTTTATGATAGAGGTTCTCCATTCCTTGATGATCTGTTTTAAAGGAGGATCAGTAAAGTGCTGACTGACATTCTAGACTCGAGTTGGGGCGTGAGTGTTTGGACTCAGTTTTTATTGTGGGTCCTGTGTGGAGGATGATCTGTTAGTCTAGTTTGGGGGCAGCCTGAGTACCAGTTAGGTGTTGTTAGTCTGGTCAGCTGTGCCAATAAAGGTCTTCTAAATAGTCTTGATTGTCAGAGTTCACATAGCTCAGTAGAGCAGAACTATGAAGGAATTAACTACTATGCAATGTTTCACTGTAGAATTATTTGAGCATTGCTGGCATTTCTTGGACTTATTGAGAGTCTAAAGTCTCACTTTCCAAGGGAGAGGATCTATAAAATGGGTAAAGGTTTTCAGAGCGCTGCCTTTTAAACAGTGTTCTCACTGTTGATGTTATTTTGTTGTGGTACCTTTCTGTTTAGAACTGGCTGGCTTATCTCTGAGTCTCCAGTAGTGATTGATGGACAAGAGGGTACATACCTGGTCATTCTCAAGTCTTCACTGTAGCGATGGGGATGGGTGTGCTAAGGCTCCAAACAGAAAATGGGTGCACGGACTTAGGCTTTAGGAAAGGCTCATTACTTCCGAAGTAAGCCCTCTAGCATGGCTTGTTCTTTATACTCTACCCAGAGTCCCCTCTGTTGCTTGTTTTCAATCTTTGGAGAATCTTGTAGTCTAAATTAGATTGCTTTATTATTGTCTTAGAATCAGCTTCTCTATCTGTTTTTTCTTTGAAAACATGGTTGTTCCTTTGCAATTGTTTTCCTTATGGGCATACAGCTTTTTATTTAAAAAACAAAACTCTTTATTGCCCTTTTTTTTTTTTTTTTTTTTTTTTAACTGCTTCAGAAAGGTCCAGAAGTAACTGCATGAGCTCAGCCCAGGTCTCTACCCAGACAAACTGTTCCTACCCCCTATACAGGGATTCCCTGTTACCTAGCACCTTTACTAAGCTGCGGTCGGCAGTGCGTGGGTATATAGAGTACTGACATCTATTTTCTTTTTGTCATCTGTGTATATGTAGCATGTATGTTACCTGTGTGCGTGTGTATACACACAGGTGACGGCTTAAAGCTGATGTTAGGAATCATCTTCCCTCATTCTTCCACTTTACTCATTGAGGCAGGGTTTCAGTCAAACCCAGGACTTGCTAATATGACTAGTTTTACTCTGGGATTCCCACCTTCTCATAATGAAGCTGAAGTTACATGTGGCTCACCACTCCCACTGATGATTACTTGGGTTCTGGGTATCCAAGCTGTCAAGCACTTCAGCGACTGATCTATCTCCCTGGCCTGAAACCTGGACTCAGGCTGCACATTTCCCTAAACTTGGGAGCCTGTGACAGTTGCATCCCGTGATTTTCTCAGCTTTTTGTTCTCACTGCCTTTCATTCTCCTTTTACAGCCCTTCTCTCTGGCTGCTCCCTAAATGGCTAACTTTACCTGTGTTTTCCTGTCAGCATTATTTTTGTCTGTTCTGCTGAGGTATGAACTAGGGAGAAGAGCTAGACAACAGAAACTTTAGAGTGCCAGGAAGGGAATGCAGCATTCCTTAGACCAACTTCTGGGCTCTGTTCTAGTTAGCTAGGTACTCAAGTCATTGAAGGGCTTGTGGGACATGGGAAGAAAACTAATGAGTCAGCTTTTTTTCTAGGGTGGGGGCCAGGGCCATCCAGCAGCAGTAGATCACAGTTAAAGTGTGTATGTGTGAGTTCCAGTACAAAGTGTAAATTAGATTCGATGACTTCAAACTAAACAAGCAGGGAGGTGAGCTCCGAGCGTTCCTAATACTTGTGCTCTTAGCCCTCTTCTCACCAGATGTCAGACTGTACATTTTTACCTTCTTTCTAAAGTGTATCAAACTAAAGAAGTCTAAGACTGAACATTCCCTACTGTTCCTCCTTCCTGGACTTTCTACTTCCACCTCATCTCTTTCTTCCCCATTTTGCCTTCCCTGCCTGTGGTTGTAGCCCCCACGCCCACCTCCCACTCCCCGTAGAGCCCTGGTGGTTGATGGGAGTGTAGGGCCTGTACTACTTCTTCCTCGTGTGTTGGAGGGATGAAGGACAGAAATGTTATTTTTATTAACCCATTTGAGACTAGGTCTTACTTTGTAGGCCTGGCTGACCTTGGACTCACTCTGTAGATCAGGATACCCTTGGAGTCCCCCTGAGTGCTGGGACTGAAGGTGTGTATAACCACACCCACCATGGGAAGAAGATAGTTTAACTTTGTGTTTCTAGAAACCTGTTGATTGTGTTTCTTCCCTACTTAGGAATCTCTTACTATTTCTAGACCAGAATTCAAAATATTTAGGCACATGATCCATCATTACATTTCTTCAGTCTTTCTTACCCCGTCATACCATCACATGCATCTTTTTAGCCATTCCACATTTCTCACCTTCTCTCAATGTTCTGTGAAGTCCCCTTCCTTGCTCCATGTGTTTCCTCAGCCTGCATTGGCTCTCTCACTCTCTGTTCTCCTCTTACTCATTCCTTTAATACTCATTTTACATATTCGACTTCAGCCAACATTTCTTTGACCTATCAGCTGGAGGAAGTACCTTGTGTTCTACCAACACCTCTTCATTCCCTTTCTGGACTTTGCTGTTTTAAAATTGTATGTTTCTGATTTTCTTTTCCTTTATCTCCGTTCCTAGCACAGTATTTAGTTGCACAGTAAATAAATATTCAGTGAATTAGTAGCCTGAATTTGGTCTTTTTATTTGTTGGCTTTAAAAGAACCAGTTAACGTTTATCGGTCGATTGTATACTGATAGGTTATCATACCCACTCTGAACTCAGGTCTTGCTACATTTTGTGAAGTAGACAGCCTGTAGATGCTGTAGATGATTTGAGCTTGTGGTGACTTGCACTGAAGATTAGTGTGACCCATTCATCTTAAAGTTTCCTTTCAAAATGGTTTTCTATGTTTACCTGGTTAGAAATTATGCTGAGTGAATTCTTAATAGGCAGTGTTTCCTTTAAATATTACTGTGAAAAATGAATAGAACTCGTTTGGGAAAAGTAGTTGAACAGTTTTGAAACATAATTTTAGGAAACATTAAGATTTCTTAAATTCTTTCTGATTTTGGAAAAAAAAGTAACTGTTGTCCTTTTACTGTGTTTTTAATATTCCAACAGATGTGATATAGGAGAACCCTTCTGCCTTAGGCAAAGAAAGGCATTTGTAATGTACCATGTGGGGAAGGCTATCTGAATTCTCTGAAGAGATGTTTGGAGTAGAATTACAATCCTATCCCTTAGAATTAGTTATGGTTTTCCTTAAAAGTAATTATAATTATATAAAAGATTGACATTCTTCTCACTTGTATGATTTTGAGAATAAAAGGTATATTCAGAAGTAAACATTTATGGCCAATTTTTTTGGCTCAGATTACTATGACATGGAATCCATGGTCCATGCAGACACAAGATCATTTATTCTGAAGAAGCCAAAGCTGTCTGAGGAAATAGTAGTGACACCCAACCAGGATTCGGGGATGAAGACTGCAGATGCCCTTCGGGTCCTTTCAGGACACCTTATGCAGACACGGTAGATGGTTTCTTTTTCTTGTGTAGCTACTGTGTGTGACTGTAGTGCAGGTCAGCTGTTAGTTCCCAGCCTCCCTGTTCCTGTAGCTCCCACTGATGGCGCTCTCAGTGACTCACTGCCCAGGCCAACAGTAGCCAAATTCAGCTCGCAAAAATTCGAGTTCATCTTTCTTGTTCAGAAATCCATTAAATAGAAATAAAAGCTGAGTATAATTGAACTCCATTGATAAGGGGTGTAGTATTTTGTTTTGTTTTAAATGTATACCCAAGGAATTGAACTTAAAAGCTGGGTAACCTAAATCAGGAAATCCTTCTGCAAGGTGTTAAGGACTAAGGCTTGCGTGGTTCCTTCCTAAGAAAGCAGACAGAGTGTTCAGCAAAGAAAAGTACAGATGATAAAAATCACATAAAAATAAAGCTGCTGCCAGATGCTCTGAGCATCCATTCTAAGTTTTTTGGTTTGGTTTGGTTTGGTTTTGGTTTATTTCCATGTTGATCCTATAAGGATCCCACGGACAATGGAGAGTCACAGTTGAGAGGATATTGTCACTATTAGTAAGTCCAGGCTAGAAGGTCACTGTGATGCTGCTGCAAGTGCTGTCCATGGCCGTTGTGTATTAGGATTCCACTTAGGCTGTATCAGGAAGTCATTCTAAGCCTATCTTAGTGAAGCAAGTGCAAAGCAAAGGTACTCCTTTGTTACTACAGTTCTGCTGAAGAGGACTTTAGGAGACTCAGCATTTTGTGTTCGTTTCCCTAATTCTATGGTATTTTTTATCTGTCTGGCAGAGATCTTGTACAACCAGATAAACCTGCAAGTCCCAAGTTTATAGTGACGCTGGATGGTGTCCCCAGCCCCCCAGGATACATGTCAGATCAAGAGGAGGAGATGTGCTTTGAAGGAATGAAACCCGTAAACCAAACTTCAGCCTCAAACAAGGGACTCAGAGGTCTCCTCCACCCACAGCAGTTGCATTTGATGAGCAGGCAGCTTGAGGACCCAGATGGTAGCTTTTCCAACGGTGTGTTGAGAGCTCAGACTTTGCCTTCTTAGCCCACTGTCATTGAGAACGGAGTCTTGGCCTGTGATATCTTGAGTGAATATTGGTTTGAGGCCTCACTTATATTTCTGTCCAGTAGCTGTTTTCTTCTGTCATACAAAACCACCAGTTCAATTTCCTACTCCCTCTGTGCTTGTTTCACGGGGTATTCTGTGATGCTAGTGATAAAATGAAGTTGAGTCAGTGTCATCTAAAATACCTGTTTATTATGATTGCTGAAGGATGAACTATCATTCTTGATGCATTTACCAGCAACAATCTCTCATAGTTAACTTGAGAGAAAGATGGATTTTGATTTTGGTGTTTCCTTGGAAGGGATTTCTTACCTAATCTGGCAGGACACTTTTGAAGTATCGGAAAAACCTTATGTGGCAATTGATCCTGAATAGTACTCAGAGGAACTCAGTTCAGACGGTGCCTACCTTAGGAGCCTATTGTGTTTCCACCGCTCCTCACCTTGCAGACACCAGTCCTTTACCTTCATTTTGTCATTTCTCGCTTGGATTTATATTTATGTGAGCATTTTGCCTGCGTGTATGAATGTGCAGCAGTACATGCATGCCTGCTGCTGTGTCAGATCCCTTGGAAATAGTTACATGCAGCTGTGAGCTACCACAGGGGTGCTGGGAACTGAACCTGGGTCCTCTGCAAGAGTAGCCAGTGCTTTTAGCCACTGAGTGATCTCTCCAGCCCCCACCCATACTTTTCACTCCTGATTTAGATACACCACATCTTAAGCAGGAGAGTTAATTACTAACTCTTAAAAATGAACAGATTCAAGGAAAAAACAGTAAATTTACAAGTGTTTCCTAAGTAATCATTTTCTTTGCAGAGACAAAAAAAAAATTGATAAAATTTTCTTCATCCACCAAAAAATATGGTAAACTAGAACCGATGAGTCTGTGAGCAAGAATGACTTGTAAGAGGCTATTCCTGCTTTAAGTCTATCATGGGGGTATAGTCTTGGTTGTGGAGTGAGCTGTAGTTGTGACCTCAGGTAAAGCAAAATTTGAAAGGTAAAAACTGCAATAGGCAGTACACATTTCTTTTTTTTTTTTTTTTTTTTAAATTCTAATTTTATTATATGTAAGTACACTGTAGCTGTCCTCAGACACTCCAGAAGAGGGCGCCAGATCTCGTTATGGATGGTTGTGAGCCACCATGTGGTTGCTGGGATTTGAACTCTGGACCTCTGGAAGAACAGTCGGGTGCTCTTACCCACTGAGCCATCTCACCAGCCCGGCAGTACACATTTCTTGACTCTGCACGCTTTGTCTAACATTAGGAAGGCTTGGTGTTACTGCTCTCAGTTGTCAATTTGATAGCTTAACACTTAGCTCTGTTAAGACCCATTTTCATTTAAGGGTGAGTTTCCATGCTTGGGCTTGTTGGTATATGGGAAGAAGCAGTGACTGGGTACCATGCCAGTCATGGGTCTGCCTATTTTGTGTGAGGGATGTGGCCATTGTAGATGAGTAGAGTGCTTCCTTTGCCACTGTGAACTCTTCAGTTAAGTGTGGGGATGAAGCTCTGCATCCTGGAAGGTTTGTCTTCACCTGGTGCAAGCAGGGAGTTGAAGTTTCTCTTTGGGTTGATTATTTTGGTGGAGGTGTTTGAGAGTGCTAACCAAGCGCACCATCTATGTTGATACACCTCCACTGAACATCATATGGCATCACGTCACAGCTTTCAGTACAAAGTGAATTTGCCTCTGGAAATTTAAATTTGAAGTTTTATCATAAATGAAGTAAAATATCAGCATAGGAAAATAAGAGCCATGACTTATATATATTGTTTCTTTTTTTTTTTTTTTTTCCACTAAGAGAAAATCGCCTGGTAACATACTTTACTACTACTACTACTATTATAATCATTATTATTGAGTAGCTACTTCATTTTTCTGGCTGCATTGCTCTTTGGATCTAGTCTTCCTTTGTTCTAGGTCATCATGTCTTGTATATGTAGCAGTGTGGGGCAGTTTCCTTTGTAGTGGTGGGACAAAGATCATCTACAAGTGAGTGAGGTTCCCTTCCCAATGCTGTTGGGGTTTCTTTTTTTTTTTTTTCCATTTTTTTTAAATAACATATTTTCCTCAATTACATTTCCAATGCTATCCCAACAGTCCCCCATACCCTCCCCCCCCACACACACACACACTCCCCTACCCACCCACTCCCACTTTTTGGCCCTGGTGTTCCCCTGTACTGGGGCATATAAAGTTTGCAAGTCCAATGGGCCTCTCTTTCCAGTGATGGCTGACTAGGCCATCTTTTTTTTTTTTTTTTTTTTTTTTAAGATTTATTTATTTATTATATGTAAGTACACTATAGCTGTCTTCAGACACTCCAGAAGAGGGCGCCAGATCTCGTTACGGATGGTTGTGAGCCACCATGTGGTTGCTGGGATTTGAACTCTGGACCTTTGGAAGAGCAGTCGGGTTCTCTTACCCACTGAGCCATCTCACCAGCCCCTAGGCCATCTTTTGATACATATGCAGCTAGAGTCAAGAGCTCCGGGGTACTGGTTAGTTCATAATGTTGTTCCAGCTGTTGGGGTTTCTTTAGAAATTTCTTTTATATCCTATGTCGAAAATAAGTTACTTTCTGTTTTTCTTATTTTGTTGCATAGGAGAACAAGCCCAGGGCCTTATGGATGCAGAGTAAGCATTCACTGCTGGACTGACTTTCAGTCCTGCTCTATTTAAAGTAGTATAGAAATTTGTATCAGGCATATTGTGGTCATTACTGAGACTCCTGTCTCAGTAACGTGGTCACCACATGATGCTCTTTGTGCCAAGTTCTCCTGTAGGGAGGGCAGACATTGGGTCACTAGAGCAGAAATATTGCCTTTTTTATATAATCTGATTCTGAATAAGGTGAGTTTCACAGATAACAGACTTTTGCCCAAGCAGTCTAGATGAACTACTAATATGCAAAGCCAATCTGACCTACAGAGCTCAGACACCCTGCTGCTGTATAGCCAAGTGAGAGTTGGCTTCATAAACAGTAAAACCTAACAGTGATATCTCAGATCAGAAGGTAGTGATTATGGCCTTCATGTATAAAGTTATCTGGCATCCTAAATTAGACTCGTATACACGTCATACGAAAAGTTAGAGGTCCCATTCTCCTGCCACAGCATTTGGACGTGACTTAATGCAGACAGTGAACTCCATGGGTGAAGCTTATTTCCAGGCCATAGTCCTAGCCTGTCTACTTCTGCCACATAGCATCTTTCACTCAGCCAGACTTCAGACTAGCTGTTAGAAGACCTTCTCTAGTCTACCCCCATCCCCAAGCCCATAGGCAGTGTCATTTGCTGGCTCATCTTCTGTAAAGCTGTTTTCCCCTTCGATATCAAGGTGATTTTAGTACCCAGACCTTTACTGACTATATATACTTTAGTGTTTTGGAATAATTTCTTATTTGGACACTTGTCATTTGGCTAGAATATGAAAATTATTCACATTCCTTATCAGCTTGTTTTTAGCTTCATTTTTAACTTTGGTATCTTTTACTTTTGTATTTCAGTTCCGAAGTGAGACTGAAATTAACTTACGACTTTATGACAACTCTGGTCTTCTTTCTGCTAGCTTTTAGGTTCCATTACTAGGATTGGCCATATCATCTGGTGTTATTTTTCAGGGCTACAGACATTAAGGAATATAAAATTTTGAGATTGGGGCTTGGGGCAGATTTATTGCATAGACCTTGTACTGAAAGCCTAATGAACAAAATGGTCTTAATTCCTTTTTGAAGCCGAGATGACTGACCTGAGTGTGGCACAGAAACCAGAAAAGCTTTTGGAGCGCTGCAAGTACTGGCCTGCTTGTAAAAATGGGGATGAATGTGTATACCATCATCCCATTTCACCTTGCAAGTGAGTAATAATAGCCAGTGGTTATTTCCATAGTAATGTCTACACCCTACCACCTCTCCTTTCACCTCTGTAGAGGTTTTATCAGTAAACAAGATTCTTGATACCTATCCTAACCATCCCTGGAGCTTTGTGTGTTTTGAAAATGGTGTGTGTTTGGTACCTAGGATCCTGAAATGTCTGGGTCCCTTGCTACATCAAGTGTAACTATACAGTTAGTATATATTTGTTCACAGATATCTATTTTATTTAGATTGGGGATAAGCTGAGTTATTTGAGTAATGAAAAAAATATTCTAGATGTGGATTAGTTTTCCTTACCAACTGTTTGATTTAATGCATTTTGTTTTGTTGGCCCTATGACTGGACTGTGTCCATGTTTTCACTGTAAGTACATGTAGTAGCATAATTCAGTATGTCAAGACTTAAGTATGAATCTTACAGTACAGTGCCTTGATCAGAAATGTCCTTACTGTTTTAAAATTTACTTAAGAGAGATGGGTCACACTGGTTAAGAGCACTGTCTGCTTTTCCAGGGGACTAAGGTACAATTCCCAGTACCCACATAGCAGCTCATACAATTGTTTGACTCCCAATTCCAAGGAATCTGACATCCTCACACAGACTTACATGCAGGCAAAACATCAATGCACATAAAAATTTTTATTAAAAAGTTATAAAAGGAGAAGAAGTGAAATCTAGGTTTTGACATTCTGTTAAAGTAGAACTATGACTCAAAATCTATTTTATAGTGTCTTGCCTTGAGTTGCAACATGTTAGACTTCCTCCAGATCTGAAATACACTTGTGTTCTATTTTGGTATTTAGTATCCTTTAACAAAGTCCTAGTTGCCCCGCCCTACTCCTCACTCCCACCACAGAGTATTGAAGCCAGAGCTTCTTCATGTTTATCAGGGAAGTATTCCATGGAACAATGTTCCTAGTCCATTATTACTGTGTATGTGAGACAGGCAGACTAGATGTCACATGTGTGCAGGTGCCTCCAGGGGCCAGAAGAGGGCATTGAATCCCCTGAAGCTGGAGGTCCAGGCAGTTAGTAGCAGCCACCCAGTGTTGATACTGGGACCTGAATTCAGGTTCTTTAGAAGATCAGCAGGCGCTTGTAAAACCTGAGCTATCTTTCCAGCCGGGCATGGTGTTTGTGAAGTCCCTCTAAAAAGAAAAACAGCCCCCCCCCCAAAAAAAACCCTAAGTCATTGAGATGTTAAATATAAATAATAATTGTTTTTGTTTTATAGAGCCTTTCCCAACTGTAAATTTGCTGAGAAATGTTTGTTTGTGCATCCAAATTGTAAATATGACACAAAGTGTACTAAAGCAGATTGTCCCTTCACTCACATGAGTAGAAGAGCCCCGATACTGACTCCAAAACCAGGTTAGTAACTTTGTGCAGTTATAGTCAGGTCAAAAAGTAGAAAACAACATTTTCTGGCTCTAAGTGATAGGAAACAACAAAAGAATAGTTTTAGAAATGATTTTAGTATGTAAAGAACAAATCTGCCTCTCTTACAGAACTCTGCTATATTTTATCTTGACTGAGAAAACTTGTTCTAAATTAAATGATTCTAACCTTACTAGTAGACTGCATTAAAAAATGATGTTGCCAAAATAGATTTGAGCATTGTTTATTCTGATTGTCAGTGTCGTCACCAGCACCGTCTTCTAATGGCCAGCTCTGCCGTTACTTCCCTGCTTGTAAGAAAATGGAATGTCCCTTCTACCATCCAAAAGTAAGAAGTTTTATTTTCTAAAAAATGGTTCTAGTGGTAATCTCTCATTCTGAAGCTTGGGTTTCATTTTTGTGTACGTTTTAAGTTACGTGTATGTCTGGTTTTGTGTGTATTTTCTAAGGCTTTTAGGGGTGTTACTGTGGAGTGTTAGCGTTAGAGTGAGGTGCTCACCCTCATCTCACGTGCGCAGTTCCTGTATTAGCTTGAAGATTTTAAGTTTCCTCCTCTCATTTCTGTTCAGCACTGTAGGTTTAATACTCAGTGTACAAGACCTGACTGCACATTTTATCATCCCACCATTACTGTGCCACCAAGACATGCCTTGAAATGGATTCGACCTCAAACCAGGTGAGGATTTAAGTTAGTTTTTTAAACTCTGATGTCATTTAGAATTACATCTTACTGTCTATGTTCTTCAGCTGTATAAGCACACAAATCTGAGGGACAGTGAATTTTATTTCTTCCCCTGTTCCTTTAAAATTAATTTTAAAAGAATTCCTTAGCAAAAATGATTTACTACACGAACCAAATTTATCCAGTGATGACTTTTTTTATAGTCTACATCATCTCCAGATGGGTTCTTTTTTTGTGGTGTTAATTATTGAATCCGGAGCCTAATGCATAATAGGCACCCAGTGAGCTCCACCCTTCAGCCTTTCTAAAAACTTGTGAGCATACACAGTGAAGATGCAACACCAACGCCAGCAGAATGGTCTGTGTGGGTGTATTATACACACTGATCAGCAGTCTCAAGGCAGGGATGGGGGAGACTGCTTGGTTTCTAAAGTGCTTATATTACCTCACAAGCTTGACAATCTGAAATTTGATTCCCAGAATCCATGTAAAAATGTGGGTCATCTTAGTATGTAGAGCTGGGAAGGCAGTCCAGCCTACTTGATGGGTTCCAGGCCATTGAGAGTCCCTGAATTTGAAAGGGTATAAATAGTGTGACATTTGAGGTTGACCTCTGGGTTCCACGTGTGTGCTCACACATACATAAAAAAATAAAAGGAATCCCACGTCAGTTTCCTTAGACTGAAGTTTCACAATATTTTACTGTGGCCTAGAAGTTAAACTGCATAATTGAATTATTTAAAGACAAAACTTTTTAGCTAATGTATATGGTATTTATATGCAAAGCAGTTAACGTAAAAATTTTGGTTTTATCCAGTGAGTGATGCCCTAGTCCTACCTGGCAGAAGATCATACAGTTTGAAAGCTTCCATCTTCTGATGAGAGATGTTCTACAGAACTTGTCACGTCTTTGAAATTTAGAATATATTGCTTTCATAATACGAATTTTACTGCCCCACTGAAGTGTCTAATTTTTCAAGTTTGTAAGTTTATTAAGTGGTTTCAACATTTTTTGTTTGTTCGTTTTGACTATGAAAAAGACAGTTTAAAGAAAAGCCAAATTCTATTAAAACATTTGCGGCATGTTTGTACATTGCTGTTTAGTAATCATTTTTGGTAATGGTACTTGCAGCTTAGGGCTGCGGTGCTGTGGGAAGGCCAGTGTCCTCAGAGCTGAAGCACTTTTTAGCTTTCCCCAAAGGTAATGCAGTGTCTGTAACCCAGCGTGGTAACAGTGGCCAGGCTTTGAAACTGAGGCAGCTTTGGAACAACTAGTTTAAATTTCTTTTTTTAGTGTCTAAATGACTTTCTTCTGAGAAGCATAATGCAGACTTTATTTTGAGTGCTACTTTGGTGGAGTGGACCGAGGTCCCGTGCCTTTCTGAAAGTGAGCAGAGACATGGTCATAAAGGGTGAGCAGAGTTGGAATGACGATGTAGAAATATATGGACAGTTCTTTGAAATGCTCCCATTTACTATTAGCTTGTCATTCTTAAGTAATTTTGGAGGGACTACATTATCACAAAAGTATACAAAAATTTTTACAGGCATATGTACAGAAAGTATCAGAAAACAGACTTTGAACTCACAAGAATATAAATATACGTATATATTCCCATATTCTGAAAAATGTCATCAGAAATAACTCCACAGAAAATATGTTATTACTAAAGATCATTCTTGAAATGTAGAAGTTGAGATTTAAGTGGTATATTTTAAATGACAGAACTATATTGCAGAGATAGGAAGGGTAAAACTTGGCCTACTGTACTATGGAGTTTTATGTGTGGTTTTTGAAACTGTTAAGGCAAGATGTGTCATGTTTTAGAATTAAATAACAGACAACTGATTTCAAAAACTTGTTGTTTTAAAAATTAAAGTGTAAAAGGTGGTTAGCAAAGGGGATATAATAAAAGCTCAAACATTTTGAGGACCAAATTTAACTGTTAAGATACAATAAAGTCACATCTATAAAAATCTGTGTTTAATAATGTGAAGCCAGCCTTCTACTGTGGTCATTGCCTTTCCATTGAAAGATAAAAGCATTAGCTAGTTACTCAACCATTTGATAAACTGGCCTTGACCATGCTAACCCCAGAGGGTGAAGATCAGAAACAGCAAAAGAACAAAGGAGACAAGGGCCTGAAGCTGCCTGCTGCACAGGTTCAGGTGAAATGGCAACTCTTCATACAGTGAGGACACTGAATTTAAGGCGTTCATTCTAGCTTTGCTTCTGAGCTAAAGAATTTTGTTTAAAGTCGTGCGATTTCTGGAACTAGGCCATTACCACTTTGTAAAAAATACGTGTAGATGTCTTCTCATAATTGTCTAGTAAAGGACCAGAAACAGGGAACAAGGGCTTAGATGGTTTAGCTTTTTAGAAGGAAATGACATGTGACAATCTAATTGTTTTCTGTTACTGAACGGTGACTAGAAACACATTTTAAAATTTTTTTTTTCATGTACTTGCAGGCTGGCCTCAAATTCACTTTGTAGCTAAGAATGATTTTGGATTTCTGATTCTGTGCTTGCACTTGGGATTGTAGGCATGCCTCATTTCTATGTAGTGCTAGAGGTTAAATCCAGGGCTTTACAAATGCAAGGTAAGCACTGAGCTGTATGTGTGTGCCCTAGCCCTACATTTAAATGGTTCATTGTTTAATTCTACAAGTTATAGACAAGCTTACTCTAAGCCTAAAGCAATTACTGACTACTTGTTTTAAATGAAACACTCCAAGGAGTCACCCAGAGAAGAAGTAGGCATGATGGCTGGTAATGGAGAGCACTGGAGTGGACTGTGTGCTCTGGCATGCATTTATGTAGGAAACTAGTAGGACCACAGTAGCTGGTGGCAGTCTTGGGCTATTAATTCATATACTGCAGGCACACACCATAATTTTCTGGGTTTAACAACTAAAGGGCAGGTTCTCTGATTCATTACCTTTTTCACAGTTGGTGGCCATGTGATGACTATTCAAAAGTTAGCCTGATCCCTGGTCTTTAGTCACAGAACTGACCATTGCAGTGACAAAGACTTGACTTACCAGGCTGGCCACACTGAAGGACAAAAATAGTGGAAGCAGTTTTTACTTTATGGTTTACTTGCTTAACATTACAGACTTTTACAGAATTAAGAATATTCTGTAACTAAAAGCTGGCAAATTGTCCAGAGGGAAAAACCTTAGAACTATATACCATGCTTAAATTTGAAGTATTTTCCTTTTTATAGGAATTCTTTAATATATTGACTACCGTTTTATGTAACGCCAGTTTAGACGGACCATTCGGTATGAGCATTAGAAACGTTATCTTAAGCTTTAAGTTTCTTGCAATCTCCTCATCAGCTTTAAAACCGACCATGCTCCAAGCACTGCTTAGACAAAACTTCCTTGATGCGATGTGTTCATTTCTGGTTTTAATAGTCACAATATTTTTAGCCATAGAAAACATATCAAACCAAACAGGGTTCCAGAAGCCTGAGGGGTTGGAGTCTAATGCTACAACAATAACTCACACAGTAAAATAAAAGTGGAAACAGCCAGTAGAGCATCCTCAGTGTCTTCACGCGTAGAAAAATAAATTTTTATGCAGCAGTCTACTGGACTTTTCATCTTGAGGAAACTTTAGTGAGGCTAAACAGCAAAGTCTTAGACAGGAAGTCCCAGTCTTTGGCAGCATTAAGTGGAAGGACTCTGACTGAGTTCTTCAGATGAACCTGGAGTCAGTCATTTTGGAAAATAGCCTTATAGGGTGGCATACATCTAATTAAATTATTTTTCTCAATACAAAACTATAAAATTTTATGCCCAGTTATTAGTATATGAATTTAATGCTTGTGTTTACACAATAAACAAATGTTTATTAGTTAGATCATACCTTTAAATATGCAGTATTATCTTTCAGTTAAGTGCTCTGGCTATCACAGAACCTTAAGAAAACTTGGAAATGAAGTTCACTGTATTATTTTCCTATTAACGAGGCCATAATTGTGATTCATAATTTTATAGAGATGGCTTCTAAACACAGCTCAAAATGAAAATATAGTAGCCATGTACTGCTGACTCTGGATCTATCCTTAGTTCAGGCTATAAAGTGGCCTTTGCAGAGGGTACTTTATTAATGTAAGTTCCCTTAAGAAAAATCTTTGCATTTTGAAAACAGATTCGGGTGATGGTTGGTTATTCCTTTCCTTTATAAGGGTGAAATATTTCATCGAACAAACCTTAAGGAGAAACGTTAGAAATGAGATGAAGTTGTTTTGTTTTTGTTTTTAAGACTGCTATACCCTAAAAGTCTCCTGGGCAAGTCTGCCAAAATTCCACACTCCTCAATAAGAGGAGGAGGTTGGCTTTTACCAAATAAATACTCAGTCATTTCTTGCAGTGTAATTATCTGGCAGTGTGTGGACTATAGGTTGGTACATACAGCAAGCATTTTAAACTGTCTGTCTGTGTGCTGCTGTGTGGATGATTCTGCACATCCCTCCCTGTCACAGTCTTCAGTTAGCACCACTTGACCATGCAGTTTGGTTTTGGTTTTTCCAACGTGGAACTGGTCTCTTGAGGTGAGATTTGTTTAGTCTTCTCAGCATCATACCTTTCAGTGAGGCATGTGTACACATTTCCAGACAAACAAACTGCAATCAGAAAAAAGTGACAAGGAGTTTTATCACATTCTAGATTTTCAGAAGAGTTTGCCAGCTACAATAACTCGTTTTGGTGTGTTTTTATGAGGTTAATGGCTTTGAAATTACTAGTTATCTTCTGATAAGTTCTGGCTGTGTTGATTGCCACATCTATATAATTACCAAGTCTTCACTGCTGAAAGGTAATCCTGCTCTTCCTGGGCTGACCAAGTACTGACCTGCAGTCATCGCCTCCAGCACTGACAACATGCCGGTCACCACTGGTAAATCGAATATTTGTCACATGAGGGGAATGACCCAAGAACCTCTTGTGCTTTGCCTGAAATGGAAACAAAGCCCCCTCAGCAGGGATCTACACAAAGGTTCCAACAACAAAGCACAATTCATCACTAGAGCAGGGATTCTTGTAAAGTTTACAGGTCTGTGTACAACAAACTAGGTCATTTAGGCAGTCATATTTTTTTCTCTGAAGAACGGGGAGGGGCTGGAGTCTGTTATTAATTATTATAGATTTGATTCATAAAAGCTCATCAGAACTTTCCTACGAGTTTCCAAAGACTGTGGGGATGGTTTGGGTTTTTTGAGACAAAACATAGGCTATCCTTGAATTTAGAAATCTACCTGCCTGCCTCTGCCCCTCTGCCCCACATCTGCTGTGCTGGAATCAAAGGTTGGACACCACCACACCTAGCATGAAAGGTCTGTTTCTAGGAAATGTTACTTTGGCTATTGAAGTTTGAGGAAACTCTTAGAAATAAAAATTCCAGCATTTTCATGTTAGAACCGCAACATTCTAAAATATGTGTGTTGGGGGGGGGGGGGAAAGGGGTGACTCATCTAAGATTCAACGAAAGTAATACAAAATGCTACACAGACTTACAAATTTTTCTGGGCATGGAAAGTCATATAATTTAACCATGCCAAAGTCATCTCCTGTCACAAGGCTGATTCCTGAGTGAGACACACAGGCACAGGTGACATCCGCCTTCTCAGCATGTCTGGACCAGATTCCCATAACTTCATCTCCTAAAATACTAAATAGAGGGAAAGCAAATGTACCTCAGATAGGTCTGTTTAATGATTAAAATGTCTGTGCTGTATCTATTGCCTCTGCCTCCCGAGTGCTGGGTTAAAGATGTGCATTGCCGTTGACAGTTTAGGAAAGTGCCTGAAATCTTCAAGGTCATTATACAAGTTCTTCTCAAGAACTTGTTGAGCCATGGAAACTGATAAAGTGTAGGACAGTGTTGAATCAGAAAGGGTCCCAGAATCAGCATGCCATTAAGAATTCAGATAACAAACTCATATATTCCCTTGTAAAATAAATTAAAAAATAGGAGTTTCCTACATTTGTTTTGTTTTGTATTTTGAAATGGTCTTGCCATATATCCCTGGGTAGCCTCAATTTCACTATGTAAATCAAACCTGCTAGAACCCAAAAGAATTCACTCTGCCTCTCATATGCTAGGACAACAAGAATTGAGCCAAAATGCCTAAGGCCGTTTTCCTGCATTCTGTTCAAACATGTGGCCTGTTTGTGCTAGAAAAGCACTCTACTGCTGAGCCTCATCCCTAGTCCACATTTTCCAACTTTCTAACAAACCTCAAGTTACTTGTTTACCTAGTCCAGGTAGCCCACGTGATCCTGTCAATGGCAGCATGATCCACAAGGTGTTTTCCTGAAGGCACTTCATAGACATGCCGTTTATAGCAGCCACTAGAAACCTGTTCTCAAAATGAGAGGTAAAATTTATTAGACAAAGGCAAATCCATTACCAGCAGACACAGTTGTATGTGTCATCTTGAGGATGCAAAACCCACAATAAACTAGAAGGAAAGGAGATGCAGGTGAGGATAGCAGGTACAGAATGAGCAGAGGTCTAATGCACAGCGATAAAGGCTAGTATTTGGGACTCCCACTGAATGATGAGATCACTGGTCACAAAGTCTTCTAATGAGCATGATAATTATATACATAATCTGTAATATGTATATACATAAGTAGTAAGTTTATTTTCACAAAGAATGGGCTACAGAAAACATAACATCTAAGGAGAGGTGGCTTTCAGTGCATTCTCTAAGGAAATGTACACACTGAGCGCAGTACTAGTGTCCTACCTGGAGATGTCTGCTGTCTGCAGAGAAGTCCATCTGAATGACAAAGCTTGGAATGTCTTTGCAGTAGCTGATTCTGTTAAGTGTGGGTCCCAATGTCAGGTCATAAAAGTCCACTGAGTTCTCACTGGAACCCACCGCCAAATACCGGGAATCTGGGCTAAATCTGAACACATAAAATGTAAAAAAAAAAAAAAAAAAGGTGTTAGGTCCCATGTAGTGGTTTACCTGTTTTTAAGATCAGAGACTTACCCTAACAACTAAAAATCAATTTATGTTTGATAGAACTTTAAGTTACCTAGAAGATAACTGATCAAACATGCAGATTTTATTTGCCTATTAACATTTTAGTAAAGGTTTTTACATTTTGATTATATATTAAATGTTTCTTCCAATTTTAAGTTTAAAATAACTTTTGATTTCCTTTTGTAATTTTGAGAGTCTCTCTGTGTAATACTTCCTGACTGTTCTGGAACTTGTTTTATAGACCATGCTAACCTCAAAATTAGAGATCCACCTGTCTGCTTCCTCAGTGCAAGGCTTAAAGGTGTGCACCTCCATGACTAGCTTCAAAATAACTATAAAAATTAACATTCCAGAATTGCTAAGATAATATACTTCATAAGACAGAAAAATGATGTCTTAAAATCCAAATAGCCAGTTTAGCTCACTCAGGTTGTGAGGGTGGAATGACAACTTCAAGCTGGAAGAGTATTTGTTAAAATATAAATGTTCTCCCCTATCAGTCATGAGACAAACTCAGTCTTTAAAAATGTCCCATGGGTCCTGCCTGTTGAGAATAGAGACATTGTAAGGGCGAAGGAAAATCAGTTAAAAGTTTTACATGCTTAAGTTCCTTAAGATTTATTTTATAGGAGGACTTTTCAGCTGAAAACACCCATTTTTGAGAGACCTGGACCCAATAATCTTATCGATTTGCACAGCGTTTTGTAAGGGTAGCCACTATGGAAATTAGTTTAAGCCCTAAGAAACAAAAGGATCAAGAAAGGGTTAAAGGCCACAGAGACCACGCAGTAGATAAAGGTGCGTGGCTATGAAGCCTGACAACCTGAGTTCAATCCCTGGGACATAATGTGGTAAAGAAAGAGAACCAACTTGTCTAAGTTGTCCTCCGACTTTAACTTGTGCACCCTGTGGTATGTGCATACCTTAAATGTACATTGTATGTATATACATGCACACACACAATAAATGTAATCTTTTGAAGAAGGCTTGGTTAATTTGAATTCTGGGAAATAGATATTCAGTGAGTACTGGCTAAATGAGTGAGCCAGGAATGCAGATTCCGGGAAGGTGGGTGAAAGGCAGTCAGGAGAAGCTGAGGGGAGGAAGGCCACAGCTGCTCTGTGAAACCTTGCTGAGATTAAGCAAGATTAATTAAACCTTGGTTCTCAGACTTCTTAATGGCTGCTGGATCTCTTGTATCAAACAGTACAAAATAGTTCTCAGCACAGTGAGTTTACTGCACATGTCTAGTACAGTGAGGCTCACTGGGATTTTTAATTTAGCAAGGAGAATATATAGCCACACCAGCATGCAACTGATAGATAGGCACTGGGTATGTAGCTCAAGAAATAAAGCATTTGCGTCAAAGGCATGAAGCCATAGGTATGATTTCCCCCCATATGACAAAAAATAAGGTATTAGCCTATGAGGACTTAATCTGGATGCATGGGCAAGTTTTTTAATGTTCATAGTGGTCATTGTAAAAATCAACTAGAAAATCTATTCCATCTGTTGACTAACCTGATATCATGGATTGCACATCGCCTGTCTCTCTTCTTTCCCCATATTTTTAGAGAACTCACAAGTAATATAATAAATTCTCCATTTTTCATTCCAATAGCCACCATGTCCCCTTCGGGGCTATAACACACTGTCCGAGCAGCGTGTCCCAAATTCACTTTGTTTAGCATCTTCTGCATAAGAAGCAAGAGTCACAGGAAACAATTACAAACAAAATCAATTTCCCCACACCTCTAAATAATACCAAGTTAAAGCTAGCAGTTGAGTGTTTCCACTTCTTAAAAACTATAACCTCTCATTAAAGTGTTTGTACCTACTTTATCAGCAATGTCCCAGAGTCTCACTGTCCCATCTTCAGCAGCAGAAAGGAAGAAGTCCCTGGAGGGATGTGTTGCGAGTCCCCAGATTGGCCCATCCACATGGCCATTAACTAAAATGTTACATGCTGCATTTTTCTCTCCAACTTCAATTATTTCCGAATTCCTTGTCCCAACTAGTATCTTGCCCTGAAATACAAAGGGACCAATATACTTAATGCTATAAAACAGTTACATGCTTTGAGCTAATATAGTTATAAAGCGAGCATTAGTTCATACAAACATTTCTATTCCTAGGGCCACACAAGTGCAACATTGCTGGGCTACTTCATGGGATGTCAGTGCTAGAGACTAGTATGATGCCCTGCCACGCTTCAGTAGCAGAGTTTTGGCTTTGACTATGACAACTTTAGGACCTCCAGAATGGAAAATAAGTGCACTGAGACACAGGGAGAAAGAACTGGAATTCATCTTTTAGTTAAGTTAGTGAATTGCTAGGTGTGGTGCCCTACACCCATAATACCAACACCCGGAGCTGAGGAGGGATGACTGCAAATTCCAGGCCAGCGTGGACTACACAGCAAGGACTTGTCTCAATAGTAGAAATTTTAAAGTGGACGTAACTAGGCTTTAAGTATACAGACAGGACAGCACATGCATGCGACTTATAGACCTGCAGTGCAAGTGCAGGACAGTCTTTACAGAGATGTGTGAGGTTTTGTTGCTTTTAAGGGAAGCAGAATAGGGGAAATTAAGGGACCCTGAAAGAGGAAAAGTCCTAGGGCATCTGATGTTTTTTTTTTCCCCTAACTGCAAATCAAGAATTGGATGCACTTAAAAACAAACCAAACCTCTGCCCCAATTCATCAGGAAGACTTCGCTCCCCCTCCCCTCCCCTCCCCTCCCCTCCCCTCCCCTCCCCTCCCCTCCCCTCCCCTCCCCCTTACTTTATTTATACTTATTTTTATTTGAGGTGGGGAGGGAGAGGTTGAGACAGGGTTTCTCTGTTCCCCTGGCTGTCCTGGAATTCACTCTGTAGCTCAGGCTGGCATCAAACTCAGAGATCTGCCTGCCTCTGCCTCCTGAGTGCTGGGATTCAAGGTGGTGCCCAGCTACTAAGACTTTTTAAACAACAATAATCCTTTTCTGAGAGACAGCTGAACTCAAGCATGTACAACAGCTGAGTTGAGTATGGAGTGCACATCTTTAATCCCAGCACCCAGGAAGCTAAGGCAAGACCAAAGTGGGTTCTCTTTGAGTTTAATCTCATCAGTATTCATCCCTCACCCATTGATACAAACAGTGCCTCTCAGAAGCCACCTTACAATAAAAAGGTATATTTTTAAGTGCAGGATAAGTAAATGACATCATTTTAAAACCTTTAAATTTTTAATTTTAAAACTGCTTAAGCCGCTAGAGAGATGTCTGAGCACTTTAGAGCAGTTGCTGCTCTTACAGAGGCCCACAGCTCACAGCCAGACATTTCCTGCAGTGCACCTCAAGCTCCTGCTCACACAGGAACAGGGGTCTCTAAGGGAGGAATTCCTCAGAGTCAGCCAGGAGCACCATGGCAATCTGCTGTTGCTGGAGCTACATGGAAAGAGCTGCTCTAATTAAAAGTGAGTAATAAAAAAACAAAAAACCAGAAGGCTGTCTAACTCAGATGCCTGCCATTGAATCCCCTTGTCCTAAGTGGACTATTTTGTTGGGCCTCAGTAGAAGAGGATGTGCTTAGACCTATGGCAATTGTATGTCCAGGGTACCCAAGGGGGCTTTCCCTTTTCTGAGGAAAAGCGGAGCAGGTACTGAGGGAAAGGATTTGTAAAGGAGGACCTGGGAGGAGAGGAGGGATGGGGAAAAGTCAGGATGTAAAGTGAATAGTCAATAGTGAGGATTGTCAACCCTATCTTACCATAGTTCAACCAGCAGATTCAAGACAATACAGAGCTTTAAGTAGTGTTTAGACACAAGTTTTCTGTGTTAGTGAACAGCAAATAACAGCACCACTATGTATCACTGAGTATTGCTTATTAAGCAAAGCGCGGGGATCACAGCTGCTCTCTATTTTCTGCTGCATCACACTGGTTCAAGGAACACCTTACTTTGCCTCTGCACACAGACCGAACACAATCTGTGACTTGTCCTGTCTCAAGCCTGAAGGCCCGGCATCGCCTCAGTTCCTGATCCCACAGTTTAACTGCGCCTCCTTCCTTTGACCTAGGTATATAAAAAACAAAGCCCAGGTAAGTATTTATAATTGACCACTATAATAATTTTCACTATAAACACTTAGTTGTCAGGAGTATTTTAAATACCTTATTTATAACTTCCAGTATTCTAAATTTTCAGGAAGTTTAAGGATACATACTGTATTTCAATCAAGATACATATACTCAGTTCAGTTAATTTTATTTTGTGAAATAAAATTTTCTTCTGACACAAGCATAATTGTATTTAGTCCATGATTCATCCCAATGCACTTTTCATTATAGCTCTCCACTAAGAAAATCCACGTTTTTAAAATAACTGTGTGTATGTGTACATACCATGGGGTGATAATGGAGGTCAGAGGACGACTCTGGAATCTGTTGCCCCCTTCTACCTCTTTACCTGGGGATTAAACCCATCTCCAGGAATGCTAAGCTATCATACCAGCCCAACAAAACCACTTTAAAAAAAAACATTTTTAACATTAGAAAGATAACTAAAATACAAAGCAAAAAGAGGATTATAGATGCAGTGCCACAGATTTTACCTTTAAGGGCCAAAAGGACATCACACTTCTACAATCACTAAGATCCGCTGCTGAGACAGTGTAGCTGGCAGTGGGTGAGTGGAGGTGCGGAATGAGGCAGTGTGCAGTGGGAGACACTTGGCTTTCGAGTACTATAGAAAGGGTGAAGTAGAGCGACTTATAGAGTTTCTCTCGAAAGAACTGAAAAATAATTCAGTTTGTTTGCTGTAGTTGGAGAAAACAGCTTCCCATGAAGGAAACGGCCTCCTGCTCAGTAGAGAACTGGGCTCCAACCTGCAGGAGAGACTGCCCTTCACAGTTGCTGTGTCATTTCTACTCTGCAGGTGACTACACTGGTAGCAAATGGATTTTGTCTTTTGCGAGGAAGGAGCACAGGGTCTGAGGCAGTCACACTATGTGACTGTGGCAACATCTGTGTAGACAGGCTGGCCTCGAACTCAGAGATCGCCTGCCACTGCTCCCCAGGTGCACCACCACACCCAGCCTTAATTTGACTTTTGACAGATTTTTAAATTCTGTGCATACATGTCTTGGTGTGTGTGTGTGTGTGTGTGTGGTCACAGGCCAGTGTGCACCTCCATCATGTGTCAGGCTTCCCTTTCCACCATGTTTTAGATATCTTTCTTTGCAGATGATCCAAATGATCATCTGGCTTATCCCATGGGGCAGTGTTGGGATTACAAATGCTTATGCTACTTGGTTTGGCTTTTCCAGTTTTTTGTGGGTTCTAGGATTGACTCTCAGGTCATCAGGCACATAGAGCAAGCACTTTTACTCCCTGAGCCCTCACCTCAGCCTACAAATCAGTTTTAAGTGTCTGGTTACAGTGTAGGTACTTGAAAGTGACTTGAAGGTCTCTCCTCACACTTCTGTTTAAGGTCTTAGAAGACCGATTTCCCAAGGCCGTCTCCAGCACCCTCTCACTCCTTGCTCATATAGCTACAGAAACCTTACAGTGGGGAGACAACAGGGGATCAAGATGCAACCTGGGTTCTATAGTAAAGGGTTCCCTTCATGTCCTGTCAGCAATACTGATGCAAGCAAACATGGACTTGGGACACTATTCTTAATCAGAGGGACAACTGTCTCAGACAAGTAGAACTCTGGCTGCAGTTCAGGTGTGTGTAAAATGTCCAACAGTGGGCTGTCAAGATGATACGGTGGGCACAGACACTCTAAGCCCGACTATCAGAGTTTGACCTCTGGAATGAATGCACACAGTGAAGGAGAGAACCATTCCCACTGATTGTCCTCTGATTTCTATACATGGGCTGGGGCACATACCTTCCTCCATCCCTTCCCACATAATAAATGTAAAAAATAAATGAAAAATGAAATGCAGAAAAGTGAATTAAGACAAGAATCAGAGAATCCAAAGAGTCTACATAGATATCAATGAAGGAGAAGTACATGAGTAACTTAGCCTGCACAGCCTAGAAGGAAGCGCCTCCAACACCTCAGTAAGCCTTGGGTAGAGAGCAAATGTGTAAACAGCTAGGATATGAAAAGGGACTCACGGCCTTTCCTTGCCACCGGTCACAATCAGTCCGTCTCGCAGGGTGGTGTACATGGCAAACACAGGCCCATTGTGCGCTCTAGCCACCACTCTGCACAATATGTGATCTTTCCACACACAGACATCACCACTGATGGTACCTGTAAACGTCAAGTTATTCTGAAAAGGAGTGGGGAAGGGGGGAGACAAACTCATCAAAAGTTCAAAGAGAGCTCGCACAGATGTCATCCTCTATGTGGGTGGGATGCTAGGTCACCTGCTTTGACAAAGCACATGCAACAGGTGCTGGGAGACACGACCCAGGGCAGGAGGCTGAAGTGAGGCCTTGCTCCGGGAGGCTCTTCCCTTTCTCAAGTCTGTCCTTTAGTAGTGAGATTAGCCCTGGGTAAATCTCTCCTAAAATACTGTAGTTCTGGCTTGCACTGCTCTTTTGATAGGTGCCTTTGGCTGTCCAGTAACTAAGTCAAAGGTCACCGAACACTAGAAGTAAAAACAAGGGGCAGTTAGAGATAGGGATGAAAATAGCATGAGCTTGGTAAGGATTTTCTTTTCTTTTCTTTTCTTTTCTTTTCTTTTCTTTTCTTTTCTTTTCTTTTCTTTTCTTTTCTTTTCTTTTCTTTTCTTTTCTTTTCTTTTCTTTCCTCTCTCCCTTCCTCCCTCCCTTTCTTCCTTCCTTCCTTCCTCCCTCCTTCCCTTCCTTCCTTCCTTCCTCCCTTCCTCCCTCCCTTTCTAAAGATTTGATTTATTTATGTGAGTACACTGTAACTGACTTTAGACACACCAGAAGAGGGCATCAGATCCCATTACAGATGGTTGTGAGCCACCATGTGGTTGCTGGGAATTGAACTCAGGACCTCTGGAAGAGCAGTTGATGCTCTTAACCACTGAGTCATCCATCTCTCCAGCATCCCCCACCCCCTTATTTAAGGATTTTCTTTATAGAAAGTAAATCTCCCTACAGTGAAGTTAGAGACCTCACTAACTCCTGCAGATGCAGGAAGTCACTACTTGGTGCCTTGCTGCAGTCACATGAGCATGCTTCCTCCTTTTCTCCTCACAGGGCTCCTCGTAAGTATGTCTGCAGGTTTGTGTTCTCGTGTGTACTTACAGCAGTTGAGAAGTGCTGAACACAGACTTGACATTCTGTCCACACTGCTGTCTCGCATATTAAAAAGCTACTCCTCCCGCCCCCTGTACTAGCTGTCAAGCTTGTTTGCTAATTTATTTTGACCAAAAATGGACACTTGGGTACAAAGTAATTTTATAAATGAAGAAAGTTCATCTGCATGGGCAGATCAAATGCCAGGGTCTTTCCAACATGGGATTTTTTTCTGGAAACAAGTGATTGCTCCAGAAAAAAAATATACAAAATATACAAATATAAAAATATACAAGAGGTTCCATTTGTTTGATATTGTTAGTTTTTTAAAAATTGTGTTCAACTGTTCTAGACGTGTAACTTCCTTTCTTAAAATATATAATGCCCACATATTTTTTAAAAGTCCACTTAGTTTTCTGTGGAACCAAAGAGTTTGAAAGCCTAGCCAGGGCAGGGTATTAAAGGAGAGAGATGCGATTATAAACTGCAGACACAAGTGGATGGAATGACAGAAAGCAAGAGGCTCTTGACTCCTCCACTAAGGGCAGGGACTGCGCTCCCCTGAATGAGTCAGTGGCCCAGCGCACTTCCAACCACAAGATGAACAGGTCCCAGTGACAGAACAAAGGACACTTTACATCTAAATCTGCCCTGAAACCACCTGGTTTTTCACTTCCCCTCCTTTGCAGGAGGTGCAGGAGGAAGCACTAGGAGGCTCTGCTTCGTCGCTTGCAGAGGTGACAAGCACACAGCCAATGAAGCCTTGGAGAATAGGAATGATCCAAGGATGCCAACACCACAGTAATGACCTCATTCACTTTCTGCCACACCTTAATGGTTAAAGGATCAGACTTTTAAAAAGATGATTTATGTCCTTGACTGGGACTTGTAATGACTGCCGGGTTACAGTTCCCAGTCAGTATTAATGCTGTTTATGAATGTACAGTAAGACAAATTCAAGATCACACCATCACACAGCACTTTAACAGACATACTGCACCAAATGCAACAGCAAGCATCGTCTGCATCCGGGCATCCTCCAGGGTGCTCAGAAGCCCCTTTTTGCTGAGAAGAGCCCTTCCTGCCAGGGTCCAGAACTTCACGTGCTTTATACCCACAGAGACAAACTGGGTATCTGAATCTGGTCGAAATTCTGCTACAAAAATACGTTGGTTGTGCCCACCTCTGCTGGCAATTTTGGCCCCTGGTACAGAAGACACAACAAAATTTTCCAGGTTAGTATAAGCACTAACTTAATTAACAGACTTAACAGTTTCCTCAAATTGCATAGTTTAAAACAATTAACAATCACATGGCCTATAATCACAGTACATACATGTTCATTGCAATATACTTAATGGGCTACTAGAGGACATTTTAAGGACCATACATTTTTCTATATGTCTCCATTAATTTCTCATAGAAATTAAGTGTTCTGTCTAGAGTGTGTTAGGGAATTTATTTTATTGGGTTTCCATTCTCAATGCTGGCACTCTGGGGAGATCGGAGCAAGTGGATCTTTGTGGATCTGAAGCTAGGTAGTGTGTATGCAGTGAATTCCAGGGCAGTCAGGGCTACACAGGGCATCTTTTCATCATTTAAGGGATAAAGGAAAGTGGCAGGCCAACCTGTGTAGTGTGTGTCATATGTGCATATGTGTATGTTTGTGTCTTTTTACAGGTAAGGGATGTGGTTCTGAAGCAGGTCATCTATGCAGTATGTGCTGTGTGTATATGTAGGATGTGTGCATATGTGTTGAGTGTTTGTGTGTATGTGTGTATCTTTTTATGGATAAAGGATGTAGTTCAGTGGCAGATTACTCATGTAGCATGTGCCAGGCTCTAGACTGGATATTAGTACAGTTTTAAAGACAGGGCCTCAATTATATTTTAGGTTTTCTTGAATTTGACATGTAGCCCAGGCTGGCTTCAAATTCATGGCAATCCTCTGGCCTCATCCCCTTGAGGGTTAGGATTACAGGCAAGTGCCCCCATGCCTGGGATACCTCAGAACTAAACAAATTATTAGCAAAAACACAGACATGCTTTCTTACCAAAGGGAAATCATAGCAAGTAATTCTAAATACTAAATGGGCTTCATTGTTTCATGTTTTCTGAGTTTATGGCTACAGGGCTTTTTAAAGGGGGCACATACCACAGTGCTGCCAATTGTGTGCTATGTGTTTTATAGGACTATAACAAAAATGGTTTCAATCACCAACTTAAGACAAATGCTAAAAGGCAGCTTCCATATTGCCTAATATTCTTGTTGTTGCTGTTGTTGTTGTTGTTGTGTTAATTACATAAGTGGAAAGCATCCTACCTTCCTGCCATCTCCAAATGGTCACAGTGTGCTCTGGGTCTAGCCCTACAGACAGCAGCAGCTTCCCAGTAGCACTGAAGCTGACAGAACACACACCCTTTGAATGGGAGCATCTTAGTATAGACAACGTCTGCTTGTTCACTGCATCCCAGATGTGGACAGATGGGGCTGTAGCTGCACAAAGATAAAATCTAAGAGTTACAACCATCTCCACATTTCCACTTCTGAACCCAGCATACACCCACCTCAGAATATGGAGACAGTTATGTGCTAAAGGGATGTAGTTTATAATAGCTCAAAACTGAAGCTAAATTTTAAAAAAGGAAATAAAAAGAAAAGGAAAGGGAAAAATACAGAATCCTTCAGGATACATTATAAATGGCACTCTCAAGAAAAGAGCATTTAGAGAAAGAAAACAGGCAATATCCAGAGTTTGTCAAAGCAAGCTGTGTGCATAAGTACAGGAAGCAGATGTCAGTGGGAGACCACAGGCTTAGTAATGCAAGGCTCTGGAGTGGGGAAATCCAGTTTTACATTTTTCAGTCTTCATAGAGGTTCTATGGAAACCACACACACTTAAAACAATGCACATGATGCACACAAGTAAACAACACTGATATCCTCGGAAAGCAATACAAAGCACAAGCAACCAACAGGCTGCAAATGGCAGACCAGATGAACGCATCATGTCCGTGGGAAATTTAACTACATAGATGGGAATCTGGGAAAAGGCTACACACACTTGAAATCACTACACCACTGGATAGATAACACGGATACTCTTAAAGGGGTGTGCCCTATCTGCAGCTCTTTAAGTCCCTCTGCATCCCTTCCTGCCCTTCCTGGGAAATGAGCGAGGGCTTCATGCTTGCTGAGTAAGTGCTCTCTACTGAACTCCATCTCCCTGCTTCTCTTATTTTCTAAACTAAAATGTCATAGGTTAGTTTTGTATTAACTTCTTCTCAATGTGTACCCTAAAGATTAAGTTAATTCAGCAGCTAATTCAGACTCAGGATATAAGCCCTCTTATGAAAACACTCAACACACCAAAGTCATTTGCTCGAATTAGAAACTGTGAAGATGGAAAACATTACAGAAGATAAGCTTCCTGGAATTATTTGATACAGGAGGAAATTCTGGTCTTTAAAAAATAAATTCTGATAAATTTGGACATTTTACACCATGATAAATCTAAGAACCCTTCAAATAAAGCAGTTAAATGAGACAGACAAAGCTTTTGTTCGGTTTATCCAACTGTAAAGCATGGATATATAAAAGTTTTACCAATAATAAAATGAATTACTTATATGTGAGAACTCTGGGGACTGGAATTTACGTCAGTTGGTAGAGTGCTTGCCTAGTATGGATAAAGCACAGATTCTGACTCCCAGGATGATGTAAAAACCAGGTGTGCTAGCATACTTCTTTCTATATTCGGAGGACTTGGGTGTGGACAAGAGAATGAGAGCTCCAAAGTCATTCTTAGATGTATAGGGAATGTAAGGCTAGCCTTAGATATATCAGCTCTTGCCTTAAAAAAGCAGGGGAGGGAAACTTATCACAATTATTTGATAAATTAAATACCACGGGAGAAGGAGGAAGGTGGGGGAGGAGGAGGTCTCCAGGAGGCAGGATGGACCATGAGGATGGACCATGAGACATGGCCAAGAGAAAACCTCCCTGAGGACACACATGGAGCAGGACAAACAAAACAAGAGTCAGTTGGCAAGGAACACTGGGCCTGTGGCTAAGATGGGGGTTAGAATAGCTCAGAACCTGCCCAGGTTAGGCTTATAGCTTGTTAATAAAAATACCAGGTTTCTGTGTCTCTTATTCGGGAACTATGTGTGCTAGAGTGGGGCAGAACCCCCCATAAAGTTACTTCTATAAAATGCTATACAACTGGCCTCTATGTAGTGCTTATGATCTGTGAAATCCCACTGTGGAACTCTACTTGTGCACAGTGCTGAAATGTCCTATCTAGTCTCAGAGAGAGATGAACATAACCACTCCACCATGCCAAGATATTACCAAAGCTACTGTGATGATATGCAGAGCACGGCTGTGCCCAATAATGCTTTATTTATGGATACAGAAATTTGAATTCCATATGATTTTTGTTATCATGAGTTTCCTGATTTTTTTTTCTCAACTTTCCAAATTGGTTTAACTAAAAAAGAGAAACAAAAGAAAACAACCATCTTCAGCTCATGTGCTATACAAAGCAAGTGCTGGGCTGCACGTGGCCCAAGGGCGGCGGCAGTTTGCTAATTAGCGGAGTAGTCAAGCACAGACCATACTGCTCTCTAATGAAGAGCAAAGGACAAATCTCTGGGGAAGGTTTTCTTACTAAATTGCTAATACTTAATGTATTACAAAAATGAAAGTATAGTTGAAAAGTATAAGTACATTTCAGTATATAAAAACAATGGACATATAAAATAGAAATATATTAATTTAATTGCTTTCTTAAGTTCATGAAGCCATGGTCAAATTAGTTATAAAAATTACTTTTAAACATGTGTATGATTTGTTGCTATAATATGTTCAACAACAGAAATAGCTTATAAATTAATACATTTTGTATAGCTATATATTAGCAGGTTAGTGACAGCAATTTGTGTGATGACTATATGTGATGGAAGAAAAATCTTCAGAATAGCTCCAGGCACACTTTAGAGGTCAAAACACTTATTACTCTGTGTGTGTGTGCGCGTATGTAGGCATGCACACATGTACTTGTGTGTGGAGGCTAGAGGGTGACATGGCTTCCCTCTTCTGCAGGTACTGTCCACCTTATTTTTGACACTGGAGCTTTCCCATTCGGCTTTGCTGTCTGAGGAGCAAACCCCAGGGTTCGTCCTCCTGCTGGGAATTGTGTGTGCACCCGCATGCCTGGTATTCTCACAGGGGTTCTTCACCTCAGGTACTCACCTTTGTGAGGCAAGCATTTTACTGACTCAGCTATCTTCCCAGTCCCCACACCATTTTTAAAAAATACTATTAGTATTGAAGATTAAAAAATGATGTTATTTGTCATTAATATCCTATAAGTCGTATGTGGAGCAGTAAGATGCTTGGACTTTTAGAGAAGGAATATATTTGCATGTACCATTGTATAACTAAAGCAAAAAGCATTCTGTTTTCCTTACCTGACATGTCTGCAGAATCACCTATAATGATGAATAAGTAAAAACAGTTATTTATAATAATATGGATAATAACAGTAAATTTGTAAAACACAACCATAATTTTTAAGTTACTTAAATAAAATATTTTATGCAAAATTAGGTTATTATACAGAACTGAGTGGACTGAAAGAAGGCACTCACTTCCATTATCTACATATATTAACATCCTATGAATGAGTTTTCATTCTTTCTTTGGGTGTATGTACTGGCTAGTTTTGTGTCAACTTGACACAGCTGGAGTTATCACAGAGAAAGGAGCTTCAGTTGAGGAAATGCCTCCATGAGATCCAGCTGTGGGGCATTTTCTCAATTAGTGATCAAGGGGGAAAGGCCCCTTGTGGGTGGGACCATCTCTGGGCTGGTAGTCTTGGGTTCTATAAGAGAGCAGGCTGAGCAAGCCAGGAGAAGCAAGCCAGTAAAGAACATCCCTCCATGGCCTCTGCATCAGCTCCTGCTTCCTGACCTGCTTGAGTTCCAGTCCTGACTTCCTTTGGTGATCAACAGCAGTATGGAAGTGTAAGCCGAATAAACCCTTTCCTCCCCAACTTGCTTCTTGGTCATGATGTTTGTGGAGGACTAGAAACCCTGACTAAGACAGGCTCATAATGACCTGGAGCTTGGCTAGTAGACTAGGCTGGATGGCCAGTAAACTCCAAGGACCCACTGGCCTGTATGCCCAATGGTATGATTACAAGTGTATGGCACCATGTCTGGCTTTTTTAAAAATGGTTTTTGGAACTGAACTCAGGTCTTTGTCATATTGCATCAAGTATTGCTGAGCCTTCTCCCCAGTGCCCCAGTTTTTTGGGGGTTTGTTTTGTTTGTACCTAGAAGAACTGGTATAAATTTGGGGACATACAACATAGCCTCTCCTTAGCAGATAGCTATATCCCACACCACATGGAACAATGGAAGCACTTATGTGCTGCTGCTATGGAATGAATGTCTGTGTTCCTCTAAAGCTCCTATGATGTCATCTATTCTCAACTATAGTATTAGGCGGTGGGACATTCAGGAATGATTAGGTCATGAAGGTAGACCCTCATAACGAAGATCAGATAAGAGTTCAGAGAAAAGCAGAAAGACAATATGGATATAACAAGGCCGTCTATAACCCAGGAAGGGGGCCTTCACCATGATCCAATCATGCTGACACCTTTAGCTTTAGCTTCCAATTTCCAAAACAGTGAAAAATGTGTTATTTGTTTCTCTTAAAGCACCTAGTCCGGGTATTTGTTTAGTAGCCAAAATTGGCTAAGACATGCATCTCAGCATGGAATCCCCAAATTCCATCCACTGTCACCAGGGAAAGCTAACTACCTCCTGGTCCTCATTTATGAGAGCACATGCTGAATGTACAACGTGCTACCAGACAGACTGAGAGGAGGCTCAGGCAAGCCCAAAGTTAAGTTCAGAACCTTTTTTTTTTTTTTTTTTTGGTTTTTCGAGGCAGGGTTTCTCTGTGTAGCCTTGGCTGTCCTGGAACTCACACTGTAGACCAGGCTGGCCTCGAACTCAGAAATCCGCCTACCTCTGCCTCCCGAGTGCTGGGATTAAAGGCATGCGCCACCACGCCCGGCTCAGAACCTTTTTTATAGAGAATTCTGGGATTTCAAAGACTCAAGACATAGTCCAGTACAGAGAAGGCTCTCCCTGGGAAGCAATTTCCTTCTCCATGCATATCTCACTCCTCTACAATACAGCTGGGAGATATACAAAATGGTCCTTCTTAAAGAAAAACACTAGGAGAAAGTCACTGAGAAAACCATTGTCTCCAAAGATGGAAGGTAAAGTCGAGGGAATGAGTGGTTAGACTGTCTATGTGCCCAAGAACAAGGGTCAATGAGACAGAACTCACAAAGGCGCTGACGTCTGTTCTTTTTAAAGGGCCATTTTATAAGCAAGCTTTCTAAAGAAAAGTTGAATGACTTCATTAGGCATAAAGCTGTGGGGTTCAATCCTCTTGCCACTAACTCTCTAGTGTGAGCATTACAGGCTGAGCCATCAGGCTTGGTCCATAATCTCTCCATGTAACAAACTAGTGTCCCACACATGCCTGTAACCCCAGCCCTAAGTGCGGTGGACACAGGAGGATTGCTGGCCTTGCTGGTTTCTAGCCTAGCTAAGGCAAGGCAAGTCCCAGGTTCAGAGAGAATGCAATTTGAGAATTCTTCTCAAATGCAAAGGATACAGAGTAGGAGAACACTCTTCTGGTATCGTCATGAACAAACACACACACACACGCACATACACCATACAAATAAACAATAAAGAAAATGTATAATGATATACACGATGATGTCATAATATCATTTACTTTGTAAATAAAATCTATTACTTTGTGGATTTACTTGAAAAATTAATTAAAAAAAAAAAAAAAGGCCAGGCAGTGGTGGTGCACGCCTTTAATCCTAGCACTTGGGAGGCAGAGGCAGGCGGATTTCTGAGTTCGAGTCCAGCCTGGTATACAGAGTGAGTTCCAGGACAGCCAAGGCTACACAGAGAAACCCTGTCTTGAAAATCCAAAAATAAAATGAAATAAAATAAAAAATAAAAAAATAAAAATAAATAAAAAGGAAACTCTATAGAAGGGAAAATACAAGGGCTCTATGTGGCATAGCTATAGAAACAGAGAACCCAGAGAAGAACAAACTTAGTATTTACATGGAAAATTAAATAAAGACATCAGGAAAGCAAGTGAAGTGAATGTAGCAATTGTGACTAACTTATACCCAACAAACACGGTAATTTCAATAATGGGTATTACAAGTAGAGTGGACGGCCCACATCTGTAAGGCATTTTCATGGTAGTCTCTGTCAATCTAAAATACCTGCCTTCCTACTCATTGAGTCATTAGCCCTGAAGTTTTTGACAGAAGTTAAAAATAAATCACAGGTACATCAAACCAGTAGTGAATCTGATCAATATTAATGCCAAACAAACACTTTAAAGTGCAGTGTAAAACAGACCTGCATTCTCTCTTACCCAGCTTAACCTTTGCTGAACACTGGGCTCTGTCCCCACTGGTCTAGTTAATTTCTTAGCTCCCCTTTTTATTCTTTTTTATATAGTATTGAATGCAGCCATTCAGCTGACCAGAAATCCCTGATAAAGCTAAAAATGTACTATTTATATGATAGTTTACATTTTGAATAGTCTAAGCAAACTCAGACAACCAAAGTTAAGGACTAGAAAGCTACCTGGCAGCAAGCATAAGGTAATCGGGCTAGGTTCTGTATGCACACATGCATTCCAAGCAATTAATACACAATTTAATACACTTATTTTTCCTAGGGTATGAAATTATTAGAACAAAATAAATGTTTCAAACTATTTCTTTTTGAAATACAGAAACATACCTACTTGGCCAGTTGCCACTATGTTGATAAATTTGGGGTGCTGATTTACAGTGAGGCACAAAATATCATCATTATGCTCTTGATAAAAACTCTGAGTCCCTATAAGAGAATACGAGAATTAACTTGGAAAACTTTGAGATGCAACAGCCACATACACTTACCTAGCATGATAAACTAATTTATTTGTTCATTCGAAATGTATTTTGAGCAGTTACCATGCAAGTGATTACTATCAAAAGGATGGCAATGAATCAGTAATCTTAAAGGATCAGAACCCTGAAAAGAATAAACCACAGACAAGCTGAAGATACCAAGTACCACAAGAGACTGGGAAACAAAAGGCTGGAGATTGACTAACTGCACATGCGTGGTTCATCTGAGTGACGTGGACTGTTGTGAAAGCCTGCAAATGGGTGGAAAGTTAAGCAAGTACCAGAATTACAGACAACTGTGATTCCCTGCCTATAATCTTTCCTTTTTGGTTTTGTAAACAAACAAACAAACAAAGATATATTAGGGTTAGAGAGAAAACAAAAGTAAATTTTCCATTTATTAATCTGGATGATGTTCATTTATATTTCACATTTATCTTATAAGCAGTATTTTTTGATCAGAAAGCTAGCAGTTCTGAGAGTAGTGGAGACCCTTCCAAGGTTCTACCAGCAGACCATGAAGATGATAACAAGACTGTAAATAACTCTGGGGAAATGAAGTCAGCACAGCAGGCTGGATATAGATGTGAGAGGCATATGCACAGCAGGTTTGCCACAACTCAACAATTACATTAACACAACTACATCACTTACATGTTCTCAAAGCCTATGGGTGGGTGGTACACACCTGCAAGCCCTAGAGGCAAGCCACTCTCTATGCGTTTGAGTCTGAGCGAGCCTGGGCATCGCCAGAGAAAGAATAGGAGAAGACAGTGAGTTTGAGGGCACCCTAGGCTACACAGTGAGCACCAGGCCAGACTAAACAATATAAGAACTGTATCCAAAAAATTAAAACCAAGCAGATAAATCTTCTCAAATTAGAACATGCCTTGTGTTTTCCTGGGCTGAGGGTCCAGTGAGAAGAACAAACAGTTAATTATGGGCTGCTGGTTAAACTGCTGGGAAACAGGCTAGCAGAGAATCTTAGGACACTGAACATTACAATGTACCCCCAAACTGATGGAAAACACTCAAAACTAAAGTAGGGCCTCCTCTCCTCTGTCCTCCCTCCCAAATACATCACAAACCAGGAACCTAAGAATAAACATGAGTGTCACGTGTCTATCCGTCTAGTTCCTTCTTGGCTGTCCTATTTTACTTTTGCTCATTCTCCCAAAGGATACAGAAACCATGAGAGAGGACGGATTTTCTTAGTATCTTCAAAAAAACAAATTATTAAGAGGCAAACTGCTACTGATTTATTGGGACCTTGGTGAATCCTTTACTTTAGGAAGCCAAAGCACAAAGATCATATTACAGTTAGTAATGACCAAGGGACAGGAATTCTGATTCACACAATCTACCTGCTCTATATATACTCAGAGGGAAAAAAGAAGTGTTGAACTGGATAACATCTGTTGCTACTTCCAATTGTAGGCTTTATGAAGTTTATAATTACATAAAAGAAAGCAAAATTACCACTCTAGCTCACCAGAGTGGTCATCACATGATGCCAGGAGAACTTCATTTGCTCTTCATCAAACCAATCAAATAAACACCAAGAGGTATTTTCTCACCTTCGTAGATTATATACACAGGATAACCAGTACAGCCGAGGCCAGTAGCCTTCTTAGTGTTCTGAGCTTTCCACAGCCTCAGGAAAATCACCCAGTTTACTCCCATCACAGCCACTACTTGTTTAGCAAGCCACTTGCTGCCACTTTCAAAGACAGTTATCCCAAACCATCTATTCTCATGCTGAAGGTGTTGGAAAAGAAAGTCTTAATTGTACAATCATTTTCTTCCTTATAAAATGTGTTTTTAAATATAGTAAGCTTTCATTCCTATTAGAGCCCCGTGGAGACTTAGCATTATAAAATGCTCTTCTGCTGGATCATACTCTCTTAAGACTAAAATATTACAGGGCGCAGTGGCAAAGCACTGAGGAACCTGGGGCAGAAAAATGGCTAGTGAGGTTAGCCTGGACTACACAGAGTTTTAACCTTGACTATATAATAATGTTATCTCAAAACAGATACAAACAACTATAATATGAAATATTCTTATTTTAGATTATTTCTCATACATTTAAAATATTATTTTTTATTCTGGTTTCCCCTCAGAACATACAAATCTTTCATCTTTTAAAAACAGTATTTGAGGCTAGGTGTTGTGGTATATACTTTTTTTCTCAAAATTTTTTATTATTTAAATGCATTTTTATATATCATACATACTAATAATATTGAGTATTTTGAGAATCAAATAATACATCAAAATTTTGTTCAACTTTTATATTCATATCCTTTAATGCCCTAAAAATATCATTAATGAATATTTTCAACTGTTAATATTCAACAAACAAAATAATTATTTTAAGATGTATTTCACTGCTATGTCTCCCTTTTCATTTCTGATTTTATTAATTTGGATACTGCCTCTGTGCGCTCTGGTTAGTCTCACTAAGGGTTTATCTACCTTGTTGATTTTCTCAAAGAATCAGCTCCTGGTTTTGTTGATTCTTTGTATAGTTCTTTCTGTTTCTATTTGGTGATTTCAGCCCTGAGTTTGATTATTTCCTGTGGTCTGCTCCTCTTGGGTGTATTTGCTTCTTTTTGTTCTAGAGATTTCAGGTGTGCTGTCAAGCTGCTAGTGAATGCTTTCTTCACATTCTTTTTGGAGGCACTTAGAGCTATGAATTTTCCCCTTAGTACTGCTTTCAATGTGTCCCCTAAGTTTTGGTATGATCTGTCTTCATTTTCATTAAATTCTAAAAAGTCTTTAATTTCTTTTTTTTAAATATATTTTTATTACAGTTATTAACCGGGGGTGGGCCGGACATGTGTGTATCACAGTATGGCTGTGGAGGTCGGAGGTCAACTTGTAAGCCTTGATGCTCTCCTGCTCTCCTTCTACTCTGTAGGTCTTAGGGATTGAACTCATGGCCTTGGACTTGGCCTCAAGCACCTTGACCTGCTGAGCCATCTTGCCGGCCCAAAACTCTAATTTCTTTCTTTATTTCTTCCTTGACCAAGTAAAGCATTGTTCAACTTCCACGTGTATGTGGGCTTTCCATTGTTTTTATTGCTATTCAAGACCAGCCTCAGTCCGTGGTGATCTCATAGAGGTGCATGGGATAATTTTAATCTTCTTGTGTCTGCTGAGGCCTGCTTTGTGACCAATTATGTGGTCAGTTTTGGAAAAGGTACCAGGAGGTGCTGAGAAGAAGGTACACTCTCTTGCTTTAGGATGAAATGTTCCACAAATATCTGTTAGATCCATTTGGTCCATAAATTCTGCTAGTTTCACTGTGTCTTTGTTCAGTTTCTATTTCCATGATCTGTCCATTGATGAGAATGGGGTGTTGAAGTCTCTCCCACTATTATTGTGTGGGGTGTGCTTTGTGCTTTGAGCTTTAGTAAAGTATCTTTTATGAATGTGGGCACCTTTGCATTTGGAGCATAGATGTTCAGAATTGAGAGTTCATCTTGGTAGATTTTTCCTTTGACCAGTATGAAGTGTCCTTCCTTATCTTTTTTGACAACTTTTGGTTGAAAGTTGATTTTATTTGATATTAGGATGGCTATTCTAGCTTGTTTCTTGGGACCATTTGCTTGGGAAACTGTTTTCCAACCTGTTATTCTGAGGTATTGTCTGTTTTAGTCACTGAGGTGTGTTTCCCATATGCAGCAAAATGCTGGGTATTATTTACGTATCCAGTCTGTTAGTCTATGTCTTTTTTGGGGAATTGAGTCCACTGATGTTAAGAGATATGAAGAGTCCATTAAGATGGAAAAGTGATTGTTATTTCCTGTTATTTTTGTTGCTAGAGGTATAATCATGTTTGTGTGGCTATCTTCTTTTGGATTTGTTGAAAGATTACCTACTTGATTTTTCAGGGTGTAGTTTCCCTCCTTGTGTTGATGTTTTCCATCTATTATCCTTTGTAGGACTGGATTTATGGAAAGATATCATGTAAATTTGGTTTTGTCATGGGATATTTCGGTTTCTCTGTCTCTGGTAATTGAGAGTTTTGCTGGGTATAGTAGCCTGGGCTGGCATTTGTGTTCTCTTAGTGTCTGTATGACATCTGCCCAGGATCTTCTGGCTTTTATAGTCTCTGGTGAGAAGTCTGGTGTAATTCTGATAGTTCTGCCTTTATATGTTACTTGACCTTTTCACCTTACTGCTTTTAATATTCTATCTTTATTTAGTGCATTTGTTGTTCTGATTATTATACGTCGAGAGGAATTTCTTTTCTGGTCCAGTCTATTTGGAGTTCTGTAGGCTTCTTGTATGTTCATGGGCATCTCTTTCTTTAGGTTAGGGAAGTTTTCTTCTATAATTTTATTGAAGATATTTACTGGCCCTTTAAGTTGGGAATCTTCACTCTCTTCTATACATATTATCCTTAGGTTTGGTCTTCTCATTGTGTCCTGGATTTCCTGGATGTTTTGGGTTAGGAGCTTTTTGCTTTTTGTATTTTCTTTGACTGTTATGTCAATGTTTTCTATGGTATCTTCTGCACCTGAGATTCTCTCTTCTGTCTCTTGTATTCTGTTGGTGATGCTTGCATCTATGACCCCTGATCTCTTTCTTAGGTTTTCTAACTCCAGGGTTGTCTCCTTTTGTGATTTGTTGTTTCTAGTTCCATTTTTAGGTCCTGAATGGTTTTGTTCCTTTCCTTCACCTCTTTGATTGTGTTTTCCTATAATTCCTTAAAGAGGAAACACAAAAATCTAGCTGTTTACCTGTGTTCTCCTGTATTTCTTTAAGGGAGTTATGACCTTCTTAAAGTCCTCTATCACCATCATAAGTGTTTTTAGATCTGAATGTTGCTTTTCTGGTGTGATGGTGTATCCAGGACTTGCTATGGTGGGAGAATTGGATTCTGATGATGCCAAGTAACTTTGGTTTCTATTGGTAAGGTTCTTGCATTTGCCTCCTGCCATCTGATTTTCTCTAGTGCTACCTGCCCTCACTTTATCTGACTGGTATATACTTTTAACCCTAGCAGAGACAGGCAGATCTCTATGAGTTTGAGTTAGAGGTCAGCCTGGTCTACATAGGAAGTTCCAGGCTAGCCAAAGCTACATACTGAGACCCTACCTCAAAACCCTCCAAAATTCCAAAGCTACATAATGAGACTCTGTCTTGAAAACAAAACAAACCAAACAAAAACCTCTAAAAGTTAAGTAAAATAAGTTTAACTACTACTCATAGTTTTAACAAATAATTTTACGCTGCTAAGTAAGAAGTTCTAAATTAAAAAGAGTGTGTGTACAGAAAATTACAACGACCTACCTGTGGCAACATTGTGTAGAATTCCAACAGAGGCAGTGTGATAAATTATATCATCACCATCATTTAAATAGTGCACATTGTTCCTGCAGTCTCTGCCCCGATAGCCAAAAGCAAGCTCCAACACAAGGTCCTGTAACAATGTCAAAAATGTACATTACATCCTTCCTCAGCCTAAATGTGATATAGATAGTATGAGTACTTTCTGACAAAGAAGAAAGTGGTTTAGGTATTTTGTAAATTTCTAACCCAAAATTAAGCTAGACATTTAAAAGTTTCATTAGCCTTTCATGATTTCATATAAACATACATGTACATATGAAACACACACATGTAAACACACACATACACACATGTGTGTATATATACATTCTTTGACATAATTCATCTTCTCCCACTATCCCATTATCACCCTCCCCTTCCTCCCACTGAACCTCTTCTTCCCCAAAAGTCCCCTCCTGCTTTCTTATCTTTGGTACCCCACTGTCTTTGATTGCTGCTGTTTGCATGTGCACGAGTAGTGGTTATTTACACAAAAAAGGGAGACTTACCAGGAGTTGCACCCCTGAGGAACATGATTTCATTGACTGCCCCCCCCCCACCTGCTGTACACAGCTGCTCAGGGAGAGGGGCCTCTGAGCACCTTCCCTATTGATGGTGGAGTGTTGGTGGGACCAGTCTTATGCAGGTGACCACCACTGCGTGACTTCATGGGTGGAACAACCATAAGACATATTTTTTATGTAAAATGCCTTCAGCAATGGAAACACACATTCCATATTTTTCAATATAAACTTATAGAAAGGAGAAGGGACTCACAGGGTCGATCATCTCATTTGGACACATTTCTTATGTCCAAAGGAATGTTGCAGTTTGTATTCATTGTTAGTCTAGGTGCTTGGTCTACATACTTCAGATAAATTATGTCCAAATTAGAAACTCAGGAGAAACCAAAGTGGTTTCCAACAAATAATGGTAAAGTTTTGACAGAGAATCCTACAGCTAGAAGTATTCATTTTCATTGCCTTTGAGTGGTGGGAGAGAGCTACAATCATTAATCCCTCTTATAGCAAACCTAGCATAGTTTGCTTGTTTGCCCCTGGGCATTAGGAAATGCCTGTGAAAAGGTCTGTTGATTGAAGAGATAAGGAGAAATAATCTCCATATATTAAATGTATCACATGAGGTAAAAAGGTCCTGAAATAGTACATTTACTCTTCAGGAGTGGGGGCTTATTAATTTACATTTCAAATGTTGTCTACTTCCCAGGTTTCCCCTCCACAACCCTCCATCTCATTCCCTCTCCCCCTGCCTCTATGAGGGTACTCCCCCATCCATCCACCTACTCCCACCTCACATTCTAGCATTCCCCTAAGCTGGAACACTGAGCCTTCACAGGACCAAGGGCCTCCCCTCCCATTGATGCCAGATAAGGCCATCCTCTGCTAATTATGCAGCTAGAGCCATGGGTCCCTCCACCTGTACTCTTTGGTTGGTGGTTTAGTCCTTAGGACCTCTAGGGGGTCCGGCTACATTTACTCTTTAACTTATAAAATCAACTTACTAACTCTAAGACACCACCAAGGTGTCTTGCTTCCCTAGGCCATAAACCATTCATATAAATTTACATTCTCTAAGATATAGATCAATCAAAGTCATTACTTATGTATGAGTAAAGGACTCATTTGAAATTAAGAGATGCAGAGGTTATCAATCCAAATTTCAAACTTGAGTAAGAATTAAGCAACCAAGTTTTACAACCATCCAGGAAAAGATAATGCAATATACCTGGTTTCATGAAAATTAATGGAAACACTTAAATGTTTATATAAAGGAAGCATGGGAATATTGGGAAATTCATTTGCCTTACCTCTATAGGTCTCTTCTTCTTGCCAACATTGTTTGACTGAAGTTTCTCTGGCTGTGGTGGGGCCCTACTCACTGGAGGCCTGGAAGAGATGGGGGGAAGGCAGAAAGGCAGATCACACTGGGTCTCCCAACCTTAGCTTCCAGACATGTCACCCTCACCAAAGGGAGCTCACTCTCGTTCTACTAGACTGTGCTCTCTCTACTTCTTTATAACTTCTAATGCAGAAAGAAACAACATTTTTATTCATTTTTACTTTTAATACCTTTGGTCTATGTCTTATACTGTAAATAAACCAGCATAAGAATAGGCAAATGTAAGAATGTTAGTTTGACATACTCAAAACATTTCTGGATAGATAGATTATTATCAAAGTCTGAATTACTGTTCTAAAGCCTCCCGTATGACTCACATAGCAGATATGTAAAACATTCTGAACAGAGAATTTAGATAACATTTCCATGAACTTTCTACACTGTTGGTAACACAATTCACATGAGTTCAAATTTATACATCCCTCCATGCTCCCATTCCATGCCCTTTACGCATCCCTGCCTGACTTCCAGCATCAGCACCAGGAAGGTATTCAGGAAGACATTTTATCATCATAAAGCGATGAAAACCATACAACACCCTACCAAAGGTCATTACCACAGCTACTGTCCCCAGATTGCCCTCTTCCCTAATCTGCTTATGGAATATTTATCCCCTTTCCCTATATCATGGTTCTTGAGTCAAGCCCTTCCCTATCTGCTCAAGTTCTACTAAAATGCTCCCTATTCCAGTTGGGCACAGATTCATATTCTGAATTATATAGTTGTGAGGGCATTTTGGTAAAACCTTTAATTTTTAAAAGCCACTTACTAGTCCATCTCAACTATTATTCAAATATTTTGTAATCTGAACACTGAATCTAAATCATTCATTAACTTCTCTCTAAAATCTAAATATTCAACTTATAACTAAATTAGGAATGATACTCATTATTTTTATAAACACGTCCAACACTTAATAATTTATTAAAGCCATATAAATAGTTTACAGAATTACTGTCAAGTTACAGATTTGCAAAGCTAAAAGAAGTGTTACATCTTTTAAAAAATATTTAATTGTGTGTATGTGTGTGTGTATGTGCATGTACATACACGTTGGTACATGTCTTAGTGCATGTATGGGCATCACATGCATGTAGGAGCCCAGAGGGGTCAGAAGAGATGTCCGGTGTCCTAGAACTAAAAATTAAGGATGTTTGGGAGCCACCATGGAGTTCAGGGACTGAAAGCAGCGATTCCTCTGTAAGAGCAGCCAGTGCTCTTAACCACTGAGCCATTGCTTTAGCCCGAGGGCTGCATACGGAACATGCATTCTAAATAAATGCAGGCTGTCAGAGAGCTGGCCTGGAGGTAGCATGGTGGCCTAACATAAGCAAAGCCTACATTTCATCCCGAGTACTGTAAAACAGTGTTAAATAAATGTATATATTCACATAGAGCACGAATAGTATGTACGAGCAAAACTGACTGGTGTCATAAAAGTGTAGAGAACATGTAAGTTTCCAAGTTCTCATAGGAATTTAAAGTGAAAACCTTCATATTTTTTGAATGTCCATAAATACAGAATTAAATTTATAATACTTAACATTTAAGAATATCCCTACCAGGAGTAATTCAAAGAAGATAGAAAATGTGACTTTTTTTCCAAGTCAATGTTGTTGGTAAACTTTATTCAAATTTTAAGTATCTGATAGCTTTAATTCTAATTCCATTCACAAGTTTTATCTATAATCACATACAGCAATTAAGCCTACTTTAGTTTTTATAAGGGCTATTTACATAAATTATATTACTGCCTAAAATGAACTTTCATTTACAACTTTGACTTAAAAACTATTCAATTTGGATAAAATGTTAGTAATAGAGTGACTTATGTAAGCCAAATAATGAAGACGCCTTTAGAGGGAGGAAAAGCAGAAACAAAGGTGAAGAACAAAGCAGCACTGCTTATTAACGGCAAGTAGGAGAGGTGATCAAAACACAAAATTTATTCTCATAAACAACAAAGAGAGGGTTACCTAGATCCTCTTCTCAGCAGCAAAGGAAAAAGGAGAAGGATTATCACATATATTAGAATTTCAAACATTATAACAGTATTGTTCATAATGAAATATTATTAGGTTTAGTGCAGATAAACTATAAAGACTTGTTTTTTGTTTATTACTGTATGTAAGAAGAGTTTCAATTATTCCATTAATGGCATAGAAATCAGAAGATAAAAAAGGAAGACATGAGAGAATTCAGAAAGGAAGAATTCAGAAGAAGAGGCCCTTAGCTAGGTATCACTGGGGCCGCCTTTAAGGAAACTATCTAATGAGACCATCATTCATATCTAAGAAGGTCTCCAGGTACCAACTCAAGCAAACAGACTTGGTCATCATTCAGGGCAAGTTTAAGACTTAGCTACCAAAGTATTGTTAAAGAGAAAAATGCCAACTGAGTGTGGTGGTGTTCATCTATAATGCCAGCACTCTCTGGGAAGCTGAAGCAGGAGGATTGCTGTGAGCTCAGGGGTAGCCTAAGTGACACTATTAGTACCAGGGCAGCCAGAGCCACAGAGCAAATCTCTCTCACTCCCACTCTTGGGAAAAGGGAATAGTTCCCTGAATAAGAGAACAAAGCTTGGCAGGTGTCTGAAATCCCAGCATTTGGACAGCTAAGAAGGGACCTCAAATTTCATTCAGCTTTGACTATATATACTTAAGATTCTGTCTCAGAACACCAAAATAAAATGAAATAAAACCACAAGGGTGAGGATGCAGCTGTTTTGGAACACTGGCTATCACCTGAGGCCTGGATTCAGACCTAGGGGCAGGAGGAGGGTGATGGTAAAAAAATCACTAACAGAACTGAATGGGATCACAGGAGTCTGCTATGACGCCTTCCTGGCAGATGGTGATCCAAGCACAGGACATCGCACTTGTGACTGCAATTCCTCTCTACTTAGCTCCATGTTTTCTAACCCAGTGACTCCTAAATAACTGAGTGTTCTCAGAAGCAGCCTTCAGACTTCGCTTCACTCTGTGCTTTCTGCTCTCCTTTAATATGGAGTGAGTACAGTACTGAATACAGTACTTCACAGATGGGCCTAGGACTGGATGCCTCAGCCCAGTTAAGTTCATGGAAGATTATGTGGGCCTCTTCAGAGATCAAAGGCACACTCTGAACTCATCTTTGCATATATTATTCTGTTGAAAATGCATAATGAGTCTCCCAGATGATTTCTGCTGTTGGACATTCAAGAGTAGCAGCTGGACACCTGAACAATCTAGTCTCAAGTGCACTTCTCATCCTTTTCACCCGTCACTCCTCTAGAATTAGTGATCTTTTCTTACTTCTAAAATCGACAATTTCCATGTTGTCTCCTTTAGAGGTGCTCTGAGGACTTTCAGCTTACTGAAGGCAGCTGCAAGCCAGAAAGCCAGCACTCCAACTGACTTTCTTATCCATGTAATATTGTTAAACATAAAAATACCATATTTATCTTATTTTAATATTTTTAAATGCATGAATATATTAAATTTTATTACACAGAACATATGTTCATTAACTTGATAATCTTCTCAGTCCAAGAAAAATCCTTTGTAAAACTAACTTGTAATGAAGTCCTACTTTCAAAATTACAACACAGGTTTCATTTTCTAATTATTTTTGGCAAGTGCAACTAAATGTTTTATAGAAAAAGTTAGTGCCTGGATATAAGGATCAAAATAGAATACTAAACATTTTACAGAATATGTTCCTTAATAAAACACTTACCTTACTACCCCCTGTCTTTGAGCAGAAGAGAAGAGGAACAATAGGAAATTGATGGTGAGTCCATATGACAATGAGCAAGCAGAATAAAATAACATCAGGAGAACACTAAGAAAACACAACATTTCTAATTTTATTACAGATTTTGGATATTTTAATTAAAATACTAGAAATCTTATTAAGAGTTAACCACCTTAGATACAAAATATTTGCTATAAAATATTTATTGAAAAGGAAACTTATATCACTATTAAAATCATTTAGAAAAATAATCATGAAGTATTAACTAAATATAATAGTAATCAATTGTCATCAGAAGTATTTCCTATAAAGTAGATGATTCGATGCTTAACTGCTTATGAAGTAACTAACATTTAATGGCTAACACTAAAATATGTGGCAGCTGTTTAAATAGGTAAAGCTCACTTTGAGTCACATATTCAGAACTGGCAGAAGAAGTAACTGTTTATCTCCTTCTAGTTATCATGTCTGTGAAAACGAGGACTCTTCTAAGCCACACTGCTGACTGTCTCAGCATTTTCAAAAGAACTTAGCAGGATTGACATCAGGTACAGAAAATGAGGATGAAATGCAAATAAACAAATAGATAAATTCAGAAATAATTCTGAGAAGTTAGCTGCAAAAAAAAAAAAAAAAAAAATCCAAACTAGAGCTGGGCCTGGTGGCTTACAGCGACACAGAGCAGGAAGTGTGCACTTGAGGAAAGCCAGGGGTACTGATGAGGTCCAGGCCTGACTGGGCCACAAAGCCAGACTGTGTCTCAAGAAAACTGACTAACAGCAGTGGTTACAGTGATGACAGCATTAGACAGTTCTTCAAAAGAGGAAACTTCCCCTGTGCATGGCTTGCACTGCTTCACCAATGAAGAGGAAATCTGCTTTACGTGACAGAATGACGGCGTCTAGAGCAACGTCAGGTTATGTAACAAACTGATCTGAAGAAAGGTGACATTTCTTTGAAAAATATCAATATGACTTATGAAAGAGATTATGGTACTTTTTACTTTTCATTGCTTGGGAGCTGAAATTTCCCTTAAATGATACTAATAATAATTATTCAAGTACTCAACTTTAGAAACCCACGTTTGTGTACATGTATTCCCATAATTAATAAATATTCAGGCAGTACTCATTACTTTGCGGATATTTCACTTCAGAATTAGTAGTTTAGGTTAGTCATTCTTTCTTTCTTGTATGAGACAGGCTCTTACTCTGTAGCCCTGGCTGGACTGGAACTTGGCTGCCCTCATATTCACGGAGCTCTGCCTCTGCCTCCCTGGATTTCAGATGTGCACCACCATGCCCAGCTTGCTCTATATTTCATTAAGTGAGACTGGTGTCAGCAGTAAAGATCTATATCTTAATCCTTAATATTTAACTTAATTTGTTTTTTTTTATTATTTTATTTAGACCTTGAAATAATCCACAGGTAAGGATTATAGCTCTCATTCTGCCAGTGAAGAAACAGTTTAAGAACAGATGAATCTTTCTTCAAGCTCACATAACTGGTAAATGACAGAAATGGGTATTTCTTTTGACTGGCTCCAAGTGTACAGATTTAGTACTAGACACTGTCTTCTAGCAAGCTCCTCACTCTGTCATTTTAGTACAAGTATTCAGATCACAGTGTGAACAACTTGCCTAAAAATGCTTTTATACTTTGCTTCTTCTTCACACAGAACAAAATGCACGCTCATTCTGACTGCGGTAGATGACTGCCCACCATTGTTACAGTATTTTATGTAACAACTGAGCACATGAAGCAGAAAGGAGCTGCATTGCCTGGGTACACTTATAATAAAGTTTCCCTCATCACAGCCTTCTCCAGAAGTCACTACTGTCCCACCCACAACCACCCCTCTGTTTCTCATTGCTTCTAGATACTGTCTTTTACTATTTCAATGTCTTCACATGTGAAGTCTATGCCATAGGCTTACTGTGCTCTGTTTGTGATGCTGAGGATATGGCCCAGGGCCATATGCATGCAGATAAGTGCTCTATCACCAGGTTGCAGCCCCAAACCTCAAATGTCTCTTTACTGTTCTCCATCCTTCACTTATAGCATTAGGTCAAACTCTCTTCTCAACACAGATGTTACTAAAAACTTTTTGGCTGGGCTGGTGAATAGCCCATGTGCTTGCCTTTCCAGCATGAGGACCTAAGTTCAATCTTCAGAACCCATGTTTGTTTGTTTGTTTGTTTGTTTTGTTTTTTAAAAGATGGATGGCTTCTGAAAAACAAGATCCAACAGGCAAAGTCTACCTCTGACCACCACAGTTACACTCACACAGACATGTACTAGTACAGGAACACACATGGAAGTTTTCTTTTTATAAAACTTCTCTGAATATGTTGATTCTATGTCAAGAACAGTAATTTCCAATAAAGACAGGCTTTAATTCAACCTGTCTTTTTGGAAAGATTCATTAAACAATAGCATTCATTAAACAACCTCTTCACTGAGGATGCGCAGACAGGGTTTTTCAAGGTGCGTCACACTTCTCTCTCTTCTCCAGTCCATCACACACACTTATGAAAGCCTGAAAATAAGATTGATCCAACCAAAGTAGCTTTATATATTGCTGTACCATTTTTTAACTCCTTGTAAATATAGTGTCAACATGAAAAATACTTAAAGATAATTTCTAACAGTGGCTCACAACTGCACAAATCAACCCTGCTATTAACTTCTATAGAAAATCCATCTAGATAATATTCAAATTTTCATGTCAGTATCTTTTTCCTCATCAAACTTTAAACTTTATTATTACCTTTCATCAACTGATGGCTCTTTCTGTTGCAAATGAGGCTTGACTCCAAACATTGGGCGAATATTTGTTGATAAGGCTCTGATGGTATAGCTAATTTCATTCTCTCTTGTAACATCGCTGTCATAGCCTGTCATTAAGATACACATATTATTAAATGATAAGGTGATCAATTACATTCTTATAAATTCATCTTCTTCCAACATTATAAGGTAAATTGTTAAAGATACATACTAAATATGCAACTAGAAAAATTAATGTGAATAACATTTAATATGTAATGATATCTACTAATTATCACTAATTGTACATTACTGCAAGCTACAAAAATGTGTTTAATTATCTCATTTTTACTAAAAGTACTATATACATAAGTGTACGCATACATTAGTATGTACCCTCAACTGTTAAGTGTGAATGGCTAAGTTATTCATCCATTCTGCATTTTTATAATTACTGATATTACTTACTAGCACATTAAGAAAATCAAAATCATCTTAAAATATAAAGTTCAATAATATAAAAGCTTTTATTAGCACTTACTTAAAATATGATTAGCTGTTTTACAGATGATAAGTATCTAAGTCATCAATGCATGCCAGTCATGAGTCACAAAAACAATTTTGCTGTAAAGCTGACCAAAACACTAATAACACAATTGTTCAAACATGATTATTCTTTTTAACTTCTGTAGGTTGAATCAGGGAAGCTACTTTTTCTGCATTTTAAATGGAATACCTCCATCTTCTTCGGAATCTATATCAGACTCTTCACTCTCACAGCACTTCTTTTCTCGATGGCTCTCCACTTCATTTGTCCATACCATTAAGGACATATCTGCTCCTCCCAGGGTAACAAGCATGCTGTCATCGTAAGTCCAGCGAACATTTGTGACATGTGTGCTGTGAGCCACATACTTCTTAAACTTTCCAAATTTTCCCTGAAGATAAAGTGAATCCAAACATTCTTTCCCAATGCTAGTATTGACACTTTTGTTTTTAAAGTCTGAGGTAATACATAATATATACAATAAGTACACACATATAATTATATTTAACTTCAGTTCACTTGTGCTTTTATTGGTAAGTACTACATACACATAGTACACACATAGTCTCTCTCTCTCTCCTTCCTCTCTCTTATCTTTTAGTGTTCCATATCTGATAGGCAGGCAGTAGGCACTCTACTGAAGAGCTACATTCTCCAGAACTGTAATACTTTTTTAAATTCCAAAGGAACTGTAAGTTATATGCCCCAGAAAGTTTAGTTGTGCAAGTAAATTTGAGATCAGTAAACTATAAGTAAGTTTTAAGTGAACATCTTTTCTTTTCTTTTTTTTTTATAGATTTTTTTTTTAAAGATTTATTTATTATATGTTAAGTACACTGTAGCTGTCTTCAGACACTCCAGAAGAGGGCGCCAGATCTCGTTGCGGATGGTTGTGAGCCACCATGTGGTTGCTGGGATTTGAACTCTGGACCTTCGGAAGAGCAGTCGGGTGCTCTTACCCACTGAGCCATCTCACCAGCCCCAAGTGAACATCTTTTCAAAGTTGTTAAAATAAAGTTTCTCACATTAACAAAGCAGAAGGGTGAGGGAGGCGGTTCTGCATGTCAAGGTGCTTGCTATCAAGTTGAATGATTGGAGTGTGATCTCTAGAAGCCATACTGGAGGAGAGGGCCAACTTCAGCAGGGGTCCTCTGACCTCCATGTGCCATGGCATATAGTGCTCATAGGCACACATACATGTGTGCATATACCCACACACACACAAGTAAATAAGAGAAAATGAGTGAATTCTCTTGGGGGGAGACAATCAAAATTAGGAGTCTGGTGAGAAGGCTGAGTAGAAAAAGGTACACCACTAACCCCGAGTTTAATTCTCAGAACACTTGGTGGAAGGAGAGAACCGATTCTCTCAGGTTGTCCTCTGGCCTCCACATGTCCGTAGGCTATAAGGCACATATGCTTCTCCCCACAAATAGATGAAATAAAGACCTGCTGTTGTTCATGTTGTTGTTAATGAGGAGGAAATCTGTCCTAAGATTGTGTGGTTCTTGCTACAGGCACGTCCCTCCTCCTCCCTTCTCCTCGTAGGGATCAAACAGGCTAGGTAAGCTCCATACTTACTATAAACTGAAATCCCTGGGCCTAGGATATTTTCCTGAGTGGCTGAGTTCCCAGTAAGAAGTTTAAAACCTGTGTTTTCACTTCAATAAGCATCTGGAGATGCTAACAAGGGCGGCTGAGGCCACCACGAGTTCCATGCCACAATATTATCTCAGCACCCCACTTCAAGTTCTGTTCATGTTCCTACTGACACCAGATTACAATATATAACTTAGTTTATGACAATCAGAAAGTCGATGCACCTTCACTATATACACAAGTTGTTTTACAATAGTGTGAATAAAGGTCAATAAACTGAACAATCAAACAACACAGACTAGAGAGAGGTAAAGAATCTGTAGTATCTGGTTTCAGAAAAAAACAAATCACAGTAAATCAGTGTTATTTAATTTTATAGATATTTAACTGTTTATTATTTATTGCCTTCTTTTCTGATATAAACCCTACATCTATAAAGCTTATATTGACTCTTAATGGTATACAGTAAGGTTATATTTATGCTTATAATTAATTATAAAATTATATTGATAAAAGGAATACCAAGAGAGGGATATTTATTTATTTAATAATAAAAAACACTATACAACATAATATATAAATCAAGGCACAGTTTAGTAAACTATAATGCTTATTTTAGATGCCAAGAATAGGGATCACAATTCCAAACCTCTGGCAATGTAACATTGTGTACTATCTATACATCACTCTTAGTAAAACAGTGAAATTTATAGTTCCTCCACCATTTTCATTACAGTATCATTAGATAAAGAGAAACACATACTTTAGCTGGGTATCTGAACAGCTTCACGAATCCCAAGTCATCCCCTGTGGCTAGGACCATTTTGTCACTGGTGAGGCAAGAGGCGGTTACTTCTGTGACTTCTCCAATCACCGGAAAAATTCCCTCACAGCATAAACCAAGAACACTTGTCCATGTTGCCCAACTAATTTTTTCCACCTAAAAATATTTTTTAAAAAACTGCTGTAAGATTCTAACATCTAATATGTCAAGTTTAAATATTTTTACGTCACAGTAAAAGTAAAGATTTAACAGGAAAGTTGCTAAATCCTTAGCTGGTTTTATAGCTTCCCAGCCCCACTGCCTGCAGAGAATTTCAGCATATCATTTAGGACATGATTACTATACACATACTATATGTCCTAGCTTCTGAGCACACAGTGAGAAGTCAAACTGCTTCTTCGCAAGATTACCCCAAAACAAGGCTTCCTGTGTATCTAAGTCTCTCTCTCTCTCTCTCTCTTTTTAAAAAGATTTATTTATTTATTATATGTAAGTACACTGTAGCTGTCTTCAGACACTCCAGAAGAGGGCATCAGATTTCGTTACAGATGGTTGTGAGCCACCATGTGGTTTGGTTGCTGGGATTTGAACTCGGGATCTTCGGAAGAACAGTCGGCGCTCTTAACCACTGAACCATCTCGCCAGCCCTCTAAGTCTCTCTTAATGGGTGATAAACATGTTTTTCTTTTTTTTAAAGATTTATTTATTTATTTATGTATATGAGTACATTGTAGCTGTACAGATGGTTGTGAGCCATCATGTGGTTGCTGGGAATTGAGTCTGCCCTCTTGCTCTGGTCCAAAGATTTATTATTATATATAAGTACACTGTAGCTGTCTTCAGACACACTAGAAGAGGGCACCAGATCTCATTACAGATGATGGTTATGAGCCACCATGTGGTTGCTGGGATTTGAACTCAGGACCTTTGGAAGAACAGTCGGTGCTCTTAAATGCTGAGCCATCTCTCCAGCACCATAAACATGTTTTTCAATCAGTCTACAAATTAAGAAGTCTGACAGCCCCTTTATTAAGCCTCTTCCATGTTACACTTGCTGAGCATCTCTTTCTAGATCATACCAACTAAAAACTAGTGATTTTATCAGGCACAAGACCGAGAATAATTCTCTCCTCCTTCTCCTCCCCCCAACCCCTCTCCTATCCCCATACACACCTGTCAGAACAAGCATCTTAGGTACACAGGCTTCAAAAGACACAGGGTACCACAAAGGAGAAGATGGCATGTCCTATTGACCAGGGAATGCTTCTTGTACTTTTAGGACAGCGATTCAAGTGCAGCTAAGCATACAAGTTTCTATATTCCTTTTTTTTTTTGAGACAAAGTCTCACTATGTAAGCCCTAACTAGCCTAGAACTCACTACATAGACCAGGCTGGCTTTAAACTATTTCTTTATCCATCTATTTCTCTATCTGGCCCAGTAAAATAAACTTGCTGGAAGAACTATTCAAATTCTGTGAGAACAGATGATCATCACACACAGATGAACGGTGGGAAGGAGGCCTCAGTTTTCCAGCCACTGTCAATCACATAAACATCACAGGAAGCAGCGCCATCTTCCTACCTCCACACTGGGGATGGTTTGTTTTTTCCCTCTGGGAGCTTCAAAGAATAGCTGTTCTTTAGCACCAGTGTTGACTTGTAAAAGCTTTCCTTAAAAGAGAATTTAAAAATTACAGACATATTAAAGACACATGAATACAAATATCACTCTTAACTGTAATTCCCAGAAAGAAATCAAAGCATAACATGTGATAAACATCTCACGGGATGATGGGAACTCGTGTGATTCCCTAGGGAGAAACGGAACGTTCCAGTGTAGAGCCTAACTCTCCTGGGCTAGCTTTCACCCCCTAACTGTGACCTAGCGTGCTTGCTACTATTCATTAGGTAGATCCTTTTAGGATAGTCAGAGTCCTGGTTTCCATCAAAGAATAACAATGCCAGCAGGCAGCATCTGAAGCCTAAAACATGGATTCCCTTTGCGTGGCCTGCCTACCTGATTTACATACCAATGTACTAATTTCCTAAAATTTGTCTTTTTCTTTTCTTTCTTATCACAGTCTCAACTCCCCTTCTCTCCATACCTCCCAGTCCTTCCACCCTTCATCTCCCCTTCCCTCCTGCCTCATCCATTCCTCCTCTACTTCCCTTCAAAAAAGGGCAGGCTCTCCTATGGACATCAACCAGTCATGGCATAAGAAGTTGTAGCAAGACTAGGTATCTCCTCTCCTATGAAAGCCAGACAATCTAGTAGGATGAAAGGGGCCAAAAGCTAGGCAACAGAGTCAAAGACAGCTCCTACTCCCACTGTTAGGAGTCCCACAAGAAGACCCCGCTACACAGCTGTAGGACATGTGCAGAGGGCCTAGGTCAGTCCCATCAAGGCTCCCTGGTTGGCAGTGGGTCCCTTCAAATCCATACACCTATGGACACTTGATTTTTGATGAAGAAGACAAATATACAGTGAAAAAAAGAGAGCATCTTCAATAAGTGGTACTGGTCTTATTAATGTACTTTTGAAATGTCTTGATTTACAACTTTTCTTGGTTTATGATTATGAAAACTTCCTATAACTTACTATCTTGGAACATGGTATTTGAGGTAAATCTGGGTCTGTGTTCCCAGGCCATGGTCACTCATATTTGGTTTCAGAATAAGCTGAACTTTATCCACTATGAAGTGATAGCTATATTTTTGCGTGGATATTTGTGTTTTGACTACAGTTTTACAGGAAAACTCAAATTTAAGACCTATATTTTGAGCCATTCAAGAGACTGAGAAAGGGCAGAAAACTTATAAGTTCAAGGACTGCCTGGACTGCAGAATAAATTCAAGGCAAACCTGTGGGATTTAGCAAGACCCTCTCTGAAAATGAAAAATAAGAAATGGGCAGGGCCATAGCTCAGTGGTAAGGGCACTTGCATGGCATGTGCAAAGCTGGCTTTCTCTATGGTGAATGTATTAACACCATTGCACTCTCTTCTTCTCTATTTAATTAAATAATTTCATTCAGGAAAGACTTTTTTTTTTTTTTTTTTTCGAGACAGGGTTTCTCTGTGTAGCCCTGGCTGTCCTGGAACTCACTCTGTAGACCAGGCTGGCCTCGAACTCAGAAATCCGCTTGCCTCTGCCTCCCAAGTGCTAGGATTAAAGACGTGCGCCACTACCGCCTGGCTAGGCTTTTTTTTTTTTTTTTAAAGATTTATTTATTTATTATATGTAAGTACACTGTAGCTGTCTTCAGACACTCCAGAAGAGGGCGCCAGATCTCGTTGCGGATGGTTGTGAGCCACCATGTGGTTGCTGGGATTTGAACTCTGGACCTTCGGAAGAGCAGTCGGGTGCTCTTACCCACTGAGCCATCTCACCAGCCCTGGCTTATTTTTTATGTAGGTAGATATATTAGTTGGTATTCACACTGAAAAGAAACTGAAAACATTTTTTTTCTTGTGAAAATTGCTTGCTTAAATTGTAGAATATCCTTTAAAGCGAGGGCATTTAAAATATTTAACGTTTGTCCAAAATTTTCATTGTTATATGCTATGCACTCTGCAAAGAAGTACTCATTAAATACTATGCCATAAAATTATGACAAGTTTTTAGAAAAATATATGCTATATTAAATAATGGAAGAAGTGATTTTGAAATCTTTACATTTCTATTTCCACATTTGAAATGTGTGAAGCCCATCAGGACATCATAGCTGGCTTTCTTTCTTGTATAGAATCTAGGTTACTTTAAAGTTAACACTGTATTGTCACCTATGCTCTGAAAGTCTGAACCTATACAGTGTCCACATTGTGGGATTCATCCCGTCTGCTACTCTGCAGAGCTGTACCAGGGCCCGTGCAGCCCTCACCAACGTCTTACCTCTGCTGTCCCAGTCGATATGGGTGATGTAGCTGGTTGCTCCTTTGCAAACCCCCACTCGTTTACTACTCGTCACGTTGTATATATCAACGAAGCTGTCATGGGATGCCACAGCTAGGTATTTCCCAGAACCTGCAACAGAAACATCTGTCTACATTGATACGTTTACTACCTGATGCTAATAGTCAAATACACACTCGATGCAATCTCACCAGGTGAGAACCGGATGTCTGAAATAATATCTTTTCTGTGGTGAAAGGACACAAGATCCTCCAGAGTGTCAGCATTGGCCATTAAGAAGCTCCCGTCGTTGAGACCTACAGCTAAAGCTTTCCCGTCAGGGGAAAAGCAGCAGCAGCGCCCCCCTGGAAGAAAAGAGAAGCATCAGGGAGCGCCTGTCACGCGTTCATGTCCAAAGTCTGCTCTCTAAGGGCCTTTAAGTATAAAGAGGGACTTGTAGGTATTATGCCCTCAAATCAACACAAAAAAGAAGTCAAGACATTCTGTTAAACTTAACAAAACTAAACTTAACAAAAAGGTACTGTTCTTTACATCAACAGAAAGGTGATGAAAGGAAGAATTGAACCAACATAAAGCCAATGACCTAAGTGAAGTCTGGGAGTGAGGGGTGGGGGGCAAATGCAATCTTTAGATGTTCTATTCAGTCAAAAATTTAAACATGAGACCATCTTTGTAAAAATGCTTCAGAAATTAAAAAGGACACTAGGCAGTTATTACTTTAAGCTAGAAAGATCTGTTTCAAAGCTATACATGTGTAATATTAATATTGCTTCTTATTACTGATATTATTCATTCCAAGAGAAGTCAGAGCCACACTGATGAATAAAGAGATAATAATGTGCTTATCCTGACAGCAAGATAGTCGGCAAGCTTAGGCAAACCCTACAGCTTTCAGTACTAGCATGCAATCTGAAGGATGGGGTGAGGCGGTTACAGAATGAAAATCCGACTGAACTGGGAATAAACAATCATCTAATCAAGCACACACTGATAAAGAGGAATCTAGGAATGACTGCTGCAGCCTGAGAGTCAAGGGACAGTGATGACAGTCGGCAGCAGTGGAAGGCACAGGAATGGACACGGATGCAGACAGACTTGGTAGGGAGAAAGTCCAGATCACACTTCTTCCTCAGCAGTGATGTCATTGAGTGGCATGAGTACACGTGTATGTGTAACCCTTTAGTTAAGAATGCCTAAAAGAAACTCAGTGGAAGGCATGATGAAAGCTATCTGATATGTTAATACTTCTCAGGAGGACAGGCTAGAGATACAACATGGGAGACGGTAGTACACGGTGGTCATATACAGAAATCAGGATAGAACTTGTCATTTATTACCAGCCAACCCCCAAACCAAACTTCTTTTCCCTGCTATATGATATTATAGCTGAATCCTGCGGATAGTTTTGCTTTGTCAGACAATTTGATTTTGTCTAGAACATACTGTGGTGGGGAAGCCATTAATAAGATAATGCAGACAATGCACTCATCTCCAATGGAAACTTTCCACAAGTATGGTCCAGAAACTCCAAACTGCTACTTGACATGACAGCAGCAATCTGTTATCCTGTGACCTGAGCCTCTAGCCAAGACTATGTTGGTTAGTTGTCAATTAGACATAAACTAGAGTCATCTGAGAAGGGGGAACCTTAACTGAGAAAATGTTGCTCAGATTGGGCTGGGCAAGCCTATGGGACATTTTCTTGATTGATGACTGATGTGGGAGGCCCAGTCCACTCTGAGTGGGGCCATCCCTGGACTGTTGGTCATAGGGTGTATAAGAAAGCAGGCTGAGGAAGCTGGGAGGAGCAAGCCAGTATGCAACACTCCACCACTGATCTTGCTTCAGTTCCTTCCTGATGGACCGCATCTGTGAGCAGATAAACCCTTTTCTTTTCAGGTTGCTTTTGGTCATGGTCTTTATTATAGTAATAGAAACCAATCTAGGACAAGGACTGAATTGGATTGGTCAGAACCATTCCTGTTTGCATGACTATGCTTCATGTGACCCTTATCTGCATGGCAGACATTGTACAACTGGAAACTGCAAGCGCAGCAGGGTTCATAGGACCCCCCTCCCCCGCCCCCACTACACACCAGCCAGTATGGACTGCCCTCCTTTACATGGTATGAATTACATGCCAGGAAACTACACAAAGCAGCTCAACCCAACCACTGAAGGACTGTAGCCATCTTCCCACACCTTATACTGCAGATAGTATTCTAATTACTGTCCACTGTGACCACCTTTGCAGCATGTCCAATACACTACGCTTCCTATTGCCTAACTCCTTCTTGGCTAATGTAGTTCCTGCTCCACTACCAAAGGGAACCTGCAAGGGCAAAAGTGAAGAAAGGGACTTTGCTTCTTTCTTCTGGAGCACTGGAGCCAGCAGATAGACTTACAGGGTTGAGGGGAGCTGTAGACAGCTGTGCTATCATAGCAGACTTTCTTAGACTAGCCTCGGCCTACACCTTCTGCAAAACTCCTTCACCACTGGCAGGAGGTACAGAGTATAGTGACATCAAGGCCCTTTCCGACAAAGAGATCTGAATTGCACCCTGGGGCGGCTAGTACTTCCTTGTTCATTCTTTTTTCACTGTTCACTCTCCCTACAGGTACACCTGCTTTCTTCAGTTTCTCCTTTTATACCCTCCAGAATCATCTCTCATGCCCTTAGTAATTACCGTCTTTTAGTGGTTATCACCTTGTTACCTTTAGGCTGAGCACTCTGAGCCCTTGCCAACACGAAATGGGATGTTAGTAATTGAAAGCATGCACAAGCACCATAGTCAAGTTGTCTCTGCTGCTGAATGTGACTGACACTGTCTACAGCCTACAGCCTACAGCCTTGGGGAGCCCCAGGGGTCCCACCTTTGAACGCTGTGCTAATGGTGACTACAAGGTGATGTGCACGAGAGTCTGAGTGCAAGAATCGCTTACAGCGAGAAGTAAACAGATCAGCTCTTAAGTGTTCAGCCCAAGTCAGAGCAGTCAAAGTAGTCAAAACCACCACAGAAAGTTTACAAGAATTCCTGACACCCAATGGCCTATAAAAAAATTAAACAAAAATTTAACATTGTGGGTAAATGATTAAAATGTCAATTCAATTACACAACTTGACCATATTTCTTCTATGAAAGCTGAATGGGAACTCTGAATTCTGAATGTGAACATTTGGCTGGACTCTGACAAGACTGAGAACTCAGATTTCATAATTCTGTTTTGCTTGCCAACACTTTGAGTTTGCTTGTTTCTTTCTGTACCTGGGAAGTCTGGCCTGCCTGAAACAGCTAGCTGTCTTGGAAAGAAGAACTCTCACACCACCCTGTGTTGTCTGTTTCTAAACTCACAGCGTGGGTCAAAATATAGCATTCTCTAGAGCAAGCCATAGGCCACACAACAGAGGGCGTGGCCACGGCCCAATTCAACCTCAGTCTTTGCTGAATGTGGTGGTGCAACATAACTTCAGCACCCAGGACGCCAAGGAAGCAGGCAGGAGAGATGGAGAAAACAGAACATCCTTTATGACTGGAATAAGGAGGGGGTTTGAAGCAAGGTACAAAACCAGGGAACATTATAGGCACATGAGAAGGAAAAGGAGCCTCCCACGCCAGAGTCTCCTTGAGGCCTCCTGCCAGCTAAGAAGCAAAAATTCCAACACAATAGATAATATTTGATATAAGAGTTGTCAACATAGATAATGTCTATTTTATTTATGAATACTTTTAAACAATGTTAAAATACCAATGGCCTAAGTTTAAGACCTAAGCCATTATAACCTCAAATAAGGCTTTACCTTTTCCCAGATATCTTTTGGGATCCTCAAACAAGACAATACCTTCTACTTTCCTACATCCCTGTGGCCTACAGTATGGATTGCAATTCTGTTGGGTCCCATGGGAACCTCCCTAAAATCTTATAAAGTTAAAATCTTATAAAGTTCTTAGCAAGTCTCTGTACATAATAGATTCAGACTCTCCAAAAGTCACTGAAGTGTGACTCCCTTAGAGAACCCCACAATCACACTCTTGGGTGTGTCTTTCTTCCCAGGAACCCCTCTTTTAAGCCCCATGCTTAAAGAGAACACATGCTAGCTTCTCTTGAAAAAACACTTTCTGCAGCAGGAATGTGTGAGAAGATTTGAGCCACCTGCTCCTGTACATTACTTCCATTTCCAGACCTTTCCGAGCCCAACATTGTATAGGATGTTGTTACTGGGAACAAGGACAGAGAGACATAGCTCCACATTGTCACCCTTGGTAGCCTGAGAAATTATTTTTAGAGACTTCAACTTGAGCAAACCCATGAATCTTGGCTTTGATGCAGGAAAAATGACAATTATTAAAATGAGCTAACAGATTAAATAATGATGAGAGTGAGTTTATAAAGAAGGGTTCTCCATTAGAGATCAATAGAGATGTGGGGCTAAAAGGAAACATGGAATGAAGAAAGATATGCAAAAATAGCAAGAATCCAAAAACAGACATTCCATAAAAATTCTAAATTGATTATAATTTTTAAAAAAACCTAAAACCACAGGATACAAGAGCTGTTGTTTGGTTTTTTGTTGTTGAGATGGGGGTCTTACTGTACGGCTCAGGTGGGCATGAAGGTTGAAGTCATACCACCTCTACAGAGGTTACAGGTGGCCGTCAGCATGGCAGCAAAAGAAACTGTTAATGGGAACTTTCCAATGTGTCATTTAAAAAGGAAGTACAAAAGGCTGGTAAGTATTCAGGATATATTTACTTCTCAAACTTTAAGAATATAAAAATTAAGCCATATTGTATATTTAAATTCTACTTATTCTTTGATTGCTATGAAGCTGAGTTATTTGCAAATTTTTATATAGTTCACTTACATCAGTGTCTCATAACTAACTCAGCATGACATCAATAATCTTTTTTTTCAATTTGTATTATTTTATTTATTTATATTCTCATTGTTTTCCCCCTCTCTATCCCCCCTTCCACAGTTCCTCATCCTAGTCCTCATCCCCCTTGCCTCTGAGAGGGTGCTCCACAACCCCTTACCTCTCAGGCCTCTCCTGTCCCTGGGGCCTCAAGTCTTTTGAGGATTAAACGCATCTTCTCTACTAAGGCACGACCAAGCAGACCTCTGTTAGATTTGTGCCAGAGGTCTTAGACTGGCCTGTGTATGCTCCAGGTTGGTGGCTCAGTCTCTGGAAGCTCCCTGGGGTCTGGGTAAGTTGAGCTTGCTAGTCTTCTAAAGCCTGACACTATTTCTGATGCTATGATATGCTTACAGTCGGGTGCCTGGCATGGCTGTCCTCTGAGAGGCTCTACCAGCAGCTGAGACAGATGCAGATACTTACAGCCAACCATTGGACTGAGGTTGGGGACCACTATGGTTCAATTAGGGAAAGAACATCAACAATCTTCTCATATTAACTTAAGCAGTTGTCACACACACCACCAGAAATGATGGCTGACACCCTTAATCCCAGCACTCAGGAGGCAGAAGCAGGTGGAGCTCTGTGGGTTTGAGGTCAGCCCCAACTTTATAGAGTTATAGGTCAGCTAGGAAGGCATAGTGAGATTTTTGTCTCAAAAAAGAAATTTTCACACATATCCTTTCAAATTATGAAGACCAACTTTCCCTCTTGAACTGAATAATGCTGAATAAAACAAAGATAAGTAAGTAAGACTATTAAAACCTCAAAATACAGAATCACACGTTTTGCTGGAACCTAATGCAAAGATGTACTCCCAGTGGGAGCCACTAGCACTGGCAGAGAGTTTTTCAATATTAACACAAAATAAAAGGCCACACACTCAGGAAGCATAAAGCAGATAAATCCAAGTAAACCCACACCCATGTTCAGTGTGGGTAAACTACAGAGCTGTAGGGAAAAGCAAAAGAGAATAATACGGACTCTATGCCAAGAGCTTCAGAAGCAATTACAAGGATTCAAACCTGAACCAGCTATCAAAATAAGTTTGCACTATTAGACAAGTGAGGACAATATCCCATTCTGATTGGCATTATACTGTTAAAAGAGGAGTTAAGCAGTAGTAATGAAACTGAATAAATTCTCCCTGCCTTGGATCGCTCCCACAATCCTATCCTTGGAATGTCACAAGTTCAGCCCAAGGAAGATGAGGGAATTTCTAATAATCCTTTGTAAGAGACATTCTATGGCTATTTGTGAATGTCAGAAGACTGTGACAGCTTAATCTTTGTTGAAGTCTGAGAGCCTCTTACCCTTTTTCAGTTTCCGGACTGCCAACATACAATGACTAGGAGAGAGATCCCATATTCTTAAGGTCTTATCATCACTTACAGTAGCACAGATGGGCAGATAAGGATGTGTGGCCAAACCCCACACCTCTCCTTCCATGTGTCCCTATAAAGAAAACACAGTTAATCTCAGTGTAATCTGAAAATACATGAATGAGAGGACGAGCTCCGCAGACCCGCTCACCAGTGAAACTGAAAAGGACCTCTAAGTTCAGTAAAGCCTTGACAAGGTTTCAAGGAGACAGAAGAAATGAAAGAAAGTTTACCAAGGAAAACCTAGTGGATTTTGGTGAAATAGTGAGGGTATGTGTACTGGAACCCACCCACCTCTTCCCTGGTCACAACTCATCTACTTGGAAACCAAAACAGACTCCTGCAACCAAGAACACCTGGCTTTATCCCCAGCTCCTGGCTGGAGGGCCAGCCTCTGAGGAGGGGCAGCATATCATCCTACCCTACTGCCTACTGGAGGATAAATTCTTGTTGTGCACAGCAGGCAAGTGGAAGCTCCATCTCCCCAAGTCTATTCCAGATGTCAGATCTACCTTGAGTGTAATGCCACTGAGAATAATGAAGCCCTGCTGTAACTCAAGGAGACCTGAGATCACTCCCACCAGATGCATTTGCCCCCTAAAGTCTACAACACCCAGGAGCCCTCCCTGTCCTTGTAGTCAACTCCAGAGCCCTGACTTTGCCTCTGGGAAAACTGGCTGGTCTATATTTTTGATTGTCATACAATTAACAGCGGTTTTCTGCATTCTGCTATAAAGCCAGTTTCTTCAAGATTAGGAGTTTTTTTTTCTTCTTCTCAAACCATGAGGCACTACTTCCCACATCATCTTATGAAGCGGATACCACAACCAGATAAGAAAAATACAAAGCAACAACCCTAACCAGCAGCACTAACATATTATTAGCTAACAGAATTCAGCACATGTAACAACCACCATACAGGGCAACCAGGAAAGCAAGGCTGTCAAACCTCAAAATAAATTCATATAATAACTGCCACAGAATGAAAATCAAACACCATGATCATCCTAATAAACTAATAAAAAAAGGCATACAACAAATCTCTCCTGGCCTATGGTTAAACCACTTAATAAACTAGAAATTAAACCATGACTCTCCATCTTAGTAAAAACATCTGTGAAAAACCTATGATTTTATTATGAAAAATCTCACACCTATATTACCATTACTCAGGAAGCTGAGGCAGGAAGATAGTTGCAAATTCAAGGTGAGTTCAGCAAATGAGTTCAGACAAGCCAGGATGACCAACAAAACCATGTCTTTAAATAAGAAATGAAGGAAAGGAGAGGAGACAGGAAGAGAAGAGAGGAAGGGAGGAAGGAAAAGGAGGAGGAGAGAGGGAGGATGCTTTACTTAATGATAGCTTTCCTTAGATAAGGAACAAAACCAATATCATCTGTTTTTACTGCTCATATTCAATGTTACACTGGAAGTTTCAGCCACAGCAACTAGCCAAGTAAAAGAAGTAACCACTATCCAGAACTGAGATGAGGAAGTGAATCAATTATTTGCAGATGAGATGATCTTGTATATAAAAATTAGTAAAGAATCTACTGCAAAACTTTTAGAACCAATACATGAAATTAGCAAGTTGATAGGCCCTTGTTCCATTATAGGATGTGCACAAAATCAACTGTAAAATATACTAGCAAAGAACAATCTGAAAATAAAATTGAGAAAATATTGTTTAAAATAACATCAAAAATTGGGATAAACTTAACAAAACAAGACTATACAGTGAAAACCACAAAGCCTTGTCCCTGATAAGTTAGAGAGCACATGACTAAAGAGCTACTCAGGTCCATGTAGGACAGACTGAGCTACAGACAGCACTGCTATAAACACTGGTGTCTCCTGATGTCCTAGAATAAGTTTATGTTTTGTATATTTCTATCCTGATCAGGCTCTAAACATTTTCTTCATTATTCTTACTTTATCTTCTAGATGCTTTTGTAAAAGCCAGAATGTTGTGCAAAATTCCTATCAAAGAATGGATTATAATCATAAAAATATACATTTTATCTAGATCTTTTATATCTTTATTAAAATTTCATAATTTTCTTGGTGTAGGTTTTACATATTTTAACTATAAAATTCCTGGTCACTGGACTACCCAGTGAGAAGGATCAGACAGAACAAGTGCAAGCCTGCACAGCTGACAATCTGCCTCTGATTTCCAAGAATCCATGGCAGAAGAAGAAAACTAACTCCCCCAACCTGTTCTCTGACTTCCACACATGCCACAGCATGTGCACTGCTCCCCCCAAATCCATGAATACATGTAACCAAATCATAAAAAATAAAGTACTGGTTACTGTATAGTTTCATGAGTAGTATTGTATGTAATATTTTATTCGTATTGCTACTAGGAAGAAATACCATTGATTTCTATATGTTCATTTTTAAACTTATCACATTATAGAGGACCTCTATCAGTTTTATTTTTCAATTTATTATCTCAATATTCAGGGTATATGGTTATAGTTATAGAAATTAATACTGTTTTTCTATTTATTTCTGGCAATTAAACTCTACTTGATTTCTTTCACTGGATCCACTAAGCTTTCATGTACACGTTCAGACAACAGCCAAGGAAAGGTCATCGTGTATCCTAAAGCCAAGAAGCTAAAAAAGACATTAAAAATCTCACCATATACCAAATATAACACAGTATGATAAGTGTGAATCAGAGGTACAGTACGTATTCAGCAGGCATGAGGCCCTGGCCTAAATGCCTAGTATCATTTTTTAAAAAGATATATTGGGAACAGTTTTAATTAGGAGTCCATAAGGACAGCATCCACACTAGGTTACTATGTAGACAACCTGAAAGCCAACATCAATACTAAGATGAAACCATATATTTTACCAAACAGAAGTCCCCAGCGGACTCTAATCAAAACCTTTGACAATCACAAACTGCCAATAACGTCAAGCTAAGGTTGAAGAATTTTAACCAAACAAATGAATCTCTGTCTTCCCCACCTAGCTGACAAGAGCTTGGTGCCCATGCTGAGGCCTGGATCCTCACATCTCTTCTGACTTTGAGTGCAGTCTACTGCACAAGTGCTTTAGGGCTCAAATAAAGTCTGCTCAGTTTATCTAAAATGTCCCCTCTTTTAAGACAGTCTTCTCATTTATTCTCTGATGCCATCTATGTACAATGTATGCTGATCATATCTACCCCCTCTTCAACTCTTCTCAGATTCCCAGTCCATCCACAGTTTTATCTTAATAGAGATTATGTGTGATTTCTAGATCTAATTAAAAAGCAATTCCTCTGTATTCATGTCTAAAAGAGTATTTGTAGTGATACTGTCTGAGATCTCACAGATGTGTAAATTACCTTGACTAGCCAGATACATAACCTAAGGGGAAGATCATGAGTGCAGGGCCAATCAGTTTCATATACGTGTGTGTGTGCTCATGCACACACACACACCCCAGAAACCCCACAATGACTTTATTATTTTTTTATTTTAAAGGCATACTCTGTAGGTGAAATTAACAAGCTATCACTAGTATATGTTTTGCCTCTTACATAATCTCATTGATAGGGTATTAACAAAAAAGCACTAAATAAAGCATGAACAGTACTCTATCTGTGTGTGCTCTTTGGTATCCTAACAGGAATGAAGCAGATCATTTAAGATACAAGTCTGTATTAAGAAAGGAGGCAGAAGTGGAAGCAGGGGCAAGTGGATCTCCACAAATTTGAGGCCAGCCTGGTCTACATAGCAAATTCAGAATTAGCAGACCACAGTGAGGCTCTGTCTTATTTGTTTCTGAATTTTCATTAGCTTCTTTTCACTCGGAAATGTTTTCAGTAATACAATTTTAGTCTATAGCCATACTATCCTTTTTCACTTCTGCAAACTATAAACTTAACACTGACTTAACCAGAGTTTCAAATGACTTATGTTTAGAAAATGGGCTCCAAAAAGTAAAACTAAAACATGAAATGAATGCCTCATTATAACTAGTTTTTGTCCCATTGATTTCATAATTAGTGACAGAATTTTACTTAAGTAGTGGCACTTATTCTACATGAGAACATGTATATTCATTTATGGTTTTGACTAGTCCATGGGCTAATTTTCTCAATGTATGAAACATTGAGACATATTTCCCTCACTCATCTTGCATTGATTTACCTATGTCAGCTTTGCTTCTCATGTTCTGAATGAAATCATGAACTGTAAAGGAAGGAAAGTTCACATTAATATTTCAAGTACCTGGACCAGAAGAGTGATTGGGCCACTCTTATCCACTTCTAATATCTCACCATTCTTTGTGCCAACCAAAATATGACCATGCCCTAATGATATGGCACGTATAGATGGGTTATCTTCCAAGAGCAGACCTGAAATGTTAAATGGAAAAGTTCTTAAAGGTATGAAATTAAGATAATCCAAGAGTATGTATTTTTCCACTGATAGTCTTTGATTGTTACAAAAAAAAATCACATTATAAAGTTCTATCTATATTTGAGAAATTCTAATAATGTACTGTATTTCCTTCAACCATTCAATTTGTTAATCTTAGAGCATACCAACATATAATTCTGCTCTACCCAGGTCCCACACTACCATTTCAATAACTACATCTTTGCTTCATAGATTAGTAAATCTTCATCATGTTCCTGTTCCCCTTAAGTTATGCATACCATCAAGATCAGGAATTCTAACTCAATGTAAGACAGATCCCTCTGGCCAGTGTGTCCTAGGTAGGCCTCAGCAGCATAGCAGGAAGCATGGCAGACCTAGCTCTTGCAACAGATCTTGTGTGAGGAGGTTATTAGAAAGGGAGAATTTGAGAAAGGAATTAAACTTCTGAAGGGAGACATTTCTGATCTGAAATGTGAGCATGGTTCTATCATTGGAGGGAAGTACAGACTGTAGGAAAAAGTTAAAGCTTGCAGAAAAGGCACTGAGATCGGAGGGAGTATGGCACAGTCCCTGAAAGGAAGAAATGCACCGAAAGGAAAGACCTGTGAGGCTAGAGTGGAGACCAGCACAGTTCCCTCCTTCCACAGTGGGGTCCAGGGACTGCAATCAGATGGTCAGGTTTGTTCAGTAAGCACAAATGCTGCCTGACAACAATCTCCTAGATGCTGGTAAGTATGAGAGTCAAGAGTGTCATGGTGAGTTAGACTTCATCAAATACACCAGAGAAGGGAGGATAATGACTCTGGTTTCATGATTTCTATTTAATTCTGATGATTAACAAGAAGGCAAAATATAGTTCTTGTGTTCCATGTCAGTGATCAAGCATATTGATGAATAACTAGTCTTTTCTTGAACAGCAGACTAAATATGAACCTACCTTTAGATCCTGGGGCTAAATCAGCTCTTTTTATAGCATAGGTCTTGAGGCATCTTTCAAAGGAATCATCCCAAAGGGCTACCATACCATCTTTTCCTCCAGTTACAAATCCCTATGAAAACAAAGGGATCCAGTTAGTAAAGACCAAAATACATCAAAACCAATTAGCTGCTTTATATTGAAAAGCTACAGAGAAAAGAGTGTAGCCAAAAGTCTTCTGACTAACAGGGATTCAGTATAAGGGATTAAGTTTAACAGTATGAGTCTTTATCATAGTTTCCCAACATAAACACAGAACCTATAATGTTATCTATAGTGATGCTAGGATACCAAAAGACCAGTTTTTGTAGTGGGTGGTGAGTGACACCTGCCACTTTCACACTTTCAGCAATCACACACACCCTTCTAAAGCCTCCTACTTTACATTGGAAAGAAGGAATGGCAATGGCACTAAATAGGATGTAATTATACAGACAGCACTTAGCATAATGTTGACACATAGCAGGGCTTAATAGAGTAAGGTTTTAGTTTCCTTTTCTTCATAATAATTTGTGTGTGTGTGTGTGTGTGTGTGTGTGAGAGAGAGAGAGAGAGAGAGAGAGAGAGAGAGAGAGAGAGAGAGAGAGAGAGAGAAGTGAGGGGGTAGAAGAGAGGGGGAGGAGGAAGGAGAAGGGGGAGGAGGAAAGGGGGGAGGGAAGAGGGAGAGGGAGTATGTGTGTGTGTTTCTGTAAGGTCAGATGACAGCTCTCCTTCCAATGTGTGTTCCAGGGATTGAATTTAGGTTGCCCAATCTGTGCAGTCAGTATTATACATGCTGAGCCATCTCACCAGCCTTTCCTTTTCCTGTTCTCTTTCTTTTCCTTTCCTTTCTTTTTTCTTTCTTTTCTTCTTTCTCTTTCTTCCTTCCTTTCTTCCTTCCTTCCTTTCTTTCTTTCTCTTTGTTTTTTATTTTTAGACGGGTCTTGTGTAGTTCAGGCTGGCTGAGCATCAAGTATGACCTTGAACTTATAATCCTCCTCCCTTCACCCTCTGAGTGCTGGGGTTGCAGGGATGTGCCACTATGCCATTTAAAGTGGTTTTAAGCAGCATATCTATTTCATATCATATTTAGGGATTTGGAAGGAAAGAACAAAACAGACCATGATTGGGTAGCCCAGCTAAGTAGAAAGCAGTGCTCCCTCCATGATAGCTGTATTTAATTTAAAACATCCTTAAGTTACTTACTTTCTCCAATGCATGCATACTGAACACGGGCCCATCATGGGCTTTAACTGTTTTTACAAGAAAGACATCTCTCCAGATGCACACATCTCCTGTGGATGTTCCAGAAAAGGCCATCTCTTCAGTCCATCCGTACACTGCACACATCATTGTGTCGTTTTTCCCCAGAGTGCCTACGTAGCCTTTTTTTCCAATTAATCCTCCCCCTGGGTCATAAAAAAAATGTGAAAGTACTGCTTTCAAAATGTCCACAGTTACAAAGAACAGTTTCATTCCTATTGATGTCTGATAGAAAGACATTTAACAGTATAGAGGATTAACAAGAAAATTACAAATCTATCAATCTACTTGGGGAATACTTTGTATCATAGATCTTAGGCTCTATCTTTTAAAGATGAATAACATAAAAACTAAGTTTTAGTCACTTGTTAGAATTTTTAATAATACTTGTCAAAAAATTTTATGGCTTATTTAAAGAAAGTTTTTTAAAGACCAATACAGGCTCACATTGACAGCCTGTGTGCCTCCCAGGAGGTCCACAGTAATCAAAGGCACAGGTGAGAATCTCTCCCAAATACCTATGCCAGCTGAGAGAACCTAGGGGCCCAGATGACGCAGGACCCACCTCCACCACTGCTACAGCCCCATCCCCAGCTCCACCCTTCTTCCAGCCAGCTTCCTACCTGGGCCAGATCAGCAGCCAGATACCTGGCCATACATCACAGCCTGCTTGCCTCCTAGGTGGTCACCAAAGACACAGAGCCCAGCTGACACAAGGCCCACCTGCCCAACTTCACCTTCCTACTGGTCCCCTTCTCCATCCAGGTCAGATCAGCAGGCCTGATACCCTCCCACACCCCACAACCTGTCTGCCTCCCAGGAGGCCCAAAATAACCAAGAACACAGCCTGCCTGCCTCCTAGGAGGTCCACAGTAACCAGGGATGCAGGAAGTCTGCTTTAACCAGAGACACAAGAGGCCCACCCTAACCAGAGACTGCAATGCCTGCCTCCAAGGAGGCCAGCTCTAGTCAGAAATACCCAGGCCAGTTAATACCAGAGATAACCAGATGACAGAGTCAAGCACAAGATCATAATTGACAGAACTCAATGCAATCGGGCACCACTAGAACCCAGTTCTCCCACCACAGCAAGCCCTGGATATCCCAAAAAGCCTAAAAAGCAAGATAATCACTTAAAATTCCATCTCATGAAGATGATAGAGGCCTTTAAGGAGGATATAAAGAACTCCCTTAAATAAATACAGGAAAACACAGGTAAACAAGTAGAAGCATAGGTAAACAGAAGAGGAAATAAATAAATCTCTTAAAGAAATACAGGAAAATACAATCAAGCAGGTGATGGAATTGAACAAAATGGTCCAAGAACTAAAAATGGGAATAGAAACAATAAAGAAAACACAAAGGGAGAAAACCCTGGAGATGGACCACTTAGGAAAGAGATCAGGAGCTACAGATGCAAGCAAGTATCATCAAAAGAATATAAGAGATAGAAGAGAGAATCTCAGGCCTAGAACATACCATAGAAAATATGGGCACATTGGTCAAAGAAAATACAAACTGTAAAAAGCTAACCCAAAATATCCAGGAAATCCAACACACAATGAAAAGATCAGGTCTAAGAATAATAGGAATAGAAGAGGTTGAAGAATCCTAGCTCAAAGAACCAGAAAACATCTTCAACAAAACCATAGGAAATAAAAAACTTCCCTAATCTAAAGAAAGAAATGGCCATTAAATGTACAAGAAGCCTACAGAACATCAAATAGATTGGACCAGAAAAGAAAATCCTTCTACCACATAATAGCAAAAACGCTAAATATGCAGAAAATAAAAAGAATATTAAAAGATGCAAAGGGAAAAAGCCAAGTAACATGTAAAGGCAGACCCATCAAAATTATACCTGTCTTCTCAACAGAAACTCTTAAGGACCAGAAGATCCTGGACAGATGTCATCTAAGAAAATATAAATAGCAGCCCAGGATACCATACCCAGCAAAACTCTCAATCACCATAGATGGTGAAACCAAGATATACCATGGCAAAACCAAATTTAAACAATATCTTCCTACTACTCTAGTCCTACAGAGGATACTGGAACAAAATCTCCAACACAAGGAGGATAATTACATCCAAGAAAACAAAAGAAATTAAACATTACCCAATAAAACCAAAAGAAGAGAATCATACATAATACTACCTCCAGCAACAAAAATAACAGGAACTAATAATCATCTGTCTTTAATATCTCTCAACATCAATGGATTCAACTCTCCAATAAAAAGACACAGGCTAACTGACTGGATACATAAACAGGATCCAGCATTTTGCTGCATACAAGAAACGTACCTCAGTGACAGAGACAGACACTACTTCAGAGTAAAAGGATGAAAAAAGCTTTCCAAGCAAATGGTCCCAAGAAACAAGCTGGAGTTACCATTCTAATACCCAGTAAAATAGACTTTCAACCAAAAGTTATCAAATGAGATGGAGAAGAACACTTTATATACTTCAAAGGAAAATTCCACCAAGAAGAAGTCACAATTATGAACATCTATGCCTCAAATGCAAGGAGACCCACATTCATAAAAGAAACATTATTAGCTGGGCAGTGGTGGCACACGCCTTTAATCCTAGCACTTGGGAGACTGAGACAGGTGAATTTCTGAGTTCAATGACAGCCTGGTTTACAGAGTGAGTTCCAGGACAGCCAGGGCTATGTCTCGAAAAACCAAACCAAACCAAACAAACAAAACACCACCACCACCACCAACAACAACAAAGGCAAAGAAACATTGCTAAAGCTCAAAACACACATCACACATTGAACCTCACACAATAATAGTGGGAACTTCAACACCCTACTCACACCAAAGGACAGGTCATTGAAACAGAAACTCAACAGAGACACAGTGAAACTAATAGAAGTTATGAACCAAATGGACTTAACAGATATCTACAGAACATTTCACCCCAAAACAAGAGAATACACCTTCTTCTTGGCACCTCATGGAACCTTCTCCTAAACTGACCATATATATAATAAAACAAGCCTCAACAAACACAAGAAGACTTAAATAAACCCATGCATTCAATCAGGTCACAATGGACTAAGGTTGGACATCAGTGACAACAAAAATAACAGAGTGCTCACATACTAATGGAAACTGAACGACTCTCTGTTTAATGATAACTTGGTCAAAAAGAAATAAAGAAAGAAAGAAATCAGGGACTTTATAGAATTCAATGAAAATAAAGACACATCATATCCAAACTTATGGGACACAATGAAAGCAGTGTTAAGTAGAAAATTTATAGCACTAAGTGCTTTCATAAAGAAATTGGAGAGATCCTATATAAGCAATTTAACAGCACACCTGAAAGCTCTAGAACAGAAAGAAGCAAAGGCACCCAAGAGAAGTAGATGCAGGAAATAGTCAAACTCTGAGCTGAAATCAACCAGGTAGAAACAAAGAGAATTATACAAAGAATAAACAAACAAACAAACAAACAAACAAAAGAGCTGGTTCTTTGAGAAAATCAACAAAATAGATAAACCTTTAGCCAAACTAACTAGAGGGCACAGAGACAGTTTAACAAAATCAGAAATGAAAATAGAAAGAGAACAACAGAAACTGAGGAAATTTTAAAAATCACCAGAAACTACTACAAAAGCCTATACTCTATAAAACTGTGAAATCTAGATGAAATGGATGATTTTTCTAGACAGATACCACACACCAAAGTTAAATAAGGATCAGGTAAACTGTCTAAACAGTCCCATAATCCCTAACAAAACAGAAATAGTCACCAAAACCTCCCAACCAAAAAAAAAAAAAAAAAAAAAAAAAAAAAAAAAAAAAAAAAAAGCCCAGGGCCAGATGGTTGTAGTGCAAAATTTAGCAGACCTTTAATACTCCTCAAACTATTCTAAGAAGTAGAAACAGAAGGAACGCTACCTAATTCATTCTATGAAGCCATAGTTACTCTGATAAATAAACCAAACAAAGACTCAACAAAGAGACTATCAGACCAATTTCCCTTATGAATATTGATGTAAAAATACTCAATAAAGTTCTCACAAACTGAATCCAAGAACACATTAAAACCATCATTCATCACAATCAAGTCGGCTTCATCCCAGGGATACAGGGATGGTTCAATATACGGAAATCCATCAATGTAATCCACTATATAAACAAACTCAAGGAAAAATCACCTCATTAGATGCTGGAAAAGCCTTGGACAAAATACAACACCCCTTCATGTTAAAAGTCTTGGAAAGATCAGGAATTCAAGGCCCATACCTAAACATGATAAAAGCAATAAACAGCAAACGAGTAGCTAACATCAAACTAAATAGAGAGAAACTTGAAGCAATCCCACTAAAATCCAGGACAAGACAAGGTTGCTATATCTCTCCCTATCTATTCAATATAGTACTCAAAATTCTAGCTAGAGCAATTAGACAACAAAAGGAGATCAAGGGGATACAAGTTGGAAAAAAAGAAGTCAAAGTATCACTATTTGCAGATGATATGATAGTATATATAAGTGAACCCCAAAATTCCACCAGAGAACTCTTGCAGTTGGTAAATAACTTCAGCAAAGTAGTAGAATATAAAATTAACAAATGATAAACAGGCTGAGAAAGAAATTAAGGAAATAACACCATTCACAATAGCCACAAATATATAAAATATCTTGAGGTAACTCACACCAAGAAAGTGAAAGATCTGTATGACAAGAACTACAAATGGCCCAACCCAGGATCCATATCATGGGAGGGCACCAAGGCCTGACACTATTACTGATGCTATGATGTGCTTACAGACTGGTATGGCTGTTCCCTGAGAGGCCCTACCAGCAACTGACTGAGACAGAAGCAGATTCTAACACCTAACCATTGAACTGACCCCTATGATTGAATAGGGGATGGATTGAAGAAGCTGAAGGGGAAAGAAATCCCATAGGAAGACTAGCAGTCTCAACTTACCTAGACCCCAGGGAGCTCCCAGAGACTGAGCCACCAACCAGGAGCATACAAGGGCCAGACTAAGGCCCCTGACACAAATACAGTAGAGATCTGCCTGGTCAGGCTTGGTGGGAGAAGATGGAGAAGATGTGCTTAATCCTTGAGAGACCTGAGGCCCCAGGGAAGGAGGATATCTGGTGGGGCTGGGGAAGCACCTTCTCGTAGGCAAGGGGTAGAAGGAATGGGATGAGGAACTGGGGGGTGGGCAATGATGGGAATGTAAATAAAGTAATAAAAATTGGGAAAAAAGACCAATACAATGACCACTTATATATCTGCTATAAAAAAAAAAAACCCACACACAAACAACTGATAGTTCATGCCCATCATTCTGCAATCTGCTGATATCCCCAAGATTTTGTCAGTTATATACATATTGATCTATCTTTTAGAAATCTGATTTTCAGAACTCTATTCTCTCCTTATATAAACAACCTATAGTTACTAATTTTCCTATTACTGAGTTTTAAAATTGCTTCTAAGTTTTTGTTATTAAAAGTACCTTCCTTTACACAGGTTTATAAGGGCTTCTCTGCAAGTGTACAGGTTTCTCAGGGCATGACTAGAAGCTGCTCTAAGGTACTGGGGGAACGGGACAGTGTATAAATAAGATACACATCAATACTTCTTTCCATCAATTCTCCAGAGTTAATACAGCAGCTTACACATCTGCTAACAGTGAAAACAGCCCCTGGTTTACCACTAGATGCTATCTTACTAGGAACATGAAATACCAACTGAATTTTACTGCAGTTTTAATTTAAATGCATTAGTGTTGATGAGTTTGATCAATTTTCACATTATCTTGACTATGCATCATGTATTGATATCATCTGCATATTTTTCCAACTGAGCTCATCCATTCCTTTACTTAAGAAACATATGCCACACACTAGTCATGGCACAGAAAATAGAGCTAAGGGCGAAACAGATGACAAAGCTCTGCTTCCGTGGAGCCCCACTGTAGGAGACATTCAGTAGATAGAAGAACGGAGTAAAGCAGACAGTGTTACAGTAGTGATGACTGAGGCTTTAAAAAATGCAAGCCTAAAAGCAATCAGGAGGTTGGAGGTGTTCATTTTCAGGAGAGTGGGCCAGTGGCTCTCTGCCTGTAACACTTCATGGAGTAGAATTCAAAAATGCAGGGAGAGATTGGTAACTCATAACTTGGAATTCCTAAAGTCTAGACCTGAGTTAGAGTGGCATGAGAATCCATTTTTGCCTCATCCTTAAGGTATTTCCTTCAATAAAGCCTAAAACTATTAATTTAAGGGGTTAGGTGATACTTAGTTTAAAGAAATAGATAATTATGTTCACTTACCTAATGAACTCTGTGAATCTGACTTCTGAAAATGAGATAGACTGAAAATACACACCAAACCTTAACATTTACCTCCTTATGATTCAGTTTCAGGGCTATTAGATAGAAAAACCTAAGGAAAAGTATTACTAAATTGAAGTGTGTGTTTGTGTTTGTGTGTGTGTGTGCTTGTTTTCGAGACAGAGTTTCTTTGTGTATTAGTCCTAGCTATCCTGGACTAGCTTTGTAGACCAGGCTGACCTTGAACTCCCAAAGATCTGCTTGCCTCTGCCTCCTGAGTGTTGGTATTAAAGATGGGAGCCATGCCACAATTACCCAGCAACTGCACATCTTTTTTTAAAAGTATGTACTTCTCACGTTCTTTTTCTCCTCCTCCTCTTCCTCTTCCTCCTCCTTCTCTTCTTCCTCCTGCCTCTCTTCCTCCTCCTTCTCCTCTTCCTCCTCCCCTTTCTCCTTCTTCTTCCTCCTCTTCTTTTTAGTTGAAAGGAGTCTGTGACAAGTTTCCACTTTGTTTTTTCCTGCATGTATACATACACCTGTGCGAACCTCATGCATGCAGTGCCCACCAGGTCCAGTAGAGGGCATTGGATCCCCTACCAGTAAGTGGCCATGTGGGTGCCCGGAATTAAACTTGGGTCCGTAGAAGAGCAGGGGCTCTCAATCACAAGCCACCTCTCCAGCTACCTACTATTTACTTTTTTAAAACCTCTTATTTCAAACAAATATAAAGGTGTAGTGTTTCTGCAGTCCTCTATCCAGTTTCCCTTAAAGTTAGCATCTTAACAGCACTATCCCTTTATCAAGACTAAGACACCAACATCATCTACACAGTGCCCTTAATTGATCCTCAGGCCTCATTCAGATTTCAGTTTTTCTAAAAATTTTCCTTGTCTATCCCAAGATCCAGTCCAGCATACCACACTGTACTTAGCTAAATTATTTTAAAGATAATGCTTTCTAGAATTTCAAAGGAGCAAAGAGAAACATTTCCTTACCTGCTCTACGCCAAAATTTCATGTGTTTAATCCCAGCTGTAATTAGTTTATCAGGCACATAGGGGTTCATTTTCACAACAAAAATCTTATCTTTACTGCCTCTGAAACAAACCAAAATGTTTTAGCTCTAAAGATAATCCATCCCAGTACAACTCACATCCTATCTGGAGTCCTCTGCCTACTGGATCATTGTTTCCTGCTGGTATCTGACATTCAGGCTGTGAAATCATTCATTTGTGCATTTGTCAGTATTTAAATATGTTAACTCTGCTCAGCAGACTCTCCAGACAGTAGAAACTGTGAAAATAGAACTTCAGTTAGACAGTAGCCATGAGCCCCGCTGGATTGTGGACAGAAAATGCTGTGTGGAATGTTGTGTGTAACAAGAGTTTAAAATTTTTGAAATAGTAATTCATTACAACTTAACATGTCCTTCCATATTCCTTTTATTACATTCACTTACTTCAGGGGAGAGGCACTCATGCCACATTCTGTGTGTAAGATGTCAGGGACAACCTGTAGGGATTATTTCTCTCCTTCTACCACACTGTAGGCCCTGGTGATCAAACTAAGGTTACACTTGGTGCCTTTGCTCACTGAGCTATCTTACCAGACTTTCAAAGTTCCTTTGAAACTATTAAGTCCTTGGACATCATCTATACACTCTATAAAAAGCATTCATATTTTTAAATGCTTTAGCATTTCAACTTGATGAAATAAACTTAAAATATAGTTTCTGGCACTGTTAACTACCCCCCCTTCAAAGCACTGTTAATATTTTATTATAAAATATATCATGCTCATTTTAGAAAACATAGAAATGAAGAAACTATTAGAAAAACATACATATATACAAAGCACACAATATGTGCGTCATTTTTCAGTTACACATGCGAGCATTGAACCACGCTTCCCAGCTGCTATATAACAGCTTTCAGTGCAAGTCATTCTTTGAGAATGGCAAATTGAAACAGTAATTTCCAATGTCCTATTATAGGCAAATTAAAAACAGGTTCACAAAGGCTAAACCTACAAAGAAATAATAAAATAATTTATCTTTATTTTGATTATATTTATTTAATGGTAATAAAAGCTGATAATTACAAAAAACAACAAAAAAAACCAAGAAAAACAAAACAAAACAAAAAAACCTCACATACTAGTTTGATTTCAAAACAGTGAAGTACACGGTAACATTAGTGTTTTGCCAACATGGTAAGTGTTCTTCCTACCTTGTCACTGAAAGTTTCTCCCCTTTCTTCCAGTCCCACAATACAATGGTGTGGCTGTCATCTATTCCAACTGAAGCCAGGCGTTTCCCATCAGCTGTGACACCAAAAAGATGAGACTCTGATTTAATTTCATTAAGTCAAATTCATCTAGTGTGTTTTCTAGAGCCACACGCTCTCGTTTGAATAGGACCTCCACCCCAAGTCTCTTTTGCATGATGGATGCTTGGCCCCCAGGGTGATTTAAACTGGTGAAGTAGTTAAGAGATGGGCCTGGTGTGAGGGGACTAAGGTGTTGGATACTCTGCCCTAAGAATGGTATAATACTAGAGGGGATGGGGTTGTCCTTAAAGCTGTAGCCTGACTGTGGAATCCGTTGCCCAACGGGGCTACCTTGTCTGGATGAAGTGGGAAAGGATGCACATAATTCTGCAGAGACTTGATGTGCCAGGGTGGGGGATATCGGGGGGGGGGGCACTACCTTCTCAGAGGAGAGGGGGAGGAGGGATGGAAAGAGGGACTCTGGGGCAGGGGGACCAGGAGTTGGCAGCATTTGGGATGTGAATAAATAAATAAAAAGAAAGTTATAATGCTCTCTCAAGAAGATTTAGCTCTATTGTAATGGTTGTTATGATAAAAGCAAGTTAGACCCTTAAATTTCTCTGGCTTCCTGTCTCACCATGCTATCTCTTCTGTTTGCACTTACTCCTGCCATGATGCTGTCTGTCACATTGTGACACAGACAAGGAAACTCTCACCACAAACAGAACCAATGGAGCCACTTGACTTGAACTTTTAGTATCCATACCTGTGAGTTAACCAGGTCTGTTTTTATTAGTACCCACCATAAGGTATTATTTATAGCAACAGAAAATAGGCTAATACGCTAGAGCACTATACTGAAAACTTTAAAAAGTAATGATAAATGTTAGACAGTATACATCCATCCATGAAAAGAACCAGAATTTAGAAGAGAATGAGGATACTGGTTTCTTTAATTTAAATGTGTGTGAGTGTGCGCGCGTGTGTGTGTGTGTGTGTGTGTGTGTGTGTGTGTAGAGGACACTCTATGAAGTTGGTTCTCTCCATCTACCTTTATATGCACACTAGGGACTGAACTCAGGTTGTCAGACTCATGGAGCAAGTGATTTTAGCCACAGAGCCATCTTTCAAGTTGGGAATTCCAATGAGTTTTTGAATCATTATCACACTCAAGTTACCTTATGTATTCAGTAGATTGGCAAGAAGGAAGGAGGAAATGGTACATGTATCAAATGATGGGTATCCTAAATATCCTGTGTGGTATTACTCAATACATGTTTGTACACTAGGGCCTGGGGGATAGCTCAGTGGTAGAGCACTTGCTTGGTGTATGTAAAGCCTTGGCATCCACTGCTGGTGCTACCCACATTAATCACCCTACATCCCATCAATATAAACAGTCGGTCAATTAAAACAAACCTCAAATCTGTATTAGTTAAATGAGAAAATCAAGAAAGGAATGGGAAATGTGTCTATTTCAACTAAATTCACTGTAAGAACTTTATTGCGATATAAAAACTCAGTGACTGAAGTTCATCAAAGGAAATGCTCTATTTTACAATATGCTGTCACTACCATGGCTGCTTTTAGTGAAGATCAAGTTTCAGTTGTTACTGCTAGCAAACAACAAGTAATGGCTATATTAAATATTGAAGCCAATGACCACTGTGACAGTGACGGAAGTGCAAGTGTCTACAGGTTATAAGGGTCACAATGTGAGAGAACCTTTTCCACTCTGCCTCACTTTTGCAAACCTTAGTCAGTTGTTCAGTGCTACCACTGATGCTTTTATTGTTGACCCTTGCAGTCTGCTTTCCATTTTCTTGTTTCTTGACAACTAATACTCTTGAGTATACATGTGTATATATGCTTTCCCCCAAATCTCATTTATGAATAACTGACTTTGGTTAGGGCAGCAAAACCACTAATTCATGACATATACATCTTCAATAATGACATTTTCTCCCAATCCACACAGCAGTTTTTACTGCAGGTATATCTGCAGTTGCTAAACTGTCAGCATGAACTGAACTGAAATTGTAAGATTCACTAAAACTGCTAGTTAATATAGACACCTAAAAGAATTTTTTTTAAGATTTATTTACTTTATGCATATGAGTACACTGAAATTCCTAGGCAAATGGATGGACCTGGAGGGCATCATCCTGAGTGAGGTAACCCAATCACAAAAGAACTCAAATGATCTGTACTCACTGATAAGTGGATTTTAGCCCAGAAACTTAGAATATCCAAGATACAATCTGCAAAACACATGAAACTCAAGAAGAACGAAGACCAAAATGTGGACACTTTGCCCCTTCTTAGAATTGGGAACAAAACACCCATGGAAGGAGTTACAGAGACAAAGTTTGAAGCTGAGACGAAAGGATGGACCATCTGGAGACTGCCATACCCGGGGATCCATCCCATAATCAGCCTCCAAACGCTGACACCACTGCATACACTAGCAAGATTTTGCTGAAAGCACCCTGATATAGCTGTCTCTTGTGAGACTATGCCAGGGCCTAGCAAATACAGAAGTGGATGCTCACAGTCATCTATAGGATGGAACACAGGGCCCACAATGGAGGAGCTAGAGAAAGCACCCAAGGAGCTGAAGGGGTCTGCAACCCTATAGGTGGAGCAACACTATGAACTAACCAGTACCCCCTGGAGCTCGTGTCTCTAGCTGCATATGTATCAGAAGATGGCCTAGTCAGCCATCATTGGGAAGAGAGGCCCATTGGTCTTGCAAACTTTATATGCCCCAGTACAGGGGAACACCAGGGCCAAGAAGTGGGAGTGGGTGGGTAGGGAAGTGGGGGGAAGGTATGGGGGACTTTTGGGATAGCATTGGAAATGTAAATGAAGAAAATACCTGATCAAACAAATAAAATAAAATAAAAAAATTTTAAAAAAGATTTATTTATTTTATGCATATGAGTATGCGGTCTTCAGACACACCAGAAGAGGGCATCAGATCCCATAACATCCCATTACAACAGATGGTTGTGAGCCACCATGTGGTGGCTGGGTATTGAACTCAGGACCTCTGGAAGATTAGTCAGTGCTCTTAACCACTGAGTCATCTCTCCAGCCCCCTAAAGAGCATTCTTATTCACCCTAAACATTTTCAAAGTTTACTTTGAAGCTATAGAAGATCGATATAAATGTTTACTCAAGGGGGCAGTAAAATTACAGGAGCACCTTTGATAGTTTTAGGTGTTTTACAGAAAACCATTTATATGCTGATATTATAAAGACTTATGGTTATAGTCATTACATTATAACTATAAACAAGCCAGAAAACCAAGTTTCATCATTGTGTTTGATTACAACAGTCTGCACACTTGATAAATCTGTGAAACCATAGCTAACTGGCAAGCTTAGGTAACACGGATTTAAATATTATATTCCCGCTGCATTTTGATCATTCTTATTGAGATAGTCTTACCTGAGAAATCAACAGCACAGATGCCATATTGGTGGTAGCCCTTTAATATAGACAATGGTTTAATGGTTTCTGTGTCCCATACGTGAATTGAGGGATCTCTACCTACCTGATAAAGATATAATTGTAAAAGTCTTAATAAACAATTATTTTTATATCTGTTAAAAGGAAACAAAATACTTATATAATCTTTATTTGTCATAGAAACTTATCAAACTGGCCTAGTCGGCCATCACTGGAAAGAGAGGCCCATTGGACTTGCCAACTTTATATGCCCCAGTACAGGGGAATGCCAGGGCCAAGGGGTGGGGGTGGGTGGGTGGGGGACTGGGGGGGGAGTGTATTGGGGACTTTTTGGATAGCATTGGAAATGTAATTGAGGAAAATACCTAATTAAAAAAAAAAAAGGAAAAAAAAACTATTTGTTACAAAAAAGAAAAAGAAACTTATCAAACAAAAAACAGGTAATAAGCATGGTATTTCCTGTCTTCAAATTTTAAGAGGGATAGAAGAGAGCAGAGTGAAGAGATAACTAAGGAAAATGATACAAGCTTATGAAAATAAAACGTCACCATTTTACTTATATATATTTAGCACCCATTATATTGCTAACTGAAAACAGTCTAAAAATGTTAATAATGGGGACTGTGATTGTGGCTTACTGGTGCAGGCACATAATTAGTATATATGCAGCCCCGTGTTGAATACCCAAGACAAAAAAAAACCAAAAAAACAACAACAACAAATATATATAAATATATATATATATAAAACCCCTTCTCCTTCTATAATTCATTAAAAATGAAATTAGATGATTACTAAGAACCTATTGTTGGCAGTTACTGTGATGAGCACTTTGCATATTAGGACATTTAGAAAAACAGGACATTTCAAATAAGAACATATGGCCACATGAGAATAAAACAGCTTTCAAGAAAAGACTTCATAAAACAGATAATACAAAATAGAGCTGTGAATTCAGAAAGTCTTAGATAAAGAGAAGCAATCAAAATTATTCTAAATTAGAAAACCGATATAATCAAAAATTCAGAAAGGGTCCAAGTACTAAGCATGTATATGAGACCAAAGTGGACAACAGCACTCTGACATTAATATTTTTCCACATCATTAGTACACTGTTTTATTCGTGTATATTATCAAAAATAGTGGGGTCATACCATTTTCACATGTGTATAATACACTTTTGAACACATTCACCCTACTGGAAGAAACTCCAAACACTCCCTCTTACCCCTTACTCCATGTCTTTAACTTGGCACTTTAGTTTGGATCTGAAGGGCCATCAAATGTGTGTGTTAGAGCCAAAGCAACAGACATGAGACTAACATGTGGTTTATGATGCTCACTTACACACAGTAATCTACAATTTTCCATTATTGTTTTAGAACTATGTTCTTAACTATAAAGATACATATATCAGTACTATATAGCTCCTGAGAAACAATGGCAGAAATCAATTATGTTTAGTTTTAGTCTTGAGACTTTTTACTATAAAGGTATAACAGAGACAGTACTAATCCAGCCAATCCATCTAACCATTCCTAGTGATCTTTAATTTTTACCTGACAGTTTTACAGCATGACTCCTGCCTAATCGTCCAGTTTCCTTCATTTTTTATCACTGTTTTGTGATCTGTTATTTAAATATAAACCCTTCAAAATTCCCCCTTTAAATAACCAGGCTCTTTTTTTCTACATTTTTTGCCTGAAACAAGTTTCTTTCCATTTCAAGAATTAAATCCACAAAGTCTCCCAAGCCTCTCTGGTTTTTTGTACACATTCAATACCTACATTTTCCATTATGTGCTGATCACTTCAAACATCTCATCTGAAGTGGTGACGGATGCCAGGGACTAACATTCACTGAGAAATTATTTACCTGACAGATGCTGTTCCACAGCCCTTACAAAGTCTGGTTTATTTAACAGCCATTATAATTCCTTAAGTTAGGTACCAATTGTATCCTTATTATAAAGATTGGGAAACAGGCACAGAATTTAACTCAGACAAGAAATGAAGGTACTTGGATTCAAACACCAAATTAAACCTGGCTAAGAGTACATAGCACCAGAGAAGCAGGCTTGGGGCATCTCATCTCGGATACAGGCACACATCAGTCAGTGTTCTATCACTGTGACAAAACACTGCAGATTATCAACTTATTTTGACTTGTGGTTTTAAAGATTTCATTCCATGGCTGCTTGTCATGTTTGCCTTTGGGTATTAACTATTTTCATAGGTTGGGATAAAAGTAAAATAAACAAAGATTAAGAATCTAGTACAATTCTTAAATACACTAAGAATCTACAGACAATATTGCCTCCTTCTGCTGGGTGTGGTGGCGCACGCCTTTAATCCTAACACACGGGAGGGAGAGGCATGCGGATTTCTGAGTTCGAGACCAGCCTGGCCTACAAAGTGAGTTCCAGGACAGCCAGGGCTATACAGAGAAACCCTGTCTCAAAAAAAACCAAAAACCAAAACCAAAAATAAAAAAAATTGCCTCCTTCTTTATGAATACCCATAGAGAGAGTTATCCTTTATAAAATGTCAGAACCTATGCAATTGCAAACTGGGTAGGTAGGTATTGCACTTGAAAAATAAAGACATAGTCATTCTGTATCTTCACAGAGCTTTTTGTTAAGTAATTACTTACATTGCTTTAGCGACTCAAACTAAAGAAAACAGGTTTAGGGGCTGGAGAAATGGCTAAACAGTTAAGAGCACTGACTGTTCTGCCAAATGACCCAGGTTTAATTCCCAGCACCCACTCTGTGGCTCACAGTCACCTTTAATTCTAGTTCCAGGGTATCTTATACCCCTTTCTAGCCTCCATGGATACTGAATGCACATGATGCACAGAAATATATGCAGGCAAGACATCTATACACATACAAATAAAAATAAGTCTCAAAATTAGTTTTTGAAAAGGTTTTCTATCTGACTTACTGTCACATGGTCTTTAAGGGAACTCACCTGGCCTGTTGCCACATAGTCTTTCAAAGGATGAATAGCCAAACACAGAATATCATCATCATGACCCAAGTAAAACCGCTGTGTGTTCTGTTGTCTATTATATATGACACCCACTGCTGCCACATGGTACACAATTTCACCAATTTGAGTGTAGAAAAGATTACTTCGACAGTCATAACCTCTGTAACTAATGCAAAAAACAAACCATGCACAACACATTTTAATATTTCATCTGATCAACATCTAACGCGCAGAGACGTAGGTATCATTTGGATCATTTAATTTTCATTCTTAAAGAAACTGAACAATTAAAAAATACCAGCTTCGGGCTAGCGAGATGGCTCAGTGGGTAAGAGCACCCGACTGCTCTTCCGAAGGTCCAGAGTTCAAATCCCAGCAACCACATGGTGGCTCACAACCATCCATAACGAGATCTGGCGCCCTCTCCTGGAGTGTCTGAAGACAGCTACAGTGTACTTACATATAATAAATAAATAAATCTTTAAAAAAAATACCAGCTTCTTAAAATATACATATTGTTATGAGCTTCTCAGATTACAGATAGCTAAATCTAGGCTAAGGTACTGAGTGGGGAAAAAAAAATCAGGTCCAAAAAAAGGCATCTGTGGTAGTCTAATAATTGCAAAAACACTATTACATTTGTATTCTACAAAGTAAAACCCGCTTCTTTTATACACAATCAGATAAGGAAAGAATATATATTTGTATTCAGATATTTCTGGAAGTAAATATTACTTATAGGGTAAGGGAATGACACTTAGGGCAGGGGGGAGCAAGAAAAGAGAGAGGAGGGCTTCCAACAGCACTTTGTTATGCATTGTTGAACTGTGACGATGTAACACATGTTCCAACAGTAACCGTAAGCAAGCAGTTAGAACACACAAATCTTCAAATGGTTAATACAATCCCATCAATGACAAACTTGCATTGTGCTTCAAATAAGTCCAATTCACACAACACAATGGAACAAAAATGCCACCTATTTTAACACTAAAAGGAAAATACTTTTTTAAAGATAAATTTTACTTGTGTGTGTATGAGGTGTCTGTCATATGTGTGTAGGTGCTCTTGGAGGCCACCTGATGTAGGTTTTAGGAATGGAACTCAGGGCCCATAGAAGAGCAGCAAGCCTTCCTAAGCACTAAGCCATCTCTCTAGCCCTGGAAATACTTTTCATAAATAACTTCTTTTCAAATTCTTAGAAAGTATTACCAGTGTGGTGAGAAAATGTGTGCTTGCTAAGAGTAGAAACTTGTTGCTGCACAGCTGACATGTGAGGCCTATACATTATGTGCTCTAAAGGATTCCAGAACCTAGTAACAATAGGCTAAACGTTAAATCCTAAACCCTCAGGCAAAGGGTATTAAGTGCAAACTCAAATTCAAACACACAAATGAAATATAGTATTTTATACCCATGAATAAAGTGCAATCGAATACTAGTTCCTGGAGTGCGTTCTCTTCGTTTAGAAGTAGCATTTTTCTGCTTCTCTTTGCATTGTTCTTTAAGTTGAGGTAGATCTTCTTTGTAAACCTTAAAAATATACATAGAAATAGGGATTAATGTAAGTACTAATAAAGATGCTCATATACTTAATATAACTTTCATGTACTGATAAGAGAATACTTGGAATTTGATGCTCCGAGAGCTTTCTATGAGTCATGAGGAAACATTAAAGGGGGTGTGGTAGTCTCCTGTGACAAAAGTCTACAGGCAAATAGAACATAAGCTTCCTTACTACATCAACAATTTAATATAAAAGAACATTTTATGTAAGTGTGCTATGGTGTTCAAAGGGGGAAACTGAAAGAGCTTTCCAATATTGGAGACATTAAAGCCATAGAAATTCACAATAGATAATAGTAGCAGAAATCAAGATGAAGAGGTTGGACTTTGGGGGCCGACATCATAGGTTAACAGGACATTACCTGCCGGTGGTAAGTAAGCTGTGTCTCTTGCTCAACCTCGGAATCCAGTTCTGGAACATCAGACAGATCTGAATCTGATTCATCACTGTTGGACTCAGCCAGACTCTCTGTAAATGTTTGTAAGACAAACATCATTTGTTTAAAAGATTTACTTTCAAAACAACAGTGTCAAATTAAGGATTAAGAGATGACTGTCAGCCTGACAAGGAAACAAGCCATAAAATAGTTAAATGAAATGACCTAGTCAAATGACACTGATGTCAGTAAACTGTACTACAGATTATCTACCAGTCCAATCACTGAAACTCGATAGCTCCTTTAAATCCCCCCACTGTCTCCCCAATAGATGCTACACTAAGTGTCTGTGTGCAGATATAATTGAATATAACTTATAATCAACATGAAAAACAGCTAAAATTACTACATACAACAGATGAGTTGATATTTTCTTGATTTTTAAAGCATATAAAAACCTGAGAACCCATATCTTCAAGATGAAAACACTGTTGGTTTTGCTAGCAGAAGTATTTCACTCCTTTGACAAGTTAAATTTCCACCCAAATTCTTCGTATCGCACCCTCCGTGATACCTGACTTTAAAGATAGACATATTCTAACAGGAAATTTCTGCTAGTAAGAAGCTTCGATGGTAAATCTGCTAGCTTGGAACTATGGATGGGGGAGCTGTTTACGCTTACCTTGGGGTGCTATGTGAAGAGCATCTTTTAATTTTCTCTCAGGAATAAATTTCCACTGAAAGACAGAGTGATCTGCTCCACCAATAGAAATAACCCACTGATAATCATGTGACCATCTGACGTTAGTTACATGAGCTGAATGGCCGATGTATTTTCTAAACTTGGCCCCTGTAACAAAAGGATATCTTTAAATTAATAAAAAGCAACACACACACACACACACATACACACACACCACCTTAAAAACAACTACTATATCCAAACTATTATAACATCACAACACGGAGTATGACCAGATGGGAAAATGATCTTAAAACTAGTTAAAAGAAGAAATGAATGAACTGAGGGGTATAAATATTTCTTTTACTTATTTTACAATACAGTTTAGTAGGAACTACAAAAACTGTGAGGAGTTCCTATTGCTGAAGACCCTATGTACTTTGGACACAGGGCTTGGAAGAATAGTTAGATGTGCCTTAAAAGCTACCTTCCTGATGACCAGCTTTCATGATACCAGGAGGTGCTATACAGGCTTCCACGGGAAGCCAGCTCAACAGTCCCCCAGCAATGACACCTGAGAACTACAGCAATGATCATCGCAGGAAGATAATCCCTAAAGGTGTAACCAACAGCTGTATAACTGGACTCAAGGCCTGCTCACCAGGAGAGGAATCATGACTAGTACCGAAAACCTACCCAACCACCCACGGCTCCCGAGGTCACAGATGTCAGATGAGAACCTACTAGTGCCACTTCCCTCAGCTAGACTCCTAACTGATATCTAGTTACTTATCCTTACACCCACAGATAAGTGTACCTCCTAATCCTCATCAAAGATTCTTTATTGCATCAAAATGTGGGGAGCCCGTCCCAACTGTTACATCTACAACAAAATCCTGACACCCAAGGCTTGGGGAATGTTATAAAAGAACTGTAAGAACCCGGCAAGTCTTCTGCAAGATTGAATCTTCTAGATGGTAGAAAAGCTTCACCCATGAAGTCTCAACAAAATGGCTGCTAAAACAAGACCTGAACAATGCCATTAGTCGGCATGCTAACATAGATGGTGGGGGTGGGATTGAATGTGGTCTTACTGCTAAAAGAGTTACAGGCAATTACAAACTATGAGAGAAGGAGAATCAGTCTTCCTCAGAGATGGGCACCCTAAATCCTATCCAACCCCAAGAGGTCAGCCAGAAAAACAAACAAAAAACAAAAAAGCAACGCTGAACTGTCTTTTGTATTTATATATTTATTTGCAGATACATTGTAAATATGTGTGTGTGTGTGTGTGCAATTTGAAAGGGGGGTCATGAGAGGTGTGAGAAGAAAAGAGAAAAGGAAATTGTGTAATTATATTTTAATTAAATAAAAAAATGAAGAAACAGAAAAACAAACTGTCAGGTGGTAGGTGTGCTGGTTCACACCTGGCTCCTAAGAAGGTTAAGGTGGGAAAATCACAAGTTCAAGGCCTACCTGAGCAACTTTTGTGAGACAATACTTCAAAATACATTGACTTAAAATGGGCTTGAGTATATATAATTTACTGGCAGGATCTCGAGCTCACTAACAGTGCAGACGCACAATATCAATGCTAGCTTGGGCTGCTGTCAAAACCCAATCCTTCAGGGTGACAAGTTCACTACATACTTGGTTGGGTCAAGCTACTGCCACTGTGTTCATAAACACTGCTGCTAAGCTGCACTTTAATATGTGTGCAGTGCCTTTATTAACAAGTCAGATGATAAATCACTACTGCATATATTATATGAATTCAAGAATAACTTTTGGTAAAAATTTCATGCCAAAAAAATAAATGTAACAGGACAATAATTTTTGAATTGGCAAAATAAAATCCTTCATCAGTTACTATATACTCTAAAATATTAACTGGTATAATTTATTTAGATGAGGTAGAAACACAGTATCTTTCATGAGAGGATTAGTTAAAATATTAGGAGAAAAGATACCTTTTCTCAAACATGGGTATCGGAATAATTTTACAACTCCGTAGTCATCAGCTGTAACTAAAACCTGGCCAACATAATTGCCATCGACTGAGTTTATATCATTGATATCAGAATACTTGGGCCAAATTCCATTGACTTCAAGGCCTGCAACGCATGTCCAGGAAGCCCAGTGCATGCCTTTTATTTCTTCTTTGCTTGTCACCTCCTTTCCTCCTAAAAGTAAAAGAGTTTTCAGTTAAGAAATTACTCCACTCGATTATTTTCACTCAAATATAAACCTTTATACCTTACACCTAAGTTAAAGAAGAATACATGAACATACAGTTAAGTGTGGATTAGAACAGGCAAAGGGGAGGAGGAGGGTGATATGGGGTGGGGGTTGGTAGAGGGATAACCGGGAAGTGGGATATCATTTGAGATGTAAATGAATGGAATGATTAATAAAAAAATGTAAATGTTACTAACATTAAGAGAGTTTGAACATAGTGTCAATTCAGCAGGCTCATTCATATGGAAAACAGAACTGAAACTCACTAAATTCACGATATAGAGTAGTGACACCTGGGTGAGTTATAAGAAAAGCAAAGGATGTATTTCTTCAGAGGTGGTTGGATGCTTGGTTCTGAGGAAGCGAAGGCTGCACTGAGGTGATCAAGGCCCTCCCTTCTGGAACGCCTCATGTCTGAGCTCGCCTCCATCTCCAAGGCCCTCATCCTCAGGACAACACTGAGAAGACTACTCCCTGACATCTGCTGCTCCATCAGAGGAGAACGTGGGAACAGAGAAGAAATCTAACATGTCTATTGATGGCATTGGCGTTGGTCTTTTCTGTAATGTGTTCAATAATCACACAAAGAAGGAAGGAAAAAAAGGAAGGGAGGGAGGGAATAGAGGAAGGGAGGGAAGACTTGAGAGTCAAAGAGGAGTGGAAGGGAAGGAGGGGAGGACAGAGAGGCAGGGAGGAAGGGAAGGAAGAAAGGGCAAAGGCTCCAACAAAGGGGCAAATCAGAGAAACACTAAAAAAGGTCTAAAATGGAATTATCAGTGGACAGTGATATACTATGTAAGAGGCCCTCAGGATTCAGTAAATCTTCATTATAAATCGTCAATGCAATTGGGGACAATACTTGGACTGTCTTATGCAAGCAGTCTTATCAAATTAGTTCTTATAAGAGTGATTAATTTACAAAGCATCACATTAGAAAGAGGTGTGGAAGGTCATTTGAGAGGTGTGGGGTTTTAATTAAGAATAGCAAAAACTCTTCTCAAGGATAAAAGAACCTCTGGAGGAATCACCATGCCTGACCTAAAGCTCTACTACAGAGCAATTGTGATAAAAACTGCATGGTACTGGTATAACGACAGACAAGTAGACCAATGGAACAGAATTGAAGACCCTGAGATCAACCCACATACCTATGGTCACTTGATCTTTGACAAGGGAGCAAAAACCATCCAGTGGAAAAAAGACAGCATTTTCAGCAAATGGTGTTGGCACAACTGGCGGTTATCATGTAGAAGAATGCAAATTGAGCCATTCCTATCTCCTTGTACCAAGGTCAAATCTAAGTGGATTAAGGAACTCCACATAAAACCAGAGACACTGAAACTTATAGAGGAGAAAGTAGGGAAAAGCCTCGAAGATATGGGTACAGGGGAAAAATTCCTGAATAGAACAGCAAAGGCTTGCGCTGTAAGATCGAGAATCGATAAATGGGATCTCATAAAGTTGCAAAGCTTCTGCAAGGCAAAAGACACCGTCAATAAGACAAAAAGACCACCAACAGATTGGGAAAGGATCTTTACCTATCCTAAATCAGATAGGGGACTAATATCCAATATATATAAGGAACTCAAGAAGGTGGACTCCAGAAAATCAAATAACCCCGTTAAAAAATGGGGCTCAGAACTGAACAAAGAATTCTCACCTGAGGAATACCGAATGGCAGAGAAGCACCTGAAAAAATGTTCAACATCCTTAATCATCAGGGAAATGCAAATCAAAACAACCCTGAAATTCCACCTCACACCAGTCAGAATGGCTAAGATCAAAAATTCAGGTGACAGCAGATGCTGGCGAGGACGTGGAGAAAGAGGAACACTCCTTCATTGTTGGTGGGATTGCAAGCTGGTACAACCACTCTGGAAATCAGTTTGGCGGTTCCTCAGAAAATTGGACATAATACTACCAGAGGATCCAGCAATACCTCTCCTGGGCATATAACCAGAAGATGTTCCAACCGGTAAGAAGGACATATGCTCCACTATGTTCATAGCAGCCTTATTTATAATAGCCAGAAGCTGGAAAGAACCCAGATGCCCTTCAACAGAGGAATGGATACAGAAAATGTGGTACATTTACACAATGGAGTACTACTCAGCTATTAAAAGGAATGAATTTATGAAATTCCTAGGCAAATGGATGGATCTGGAGGGCATCATTCTGAGTGAGGTAACATATTCACAAAGGAACTCACACAATATGTACTCACTGATAAGTGGATATTAGCCCAAAAACTTAGGATACCCAAGATATAAGATACAATTTGTTAAACGCATGAAACTCAAGAAGAACCAAGACCAAAGTGTGGACACTGTGCCCCTTCTTGGAATTGGGAACAAAACACCCATGGAAAGAGTTACAGAGATAAAGTTTGGAGCTGTGAAGAAAGGATGGACCATCTAAAGACTGCCATATCCAGGGATCCATCCCATAATCAGCTTCCAAACGCTGACATCATTGCATACACTAGCAAGATTTTGCTGAAAGGACCCAGATATAGCTGTCTCTTATGAGACAATGCCGGGGCCTAGCAAACACAGAAGTGGATGCTCACAGTCAGCTATTGGATGGATCACAGGGCCCCCAATGGAGGAGCTAGAGAAAGTACCCAAGGAGCTAAAGGGAACTGCAACCCCATAGGTGGATCATTATTATGAACTAACCAGTACCCCAGAGCTCTTGTCTCTAGCTGCATTTGTATCAAAAGATGGCCTAGTAGGCCATCACTGGAAAGAGAGGCCCATTGGACTTGCCAACTTTATATGCCCCAGTACAGGGGAATGCCAGGGCCAAGGGGTGGGGGACTGGGGGGGGGGAGTGTATTGGGAACTTTTTGGATAGCATTGGAAATGTAATTGAGGAAATTACCTAATAAAATAAATAAATAAATAATAATAAAAAAAGGAAATCCAGTAGCTTCAAGGGCACTGTATATACCCAGACACATAAAATAAAAATAGTTTTTAAAAAAAAAAAAAAAAAAAAAAAGAATGGTTTAGAGGCTGCTGGTTTCCAGGACCTGGGAGGGGCACTGTGATGGGAAAATGTTGTCCAGGGCACCAAGTTCCAGTGTGCAGGGATGAGTTCTGAGTGGCCTTTCTTTTCCTTCCTTCCTTCCTTTCTTCCTTCCTTTTCTTTCTTTTCTTTCTTTTTTAAGATTTATTTATTTTATGTATGTGAGTACACTGTCGCTATCTTCAAACCTGCCAGAAGAGGGCATCAGATCTCATTACAGACGGTTGTGAGCCACCATGTGGTTGCTGGGAATTGAACCCAGGTCTTCTGGCAGAGCAGTCAGTGCTCTTAACCGCTGAGCCATCTCTCCAGCCCTTGAGTGGCCTTTCTGAATGTACAGCACAGTAACTGTTATCAGTCATACTGTATTACTCAGGGTGTGTTTAAAATCTGCTGAGAAAGATCTTGAATGTTTCTACTTCACTGTAGTGGGTAACAGGTATGCCACAATCGCTGTAATTGTGATAATTTTTATTTTATAATGTTCAATATATGTACATTAAAAAAAAACTCACAAAGAGTTGGGCATGTGGCACTTGCCTGTAATCCCAGCACTAAATTTGAGGCCAGCATGGTCTACATAGCCAGTCCCAGTCTAGCCAGAAAACATAATGAGACCCTATCTCAAATTTTAAAAAATATCACATTGCATATTTTAAACATATAGAATTTTGAGGTCAATTACAACTAGATATTCTGGTGGGAAAGAACTCTAAAGATACTTATAGAAGAGACCATGGTGCCTGAACTAGCTCAGATTACTCTACCTATAATCAAATATAACTTACAACTTACTGTTACTGAAAATTGAAATACTACAGCGATTAAAAGAAACCGTCCAGGCTCTATATGCAATGAGCTGGTAAAGTTTACCTGGCATCTTGTAGAGAAGTCGCTTTCCACTGCCATCGTTTGTCTGTAAGTATCGACTATCTGAAGACCAGTCCAAGTGAGTGATGAAGCTAAGGGAGCCGACACATTCACCGACCTTTTTATAACGCTGAGCAACTCCATAGATGTCAACTGAGCTGTCATTGCAGCCAACAGCAAGGTACGTGCCATCTGGTGAATATTTTAGCTCATGGATTGCTTCTTTCCTGTCTTTAATATGTACAACTTCAGTCATGTCTCTGTAAAAAGAAAAGAGACCCTATCTCAAATTTTAAAAAAATATCACATTGCCTATTTTAAACATATAGAATTTTGAGGTCAATTACAACTCAATATTCGGGTGGGAAAGAACTCTAAAGATACTTATAGAAAAGACCATGGTGCCTGTACTAGCTCAGATTACTCTACCTTTAATCAAATATAATTTACAACTGAGCAAAGGTCACAAAACAATTGTTTTCAAAATTTCTCTAAACACAGAGGCTCCATCATGTACAAACTGTGACATACATGTAAGTAAGGTAAGTAGTATCTGCTTGGGAATAATTATTTTGCTGACCAGAAATAAACAGAAAAAAAAATAAATGGACGATGCATTATGTGGTGGCAGAGCACTTGCCCAGCATCAAGTCCTAGATTTGAATCCCAGCACTGAAAAGAAAAGTAGAAGAGAAAAATGCTAAACTTCAGTGCATAAATAACCATATTTTTAAGTACCCTACAGCTCCCTACTAAATTTCTGTATTCATATAATAAAAGATTTAGCCATATTTTTTAGTGATACAAGTTCTTTGTAGCCAGACAGTGGTGGCACACACCTTTAATCCCAGCACTTGGGAGGCAGAGGCAGGTGGATTTCTGAGTTCGAGGCCAGCCTGGTCTACAAAGTGAGTTCCAGGACAGTCAGGGTTACACAGAAAAACCCTGTCTTGAAAAACCAAAAAAAAAAAAAAAAAAAAAAAAGAAAAAAGAAAAGTATGCTGTTTAAGAATATTTCACAAATTGAGTATTTACAAAGAACTTTGTTGTTCTTGTTTTTTCGAGACAGGGTTTCTCTGTGTAACCCTGGCTGTCCTGGAACTCTGTAGACCAGGCTGGCCTCAATCTCAGAAATCCACCTGCCTCTGCCTCCCAAGTGCTGGGATTAAAGGCGTGCATCACCACGCCCGGCTTAACAGCATACTTTTCAAACACATTTTTATAATGAGCAAATGTGCAATCTGGCATTTGGAAGCAAAGTATGAAAGAATGCAGCACTTTGGCAGTTATGTCAATATCTATCTTTATAGAACCACCTAGGTTGTTTTTATTCATTTTTTCCCCACTAGTGAATTTTATTTCAAATGTTTCTCTTTTTTTTTTGGCAGTCTCATTATGTATCCCAGGCTGGCCTCAAACTTCCAATCTTCTGCTTCTACCTCCTAAGCACTTGAATTATAGGCATATGCCCTCATGCTCAACTTATTTAAAAAACAAACAAACAAAAAAACACAGAGCGGAGTTCAGCCATTTTTTTCTAGGATGTCATAAAGTGGATTTCCAAAATAGCACGGGCATTGGTAACAGGCATAAAAACAGGTAAGCACTTCACTTCAACACAGCTGAGTTCTCAAACTTTTAGACCTAGAAGGAGGAGGGAGAACAGCGATGCAGGGAAGATGGGTGAGAGAATGGGGAGATGGCAACTTCTCATGGCAGCTGTCTCTCCATGTTGACGCTGCACCCCTCATTGGGAATGCTCCAGTTTGGCAATTGCAGAAGCAGAAGCATGTTTTCTGATTTTTTAGTTTTCTAAATGGAGGTTAGAGGAAATGTTCAAATTCTTTTAATAGCAGTGAACATTTATGTGGCTTTAGTTCTAAGGAATCAAACTTGAGTTGATCTTCCACGAGAGACAGACATAGCATGATAATATATGCTAACTGCTCAAAAGGAGTATGCAAAAGTTCAAGAAAGACTGAAATGTGGGCTAGGCATGAACTGAAAGCAGGAAGAAACCACAGCAGGTAAACCTGAGAGCATAAGGTATGAGGCACCAGCTAAGTCTGAAAGAGGAGAGGCAGTTCTTCAGGAATAAGACACAGGAAAAACAAGTACGGAATCACATAGTGGGTGGTCTGTCTGAAGAACGGTGGACACTATGCTGTGCATACAGAATGGTGGACAGCATAATGAGGACACAGAAATCAGTGGGAGGAGCAGAAAACAAGGACACTAACAATAAAATAGTAAGATACAGTAAAGGCAGAGAGAGAGGCAGATTCATCTACAGACAAACTACCGTCCAGAAAAGGGACACATTGTGGAATAGCTGACTGATTATCTTTGCCAAGACAAGATAATCAATACTTGTTTTTCCTGTGTCTTATTCCTGAAGAACCGTCTCTCCTCTTTCAGACTTAGCTGGTGCCTCATACCTTATGCTCACAGATTTACCCTGCTGTGGTTTCTTCCTTCATAATTCTGCATTACAAAGGTCTGTCAGATGATCCTGGGCCAAACAGCACCAATTTGATGTTCCAGCATGTTGAAATACAGGGGACTGTATAGGTAGGCAGTTGTCTCTACTATTTGTTTCAGTTCTGGAAGCTGTGTTAGGCTTCCTATATTTCCAGGTAAATTTATATCGCTCTCAGAATTCCGGTGGGATTGAAGACTGACTGTAGCCTCATAGCCAACCCAAGCTGTTTAGCATTGAGAAGGATGGTAGAGATTTGAGAGGATGGTTTTCAGATACTATACAAGCTAAACCAGGACAGAAGAGGTGTGGAATTGTAAGTATTTTTAGTCAAATAGATGGTACAGTGCTTCATCTAAATTGACAGATTGATGAACTGGATGTCATTTGTCCTCATACTATGTAATTTATTTGTCATGATTTTTTTTCAATCATATCTGGGAGAAGAGGGTTTTTTTTTTTGTTTTGTTTGTTTTGTTTTGTTTTTTTATTGGACAGAAAAGTTGAGATGTAGCAGAATGCTCCCCTAATTGATTGGATACTAAAGATGACAAGAAGCCAATCACTGGGTGAGGAGGAGGCTGGCCTTCCTGTCTGAGAAAGGAAGGAGGAATGCAGGAGGAAGGCACTTCCTCTTGGATAGTGAGGGGAGCAAAAGCAGACAAAATGTAGACCGGAGACTGTTAGATCTGATGGCGGAATCCACCAGAATCCACCACCAGAAGATTCTAACATGGAATAGTTAATGAGTTTAGGACCACAGATTCTACACCCAGTGACTGTGTAATCTGTTGATTCTAAAGGGGGGCGGGGGGAGGCAGGCAGGCAGAGTCCACATCTGCAGAGTGCACTTTTGGGAACTACTGACAGAAGGATTCAACAACAAAAGCTCAAAAAGTTCATCCTCACAAGCTGGGTGAGAAAGGGGGAAAATGACGTCACACAAGCAAGTTCATCTTGCCAACGTCAAGGAGTCAGGTACCTTTCCATTACCAAGGTCTTGTTGAAAGCTCTAAATAACTCCGTTGGCTTTATCTATTTATGATATGCTGGGGTCTATGCAGGAAATGCCAATTGAGGTTAAACTGGATAAATATGTCAGTTCTGAGTCAAGATGGCTACAGTTATGTCAGGCTGAATCCAACCAGAAAAACCAAAAGTTTTAGAGATGATAGTGACACAATAAAGTAGATGTATTTAATGGCAGACATCTACACTTATTGAGGTCAAATATGAAAGTGTATAAAAAACAATTTTAAGAAAAAATTATAACCCATCCCTCTGTAAAAACCTACTGTTACTTTTTCACACTGGGAGTCAAACCTAGAGCCTTGTACATTCTAGGCAAGCACCCTAGCACCCTACTATTAATTATAGTCACTAAGTTAGGTAGGTTGGCCTTGAACTCACTCAAGCTCGGGAAGACTTTAAATCCATAATCCTCCTGCCTCAGCTGCCTTAACAATTAGGATTACACGTTTGTACCATCAAGCTCTTTAGAAATTTTGTATATGGTACAGAAAAACAGATCAGAGAGCTGGACACTGCACACTGTGTCAAGGATTACAAACTTCAGCCCAAGGAGCAGAAAGCCTTTGGAAAAAGGATGAATGCCAACAATGAGCCTTAAAAGGAATCTCGAGAATAAAGCTGGAAATGAGCTGGAAACTTCTTCCCTGCTGTAGCTTCCACTGTGCCAGGGGTGCTATACAGGTTGCTGGAGGAGAAAAAGTATCAGTGGTCTTACATAGTCACTCACAGATGAAGGAGGGGCACATAGGGCCCCACCCACCCAGCTAACAATTGGCTGTTGACATGTATGTTGGAAGAGAGGGAACTGTCTTCAGTTATGTAGCCACTAATGGCCCCAGTGGACTCCAGTAGAGTTTCAAACTCATAGTCACACAGAAGGCCCTGGTTACTCTCAGTGGTCAGAAAACAAAGCAAAACGCTCTGAGTGTGGGAAAGAGACTTATAGAGATGACGAAGGGTTGATGGAGGTGGGAGGAGGCTAAAACAGGGTAGGGAACGAGAGTAAGCAGAATTCACTGTGCATGTGTATGGACTTGTCAAAGTACAGCTTTAATTACTACAACAACATGGATCTCAATCCCAGCAGTGGGGATGGCTCTGAGATGGCAAGGAGGGCTGCTCCACTTTATTCCATCAGTCAGACGAGGTGATGGAAAAGCCCACACTAGAGCGTGACAGGAAAGTTGGAAGGAAGGAAATAAACTTGACAACTTCTGTGGAAGTGACTCTTAAAGAGAGGCAAAGTGAAAATGAATAAATCATTTCTGGCCTGGCCAACTGAGTTTACTGAGCTGGAGCTGAAAGATTTCATAAACACTGCTCGGTGAGTATGTTGTGGCTCTTCAGCACTGCTTCCTAAAGCCTGCACAGGATAGAATGAATGAATCTACCTGTAATTCAACATCAACCAGAAACAGTTTAAACATTGTTTGTTTGTTTGCTTAAGACAAGATCTCCCTATGTAGCTTTGGCTGGCCTAGAACTCATTAGGCAGGCCAGACTGGCTTTGAACCTAGCAATTCAACTGCCTGTTTCCTGACTGCTGGGATGAAAGGCATGTGCCACTGTGCCCAGCTTTTTAATACATTCCTTAAGCATTTATTAATTACACACATAAAAGGACATAGGTATTTTGTCAAAGATACAAACATGGAAACAAACATCCTGCTCAGCTACCTCTCTGAGTCCTGAGTTTTCTTAATAACAAAGGATGGAGACTGAAAACAATTCTACTGACAGGAGGAGTCAGGGTCCCAGGCTGTCACTCACAGCTTAGTGAGCACTGTAGTAAGAAGCCTTCTTCTTTTAAATATAAGATTTCTTTGTTATGTGTATGTGTGTGTATGCTTGCTTGAGGTTTGTGTACAACATTTGTGCAGGAGTAGGCAGAAGACAGAAGACCAAGTCAAATGTGAGTTCTGGGAGCCAAACCCAGTTCCTTTGCAAGAACAGCAGATCTCTTAGTCACTGAGTCATCTCTCCAACCTGTTTGCTAAGCATTCTTAATGCCCCAAGATAAAAGTTCTTGAGTTTAATTTTCCAACAAAACTATTTTTATAAGTATATTAATTTAATGAAACTAAAACTTGGACCACATATAAAAGAAGAAGGAAAGAAAGGATAGGTGATTAAGAGCAACGAGTACTATACACATTAACAAAACAAGAAATCACCGTTTCTGCTTCTACTCTAATCGCATACCTCACTCTAAGGACAGTGAATGACCCATCCTTCATTCCAAGGGCAAGATGAATTCCATCTACATTTACAGCAGCACACCGAATTGGCTCTTCCATATTACATCTTGCTATTAAAGCATGATCTACAAGGCTCCAAATCCTGTATAATTTAATTCAAAAATAAAAATGATTAATGTCTACTGTAAAAATTATGTCTGTAAGAATATTTCAAGATAAAACAATCTAGTTTAAAGGAAGACATTTGTCTCTATGAAAACAGCAATATTACTTATGATTAACATGAAAGAGTATCAGTTTTTTGTTGTTGTTGTTTTTAAAGTAACATAGCAGGGATGGCGAGATGATTCCAAAGGTAAAAGTGCGTGCAGCCCAGTCCCCAAAACCCATAATGGACGGAGAGAGGCAGCTTCCTAAAGTAGTCCTGACTTCCCTACACGTCACGGCACTCACGAGCCCACACGCCTGCTCTCACACACAGGCAGGAACAGTTTGTTGCTGTTGTTTAAATATAAAAACATACTGACATCACTATGACATCACTATGACCCAATTGTTAATCTGAAATATGTTAGTAATCTCTACCCTAATCAAAAGAGCTATTTCCTTAAATTACATATGTAAGACTGGGCGTGGTATTATATGCCTTTAAGCCCAGCATTAGAGAGGCAGAGGCAGGCAGATCTCTGAGTTAGTGGCCAGGCTGATCTACAAAAAGTGCCAGGTCAGCCAGAGTTACATAGTGAGACCCTTTCTCAAAAAGAGTATCTATGTAGGCTTTCAAATGGAGTACTTAAAATATTCAAATTCACAAACTATTCCAGACTATAATATTAAAAATTAGTAAGATAACTAGAAAAGACCTATCATTTGAAGAACAAAGATTATGATTTCAAATAACTTAAACAAAGAAAAATACCAATGAAGATCTAACATATTCAAATAAGTTATAACAAAACTTCACATCAAAACTTGTGAACCTGAGAGTAGAAAGCTGTCTCTGCAGTCAGAAGAGAGCACAGGTCTTTCAGAGGAACTGTGTTAAGATCCCAGCACACACACAGGTAGCCTGTAACCAGCTATAACTTCAGATCCAAGGGATCCAATACCCTCTTCTCACCTTCAATGCATACTTAATGCGCATGAAGCATACACATGCACACACATATAAATAATAAAATAATAAATTGTCACTGTGTCAATACAGAAATATGTAGGGACTATTTAGCTACATATGTTATAAAATGAAAGCTATAATTCAATAGCTTAATAATCTTAATAATCTTAGAAAAAGATCAGCAAAGAGAAATAGGTTTTTTATAATGATCTTATAAGTGTTATCTTTTTAAAAACTTGAGACTGTTTTATAGAAAAATAATTTTGTATACTAATCTTATATTCTTTTATATCCAAGATATTGTCTAATCCTTTTAAATTTATCTTTTATTTGTGTATATATATATTTGAGCTCATGCACACAGGTATCAGAGGAAGCCAAGAGACACCTTCAGATACAGTCAGTCAGTTGTGAGCTGCCCAACATGGCTGCTGGGAACTAAATTCTTGGTTCACTGAAAGGATAGCAAGTCTTCTTAACCCCTTTCAATTCCATGAATGTGTTTGCATTTTCTTTGGATGCGTCTACATATGCAGTCATATCGCCTACGTATAAAGTGTTTGTTTTCTAATCACTCTCCTTTACACTCTCAAGCTCCTGCCCAATCACCCCTACTCGGCCATCCTGTGCTGATGCATCCTGTCTTTCCGACCACAAAGTCTCAAGGCTACAACACTAACTGCTGCATGTGCTGAGGATTCTCGCTCTGTACCACAAGTGTCCGCAAACACATCCGTTGGGACAAAGCCTGGGACAAAAACCTGGCTGCGTGTTTTTATAGACTGAGAACAAAGGATGGATTTTACAAATTTTAATTGTTGAAAACCATAAAAGAATAAAACTTTAGAACACAATATACAAAGTTCAGATTTCATGTCTATAAATAGAGTATTATAAGAACACAGACACACTCATTTGTTTACACATTGCCTACAGCTTACATATACCCCAGAGGTAGATTTTTGAACCAATTTTACATTTACTTATTTGTGTGTATGTGTACGGATGGTCAGAGGCATTCACAATACACTGAAGGTGTACGGTCACAGGTACAGCCTTGTTGGAAGCGATCAGTTTTTATGTCTGTACTTGAGATTTCACGGTACCTTATTCTGTTTACCTAAGAAACGATTTACTTACCTGACTGAACGATCATCACTTCCGGTCACAGCCAAAGGCTTAGTAGGGTGAACAGCAAGCGCCCAAAGTTCACCTTCGCAATGCCCTTGCATAATTAGGAAAGGTTTATTTCTTTCATGCACAACAATTTCAAAGATTTCACTGTCCTGTGTTCCCACTAAAATGTGGTCACCTCGCCAACAAACACTCCTCACAGATAAACCTGGTAGAAAGCACATTAATTCCAATATTGTACTTAACATCAGTGCTACAGTCATAAAATACACACTTAATTGGAAATTAATTTTTGTATCTTTTATATCTTGGTTATAAGAGAGTACAAAAGTCTGAATATACACTCCCATTCTCTTCAATTGTTTGTGTTCTTTGCCATATAGAACAATAGATTTCTTTTTTCCAACACATAATTTCTACCCATCCTCTGGATACACTTTTTCCTTCGCCTTTGCGAGACAATTCAGAGTCAGACTCTGTTTATAGCCAAGGTGGCACAAGCACTTACAAACAGTGAGTGCCCAGGACCTGCCTTTAAAGACACTGCACTTTCTGTCTTTTGGTTGTTGTTGGTTTTTTTTGCTTTTTTTTTTCATAACAACCTGACTTTGTACTGTATTTCATTTCTTAAATCAGTTCATCAATATACTTAAGGAAAGAAAATTCATTTTTACTTTGTCTGCATTTTCCACAGTTCCTGTTGGCCCTCATCCCCATTTTTTTAAATTTATACAACATTGCCAATATAAGGACACCATATAACTCATAATATTCTCTTGAGAATAAAGTAAAAATGAATAACATTATTTTGTAAGCTTCAAAATAATGCTTATCAAAAGCTAGTGAAAACAGCAGTGACTGACATCTAAAGGCTTATTATATACTGAATTTTCTAAATAACTCATGTGTATTAATCAATCTAATAGGAGATATTTGTAGTGATCTTAATTTACAGATGAAGCTAAACAATTAGTGCAGAGTTTCATCTCTCTCCAGTAACACAAATATAATTTAAATATATTACCAATAAATATAATCTAAATGCGTTACTTCCAATATTAGACTTATAATTCAAACGTTAGTGACCAATGATTACTAATATGTTACACTGAGAACCTATTTTATTATGTCTATTTTTAAATCCCCTAATTTCTGAAAAAGTAAGCTTTAAGTAAAGGAAAATATGACTTAAATCATCATTAACAAAAGTTTACCAGTTTCCAATATATTTTATTTGCACAATTATTTGACAAATAGTTCTATTTAGCATTGTCACAGTAAAATATTTTCAAAATCCACAGTTTAAAAGAGTAAATGTCTATCAAATGTTTCTGTAGATTTTATTTTAGTAGGCATTAGACACACAAAAAGGATATTTGTCATAATAGCACAAAATATCAGCCAAAGTCCTCCAGATGGAATGTATAGAAAACATATGTTTACACTAAGAGAGCACCACTGCCTTATTGACAATTAGCTTAGCATAACTCATTCATGTTATTATTACCTTTGTATCCTTGTTCTGTTTCCCTGAGATCAATCACAGTAATTGGTTTAAAAGTTAAATCCCAAAGACGAATACAGCCATCTCTGCCACCAGTAGCAAAGCCTTCTTCACAAGAATTCATACTAAAAATCCCTGCCTAGGTGAAGGTAGAAAATGACTTAAAAACATGAACTTTTTAAGAACATCTACTAAATAAAGGTAAAAAAAATCCATTCAGCAATGTTTTTTAATAAATACAAACAAACCAGAAAACATACCAAAAAATCTAAAATATACCATTAGGAAGTCAACATGTAATTGAGGCAGTATTTAATAATATGTACATAACACAGAAGAATATTAAATATTATACTGTATATAAAATTCTAAAAGGCAAAACTCTAAATATAATAAATAAATGCAAAAATCATAGTGCTCATGTGACTTTGAGCTATAAAACCTGTCATATATGATAAGAAAACCATAAACCATAAAGGAACAACTTTTACTTTCTTGTGCGTAAGTGCAGTCCTAGGGATTGAACGCAGGGCTCTACAACGCTAGGCCAGCAGTCACTCCCTGAGCCACCTCCCTGGCCCTTAACTGCAATGTATATGCTGAAAAAGTATATATCTCTAATGTACACATGAACAAAAACCAAGTACAGCCAACCCAAGAAGAATAAAAGGCGAAAAGGATAATCAATAAAAAAGGAAAATTCAAGGAAGTTGACATTTTTCTTCAAGATGATAGCAAAAATTACAACATTCTATACTGAAAAATGTTACAGAAAAGCTAGTGTTTCTATATATTAAAGGATAAAACATGAATTGTCACACATTTTGTGAAAAGAATACTATTTTTGTCTCCAGACATTCCCACAGAGCAAGTCATTCATAAATGGTTCTTAGAGCATCAGTACTTTCCACATGAAACCTCTCCAACCCCAACACACTGTTGGAGGAGTGATGATTCAATTGCTAAACAGCTTAAATACAAAACCACACAAAACTTTTAATAATACATTTCTGTGAGTGAACTATATGAAAATCTTATGAGTAAAAAAAAAAAATTCCAGGGACTAGAGAGATGGCTCAGGGGTTAAGGTCAAACCCTATCATCTACGTGGAGGCTCACACTGGTGTGTAACCCCAGTTCCAGAGGATCCTACACCTTCATCTGGCCTCCAAAAGGTACGAGGCACACACATGGTACACAGATACACATTCAAACAAAACACCCATATGCACCAAGTAAACAAACATTTAACCAACTAAAAAATTAAATCCCTCTGCTCTGGCTTAATGACTATTTTTTCCTACATGTTCCAAAATTGCCTACTGGATAAATTGGCCTTAACAACACAAGCTATATTTTAATGCAGCTAGTCTAGAACACTCTATGGCTAAAGTCAAAAAGCTTTATTACTCTGCACTATTCTGAAAAATACACTGTTATAACAACAGTTTTAGGAAGATGATAATTATACTAATTTAATAAATATATATGAGTCTAATTGTATGGTTCTTAATTGAAATCAAATAAGCCATTAGAATAACATTTTTTTTAAAAAAAACTGACCTGACTAGAGATAGGCTATATTAGATAGCTTGTTTTTAAGAAAGCTAGGTGGCAAACAGCTAAACGTGTTTAAATTATTCAAATATACTTACAGTATGGGCTCCTTGTATTGTTCGTATAAGGTTGATTCCTTTCCATACATATATATCCCCATTGAGTGCACCAGAATATGTTAGTTCATCCCGAGCACAGGCGAGGCACAATATTGTCTGAAGGTCACCTGTTTTACCAAAAACTCCGCGTTTTGGGGTCAGAGCATTTCCACACAAACTCCAGAACTAAAACGTATACATTATAAGCATATTATCAAATAATGCTTATAAAACCAAGTCATATATTTTCAATAATTCAATACTCTACTATGGTAGCAGACTAGAAATTGCCTAAGTGGTTGTCTTATGATAAAATAGCATTCAATGCGTATATCCTCATCCTAGGGTTGTCACAGCTGTTTTAGCAGATTAGTCACTAGTTTCAATCTTTATCTGTAAGTGTAAGGAATTTGAGCTAACATTTTCCTTAAAGCTATTTTTGGTGGGGAGAGGGATGAGAGTGGAGGGCAAAGAAATAGATGGGGGAGGAATAACTAACATGAAAGATGTCTGAAAAAGCCATATGGAGACATACTAGTTCATAAGCTTCCTCTGTGTGTGTGTGTGAGTGTGTGTGAGTGAGTGTGTGTGTGTGTGAGTGTGTATGTGAGTGTGTGTGTGTGTGTGTGTGTGTGTATCTTCATACAAAAGAGTCATCCTTCACAAGGGATAATATTCCTCCCAGAGCAAAAGGATGCCAAATAAAAAGCCTAGTGCTAAGTATAATTGTTCGTGAGCTGTTGATCAGATGTGTTTTAGATTCTGGCAAACCAATATAGGCTACTGCCACTCTTTCTGGTTGCCCACCAGAACTTGATATTAAGACTCGATTGCTGAAGAGAACATACCCTATGGACACGGGTCACATAGAAATCAGGTTGGTACTATCCAGAAAGTTTTATCCCCGCTTGTTAGCTTTCATGGCATCAGAATAAACCTCTGGGAGGGAAAAGCCATCAAACAGTCTTGCCCGGCTGTGAACCCCATGAGGATAACAATGATCAGCATGCCTTGAGTGCAACAGTGTCATGGATGTTAAAGAACTAACCAACCACTTTTTGATATAATTCTCACCTCACAAGAGGAAGCAAATGCCTAGTGCTGTTAATCTGGCCATACACCTATAACTGGGAGCTCACAGGACAAGGCCTGCTTATACTATTGCCAAATGGACACTGGACCAAACTGCCATCTAGTTGGGTATCTCCATGCACATAAATTAGTGCAGACATCATCAAATAGCTTTGTGCAGTGATGACAGTAAACACAGACACTGTCACTGTGCAAGCAATAAGTGTCTGAACTGCCCAAACACAAACGGGACACCTACAATACCCCAAGCCTTGGGAATCAGTGGCAAAAAGGGAAAAGGTATAAGAGCCAGAGGTCAGGGAGGATGGGATGAAAACAGTGACTTCTGGAAAGAACAGAGTGCCGAACTCTTAAACTCACAGCCGCTGTGGCTGCATGCTTAGCTAAGGCCTGCAACCAAGCCAGTCAACGTTCGAGCATGGAGAATGCAGGGACTCAGGAGCCCCTCGTCCTACAGTTTAGAACTTCTAGTGGAGGGAGAGTCAGGGTTGTTTTGTTTTGTTCTGCAATGGCATGGGTGCCGTAGTTCAACCATGCGTCAGTGGATAGCCTCACACACTGGTTATATATGGGCATCTCAAATTCATCTCATGCAGTTATTAAAAAAAAAAAAAAAAACAAGAAACAACAGACAAGAGTGGGAGTAGTTGGAGTGGAAGGGGATGGGTCTGGGAGAGGAGTGGAAGTGAATATGATCAAGATGTGTGTGTGTGTGTGTGTGAAATTCTCAAAGAATGAATAAAAAGAATATTTCAAAAAAGCCATGTTTTCAAAAAAAAATCTACAAGCAATTTAGGCTAAAAAGTTGGGAGTTAGAAATGAAAATGAAGACAAAGGCTGGGAATATAGCTCAATGGGAGGCCATTTGCCTAGTATGTACAAGGCCCTGGTTTCAATCTCCAGAACCAAAAAGGTAGTGAAAAAAGCACCAAGTACCACATACTCGGGAAAATGAACCAAAGGTTATGTCAAGTCTGATGCTAAAGGTTAAGACAGGGGAGAGGACAGAAAGAAAGAATAGATGTTGCTCTCATGGATAGTCTCAACCTGAATAGCAGCTTTGTAAAACTAAAAAATAAGATATGCATTACAAATAATCTACTTATCCTTGGGAGAAGATAAACTCAAGCATGAATCGTCATAGCCAGCCTTATTGTTTTATTATACAGTGTTCAGTACTTTTTATAGTTTGCACAGAGAAATAACCTAAACATGATAAAGCAGGGAATTATACACAGAATAGTTCTATATAAAGAAATTGGGTGCCCAAAATATTATTTTATAAGTAAATTACCATGTAATATATTTTTAATTTTATATCCTTAAATTTTAAAGCCTGAAGCTTCACAGAACTAAAACTTATAATACTTATCTATTCACATAACTAGTGAGTACTTTAATGTGTGAAATTCAATGCCTTCTAAACCTAAAAGCACATCTATAATTTATATTCACAGGAATAGCTGGCCTTGTCCTTTCCCCCAGTCCCAATCTGATGCCATTATTTTTCTTCTGGCTCTGTGAATCTCAGTCTTGACCTCCCATTAGAACCACCTGGGGAGACTTACAATTCGTGAACACTCACTGAGATGAAATGAAATACAATCTTTGAGGAATAAAGTCTAGGTTTACAAATGCCTTTGAGACTCAGCAGGAGCTAAGTCTTCTGTTCTAGAATCGGATCAGTCCTGTCAAATAGAATCTCAGTGAAAATGGAAATCTCTCCCTTCTCTACACATATGTGTATATATGAATAAATGCATGTGTGTCAAATATACATATGCATGGTTTCCAATACAGTGGACCCCAGAAACATGTGGCTCTTAAGTATTTGAGATATGAATAATGACTGAGTGAATGAACTTTAAATTTCATTTTATTTGAGTTTACATTTAAATTCCCATTAGTTTTAGTGTGGTCTGTCTTGGCAGTTCAGATTTAGATCATCTTTGGGACTTAGTTTCCTCGCTAGTACCACCGGCACAAAAGTACTACCTTACTAGTCATTGTCACTACCAAAGGAAATGTAATTCACAATAGAGTTTGATCTCAGAAGATGAGTTCTTAAAAAAAAAAGATGAAAATAAGAGTTCTAGCTTCATTTACAATGTAAGTTATAAGATCTCTTTATAGTTAATTTAGATATTATATTATCTAATATATAATTATAATATATAGATTAAACATTATATGTTTAACACACAGTTGGTAAATTAATATATATATATATATATATATATATATATATATATATCTCAAGTACTATATCAAGAATTATCTTAGATAAAGACAAAGATCTCTGTCTCCCCAGTGTTTAAAATATATGCCTAAAGCCTTGAGGAGTGAGTGGAGGACACAAACAGATGAGCCTGTCAGAACACAGACTCTTACTCATTAGGAATTAACTGTTTCAGGAGCAACTATATAAGACAAGAGAAACAAATATCTGGCATTTGCACCAGACACCAGTGACTTAAAGCTAACTATAAAAATACTGTTTGGGGATGGTGAGATGGCTCAGTGGGTAAGAGCACCCGACTGCTCTTCCAAAGGTCCGAAGTTCAAATCCCAGCATCCGTAATGAAATCTGACTCCCTCTTCTGGTGTGTCTGAAGACAGCTACAGTGTACTTACATATAATAAAAATAAATAAATCTTAAAAAAAAAATACTGTTTGGATGTTATCTCTTAGAAGCTGGTTCTTTTCTAAAGAGAGACAGGGAGTGGATCTGGAGGCCTCCCCAGAGGTGGGGAGGAATGGGAGGAAAAGAAGGGGTTTATAATCAGGATATACTACATGAGGAAAGAATTTATTTTCAATAAAAGAAAAAAATGTAAAAAGAATGAATATCACCAGTGACTTTATAGGCTTCAAGACCTAACTATATAGTGTAAAAACCTATAGCTTGCATAAGCAAATACACAGTAATTATCAAGGTAAAAGTCCCTTGAGCATGAAAAGCATTTAGTTTTTTTGGTTTGTTTTGTTTTGTTTTTGTTTTTTGAGACAGGGTTTTTCTGTATAGCCCTGGCTGTCCTGGAACTCACTTTGTAGACCAGGCTGGCCTCGAACTCAGAAATCCGCCTGCCTCTGCCTCCCAAGTGCTGGGATTAAAGGCGTGAGCCACCATGCCCAGCATGAAAAGCATTTGAACAAATGCTGCTAGGAGGATGGTAAGCACTGTCATAGGTTCAAAATGTGAAAAAGACAAAACAAAGCAAACCAAACCTCAAAGGGGTGAAGTGACTCCCACAGGTTATGTGTCCAGTAAGTAGTGGTAGTAACTATCTATGTCACTTCTATGAGACAATACTATCTCTACAGATGAAAAACTCTTAGATGTTTGGTTCCTATTCACAATAGATTTTTCCTCATTAGACTATTTCCTTATGGACATTATTCATCAATTCCCTTAAAAAACTTATATCCTTATAATGTCTCAAATAACTATACAACAAGCACTGACTAGACATGACATGAGTAGTAAAAAGTTGACATATTAAAACAAGTCCTGTTAGAATTCCCTAACTATCTTAAGTGGCTAATGGGGAAGTGAATACACATATTCACCAGGCAACCAAAAATGACTGCTATAAACGAGGGGCCTTCATGTACCTTGATGTGTTTTACACCACAGCTGACGAGTTTATTTGGCTGGTACAAATCCCAAGAAATATCAAATATCTGTAAACAAATCAGATCAATGGTTAAAATACTTTCAGTATCACCTAAGAACTTTGCCCAATTAAGGGGGCTAAGCCTTCATCTACCAGAAACTACATATGAACTCTCAATAACAATCAAAATCCTACATTTTAAAAATCTTATGAGGAAAAAAAGTAAGAATGGTAATAAGGAATTTATTATTTTGGCTAACTTTACAGAGAACTAGTAAAGTAAAATTCAACATGTATTTCTTTTTAATTTTTAAAGAATACTTTGACCTAAGAAAATAACATGAATGGATCAACAGAAATAGAATATAAGGTTGGTGCCTGAGAATTTTTACAGAGGCAAAATTCCAAATGGTGCAGCAATATATAATTTTAAATGTACATGAACAACATCATTTTACCCTTAACTATAATATATATGCAACACACTGTTAAATCAAACTTAACAGACCATATAGTTTTAAAGTTGATATCTGAATAATTTATATTTTCATATGTACAATTCTTTAAATAGTACAAATTAAGGATCTGTAGTCTTTATATTTTAAAAATTCTGTTCAAAAGAGAAAAAAAGTATATTTTTTACTGAAGCAAACAGAGATAAATTCCAAACTAATGCTGTACACAGTGGATCATGTGTCTTAGTCCTATGATAGATAATCTCACATTTTTACTTGATTTTTATTTATATGCATGTATATATAGGCACCTTTACCTGCTGAGCCATCTCACCAGGCCACAATCTAAGATCTTATGGATATTTATAATCGTGTAATTTAAACTGTACTTTAAAAGTTACATTAATATTTCACATTTAAAGTTCTCCCATCTAAAGTATACAAACCAATGGTTCTTAGTATGTTCACAGAAATGTTCAACTGTAACTATATTTGGTTTTAGAAAATTGTAATCAGCTAAGAAATTTATTCTACACTTCCCTTCCCTTCCCTCCCTTCCCTCTCCCCTATAATTATGTGAATTTTTACAAATTGTGTAACTTTTATTACCTGTGGTTCCATGACAATGGCACGACACAGAAGACCCTGTGAACTCTCAGCCAGTCTTTTCCTGCCAAGTATTCATTAGAAAGCCAAAAGGAGAATACTCACTCGGTCGGTGTGACCTGGAGCCATAGACAGCATTCTCCCCCTTTTCCAGTCCCAAACACAAACTGCATTCTTTGAATCGAGTCCAACTGAAACCAAGCGCTGGATTTTGTCCAAGAAATTTAGGCGGGAATAAAAAGACAACCCAAATAACTACCAAATTATAAATAGCAAATATGTTCTACTTGTAACATCAAAATATACGCATTCATATTTCAGATGGCCTTTAAGGCAGACAGATGTATTCATTGCATTAATATTTGTACATGCATTTAGTTTTTCATGCTAAGTAAAAAGAAAAACTATCAGTCTTATGAATATCCAGAAAGTATCCTAGTCAAACTCCAGCCAAAAGCTAAAGCTTCTAGATACATTATGGTGGTGTGAATGGAAAAAAAAAAAATTGAGAACAACAAAGGATCCTTGGTGAGAATCCTGGAGGGAGGAACATTTACTATGAAGTAAAGCAGGGAGAGAGAGCTTGGTTACCAGGCTCTTTGGGTTCATTTGTTTGTTGCTTTGTTGTTTTACTGAACGCTGGAAAGGAATGTGGGAGAAAGTCCAGGGAATCTACCCAAGAGAGGGATTGGACTGGAGTCTGACCAAAGGAATAGGCTTCTCAGAATAGGAACCATGAGAAGAAATTCCTGCTCAAAAAACGGGTGATTGTGAAGAAGAAGAAAACTCTTCATGAACACCTGAAAGCTCAAGCAGCCCTCACACTGCAGTGACCTGAGTTTACCGGGGTCACGAACCCTCAGCTGGGGAAGCCCTTTTAGAGGGCTTCCAAGGTCTGGCGTGTTTTTTGAGAAATTGCAGTAGCATAGCACAGGCAATACAAATCAAATGTGGGGTAACACAACTTTTACTCCATCCTTTAATGAACTCCTACAGATAGAAATTCAGTAAGAATAAGCTACAGACTGAAAACAAACCAGACCTTCCAGCACAAACCCAGGGAGCTGAGACCAGAGGGAAAATAAGCAGGCCTCAACAAGTAACAAAACACACAACCCTGGAATTAGATAAACAATATAAAACAAGCTTAACATACACAAAAAATATATAACTAAAGTTTCAGAATATCCACAGAAGAACAAAGAGTAGCAAAGTATAAAAAGTACTTAAAGATACACAGAGAAACACAGGACTTCTTCCAACGAAAAGTAGATGAGATGAAGCTAAAAACTCCATCGAAGAGTTGAATAAATTAGAAAGACATAAGAAGGTGCAGTTGACATGATGAGTTAACATGGAAGATGGAACTCTAGTCAAGAAGAAACATCACAGTCTGAATGTGACCACTGCTGTGACATACAGAAAGCTGTACAAAAAGATATGAAGCAAGCATTTCAATGGTAACCAAAGCACTTACCATTTACAAGGATGTGAATTCACATTCACAAGAATATGAATTATGAAAGAGGGGAGAGATGACTAGGCTTCACTTAGGAGACAATTTCTTCATTGGGGTACATAAAGATTTGTGTTTTTGTTTAACTGGCAAGATCCTGAAGTTTAGAAGCTAGGATAGCTAATATGTAGGACACAGATAAAGCTGAAAAAAATCTGTCAACAGGTGAGATTTTTGAACACCATCCTTCCTGTGTATAGGGCAATAAACTTAAGACCATGAAAAGAAGAAATTCCAGAAAAAGAACAAATAATGGGGAAATAAAGGCAAACAAGTGATCAGTACTATCTCGAATTCCCAATAGCTACACTGAAGGTATGTCTGTGAAGCTCATGGGTATGAAAGGCCCCTGGATGGTAATACCTAAGCAGAGAATGGTTAATGTTGCACAAATGCTTGATATCTTCATCACATTCTTAATTTACCATAAGCCATAATTAGCTTTACAAATCCATATACTCTGTTCAAATGAAAAACGTCACCTAGTGTCCAGTTAGAAAAGCTTTGACTGGATATAATTAAGATTTAAATCAAATGGGCTCAGTTCTAGTATGGAGGTTGTATGGTCTCATTATTTTGTAAGAATTAACCATTTTGTTGTTATGAAGAAAAATTATAAATGTTACAGAAGATGTAGGGCTTAATGGAGTAATACTGGTCATATTATACTAGACCCACTATAAGTTAAGATCTGGAAGAAAATAAAATTCAAGAATAATGCACTTAAGGTATATCTAGAGATTAAGACAATAAAGGTCCTGGCAAAACCTGGGAATACCCTACTCTCTAGGCACATACTAATTGCAAAACTTACCCTTGTTCTGATCAGTACCTAAAGACAGAGGTAAAATGGATGGACCTGGAGGGCATCACCCTGAGTGAGGTAACCCAATCACAAAAGAACTCAAATGATATGATCTCACTGAGAAGTGGATATTAGCCCAGAAACTTAGAATACCCAAGATATAAGATACAATTTGCAAAACATATGAAACTCAAGAAGAATGAAGACCAAAATGTGGACACTTTGCCCCTTCTTAGAATTGGGAACAAAACACCCATGGAAGGAGTTACAGAGACAAAGTTTGGAGCTGTGATGAAAGGATGGACCATCTAGAGACTGCCGTATCCAGGGATCCATCCCATAATCAGCCTCCAAACGTTGACACCATTGCATACACTAGCAAGCGTTTGCTGAAAGGACCCTGATATAGCTGTCTCTTGTGAGACTAGGCCGGGGCCTAGCAAACACAGAAGTAGATGCTCACAGTCAGCTATTGGATGGATCACAGGGCCCCCAATGGAGGAGCTAAAGAAAGTACCCAAGGAGCTAAAGGGAACTGCAACCCTATAGGTGGAACAACATTATGAACTAACCAGTACCTCGGAGCTTTTGACTCTAGCTGCATATGTATCAAAAGATGGCCTAGTCGGCCATCACTAGAAAGAGAGGCCCATTGGACATGCAAACTTTATATGCCCCAGTACAGGGGAACGCCAGGGCCAAAAAGTGGGAGTGGGTGGGTAGGGGAGTTGGGGGGGGAGGTTATGGGGGACTTTTGGGATAGCATTGGAAATGTAAATGAGGAAAATACCTAATAAAAAATATTTAAAAAGAAAAAAAAAAGACAGAGGTAAACTGATACATTTTATTTGTGTCAACTCATGGGCTTTTCATGGAATTAGACTTAAAAACTACCTCATCCTTTGCTCAGTCTAGAAAGAAGCAGAGGGTTTTTTTTTTTTTGTTTTTTTGTTGTTGTTTTGTTTTTCCGGGACAGGGTTTCTCTGTGTAGCCCTGGCTGTCCTGGAACTCACTCTGTAGACCAGGCTGGCCTTGAACTCAAAAATCCACCTGCCTCTGCCTCCCAAGTGCTGGGATTAAAAGTGTGGGCCACCACACCACTGCCTGGCTAGGAGCAGAGTTTTAACTCTAACTCTGTGTCTGTTAGAAATAACTGTGGGCTGGGGAGATGGCCCAGCGGGTGAAGTGCTTACAGCGTAAGCATGAGGAAGTAAGGTCAGATTCCCAGCACCGCAGTAAAGAGCTGAGCATTACAGCACAGATCTGTAGCCTCAGCCCCACGGGGCACAGACAGGTGGCTCTGGGGTCTCCCTAGCCAGTCAGAATAGGTGAAAATTCAAGTTTATGCCTTCCTCCTTGCATTGCTATGGGATCTTCAGTTCCTGCTTGCTATGGATTTCTATAAATAGACTTTTCAGGCCTTAATTATCTTCAAGAAGACAGGCCACTAGTATTAATATGCATATTCAGCTCAATTCTGAGAAAGCCTTTAGAAAAAGACCATTTAAGCCTTGCTACCTTGAAGGAAGCTCACCAATTGGATAAATCCTAAATGTTTACATATGCTTTCAAATCTGGCAGAAAATGAAAACATTAAACATTTTCTATTCAATATCTTATAAGGAGTTTACAAACAGGTATGTTAATTCAAATATATTTTTCAAATTATAACATTAAAATGCTTTCCTTATCTTAAATTACCACGAGTTCTTCACATTAACTGCACTTGTTAAAGGATGAATTCCTTTTGCTAAATAAACAGTTACCTCCTAGGTTACATGTTTGGGAGGCAGTAAAGCATTGCTGTTCAAACCACGAGCTTTGCAGTATGAGACCTGGTTCCTACTCTGGTTCCCCTCACTAGCTGTTAACCTGAGACAAGTTATTCGACCTTTCTCAGGCTCAGTTTTTCTGCAAAATAGAGATAATAATAGAATCTATTTCACAGGGTTGTCACAAGGATTGAATGAGAAAATGCAGACTTAGGGAAATGCATACCTCGTACATAGTGTGAGCCCTGTATCTCTATGGATTTCTAAGTTTAGCTGTTTAATAATATGTCCTCATGAAACCATGATGACAAAATAATGATTTCTCATGGAAATTGCTCAAAGTAAGCAAGGCTGAGTGCTTTCAAACAGTAAGAGCTATGGAAGTGGTTTCTCCTCAGAAGACACATCTCAGCAATTCAATACATTTTATGTAAAAATTCAGAAGAAATTATGTATATCTAAAGGATGCTCATTAACTATTATAGTATACAAATCTTACATTTCACAAAACCTTATGTGTAAGGAAATTTTCAGCTAATTGTGTAGATTTACTTCATCATGGTTTATGCTCTCCTGATGTTGGAAAGATTAGTCTTCCTTTTAAGAAAGTAAACGAAATTCTAATAGGACATAAAGCACTTGAAAGATAATAGCAAACATGGAATATAAGTTCAGTTTTCACAACTGCTAATCGCCATTCAATCTAAAAGCACAATCTAAAAGCCCCAATGAAGTCTCCATAGATCCCTTACCAAAAAGTCACAGGAATGTATGCTACCCAAACCTCTGAGTAATGTAAGATGCCTACTGAGAATCATTTTCTTTATGATACAACCCAGGCTACAGTCTGTTTTGATAGAATCTACATTTACAACAATTATAAAAAGCAGGTAAATAAATTCTTCTGAAAGTTAAAATGATTTTAAAATCTAACTTAAACACAAAATATTTAACAATTACAAATTAACCACACCACTTTTAAAATATGTCTAAGTCATAACAGCTTCTATATAGAACTATAAAAAAAGTCTTGTCTTGTTAGAGAATAATGTGGAAAGTGATTAGCCAGTAGTATAACAAAGATCACTGTTTTGATCTTTAATTTTGTATTGTCTCATTTTCAATAAAAATATAATTATAAAAGAAAAACTTTAAAGTAACTGAAAGTTAAAATATATACAGCTCTCCTTAGTGAAACTCAATTTTTCAAGGCGTCCTCCATATTCCCTACCTAAATAACTTACCTGGAAAAGTAGTTACAGACAAAACTTTCTGTAACAATCAGGTAATAGTCAGTGAATGAGAATTTCTTTGGCTTTTGGAATAATTTGACTGAGAAAGTTCTGGGTAACAATGAAATCAACAACTTTGTTGTTTTATTTTTGTTAGCTATGTTGTCCTCCCATCTCACTTATACTTCAACATATCTGAATAAACAAGTACTTTTTATCAGTTGTTTTTCAATTTTATATTATAAATTTATAATGATTTCATTTTTTAAACATTTTTTAAAAATTTTTATTACATGTGAACTGACATGTATTTCTGTGTGAGGGTGTCAGATCCCCTGGAACTGGAGTTAAAGAAAGTAGTGAGCTGCAATCTGGGTACTGAGAATTGAACCTAGGTCCTCTAGAAGAGATCAGAGCTCTCCACTCTAGAGTCATCTCTCCAGACTCTTATAATGACTTCTTATAGCAAGCATTTTAAAATCAAAATTGACACAAAGGAGGAAAGTTATCAAATACCTGTCCATCCAAGTCAAATGCTAAACAAGCTATACCATGTGTATGGACATCCTTCAGAACCGACACGGTCTGGACAGTGTAAGAATCCCAAATGCAGATGTAAGGCTCTTTCCCAACTTGTCCTGTTGCTACCAACACTCGCTCAGGATGCAGTGCAAGACTAAAAAATAAAGAATAAATAAGTAAGTAGTAAGACTTGAAAATGATTATAAACTTTTATAGCACCTGCTATAGATATTTGTACTTACAAATATCAACATTAGACTTATCTTAAATAATTTGTATTTAGAAGGAATTTCTATAAAATTATTGCTAAGAATTAATAATAATATACTAAAAGGTTAATGACAAACTAATTATAGACTTCATAAACTCCATGTGATATAGTGTGCATAAACTTCTCAAGAAAAAGAGATCTCACAAAAGATCAACAGAACTACAGCAACAAATTTTTAGCAACTTATCACATGCTATTTTTCCACTTGGTATTTACATTGCAAGCCTTCTTTTCTATCATACCATTCCTTTTATTAACTAATACTGGACTAAATCTAAAGGCTAGCAAGATGGCTCTATGGTTAAGCACGTTCCATTAGAACACGAAGCCTGGAGATCATACTCCTGGAACCCATTAGATACCAGGTAGACACCGCAGACCACCTGTAATTCAAACCTTGGAGGGCAGAGGACCCTCAAAGCAAGCTGGTTAACAAGAATAGGCATATCAAAGAGTTCTGCATATGACCAAGAGACCTTGCCTCCCTGAATAAGGCACTAGGGTGGTCAAGGATAAGTCCCAATACCAATCTTGGGCTTCCACGTGCATTCATACCCATAGACACATATCTCACACAAGTACCCTCAAACATGCATACACAAACACACATATACAATATATGCACATAGATGAAAATGAAACAATTAACTAAATCTTAATGTCTAAGGTAGTATTTGGTAGCAGTTATACTGCAACAGTAATTAATTACAAAACTCACTAAAATACAGCAATGTCATATGAAATTTGCAGAAAGTGGTCAATGGGGCTCTAAAAGTAAGACCAAAATCTAACATTTAGTAACACATACATCCACAAAAGGCAGGAAACAAAGATGAAATTCTACTTGATAAAAGTGTCTACAAGAGAGCTTAAAATATCAGATTTGCCTTTAAATAAAAAAGGAAGACTGCATTTCTGTACACTAGCAGAGAATACCTAAAAAAAAAAAATCCAAATTATAGTAGCATCAAAAAGAGCAAATACAATAATGCACTCTAACTACAAGTCATTTAAACAGTCTAAACAGAGGTTAGAATACATCAATTCTAGGCCTGAAAGAATGAAATATTCTCAAGATAGTAATGCTCTCAAGTGGTAATCCATATCAAAGGACCAGGCATAATTAAATAAAAATAATATAGAAAATTGGATCGTGCACATATTATTTGTGAGGCTGTAAAATAATACAGTCAGTTTAAAAACAGTTTAGAGTTACTATAGGATGCAACAATTCTATTTCTAGATACATTCCAAAAAGGAGTAAAAACATATGTCCACACAAGATCTCTACACAAACGTTCATGCCAAAATTATTCATAACAGTAAAAAGTGACAGCTCAAATGTTCATAAACTGAAAGGAGAAAAAAGAAAGTGCATGTTGCAACAGAGATGAACTCTGAAATGTAACACAACACGGAAGAAAACATATACATAGGGCCACATACTCTGAGGAGTCATTTACATGAAATGTCTGGAATAAGCAACTCTCATGGGACTGGCTTTTCTTGGGGAAACATAACACACAAATATGTATTCACCCCCCAAAAGGAAACCCACAACAGACCAAAGTAAAGATCATGCCAATGTCCAACCTGGTGAACCAAAGTTTTATTGGGGTCACTAACAGTAGTGATAAGTCATACGGAACAAGGATGCCTCAAAAGCAGCTGTACCACTGAAAAGCCCACCAGTGACAACTCACAAAGGCTAAAACCTTGGAGCTTTCTACACTACTGGCAGCAGCTGAGAATCTCCCTTCAGCTTAGTTAGACCCCTCTGTGGATCTTTTACTCCTTTTTATGCTCTGACAAAGGGCCTTCAAGAATCTTCTAAGTTTCTGTTCTCCCAGACATATGATCATTTGGTCCCTTCCCAAGTCTCATGAGCCTTCCCTTCCCTTGGAGAAGGAATTTTCAATTCTGAAGAAAATGCTATACAGTGAAGAGCCATGCCATGACTAGAGACAACATTTAACAGCACTCCTCTCCATCACCATCAATAGGTTCTCCAAAAAAGCCTAGGACTTCTCCTGTCATGGATTTTGGCCATGTCTACAGTATGAACTCCCTACTATAAAGCAGGCCTTAAAGCCAATCAAGAGAGTGGTTAGTTACCTCCATACATAGGATATGATTTGAATAAGAACAGTCCCCATGGACTCATAGATTTAAATGTTTGGTCACCAGGAAATGTCAGAGTTAGTGGAAGAACTAGGAGGTATAGACTTGTTGGAGTAGGTGTGGCCTTTATTAAAGGAAGTGTGTCATTGGAGAGGAGTTTGAGGTTTCAGAAGCCCAAGCCAGGCTCGGAGGCTCTTGCCCTTCCTGCAGCATGTGGATCCAGATGTAGAACTCTCAGCTGTTTCTCTAGGACGATGTCTATGTGCCATCACACTCTCCAGCATAATGACAATGGACTAAATCTTTGAAACTGTAAGCAAGCCCCAACTAAATGCTTTCCTTTATAAGAGTTGCTGTGGTGGGGTTGGGAATTTAGCTCAATGGTAGAGCGCTCGCCTAGCAAGCACAAGGCCTTGGGTCCTCAGCTCTGGGGAAAAAAAAGAGAGAGAGAGAGAGAGAGTTACTGTGGTCATGGTGACTCTTCACAGTAATAAAACACTAACTAACACACATAGTTTCACCACTATTGCACCAGTGAACACATCTTGTCTGGAAGGTCAGTGCTGTAGTAAACAGGGTCTAGCACTATGTAACAATGTAAAAGAGCTCCCCTTTTGCCACATCTATACCAGCATTTGTTACCAATTGTTTTTCTTTTTCTTCTGTTTATTTAATCTTTGTCATTCTGGAATAAGATGAAATCTTAAAGTAATTTTTAAAAACTCATTCTATTTTTTTAATTATAATGTAAATAAATCATTTTCCTCCCTTTCCTTCCCTTCAATCAACTCCTCCTATGCACCTCCTTGTGTGACAGAATATTTGATCACACTGTGAACCCCAAGATTGTGTTATTTACTGGGGAAAAAAACTGTTTCTAGTTGTAGCACACACCTTTAATCCTAAACAATGAAGGTGAAGTTAGTTTGTAGAAGGAAGCAACCATGTTTGTAAGTGATGCCTAATTGAGTGGCAGACAAAGTGATGAGTCAGAGAAAGATTTGACAGAATAGAATATGCCCAACTTTCACAAGAAGAGAGAAGAATATAATGGGCCAGAGAATGTGAAGGAACGAGATGATTAGAACAGATTGCCAGAGTTAGTTTGAAGCCAAGCAGAGCAAAAGGTCAAAGGCCAAAAAAGAAGCCAGACTGAACCAGAGTGAAGAGGAGTTTTGATCCAGAACAGCTGAGTTGACCAGCCAGCCAGGTTTCAGAAAGAACTAGAAGGATGAGCTTACTCAACAGTATGCCTCAGAGGCTGAACACATTCTAGACCTAGATTAGACTGTAAGGAGGCTAGAATTTTCCAGGACTAGGCTTAGGTTAATAAATTAAGGCAGTAAGTCTTGGAGATGACAATTGCTTCAGGAGAATAAAAGATACCTTTCTACCATTGTTCTCTCTCAAATTCATGGCCTTTTTCTTTGTTATTAAATATATATTTCTCAATACATAAATACAACTTCTCAGTCTGTGTAATTTTACCTATATGTATGTGATCTCAGGGCTAGTCAATTGGAAGGCTCTTCCGTGAAGAAAACTATTTCTCCCTCTCTCAGCATTCCCCAGTCTCTACAGCTCTTTGTCTAGGATTTGTCCCTATAGGGTTTCCCCCCTTCCATTTAGCACACCCATTGATGTCATCCTTGTTCTGGTTTTGTTTAGACAGCCATGTTGATAAAACTTCATAGGTACAGCTTCTCTGAAAAAGAAGCCCCCTTTTGATTTCTTGCTCAGAGCTGCCCAAGAGACTCCCAAAACATTACAGCATATTGTTGCCTTTTGTTGCCTCCTACAAGTGGAAGGTTAGTCCCTATTGCTAAAGGCACTATTGTACTTTGGAAAAAACCCAGAGGTCCTGAGCTAGATCTGATCTGAAAGTCTCCTTTCTGAAGACTAGTTTTCATGGTACCAGAAGCCATCATGCAAGTTTCCAAGACAGGGAAGCAACCAACAGTCCTACCCAGCTATGTACCATAATGATCAGCATGGCAATAGAGAAATACATTTGTTGACAGTAACTAACAGCTTCTTAAACATAAGGTCTGATCAACAAGAGGGAAGACATGCATAATACTAGAAACTTTATGTACACTGCACTGGTGGCTAAGGATGTTGAATACTTTTAAGTGTTTACTAGCCATTTGCAAGGGGGTTTTTTGTTTGTTTGTTTGTTTGTTTTGTTTGTTTGTTTGTTTGGTTGGTTGGTTGGTTTTGGTTTTTGGGTGTTTTGAGACAGGGTTTCTCTGTGTAGCCCTGGCTGTCCTGGAACTCACTCTGTAGACCAGGCTGGCCTCGAACTCAGAAATCCGCCTGCCTCTGCCTCTGCCTCCCAAGTGCTGGGATTAAAGGCATGCGCCACCACACCCGGCATTATTGTTTTGTTTTTTAAGTTCTGTTCCATTCCACACCCCATTTTAAAAACTGGGTTGTTTTCTTGGTGACTAGTTTTGTTGATGTTGTTGCTTAGTTAGTTGTACATTCTAGATACTAACTCCTATCATATGCATAGCTGGCAATTTATCCATTTGAAGTTGTACTATATGAAGATTAGTGGTAAGGACCTAGTTTCATTTTTCTGAATGTTGAGGTCCACGTTTCCCAGTACCACTTGCTGAAGATGTTGTCTTTCCTCTGATATGTAGTTCTGACATCTCTGTCAAAAGATCCAGTAGCCATAGTTATGTTAACCTATATGTGCCCATGCTGTGGCATCCCTTCCCCCTGAGGGACCAGCCACACACGATGGTATAGTAGAGTTTATTCAGGGTATAGGGAGGGGAGTTAAGAGGGTAGTAAAGGCAGAGGGAGGGGGCAGGGATGAGAGGACAGAGTAGGAGCAGGAAGGCAAGAGCAAGAGAGAAAGGAGGGGCAATCAGTCCCTTTTATAGTGAGTCAGGCAGACCTGGCTATTGCCAGGTAACTGTGGGGCGGAGCTTAGACAAAATGCTAACACTCTCTTTTAGAGTTTCCTCAATATAGCCTGGATGATTTTTTTAAAGAAAACTTTTTTTTTTCATTTATTTTTTACTGGGAGCTGGTCTTTCCCCAGGGGGTAGGGGTTCAGACGCCCTGTGAGTACATGTGGTAAATAACCACACTAGGACCAGCTATCAAGAGGCAGATCAACTTTACTTAGAGTGATTCAAGGCTTATAAGTTTTGGAGAACTGAGAGTCAGAACATCCAGAATGGGCAAAGGTCATTGGCTTGGGGCTTCAGGTACCTGAAATGCCTCATTAGCACGGCGAAGCATCTCGGGTGCTGGCTGAACAGGTTCTTATTAGGAGAAAGGAAATCGATCCTGTAATCTAATTGAGGCTACGTGACAATCCTCAGGTAGAAGAATAGGTAGGGGCTTAGAATTCCCCAGACAAGGTCAGAAAAGAAGTCCTGCTAATGAAAGAAGTCTCCCATATTGTGTTGAGCCCTGAGGCTATCCAGTCATGGTGGACTTCAACCTTAATTAGTAGAGTTTTCCAACAGGGAGTAGGGCATGCAATAGACTGTATGTGGAGATGAGACAGAGGACAACTTTGTGGAGTCTGTTCTCTACTTCTACTTTTGCTTGGCCTCTAGGGACCAAACTCAGGTCATCAGGCTCCTGACAAGCCATCTCATTGGCCCCAGGGTAGTCTTTTAGAACAACATAAATCTGACCTTACAATCCACTTGGCTAAAACTCTCCAACAGCTTCCCATTCATCTAGAATAAAATCCTACTTGGATGGGGTCCCTCAGGATGTTCTCAAGTCTCAATAATTTACCCTCTTGTCCACTTCAGCCACATATCCCTTTCTGTCCCATAAAAAGGTCAAGATAATTGTGCTTTTTACGTTTTTATCTAGAATGATCTCCAAAAATCTTTGCCTCACTCATCCTTTAGGACAAACATATCTTGCATTGACAAGCTCTAACTACTCACAGTCATTTCAATATGTTCTATATATTATCTTAATACATTTACAGTAATGATCAACTATCTAAAATCACTTTTGTGTATGTATAATCTCTTTCCATTAAAATCCATATGCCAACCAATAGGGCAGAGAGATTTTTCGCACGTGCGTGCACGCACCCACACCTTTTTTGTTTGTTTGTTTGTTTTGTTTTTCTTGAGACAGGGTTTCTCTGCATAGCCCTTGCTGTCCTGGAACTCACTCTGTAGACCAGGCTGGCCACAAATTCAGAAATCCACCTGCCTCTGCCTCCCAAGAGCTGAGATTAAAGGCATGAAGCAATGATTAGTCCTTGTAGTTATTAAATCAACTATTTGTTAACTGAATTCCCACTAAAGTTAAAAAGAAATTTTGAATAAATTAATCTTCAACAAAGAAAAGCCCTAATGGAAATGCTGTCATCAAATCCTTTGTAGCAGCAAAAACTTAAAACACTACCTAAAAGTATAGGGATTTTTTTTCACATTATGAAAAGCTTCTGTTATAATATTAAGCAAAAACATACTCTATATGTTACATATAGTAGTACATCAACTGCTCAAGACTGCATATACCAAAAAAAAGCTCACAAGTGAATAATATCGGAATATAATAATAATACAACAATCTGCAATAAGGTTATATTTTAGATTGTAAGATTGTGGGTAGATATTTCTCTGTGGCCTTCAGCTTTCTATAATAAGTATTACTAATTTAAAATAGCAATAAAACTCTAAGAGAAAATCTAGAATATCTTTCATAATCCCTATTATGTTGATTCCAAACTTCTATACAGTCTTTTAAAAATATAGCTATCAAAACTACCTGTAAAGGCTTGTAAAGGCTTTGCTTCTCAATCCAAGTGCCAGATAAGATTTCTACTATGAGGTCTCATGTTTTATGCATTAAATACATTGTCCATTAGCTAATAATCAGCAAAGTCTCACTCAACCAAATGTGAACTCTGGTGTTAGTCATCACCTATGTTATAAGACTTACACTAGCCTTATTCTTTCCACTCTAGATTGGAATTATACCCTAGTCCTTGATGAACCATACTGCCTATAGATGATAACCACTGAAGTGGTTAGACCTGGTTAATAGTTAAGGTAAACACTATGAGAAGCATACTTAATAAAAACTACCTGTGCTGTTATCATCCCCAACCATGCAGTGAAATGAGTATGAAACAAAACCTTCCACACTAGGTGCAGTATCTAGTATTGTTGATCCTGATAAAGAATTGCCAAGGACACAAAGAAATAGATTCAATATAATGGGAAGGAGAGGGAACGAGTGCCTTCTGTAGTTGGAAGTGAGGATGGTACACAATTTCCAGGCAACTTTTCCCTCTCTCCTCTCTCCTTGCCTGTTCTCCTTCTTGCTCATTATCCCCTTCCTTCTGCTGGTCTTCTTCCTCTCCACTCTACCTGCTTCTTGCCTGTCCTAAAGTAAGCAGTTTCCTCTGCCACTTACACTGCACCATGATATTCTCCCTTGCCTCAGGCCCAAAGCAAAAAAAAAAAAAAAAAAAAAAAAAATCTGTATTTCTCCTAAGTTTTTGGGTAATGTTCTTATTGCTAATCTGAAGACCATACTGTGAGTAGTAAGAATCTAGGGCTACTGGCCATATGACATTGTTTGGTTCGTTGTTTTAAATAAATATTTTGTTTGTTTGTTTTGTTTTGTTTTTCGAGACAGGGTTTCTCTGTGTAGCCCTGGCTGTCCTGGAACTCACTCTGTAGACCAGGCTGGCCTTGAACTCAGAAATCCACCTGCCTCTGCCTCCCAAGTGCTGGGATTAAAGGTGTGCACCACCAGGCCCAGCTTAAATAAATCTTGAAGGGTGCTAGTTTTTGTATTAATAATAGCCCATCTTGACTTCCTCCTGGACCTCCTTCCCCTTATCATTTGACCATAGTGGTCTCCAGGGTAGGTCTTATAGTTGTAATGGAGTAACTACAAGACAGCTAACATCTTGACTAGTGGGAAGCAGGCTTGGTCAAATCTGATGTGCTCATAACCTCACTTTCCCTTCTGCTCCTCTGGCCACATTTTTGTTACTTCATTCTTCATCTCCCCTGCATTTGAATAGTGCAACACAACAGAAACCCATTTTCATATCCATTCTCTGTCTATATCTGCTCCCTTGATGACTTCATTGAGATTCATGGCTTTACTGCTTACTTGCTGGTAACACCCGTTTATACTAGCCATACCAGACTGCTTCCTTGAGTTACAGACACACATGTCGAGCTGTCTAATTTATAACCCTACTTACTTGTCTATGAGGTTTCTCCACTGAACTCTTCTAACACAGGGCTTCCGATTTCTCCATTCCTCCTCAAACACCAAATGTTTCTCACAATCTTTCCCAAAATAGCTGCTAACTCTAATTCTCCAAGTGTTCTCACCAAAATTTCTATAATCATTATTGTCTTCCTTTTCTCTTATAATTTGCATATGATTCATTAGTCAACCATGCTGCTCCCATCTTTAAAATAAACCCAGAATTTTGCCTTTCTCACTGCTTTCCCTGTTGCTCCTCCCAGTATATCATGACTGGTCCAAGCCAGCAACACTCCTGGAATGAAACACAACAGTCCCCCAAGTGCTGTCCCTGCTTCCTTACTGCCTCTCTTCTCCAGGATATTCTGAATATAGACATCACTGTGAGCTTGTTATTCGCTAAGCTAATAACTTCATTAAATAGTTGTCTTAGTCAGTGTTCTATTGCTGTGAAGAGACATAGCCATGGTAATTGGAGTTTGTTTACAGTTTCAGATAGTTTAGTCCATTCTCAGCAGGGCAAGAAGCATGGCAGCACACAGGAAGACATGATGCTGGAGAAGTAGCTAAGAGTTCTACAACTACACCCAAAGGCAACAGGAAGAAACAGACACTGGGCCTGGCTTGAGTTTTGAAACCTCAAAGCTCACCTCCAGTGACACACTTCCTTCAACAAGGTCATGCCTACTCCTACAAGACCACACCTCCTATTCCTTCACAAGCCGTACCGCTCTGCTCAGTGATGACTAAGCATTCAAATCAATGAGCCTATGGGGGGCTGTGCTTATTCAAACAATCACAACTGCTAAAACAACTTCCAGTCTTAGAGAGCAGGTGAAAACTTCCAGCAAGGTCCTACATAATCAGCTCATCATATCTTTACCTCACTGCACCCATGTTCAGAATACTCCAGCCACAACAATTCTCTTACTCTTCCTCGAATCCATTAGGACTTCTACTTCAGAGCTTCCACAGGGAAGAGTCCCTCTGCATAGTCCATCCTTTACTCAGACTCCTACACAGTGTAGTTCCCGACCTCTCAGTCTCTAGAGTACCATCATAACAGTGAGGCCTCCTTTCTGCCCTATCAGAGCACCTACCTAAAATGGTATAGGCCTGCTTCTTTCTCCTTAGCTACACACACACCCCCCAAATAAAATACTACTAGCCATAAAGAGGATGTGATAGTTTGAACAAAAATGGCCCCTGCAGGTTCATAAGGGTTGGTACTACCAAGAGGTGTGGCCTTGTTGGAGGAAGTGGGTCACTAGGGAGTGGGCTTTGAAGTCTCAGAAGCTCAAATTAGGCCTAGTGGCTGACAGTCCTTTTCACATTGCCTGCAGACCCAGATGTAGAACTCTCAGCTTCCTCTCCAGCCCCATGTCTGCCTACGTGCGGCCATGCTTTTTGCCATAACCATAATGGACTAAACCTTTGAACTATAAGCCAGCCCCAATTAAATGTCTTCCTTTATAAAAGGTAGCGAGATCATGGTGTCTCTTCACTGAAATAAAACCCTAAGACAGAATACAAAATTCTATCATTTTGATAACAATGGATGGAACTTGAGATCAACTGCTAAGTGGAATAAAACAACTACAGATCGTACTTATATGGCGTTGACTCTTTTTTTCATACCATTTTGCGAGTAGTCTGGTTGTTACAGGAGAAGGATGGAAAAAGGATGAGCTGTAAGTTATGGTTAGGACTAAGAAATCTGACATGTTACTGCACAGTAGGGTGGCTACAGTTAATGAAAATGAACTCTGTATTTCTTAAAACTAAAGTTTTTTTTTTCCTATGTTTTCACCAAAAAGAAATGATAAAGGTTTAAGGCCAGAAACATTTTTACATAGACTTAAACATTAATCAATATATACACATATCAAAATTTGTACACTTTTTAGTTTTATGTATCAAGTTTCAAATTTTTGGAGAATTATTTTAAAAGGTGGGCATGCATTGGACACACAAACTTTATATGCCCCAGTACAGGGGAACGCCAGGGCCAAAAAAAAAAAAAAAAAAAAATGGGAATGGGTGGGTAGGGAAATGGGGGAGAGGGGGGAGGGTATGGGGGACTTTTGGGATAGCATTGGAAATGTAATTGAGGAAAATACGTAATAAAATATATTAAAAAAAGAAAAAGAAATAAATAAAAAGGTGGGCATGAACAAATGTGTCAAGTGGTGACAAAAAAAAAATTAAAAAGATGTGAGCTGACACCTCGTCACTGGATTTGGCAATGTGTAAGTCATTAGTGACCCTGAGAAAAATGGCTACAGCAAAACAGAACCAAAGGTAAATAAATGTTGGAGGGGTTGGTGAAAGCAGTAAAACAGCCTTCAGATATTCTGTTATAACACAGAGTACGACACAGGAGAGGACTGTTTCCCAGAATACTGAAGCTGAGTCTTTAAGGAAAAAAGGGAGAAATAAGACTTTTGAAGGAATAAATGGAATTAATTTTAAAACATTTCAAGTTCTAGATCTATAAAATGTGACAACTGAGTCAACTAGAGGCTAATATGAAAACATACCAAATTAATTATATCCCACCCATGACCTTTCCCAGTATACATGATTTGAGAACTTTTGATAATATCCACTACTTTGCAAACTAAATGTTGGTAAGCAATAAATAACAAGAAAAACATAATTTAAACACTACCAGATCCTTTGGAGAAACCAGCTAGCAAAAGTTTCAAAATACAAACCAGATCATTGATAAGCCTCTTACCTAAATATAGAACTTGCAACATAGTATAACAGTCTAAAAACTGTTGCAAACACCTACTAGAGAAATTGAAACAACGGAACTTGAAACAGACAGACACACACACACACACACACACACACACACAGGGGAGAGCACAAAAGGAAAACATCCTGTATTATTTTGACATTGAAGTTCACATCTAAGTATAAACAAGTTATTGGAATAACTAGCAGTAAAAGAATAATGCCTAGAGAAGTGAAGTACACACAGACATGGGCAAAAGAAGGCAGACAAATATAAGGCTGCAGTAAAATGCCATATCATACAGAACCACCTTGAACCATCCTCGGTGACAGTAAGAGTACAGAAGCATCAAACAAACAACAGACTATTCAACCTTTAAAACCAACATAGCACTTACAGTTTTAAAACCAAATGATAACTGCCAGTTCACTTCAGAACAGTCTCAGCCGAAAGTTAGATTTCACCAACGAATCACAAGGAAATCTTAAGTAGATATAGAAATAAAACTCATGAAAATATTTTCATTAAGGCTAATTAAATCATAGCATGGTTTTCTAACCATCTGTTACACGCATGAATGCTGTATCTTCTGCTGTGAAATAATGAGAAATTACTGGAGTGGTTTCTATGCTTACAGATTAAACACTGAATTAAAAAAAACAGGTTTTAATATTTGACTATTCTATTTCACAAGAAAAATTTGTCATTATTATCTGAAACACAATTTCCAAAGTACTTTCATTTCTCAACTATATTCTTAGTATTGCATTAAATTTGTGCCACGATCTTTAATACACTGCATGGTTTCAATTTTACTGCCCACGACAACTTTTCAGATCTTTTTAAATTGCCATAAATTATATAATAATATATCGTTTGCATCAAATCACAGACATGTAGAGTATGTTTGCAATTTGAAGTGTTTTGAGATGCATGTATGGTTGCACAACTTTTGCACAAGGCAAAAGTACAACCTTCCTTACAGTTTACTCAAAAAAAAAAATATATATATATATAAACCACAGGCAGCGTAGCTCAGTGAGCCAGCGCTTAACCATTTGTGAGGCCTATGAGTTCAATCTGCAATATGACAAAAAAAAAAAAGTCAAACAGTGTGCTATATAACACAGCCTCTAACTACTGCTAGGAGAATGTAGGAGAATGAAGGCATAGCTTCATCTTCCCCTCAAATAAACCCCATCAAGTTTTGGAAAACTTCCATACAAACAGGGTCTTGCACTCACAATCACACCCTCCATATCCTTCACACCCTCACCACTTACTTAATTTAACCTGGTAATATCTGGTGGGAGGCTGCTACTCAAAAGCTATTCATGTAGTTTTGTAAAGATAGAGGCCCAATCCATACAGGACAGACATGGCAGGACAGAGGGAAAAGAAAAGAAAATGAGATAACTCTCTTCTTGGGGTGAATAAGGTGGGAAAGTACTATTAACTTTTGTTCAAATTAGTAATTTTGGACTTTCACTAGGTCTCATGCCTTGACTACCACCACAATAGAAAATTCCTAAATTGAGAAAAATAAAACTGCTCGTCAGATTCCTTTCCAAAAAACTGGAATCTGGAAAACCTTCACTGCAGTGTCTAATGAACAAGAGAATGATAATAAGCCCCCACCAAGCCTTCCCTTCTCTGCAATCTTATATTCTGTTAACTTTTACTTTGTTCCATCCCGCTGACCTTCCGAATGCCTGGGGTCCCCTTCCCCCTTATATATGTACAGAGAGCAAAAATAACAATCTCGTAGAGTTTCAGCACCAGAGCGTCTTGCTTACGCTGCATCAAACCACTATACTGATTTTTGATGTGCCTAATTCGAAACATCCACGAAGAAACAAATACGCCTGTTCACAGAATCCGGGTCAAGAACACAGAAGCAACAACAAAACACACTTGGAAAATTTTCTGTAATACATTCGCTTTGTTGGAAGACAGAAATGTGCTTGAGGCAATAATCAATTCAAACGCTCCCAACTACATTAGAGTTCGACTGAAATGTGGAAAATTACCCTTTATATGTACAGCTTACCAAACATCTCGGCCAACGTTAAGATTCAGATCAATAGAGAGCAAGATACTGTCACCCTGAGATTGAAATTACTAATAAGAAAGTAAACTTAAGGTTACTTTGATGAAGATAAACAGAATCGGAAATCGGTGTGGGGTTATTTCTCATAAAAGACATACCCTCCAAGTGCCTTCCAGCGTGCGAATTTTAACCTCCAAGTGAACTGCCTTCAGAGTAACACCTGAGTTTCTCTGCTATCTGCTGATAATTGCCGATAGTGAAATCTGAACTAATAACTACGGCCAAGGGTTGAGTACTGCAGAGCTTGGGTTAGTCTTCTGTTAAGTATTTCCTTTCCCTAGCGAAATAAGATTTCCTTTTTAACAAGAAACCAATCACGGAGTCTAAACTCCTGATGTTGATGGAACGGAAAAGGTCACAAATCCATTCCAGCGAAGGCCTGCGGAGCATCCGTAGGCTCGCTCCCCTAGACTAGGGCGCTGCGGAAAGCGGAGTGGTAAGTGGGTGGGCTCCGAACCAGATAGATGCACATCGCTGTCCTGGGTCCGATGCTCCTTTGCGTGAACGGTCGCGACTTCCAGAAGGACAGGCATCTGCAAACTCCGAGGGCGCTCGGCAGGGGTGACAGCGGTCCCCCTCCCACCCCACCCCTCTGCCACCCGAGCCCGTACCTGATGATGTCGTCGCTGTGGCCGCGGTAGAACTTCTGCCGATGCTCCCGCGGGCTATACACCACGCCGACCCCCGCCACGAAGTACACGATCTCCTTGGCCGCCGTGTAGTAGAGGTTGTTGCGGCACTGGTGGCCCCGATAGCCGTACACCCACTCGAGCCGCAGGTGGCAGCTCGGGGCGCTCCGAGCCGCCATGTCGGTGCGCCCACCCGTCGCTGCGGCTCGGGCCCGCGGTCGCCGCCGGGGCTGGGTGACGAAAGCTCTCCCGCTGGCGGCCCGGACGCTCCTCTAAGCCGAGCCCGGCAGGTGCATCTCGCTTGCGTGGCCGCCGCCGCCGCCGCCGCCGCCGCCGCCGCCGCTTCAGCCCACGGGCGGGAGGAAAAGCCTCGCCTCACCGAACATGCTGAGGGCCGCGAGCGCCGCAGGCTGTCCGGGAGCCTCGCGCGTCTGGGAGCTCGCCGTGTCCCCTCAGCCCAGTGCCTTAGGCTGGAAGACAACCAAGCGAAGAGGGGGGACGGGGACGCGCCTCCAGCCCGCTTCTTCTCCGCCCGCCCCGCGCACCGGACTCCCCGCCCGGGTCACCTGCGGCGCTCGGGTCTAGCCGCTACCTCGCCTCCACAGCCCCGGCGGAGCCGCGCCGCGCGCTCCCGAGCCCAGCTGAGTGGCGGGAGGGCGGAGCCGCGCGGCCCCGCCCCTCCCCGTGCGCTAGCCCCTCCTCCCAAGGGGCCCCTCCCCTCCCGGAGTAGAGCGGAATCAGAGAGCTCTCAGCTCACCACCAGGCTGTGGTTAAACACCGCCCCCACCACCACCCCCCCGCAGTCCTCCCTACCAAGATCTAAGCACGGGTTCCCACCCTCGCGAGACCTGGATTACCCCACCCAGATTTGGATTCCTGTTGCTGGGTTTGCTTGCTCAGGAATCTCTGGGGAATCCCGCTTGCCCTTAGACCTCAGCTATTTCGGATGCCTATGAATAACACCAGAATGTTCACTTCATTCTTTAATCGCCTCCTCCATACCTTACATATACGTGTGTGTTTGCTTATCATGGTGCTCTCTGGTCCAGAAATTTGGCAAGAAGAAAACCTAACCTCGCAAATGTACTTTTGACACATTAAATACACTGTCCTAATAAATAGTCCTGGATTTGTTACTACTGTCGCTCAACAGTCCTCAAACTCATAATCCTCCTGTTTTTGTCTCCTGAATGCTGAGATTACAAATGTGCATCACTGTCCCCACCAAAAACTCCGACACACAACTCCTCCCCCCCCCCCCCCCCCCCGCTGGCAGATCTTTCAGCTGCTGTTTTGGATAGCAGCAATTATCTCTTGATTAAAATGAAGAAGGGCATGTTTTGAAGTAATTGTGAAATCAGATGGTCTAAATAATTGTGATCAGGTAGACTACTCCTGGAAGAGATGTTGACTATGTAACATCTATGTATGCTTAGAAAAAATTAAATATTTGTTGCCGTACATCGTGAAATATTAATGACTAGCTACATATAATTTTTATGAGGCAGGGTGTAGAAGAATAAGAATTTCTCTCTGTACAGTTTTTTTTCAACACAATGTTTTACAGATCCCATGGTACATATTTAAGAACTTCAGATTAATAATAGATTTAAATAATTTATTTTCCCATTATCATATTTTCCATTGCAATTTTTAATGACCCAAGGGTAGAGTTTGAAGCAAAAACATTCTTAATTAAGCCATCCTCAGATGACAACTTAAGACCAAAAGAGATGACGGAGGCACAGCGGTGGCTGGAAAGTGAACCATTCATGAATACTAAAGAGGGGAAAGCGAATCTCACCAGTTCTCTATGCGGTCTGCTAGCAGGATCATGGCAGAGAAGTCAGTCAAGCCTTTACCCTGGACAAGGTGTTATCGCTTTCTGAAAGTCATGCAACCAGACCCCAGATATGGATCAACAAGTAAACATCTGGTGAACCATTTACGTAAAAGAACAGTAATCCTTTGGTAATCTGATGCCTCCTAGTCCAGTCTGAAGCTATATAGTTCAGATATGTGGGGTGTATTCTAAAATTCAAGCAAATGGAGTTATTTTCTGTGGTTTCCTGTTCATGTGTCAGCACCGAGATGTGTATCCTCCAGCCTATAACAGAAACGTAAGGTCAGCCATGGGCTGATGGCTTGGAATCACGTGAGTGCTTGCTGCCCAAGTATAAGAACCGAGCTTCGCATCTATCTCCAGGTCCCACATAGAAAGCTGACTGCTAAGGAGCAGAGATAGGTGTATCATGGGGGTTCACTGACCATAAAGCCCAGCTAAAACGACGGAGGCCCAGGTTCAGCAGAAGACTGGGCTAGCAAAATGGTTCAGTAGGTAAAAAGAGCTTGTCCCCATGTCTGACAACTGTAGTTTGACCCCTGAGAACCATGTATATTACAAAGAAGCAACCCACGCACGTTGTCCTCTGATTCCCACTTACACATGTGCCCCTGGTAGTCACAATAAATAAATAAATAAATAAATAAATAAATAAATAAATAAATAAATGTGATTTTAAATTTTTAGTAAGATGCATAGAGGAAGACAACACTAACCTCTGGCCTCTCTACCCATGCATGCAAAGGCATGTATGCATGCATGTGTACATACATAAACAGATATACACATATGAAGTAAAGCAAGTGAAACATACATTGCTGAAATTTGTGTTATTATAGCTATTGACTTCAGGCAGTTATAAATTATAATAATGTTTTAATTTCTACAACCATGCCTTTGGCCACTCTTTTTTGTGTACAGAACCTAACACAGATGTTCCTTATTTTTATCTCAATCATTAAATGTAAAACAAAATATTATGTACTTAAAATAGGACACCTGTTGTTTTTATCTGAAAACAATCATTTTCTGATACCTGTACTATATTATTGTATTAGTAAGAATTTATTTGGTTATATGTAATTGAAATTCATTCCCACTGCCTTAGATTAAAGAGAATTATAATGTCTCAAAAGGCCAAAAAGTACATCAATGGACTTGAAAGCTAAGATGCCAATAATTAGAATCAGAACCCGGCCATTAGACTTAACCCAGATTTACCTGGTGTTGGTTCAGTTGCCAGACAAGCAAAATAATTGCCAACAGCTCCATCTATAGACCAATCCCCCTTAGCTTGGAATCCCTGTGGAAATAGCTTTTTTTTTTTTTTTTTTGGCTGCCCCCTGGAAACTAGTAGACATCATCTTCATGGTCTCTAATTAGCTCACTTGAGTTGTGGATCCCCCTTAGAAGCCACAGAATAGTGGTGCCAGGTGGGTCAAAGCCACAGGAAGAGAGAATGGGAAAGACCCAGCCTTCCAGTTTAAGAGGGGATGGATGCCTCTAGCGATCCTCGGGGCTGGCTTGGATGCTCTATCATCCCCCGTCTTCATCTACCAAACCAAAGACGCCTGCAATTTAATTAAAAACAGGTGTAAATAAATGCAGCTCTGGGACAAGGCTCCTTCTAAACCAGACTGGCACCCAAAACTCCTCCTGTGAAGGAGAGCCAGATGTCAGACTAGCAAAAACAACAGATGTCCCCTGCCTGAGAACAATGATTCCACAAGCCTATTAGACTCCACCCAAAGCTTTTATAAATTGGCATATAATCGAAATAAAGTAAGTCCCATACCAAATTATCTTTTCCTGCACACCAACACACCTTAAACATCACCTTTTTTTTTAATAGTAAATTTTTAAAAAAAAACAATCACTATTACCTTAGTTATGCAGATTGGCAAGATGAGTTTCCTTTTGATCCTCAATGCTTCCCGCCTCCCAAACATGGCTACCAAGTCCTCCCTGACTCCCACTCCTGTCTCTACATCAACACTCACTCTCCCAGCCGCCCACTGCCACAGTTCAGTTCAACTTCCAATTCCCTCTTCTTTAGAGTCTGAATTCGTTAGGGCTTGAATTACCTGTAGAAAGGAAATTCTGTGTCTGGAAGTTTATGATGGCCTTCTTTAGCTCATCAATTCTCCACGGAGAATTCATCCCAATATAATAACAAAGACTGGAGAATCCTGGTACGGTGGTAACACTGTTAGCAGGCAGATCTCTGTGACTTTGAGGCTAGCCTGGTTTGCAAAGAGAGTCCAGGACAGCCAGGACTGTTACACAGAGAATCCCTGTCTTGACAAGCAAATAAAAATAAAAATAAATATTTATTACAGTACTTGTTTTGCACTTACTAAGCTCAGCATTACAAAAAAAAAGAATAAAAGTATTCACTATAACACATATTAGGAAAATAACAATGTAGAAACCAAAATGCCTAACCAGAAGAAGAATTTTAAGAAAACTCATCCAGTCAATATGGCAAAAATATTGTAAAAATCACTGGAAAAAAATCTGATACATTCTGGCAGTAGTGACAATGTTCTATAATAGAATGCATTAAAATTTTTAAGCAGAAATATGTGTGTATATATATATATATATATATACACATATATATACATTTATATAATGAACCCAGTTATATAATATAATGACAACTGGAGCAAAAGATACCAATGTGTTAAGATGTGTGATATGGGTAATTTAAAAACCTATTCTGGGTACGTTTTATGAGAGCCTTTAAAAATACACGTAACAAGAGAACGTTATTTTTCAGAAGTTTTCCTGCGAAGAGAATTCTGTTTGTTTGGGGAAAGACCTGAATGAGTGCTTGGCCCAGAAAAGGAAATGCTAAAGGAGCCGGATGTGGGCAGAAAGATTCTGTATGAGGGATGAGGATGAATTGGTACCTCCAAGAAGATGAGGGTGGATGAAGGCAGAGAGATGACAAATTCACTACTCACTCAAGAACTGTTGGGTAGATCTCTTTTATTTTCTTTTAATGCAAGAAAGGCAACTTCTCCTCTGAGCTGTTGTGTGGGAAGCAATGTCACATGAAAAGATCATTAACTTGTCAGAAAGGGACCACAGGAAACCAGGGACTCTAATAAGAAAATAAACTTGGAGTTCAAGTCAAATTAAACTTGTTAGTTCATAGGGAATCGCCACGCAACATCTTATTTTATTTAAAAAAAAATGTTAGCAGTCTAGGTCTTTTTGCACATTGAGAGCTGAATTCAGAGGGACCAGACTCCAGCAACTCGAGCTCCACTCGTTCGTGGTCTCTCCACATACTTTACCTCCGTGGGTGGAGCAGGCTGGCGCTTCAGCTGATCCCGGGTGCCTTTCTCTTTGGCTTCCTTACTTCTGATGGTTTTCCTTCGCTGATTTCAGGGGCCTGTCATGGTGCTTAATGGGCTCAATCTGCACATTAATTCTCTTGCCCTGGACTGGTTTGTTTACGTTGCTGCCCACGACATACACAATGATGTTGTAGGCACCTGCCGTCTTCCTTTTTGAACAGTGCTAACTCCTTTGACGTCTACCATATCACCCTTTTTGTAGAACCGCATGTATGTGGACAAAGGAACAGCTTCTGTTTCCAAAAAGGCCAGGAGAACACATTGTGGGCGCCTCTGCACTTGCCTCGTGTTTTATCGTGTTTATCGTTTTTATCGTGTTAAAAGGATACTTTTGGTGAGTGACTGAAAGATGACTACAAAGGCCAGAAGCATATTTTTTTTAAAAACTTTTAGCTATCTTATTTAGTTGTGTTTTGTGTGTGTTTAGTTGTTTTGCCTGCATGTATGTCTGTGTTCTGCATGCACGCACTGTGTGTGTTAGCCAGAGATGGGTATCGGATCCCATGGAACCCTGTGGTTTTTTTTTTTTAAGATTTATTTATTTATTTATTTATTATATGTAAGTACATTGTAGCTGTCTTCAGACACTCCAGAAGAGGGAGTCAGGTCTCCTTACAGATGGTTGTGAGGCACCATGTGGTTGCTGGGATTTGAACTCCGGACCTTCAGAAGAGCAATCGGGTGCTCTTACCCACTGAGCCATCTCACCAGCTCCAACCCTGTGGTTTTTAATTGGCACATGAGTACTGGAAATTGAATCCTGGTCCTCTGGAAGAGCCACTGAACGATCTCTCCATCTCCAATGCATCATGATAGCTACAGGTTGTGTGAGTGTGTACGTATGTGGTGGGTGTCATACTCGTGTGATGCACAGATAAATGCACATGCAGCTGCCGATGTCAGAAGGCAACGTTGGGAATCACTCCTTAGCATTCCTCTACCTTTTTCTGAGACAGGCTCACTCTTTGAAGTTCACCCCTGAGTAGGTCTGGGCGGCTGCTCAGAAAGTCCCAGGGATCTGCCTGTCTCTGCCTCCACAGTACTGGGATTACCAGCATCCAACCATTGCACTCAACTTCTGTCGTTGCTATTGTTTTTGGTTTGGTTTGGTTTCAACTTGGATCCTAGGAATCGAACTCTGAACTTAGGTGCTCATGCCTGCAAGACAAACATTTTACTGATTGAACCAACCCCTCAGATATCCAATCACAATGTTGTGCTACCCCAAACTTTCAACCTGTTTTTAGCAAACTCAGCCCTTGCTACTCCCTCTCTGTTCTGAGCTAACCCTGATGTCCAGTCATCCTACATTAATGATCATCCCTAAAATTAACCAGGCTTTTCCTGAGGCTCAGACACACTCCTGGTACAGTCACATGATGGTTTATAATCTCAACTATCTACAACCAACCTGGTAAATCCTTATTGGATTTGAAGCCTAGCCCTGATGTGGATTGTATGCCATCCTGTTAGGGGGTAGAACAGTGTTTCCCAGTACCCAGTAATCACAAGTTGAAATGCTAACCCTTAGTTCTCTGGAATTTGACCTTATTTGGAAAAGATTTTATTGTAGATATATAAAGATTTACCCCAGAGTAGGATGAGTCCAACTCGACTGGCATCCCTACACAAAGGGAAATTTGAATGTAAAAACTCACAGATGGAGAATGTAAAGATGAAGGCAGAGATGAGCTAAAGAATGCCAAGGGATTCCTACACCCATCGGAAGCTAGCAGAAAGGCATGGAAGGAATCAACCCATTTCCTTCATCACATTCCTCGGGAGGAACTGATTGTTCTGGCAGCTTGATCTCTGCTCTCCTGTCTTCCAGACAGGAGTGTTAGTACACATACTAAGCAGTGCACCTTGCCATCAATCTAATAACACATGAGAACTCTTTGCTCAGTGAATTAACAGTACATTTTCAGGCCCCATAAACAGTTACACTCAAACAGCTATGCTGTAGGGTTAGAAGATGCAGTAACTGTGAATACTGGAATAGACTCAACGCTTTCCCATATTGTTGAAGTGGTTTTCTGTCATTATTGCTGAGTTATTTCAAGTCGCTTTACATTTCTAATTCCTTCAAGAACATCACTAAAAGTTCTAGCCTTGAAAAGCCGTTTGCAGGAAGAAAAAAGGCTAAGAACTTCACCGTAATCATCACTAAACAGAAATTGAGTGCTCATGTGTGAGTCATGAGGTCTGGTGCTGTGGGGGAGTAACCTAGAATCCAGCATACACACTATGTTTTAAACAATGTATTTTCAGAAAAATAAAACACACACACACACACACACACACACACACACACGGTTCTTTAACAACAAAGAAAAACACAACAAGCAATACACCATAAATAAGAAATTACATAAGATTATGGATTGAATCTGTGTTATTTCTTATTTCTGAGACTGAGCCTCAGGTAGCTCTAGCTGGCCTCTAGCTCACTGTGTAGATAAGGTTGGCCTTGAACTCTTTTTTTTTTTTTTTAAAGATTTATTTGTTTATTTTATGTATGTGAGTACACTGTCTCTGTCTTCAGACACACCAGAAGAGGGCATCAGATCTCATTACAGATGGTTGTGAGCCACCATGTGGTTGCTGGGAATTGAACTCAGGATCTCTGGAAGAGCAGTCAGTGTTCTTAACCACTGAGCCATCTCTCCAGCCTGCCCTTGATCTCTTGATCCCTCTACTTCTGTCTCCTAAGTGTTAGGATTACAGAAATTGGCCTCCACACCCAACTTTGAACTTGCTTTTATTAAAAGAGACTTTTCTGCTCTGTATTCATTATTAAGCCTTATTTTTTTTAATTAAGCCTTATTATTATTTACTACATTAAAGAAATTGATACAGAAAAGATATCAAAATAGATTTCCCATAAGCTGTACCAAGTGAATATAAGTACGCCTTAAGCTAATTTTGGTGCAGGAAGATATTTTCTGCAAAGGCAGATGCAGATACTCTAAATACCACCCATCTAGGGAGAAGAGATAGTATTTGTTCTGATGACAGAGCCATTGAGAGGAGAAAACCCCATCCAAAAGTCTTAAAGGTTGAAGCAAAAGAACCCAGCACCTCCTCCCATCCCCATCACAACCTTGAAATAAGCAGCAATCACCAAGTCCACTGCTTGGATCAGGAGGTGTCTAGAGAGGAATTCGTGCCCCAGTATGATAAAGTCTCTATAAAGAGTAACTATAGTGAAAATTTTGGTTTCTTAAAAAACCTAGTTACATTGTGTGACTATGTTTTTGTTTTAATCCCAGGTGTGGGATATGAGGGTGCTTCAGAATGTCCTCAGCCACTCACTGTGATTGTCTTGTGCTCTAGGGGGGAGCTTGATTTTTCCCAGCTACAGATAATTTATGATTGGAATTCTAGGGACCCTTGAGAGTGTATTACTGTAAGAACCTCTAGAGTGCCTGTGGTGGCTGCCGTTCCCCCTTGTTGCATCCCACACTGCTGCTGGTCCTTGGGCCTGTGTTTGCAATTGCTGGCTTGCTGGAGGATTGTTGATTGGAGATATCCTGATGGCAGATATTGGACTTGCTCCAAGGAACTCCAAGTCCTTAATCAGCAGGAATTAGTCTAAAGAGGTCTATGCCTCCTTTCCCCTCTAACCTTCTTTCTCTCCTACTAAGTGTTGGGGGTAGAATAAGAGTTGAAAGGTTGGTAAACAATGGAACCCAATAAAGTATGCCTACAAGTAAAAAGTGGCAGCATTTAGCCAATACATGAGGATTATTCTAGAAATAAGCCGGTGGCAGGCCAGGCATAATTCTATGCACAAAGTAACGATGGCTCATCTTTGGGAGAATGTATTCATGGCACAGCAACATTGACAACACCAGCAATCATGCGCAAAGTCACTTTCTTGACTACGAAAGTCACTGAAGCCCTGGGGGTGGGGGGAAAGGAGCCCTAGGGAGGGACCCATTTTCACAGTGAAAGTTATATTCCTCATTCTCTACTATTCCCCCGCCTTCTTTTTCGCAACAGGCTAAATATTATAAGACACACACACAAAAAAAAAAAAAAAACAAAGGAGGAAAACGTAATCAATAACTAAAGCAATGGAGAAAATCAGAATGCAGGCAGTAGTGATTACTTTTATGTTTGGCTTACCTGACTAAGAGTTGCTCATATGACTGATGGATTTTATCTTAATGTATCTAGAAGGATGTTTCCGGAAAAGTATACGAATTGGTAAAAAGGGGAAAAGAGCACCCTTACCAATACAAATGGGCATCGTCCATCTTCTCAAGGCTTCAAATCAAGCCCCACGGTGCAGGATGGGCAAGTTGGAGCTTGACTTCAGCGAATGTGTTCCCGTTCTGGATTCGGTGTTTGTGCTCCCAGGAGTTGGCTTGATAATCACACATTGGTTCCCTGTGTACTCAGTACTCTGGGCTGGAGCTGGAATCCTGCCACTGGGCCTCCGTGAAGACAACAGACTAGGACATTCATCTTCATAAGGGCACACAATAAACCACTACAGTTCTTTTTCTATATATACACCGGTGGCTCTCTTTCTCTGGGGGAAACCTATTGAGGACCTTAAAATAACTATGACTAACGTGTAAAAGGATCTGGCAGAAAACGTGGAGAACATGCACAAGTAATAAGAAATTTCTATAGAAGTACAAGCTATAAAAAAAAAAAACCTTTTAGAAATAAAAGATGCAACATCAGAGATGAATAATCCCTTTAATGTTTTACATTTCTTTTTACTGTGTGTGTGTGTGTCTGTCTGTCTGTCTGTCTGTCTGTCTGTCTGTCTGTCACCAGAAGACTCTCTATGTAGCCTCCTGGAATGGAACTCACTCAGGTCATCAGCCTTGATGTTGAGTGCTGCATGTCACTAGATTTTTCCTGCTACATTAGCATCCTAGCCCAGGAATTTCTTTAGCATAGCACATCAGCAGACTGACACCACTGTGGAAATGATAAGTGACTTTAAACTACAGCAATAAAATGGCCCAAACTTAAAGACAATGTAAAAAGGGAGTGGAAGAGAAAAATAGAGCATTTAAAAGCTGTGTGAGAGCTCTAACCTACTACTAGATGTGTAATGTTGTCTCAGGAGAAAAAGAAAACAGAGACAAAGACGTATTTAAAAAGATTTAAGAGCTGATCATTTTCTAAAGTTAACCACAGATCCAAGAAGTTAAGAAAATCTCAAGAAGGATATGAAATGATAGATAGGTAAATAGATAGATAGATAGATAGATAGATAGATAGATAGATAGATAGATAGATACATTCATACATACATACATACATGATGGATAGATGGATAGGTAGATGGATAGATATAGAGATAGACAGAGATGGAGGGACAGATGGATAGATATTTCCTTGGCATATCATGGCCATTCCATTGAAAACAATTTGAAGGAAAACAATTACATTTATAAGAACAAAGATGGTAAAATTCCACAAGTCAGAAGAGGGCATTGGATTACTAAGAACTGGAGCTACAGATGTTAGTGAACAACCCTGTGAGTGTTGGGAACCAAACCTGGGTTCTCTGTAAGAGCAAGAGTGATTTTAACCACTGAACCATCTTTACAGCTCCCCCTTTTACCTTTAAGACATCAGATTGGCAAATATGATACAAAAGGTAACACATTCAAAAAATTTTACCCATATCTCTTAGTTCCTCAACATTGACATTATCACACTTCCTTGACCATCAGCCTCCATTATCTCAAATACACACACACACACACACACACACACACACTCACACGCACAAATGTATGTGCATATGATGTATGTATGTGAGAGACTCTTCATGTGTGTGTATGTATGAGTGTGTGTGTGTGTGTGTGAGTGGGTGTGTGTTACTGCATTTGGCCATTTTTTGTGTACTTCTTTGTTTAATACTCATATATATATATATGTGTGTGTGTGTGTGTACATATATATATATATATATGTGTGTGTGTGTGTACATATATATATATATATATATATATATATATATATACTCCACAATTACCAAAATAATGAATTCAGCATGATCACAGTAGCATTATTTAGTCTAGGAATCTCACGTAAATCTTTTCAATTAATGCTTCTTATAGGAGAAAACTTAAATTTTGTTTTAGCTCTTACACCTTGCACTTGGTATTTATGACCCTTTTTAAAAATTTTTTCTTTATTTACATTTAAAATGTTATTCCCTTTCCTAATTTCCCCTCTGAAAATCCCCTATCCCCTCCCCCCAGCCCCATTCCCCAACCCACCCACTCCCATTCCTGGTCCTGGCATGCCCCTATACTGGGGCATAGAGCCTTCACAGGACCAAGAGCCTCTCTTCCCATTGATGACTGACTAGGCCATCCTTTGCTACATATGCAGCTAGAGCAACAAGTTCCACCATGTGTTTTCTTTAATTGGTGGTATAGTTCCAAGGAGCTCTCAGGGTACTGTTTAGTTCATATTGATGTTTCTCCTATGGGACGTCAGACCTCCTCAGCTCCCTGGGTACTTTCTCTGGCTCCTTCATTGGGGACCTTGTGCTCCATCCAATGGATGACTGTGAGCATCCACTTCTGTATTTGTTAGGCACTGGCAGAGACTCGAAGGAGACAGCTATATCAGGCTCCTGTCAGCAGGCTCTTGTTGGCATCTGCCTAGTGTCTGGGTTTGGTGGTTGTTTATGGGATAGATCCCCAAATGGGACAATTTCTGGATGGTCTTTCCTTCAGACTCTGCTCTGAACTTTGTCTCTGTAACTCCTTCCATGGGTATTTTGCTCCCCATTCTAAGAAGGAATGAAGTATCCACACTTTGGTCTTCCTTCTTGAGTTTCATGTGTTTTGCAAATTGTACCTTGGATATTCTAAGTTTCTGGGCTAATATCCACTTATCAGTGAGTGCATATCATGTGTATTCTTTTGTGATTGGGTTACCTCACTCACAATGACATCCTCCAGATCAATCCATTTGTCTAAGAATTTCATAAATTCATTGTTTTTAATTGCTGAGTAATAATCCATTGTGTAAATGTACCACATTTTCTGCATCCATTCTTCTGTTGAAGGATTTCTGGGTTCTTTACATCTTATTGGCTATTATAAATAAGGCTGCTATAAACATAGTGGAGCATGTGTCCTTATTACATGTTGGAACATCTTCTGGGTATATACCTATGCCCAAGAGTGGTATTGCTGGGTCCTCTAGTAATACTATGTCCAATTTTCTGAGGAACCTTCAAATTGATTTCCAGAGTGGTTGTACCAGCTTGCAATCCCACCGGCAATGGAGAAGTGTTCTTCTTTCTCCACATCCTCACCAGCATCTGCTGTCACCTGAATTTTTGATCTTAGCCATTCTGACTGGTGTGAGGTGGAATCTCAGGGTTGTTTTGATTTGCATTTCCCTGATGATTAAGGATGTTGAACATTTTTTCAGATGCTTCTCACCCATTTGGTATTCCTCAGTTGAGAATTCTTTGTTTAGCTCTGTACCTCATTTTTTAATAGGGTTAATTGATCTTTCTGGAGTCCAACTTCTTGAGTTCTTTATATATGTATTGGATATTAGTTCCCTATCAGATTTAGGATTGGTAAAGATCCTTTCCCAATCTGTCGGTGGTCTTTTTGTCTTATTAACAGTGTCTTTTGTCTTACAGAAGCTTTGCAATTTCATGAGGTACCATTTGTTGAGTCTTGATCTTACAGCACAAGCCATTGCTGTTCTGTTCAGGAATTTTTCCCCTGTGCCCATAACTTCAAGGCTTTTCCCCACTTTCTTCTCTATAAGTTTCAATGTCTCTGGTTTTTTTTTTTTTTTTTCGTTTTTCGAGACAGGGTTTCTCTGTGTAGCCCTGACTGTCCTGGCACTCACTTTGTAGACCAGGCTGGCCTCGAACTCAGAGATCCTCCTGCCTCTGCCTCCCGAGTGCTGGGATTAAAGGCGTGTGCCACCACGCTCGGCTAATGTCTCTGGTTTTATGTGGAGTTCTTTGATCCACTTAGACTTGAGTTTTGTACAAGGATATAAGAATGGATCAATTTGCATTCTTCTACATGATAACTGCCAGTTGTGCCAGCACCAATTTTTTGAAATGCTGTCTTTTTTCCACTGCATGGTTTTAGCTCCTTTGTCAAAGATCAAGTGACCGTAGCTGTGTGGGTTCATTTCTGGGTCTTCAATTCTATTCCATTGATCTACCTGTCTGTTGCTGTACCAGTACCATGCAGTTTTTATCACAATTGCTCTGTAGTACAGCTTTAGGTTAGGCATGGTGATTCTGCCAGAGGTTCTTTTATTGTTGAGAATAGTTGTTGCTATCCTAGGTTTTTGGTTATTCCAGATGAATTTGCAAATTGTCCTTTCTAACTCGGTGAAGAATTGAGTTGGAATTTTGATGGGAATTGCATTGAATTTGTAGATTGCTTTTGGCAAGATAGCCATTTTTACTACATTAATCCTGCCAATCCATGAGCATGGGAGATCTTTCTGCACTAAACTCACCAGGCCCTGGGCTTTTTTTGATTGGGAGGCTATTAATGACTGTTTCTATTTCTTTAGGGGATATAGGACTGTTTAGATCATTAATCTGATCCTGATTTAATTTTGGTACCTGGAATCTGTCTAGAAATGTGTCCATTTCATCCAGGTTTTCCAGTTGTGTTGAGTATAGGCTTTTGTAGTAGGATCTGATGATTGTTTGGATTTCCTCAGATTCTGTTGTTATGTCTCCCGTTTCACTTCTGATTTTGTTAATTACGATATTGCCCCTGTATCCTCTAGTGAGTCTGGCTAAGGGTTTATCTATCTTGTTGATTTTTCTCAAAGAACCAGCTCCTGGTTTGGTTGATTCTTTGTATAGTTCTTTTTTATTCTATTTGGTTGATTTCAGCCCTGAGTTTGATTATTTCCTGCCGTCTACTCCTCTTGGGTGGATTTGTTTCCTTTTGTTCTAGAGCTTTTAGGTGTGCTATCAAGCTGTTGGTGTGTGCTCTCTCTAGTTTCTTTTTGGTGGCACTCAGAGCTATGAGTTTTCCTCTTAGGGCTACTTTCGTTGTGTCACATAAGTTTGTGTGTGTTGTGGCTTGATTTTCCTTAAACTCTAAACAGTCTTTAATTTCTTTCTTTATTTCTTCCTTGACTAAGTTATCATTGAGTAGAGTGTTGTTCAGCTTCCACCTCAATGTTGCCTTTCTATTACTTGTTGTTATTGAAGATCAGCCTTAGTCTGTGGTGATCTGATAGAATGCATGGGATAATTTCAATATTTTTGTATCCATTGTGACCTGTTTTGTGTCCGATTATATGGTCAATTTTGGAGAAGGTTCCATGAGGTGCTGAGAAGAAGGTATATCCTTTAGTTTTAGGATAAAATGTTATCTGTTTAGGATAAATGTTTAGGATAAAATGTAGATATCTGTTAAATCCATTTGTTTCATAACTTCTGGTGTTTGTGTCTTTGTTTAGTTTCTGTTCCCAGGATCTGTCCATTGATGAAAGTGGGGTGTTAAAGTCTTCCACTATTATTCTGTGTGGTGCAATGTGTGCTTTGAACCTTACTAAAGTTTCTTTAATGAGTGTGGATACCCTTGCATTTGGAGCATAGATATTCAGAATTGAGAGTTCACCTTTGACGAGTATGAAGTGCCCCTCCTGGTCTTTTTTGATAACTTTGGGTTGGAAGTCGATTTTATTCGATATTAGAATGGCTACTCCAGCTTGTTTCTTGGGACCATTTGCTTTCTATCTACCCATGTGTTTTAGTTATGGTCTATATTGCTACAATGAAACATCATGGCCACAAAGCAAGTTGAAGAAGGAAGGGTTTATTTGGCTTATACTTTCAATATCATAGTCTAATCACTAAAGGAAATCAGGACAGGAACTCAAGTAGGGCTGGAACCCGGAGGCAGGAACTCATGGAGAATCCATGGAGGAGTATTGCTTACTCGCTTGCTCAACATGGCTTGCTCAGCCTGCTTTCTTGTAAAACCCAGGACCACCATCCTAGGGGTAGTCACATCCATAATGGGCTAGGCCATCCCCCATTTATCACTAATTAAGAAAATACCCTACAGGCTTACCTATAGTCTTATCTTATTGAGGCATTTTCTCAATTGAGCCTCCCTTTTCTGCAGTGATTCCATTTTGTGTTAAGTTGGTGTAACACCAGCTAGCATGCTATGACTCTGTCTGAGTTCAATTGAAAGCCTTGAGCTAATGATATAACTCATTTAGTAGTAAACATGCCTTGCATACATGAGCCCTAGATTCAGCCTTCAAAGCTTCAAAAAAATTCCCTAATTTCTTAAGGATGCTTAGAGTAACAATCTCAGAGTTAATGAACTCAATAAATATACACTGGGTGATAAGCTACTTATCCTGCATTCCTCTAAAGACAGAGGACTCAATAATAATTAAAACAGACAAAAATCCTTACTTCCTGAAAGTTATGTTCCAGGGTATAAAACAAATAATAGATATGTAGACATGCAATGTCTGGGAAGGAAAATAGAGAAGGAGCTGAGTAGTGTAGAAATATTAGAATTTGTATGATGGGTGAGAAATGAGCATGAAGTCACATGTCTCAGTAGCTAATAACATCTATTTCTTTCTTCTGCACACTGCAATTGGCAACTGTACTATGGCTTGGCTGTGGCTTGCTCCACTTCTCGTTCCATCAATGGGGCTAAAGAGCACATTTGTCCTGTTCTTAATTAAGTCACTGACAACAGCATGTCTTATGTCCACATGTGATGTCAATGCAAGCAGGAAAGCATGGTAGCACTCTCTGGGATGGGCAATGCATACTGCAGTCCCTACTACATGAAGGTAAGGATTTCTGATCTTCATGTAAGGAAGAAACACAGGTATAGCTGGAGACAACAGTACAATTCACTGAGATCCTGAAGGAAAAGGGAATCCTGTGCAATGTGCAGAGACATTCACTTACCCCAGATAGGACACAAGCAGACCTAAAATAAATCATGGCAGGCAGCAGCAGGCATAGCAGGCTTGGTGCTAGAGAAGGAGTTAGAGCTATATACTGATCCTTAGGCAGAGAGAGAGAGACAGACAGACAGACAGACAGACACTAGATGTATCTGGCTGGCAAGGCTTCCAGAAACATGAAAGTTTACTAACAGCAGCATTGACGAGTCAGAAGCAGCCACATCACAGAAGGTTCCCATCCTAGCATGAGTGAGGACTCAGGGGGAGTCACTCACTGAGGCTCTGCCTTCATTCAACATTCAACCTCCTCTATGCTTGCTCACTCTAGCAACCCACCCCTCCCCCAGGCACCAGTAGTGAGAGAGCAGCAGCAGGAAGGAAAGCCAGCAGAGCATCCTCCATCCCCTCTATGGGGGCCTGCTAATAGCTCCATTACTTGCATTCCACTGTAATGTTTGGTGATTGTATTGTTGTTTCTTAGGGTAAGGAACTTGGAATGTCACAGACTACTTTGCCACAGTGTTATCATTCTTTCTAGGCTCTGCCCCACAGTTACCTGGCAACAGCCAGGTATGCCTGACTCATGATAAAAGGGGCTGTTTGCCCCTTCCTCACTCTCTTATTCTCTTACTCTCTGCCCCTTATTTCCCTGCCCCTTCTCCTTCTCTTCCCCTCCCCTTCTCCTTTTCTCACCACCTGTTCTTTTCTCCCTCCTCCTCCTCTTCTTCTTCTTCCTCCTCTTCCCTCCCTTTCCCTCTCCCTCTCCCGCTCTCTCTCTGCCTTTCTCTGTCTCTACTCCCTCAACTCCCCTATTCCATACTATATCCATATAGCTGGTCCCTCAGGGGGAAGAGATGCCTCAGCATGGGCCCACTGAGGCACCCCTTCTACCTCACCATACTTAGCTTCTACCAAACATATCCTGGTTCCTTTTTTTTTTTTTTAATAAAACACAGCAACCAGTACTCTAGCCAAATCAAAGATACTTTCTTATTCACCATTGTCCCCTGACACATGCCATAAATCTTTGTGGGAGATCATAGGTAGACATGTTAGAACTACATTACTGCACTTTTAAAATGTACTTATTTTGCATTTCAACGATTTATACCGTGATTGCCTATATATGTAACATGTAAGGAGATACTGTTGTTTTATTAAAAGAACACTACATCTTTTATTATTGTTGTTTGTTGTTGTTATTACTGAAAACATGTTGAAAGACTCGAATAGAAGAAAGGGGTACCTCTTTCACCTCACATTCACTCTCATTAGGATAAGATGGGGCTAAAAGCTGCTTGTTGCATAAATAGAATTTATACCAACAGCATTCTAATCTTACTTCCATTGTTGAAAATTAATTCATTTTCAGACTGTAGAATATGATTTGCCTAATACAAGAAGCCTGATAGAAAAAGCAATAGAATGAATCAGCTCTTTATGTATTTAATTTAGAACTGTTCAGGCTGTTGTATGTGGCCTGAATCAGAAGGACCTGGTAAATGCTCCTAAGAACACCTAGTCGGCTCACCTTAGTGAATGAGTAATTGCCTGTGAAATTCAGAGCTAAGAAAGCAAATTTACAATCAAAGGGGATGGTTATTAACTGTATTTTCAGTTTTTAAAAAAGCCTTTCTAAAATAACAGGTGTTGACTTCATTGGAGGGCTGCAGGGGGAAAATGGATCTTGGCAGATGGTCAGCAATTTGAGGCTAATGTAATACAGCTCCTCTGGAGAAATTGAGATTTTTAGTTTCGGGGAAGTGATTAGTTTTGTAGGACTTCTACATTTGGAGTTTGCTACAGTCGAGGAAGAGCTTTAAGAGACTGTATGTTACCAAAAAAAAAAAATGAATTTTTGGGATTCTAGTAATATTGGCAGGAAATTACTGAAATCCAAATAAATAAGGCATATGGTTAATAATGTATCAGTGTTAGCTCCTTGGATGTGACAAGCATACTGTGGCAATGTAAGATAGTGACAATGTGGAAAACTGGGTGAGGAATACATTGAACTCAGTACGATCTGTGCATTGTTTTAAAATGGAAACATCTAATTTTTCTGCAATTAAAAAAAATGTGTATAGGGCCAGAGAGAAGACACAGCAGTTAGGATCACTTACTGTTCTTGTAGAGGACACAGGTTGTATTTCCAGCATCCACATGGCAGCTCTCAACACTTGATAACTTGGGTTCCAGGAACCAGATGCTTTCTTCTGGACTCCTCAGGTACTCATCACAAACACGGTGGACAGACATACATGCAAGCAAAGCATTCATACACATAAAATAAAAACAACCTTAAAAACTTCAAAGATATATGTACTGTGGTGGTCCATACCTTTAACCACAATGGTCTAGAAGCTGAGGTAGAACTGGTCATTCCACAGTCAGTTTGGGGTATAAGGGTTGAAAATCATTTACGCAGGAGACTTTTATATTAAATAAATAAATAAATAAAGGCTCCCGTGAAGTACTGAAGCTGTCCATGACCAACATAAATGACTTCCTGAAACCATGACCTTCACACAGACTACCTCACTGGGACCTTTTCACAAATTCCATCTCTAGAGTCACTTCTAGGGAAACGCAGATGGACCAGTATTAATCATCACTGTAAAACTTATAATCTTCATAATTAGTCACTTCCAAGATGCAAAAATTCTAGAAGGATTGCTTAGAAAATGAGACTAGAAATATTCACAATCCATTCCTTTGTTCTGAAATGTAGGCGTCGGGTTGACAACTGCAAAAGCTACCTGGGTTAAATATAATGTTTGCATTGTAATTCTCTAGTGGTTTCAGGAAACCGCAAAAGGTTTGTGTTTATTGATTGTTATCTGTGAAAGAAAATGTAGACACTATCAGAAAACTCTTCACTATTCAGATATTTTCTTCTGTCTTCCGTCAAGGTAGGAAGGAGGCAGGAGGATGGTCTAAGAAGCCACCCCCAGACTCACCCTAGCCTCATTTCTGCATTACGGGCTCTTGCTGTAAGATTTTTGTCATCTTTGTAAATGTGTAGGGGAAAGTCAGGCAGTGGTTCAATCGGTCAGAACCACTCTGGGCTGGGGATTTAGCTCAGTGATTTCAACAATAGAATCTTTAGCTAGCGCGTGCCAAAACCCTGGACTCAGTCTTCTGCAGGGAAAGAATAAAAGCAAACAAAACCAAAACTCACTGCGCACATGAAAACATTTGACAGACGACATGTGCCCATAAATGAGGTTTCAAAAGTTTATTTGTTGTATCTGGTGTCAAATGCCTGTAAGCACTGGCACTAGGGAGGCTGCACTGCAGATTAGCCAAGGCTGCATGGCAAGATCCTGATACCAAAGAAAACAACCCAAGCCAATGGAAAACCAAAACAATACAGCAACAACAAATCTCCCTTTCCATACATTATCTACTTTGGAAGAAATGCCCTCAATCTGTAAATTATAGTCTCACCTCCTTAACTCCAAACAAGTGAAGCAAATAATTTCTCTTTTTGGAGCCTATCTTATCTTCTCATCTGTAAAATGAATGTATTGGACTAAGCAATCTCTCAAATCCCTTGCCATTTGAACACTGACGCGAGACGGAAAAATACTGTAGAGGTTTTGGATTTAGGGCACAGAAGAAACTGTTTCCGCATTTATGTTTCTAGAGTCAGAAATATGACAGCAGTAGGAATGCGCGAAGAGGGGCGTAGTGAGACAGGAGACACAACCCGGGTCAATTTAGGTGGGCTTTTTTTTTTTTTTTTTTTTTTTTTTGGCACTTACAGGGTAAGCAACCAGACAGTTGCTAGGCAACTTCATCTCTCCTTAGCACGGAGGACCCTATCCGAGGTGTCTAAGTCACTACCTGTTTACTTTAAAGGCATGGTGGCTTTTCAAAGTTAATGCAATCTATTGTCTTTAAAAGAATACTTTTTTTGCCAGCAATTCTTTGCAAACTCTCTGGCTGAGATCGGCTCTCAGCGGTTTTCCCGTCCCCTGTTTTCAGGCGTGCTGCGGACACCTCCTTAGTCAGGCCCCCGCCGCTGCGCGTTGCTCAGCAGAGCCAGACGCCTCCCGCTCGCCGCTCCCGGACCCCGCCCTCCCCGGGCCGGGCTCTGGGTACAGGACCTCTGGGTTCCTTGAGCGCTGTCCCGGACCACCATGGGCTCAGAGATGGAGCCACTGCTCCGGGCCTGGAGCTATTTTAGACGCAGGAAGTTCCAGCTCTGCGCCGATCTATGCACGCAGATGCTGGAGAAATCCCCTTATGACCAGGTACCTGGCCGGCCCCAGGCAATCTGTGGATCCTCTTTGCTGAGGCCATGGGCTCAGGGCGGGATCCCTCTGTCCCCCGAGGGAGGCCCGGGAGGAGGGCCCAAGATGAAGTTGCCCGTGTAATCCGCAAAGGCACCTGGTGCGAGACTCTTTGGAATCCTGGACAGTGGGTCCCTGCCTTTTGCATCCCCTGAGGATCCTGAGTTCTGTGCTTTGACAACTCCTGCTATAAACTTCAGCACACCTTTTTCAGAATTAGTTACATTTAAAGGGACTCTGTTAAGTTTGTGAGGGGCTTTGATAGTTCATTGGTCATTCACTGGTCACACTCTTAACTTGGTTGATTTCTAAAAAGGAAAATATATATATGTGAACAAAGACTTGAGATGAAGCCTCCTTTAAACACAGCTGTCTTTTGGTTCAGATAGTGAAGCACGCGATCTACCGTATTTTTAGACCTCTGTCCAAGTGTGAAGGAACCTTTGTTTCTGAGTCATGAATTCAACTGGAGGCAAGATAGAGGAATGAGAATGTAGAGGAGGGAAGGATATATTTATTTTTAAAGAAACTACCTGGGCAAGAGGAACTTTTCTTGTAGGAGGGAAATATAAGACAGAAGAAGACATGATAGCCTTGATTAGAAGGACATATAACAGTTCAACATGAAGGTATACTCCTGTACAGCAAGGGGATCAGTAGTTCAAAGCCATGCTCAGCTAAGTAGAGAGTTCAAGGCCAGCCTGGTGAGCTAAAGGAGAACCTGTCTTTAAAGGGGATCGGGCAAAAGCGAACTTAATAAATACAGCATTATTGTGTATAATGAATGCAAAGGGCAATAATGAATGGGGGAGGTATCATGAACATTATCATTGAATAAATAGCCCCTGGAAGAGGCGAGAAGAAAAACAGGAGACTAAGAGTAGAGTTGTGGCAGTTTGGCAGTGCTTTCAGGTACATGCAGAGTGTACTGTACCTATTCAGACCCTGGTTTTCTTGCTTTCCCTCTAGTGGTGTTGCCTTGGAGTTGTTAGGAAAGAAAGGGAAAGTTAGAAAAGCCTGCCTGTGAAGGTTGTTCCTGGGCTCTGCTGCTCTCTGAGCGAATGGATGGAGGATGTTCAAATGGTCATAGGCGTTGGGGCAGAACAGACTGTATTGGTGGTGATTCTAGAAGTGTTGCTATTATTCATGCTCATTAAAGGACTGTGTGTCTGTAGATGAAGATTTTTTTTCCCCCAAGAGCGTTGCTTGGTACATTGGTCCTACAAAGGCTGCTGAAGACATTTCCAGCACAATCCAGCATGTTTTGGAACAACAAGGCAGTATAAAATCTCTTTACCATTGTTACAAGGGAAGTTTGTTAAGACCTTTGGGTGTACCAGACATTGTTCTAGGCTCAGTGGTTCTCAAGAACATTCTGTGTTGTTTTCATTGAGTTGGGATGGTTCCCCCAGAACAGGATTCCCAAGAGTTTCTCACTGGAAGCTTCCTCATTAAATGCCAGCAGGAAATGTATCTCTCTCTCTCTCTCTCTCTCTCTGTCTCTCTCTCTTTTTATTCACACATTTATTTGACCACAAACGCATTGAGAACATTGAAGAAATTCAGATGAAATAGTATCAAGTAACGTATGTCTCTTAAATTGCTGAACATTTCTTTTTTCTTTCCTTTTTTAATTAGATATTTTCTTTATTTACATCTCAAATTTTACCCCCTTTCCTCATTTCCCCTCCAAAAATGCTCCTATCCCATCCCTCCTCCCCCTGCTCACTAACTCACCCACTCCCACTTCCTTGTCCTGGCATTCCCCTATACTGGGTCATGGAGCCTTCACTAGACCAAGGGCCTCTCCTCTCATTGATGTCCAAAAAGACAATCTTCTGCTATATATGCGACTGAAGCCTTGAGCCCCTCCTTGTGTACTACTCTTAGGTTGGTGGTTTAGTCCCTGGGAGCTCTGGGGGGGGGGGCATCTGGTTGGTTGATATTGTTGTTCTTCCTATGGGGCTTCGAGCCCCTTCAGCTCCTTGGGTACTTTCTCTAGCTCCTCCATTGGGGACCCTGTGCTCAGTCCAATGGGTAGCTGTGAGCATCCACTTCTGTATTTGTCAGGCACCGGCAGAGCCTCTCAGGAGATAGCTGTATCAGGTTTCTGTCAGCAAGCACTTGTTGGCACCCACAATAGGATCTGGGTTTGGTGACTGTATATGGGACGGATGGATCCCCAGGTGGGACAGTCACTGGATTCTGCCCAAACTTTGTCTCTATATTTTCTCTCAGGGGTATTTTGATCCCCCTTCTAAGAAGGACCAAAGTATCCACACTGTGGTCTTCCTTCTTCAGCTTCATGTGGTCTGTGAATTGTATCTTGTATATTCCGAACTTCTGGGCTAATATCCATTTATCAGTGAGTGCATACCACATGTGTTCTTTTGTGATTGGGTTACCTCACTCAGGATGATATCCTCCAGATTCATCCATTTGTCTAAGAATTTCATAAATTCATTGTTTTTAATAGCTGACTAGTACTTCATTGTGTAAATGTGCCACATTTTCTGTATCCATTCCTCTGTTGAAGGACATCTGGACTTTTTTTTTTAAGATTTATTTATCTTATTTTGTGTATGTGAGTACACTGTAGCTGTACAGATGGTCGTGAGCCTTCATGTGGTTGTTGGGAATTCAATTTTAGGACCTCTGCTTGCTCCAATAAACTCTGCTTGCTCAGGTCAGCCCAGCTTGCTCAGTTCCTGCTTGCTCTGACCCAAAGATTTATTTATTATTATACATAAGTACACTGTAGCTGACTTCGGATGCACCAGAAGAAGGTGTCAGATCTTATTACAGGTGGTTGTGAGCCACAGCATGTGGTTGCTGGGATTTGAACTCAGGACCTTCCAAAGAGCAGTCAGTGATCTTACCTGCTGAGCAGTCTCGCCAGCCCTGACATCTGGGTTCTTTCCAGCTTCTGGCTATTATAAATAAGGCTGCTATGAATATAGTGGAGCATGTGTCCTTATTACATGTTGGAGCATCTGCTGGGTATGTGCTCAGGAGTGGTATAGCTGGGTCCTCAGGTTGTACAATGATTTCCAGAGTGGTTGTACCAGCTTGCAATCCCACCAACAATGGAGGAGTGTTCCTCTTTCTCCACATCCTCTCCAGCATTGGCTGTCACCTGAGTTTTTGATCTTAGCCATTCTGACTGGTGGGAGGTGGAATCTCAGGGTTGTTTTGATTTGCATTTCCCTGATGACTAAGGATGTTGAACATTTCTTTAGGTGCTTCTCAGCCATTTGGTATTCCTCAGCTGAAAATTGTTTGTTTAGCTTTGTATCCCATTTTTTAATAGGGTTATTTGGTTCTCTGGAGTCTAACTGCTTGAGTTCTTTGAATATATATTATATATTAGCCCTCTATTGGATGTAGGGTTGGTAAAGATCTTTACCCAATCTGTTGGTTGACGTTTTGTCCTATTGAGAGTGTCCTTTGCCTTACAGTGTCCTTTGCAATTTTATGAGGTCCCATTTGTTAATTCTTGATCTTAGAGCATAAGCTATTGGTGTTCTGTTCATGAAAATTTCCCCTTTGCCCATGTGCTTAAGGCTCTTCCCCACTTTGTTTTCTATTAGTTTCAGTGTATCTGATTTTATGTGGAGGTCCTTGTTCCATTTGGACTTGAACTTTGTACAAGGAGGTAAGAATGGATCGGTTTGCATTCTTCTACATGCTAACTACCAGTAGAACCAGCACCATTTGTTGAAAATGCTGTCTTTTTTCCACTGGATGGTTTTAGCTCCTTTGTCAAAGATCAAGTGACCAGAGGTGTGTGAGTTCATTTCTGAGTCTTCAATTCTATTCCATCGATCTAACTGCCTGTCACTGTACTAATACCATGCAGTTTTTATCATGATTGCTCTGTAGTACAGCTTGAGGTCAGGGATGGTGATTCCCCCAGAAGTTCTTTTATTGTTTTTTTTTTTTTTTTTTTTTTTTTTAATATTTTTATTACATATTTTCCTCAATTACATTTCCAATACTATCCCAAAAGTCCCCCATAGCGCCCCCCGCTTCCCTACCCACCCATTCCCATTCTTTTGGCCCTGGCATTCCCCTATATTGGGGCATATAAAGTTTGCAAGTCCAATGGGCCTCTCTTTCCAGTGATGGCCGACTAGGCCATCTTTCGATACATATGCAGCTAGAGACAAGAGCTCCAGGGTTCTGGTTAGTACATCATGTTGTTCCAACAATAGGGTTGCAGATCCCTTTAGCTCCTTGGGTACTTTCTCTAGCTTCTCCATTGGGAGCCCTGTGATACATCCAATAGCTGACTGTGAACATCCACTCCTGTGTTTGCTAGGCCCCGGCATCGTCTCACAAGAGACAGCTATATTTGGGTCCTTTCAGCAAGATCTTACTAGTGTATGCAATGGTGCCAGCGTTTAGAAGCTGATTATGGGACGGATCCCTGGATACAGCAGTCTCTAAATGGTCCATCCTTTCATCACAGCTACGAACTTTGTCTCTGTAACTCCTTCCCTGGGTGTTTTGTTCCCAATTCTAAGAAGGTGCACAATGTCCACACTTTGGTCTTCATTCTTCTTGAGTTTCATGCGTTTATCAAATTGTATCTTATATCTTGGGTATCCTAAGTTTTGGGCTAATATCCACTTATCAATGAATACATATTGTGTGAGATCTTTTGTGATTGTGTTACTTCACTCAAGATGATGCCCTCCAGGTCCATCCATTTGGCTAGGAATTTCATAAATTCATTCTTTTTAATAGCTGAGTAGTACTCCATTGTGTAAATGTACCATAATTTCTGTATCCATTCCTCTGTTGAGGGACATCTGGGTTCTTTCCAGCTTCTGGCTATTATAAATAGGGCTGCTATGAACATAGTGGAGCATGTGTCCTTTTTACCGGTTGGGACATCTTCTGGATATATGCCCAGGAGAGGTATTGCTGGATCCTCCGGTAGTACTATGTCCAATTTTCTGAGGAACCGCCAGACTGATTTCCAGAGTGGTTGTACAAGCTTGCAATCCCACCAACAATGGAGGAGTGTTCCACTTTCTCCACATCCTCGCCAGCATCTGCTGTCACCTGAATTTTTGATCTTAGCCATTCTGACTGGTGTGAGGTGGAATCTCAGGGTTGTTTTGATTTGCATTTCCCTGATGATTAAGGATGTTGAACATTTTTTCAGGTGCTTCTCTGCCATTCGGTATTCCTCAGGTGAGAATTCTTTGTTCAGTTCTGAGCCCCATTTTTTAATGGGGTTATTTGACTTTCTGGAGTCCACCTTCTTGAGTTCTTTATATATATTGGATATTAGTCCCTTATCTGATTTAGGATAGGTGAAGATCCTTTCCCAATCTGTTGGTGGTTTTTTTGTCTTATTGATGGTGTCTTTAGCCTTGCAGAAGCTTTGTAGTTTCATGAGGTCCCACTTGTCAATTCTCGATCTTACAGCACAAGCCATTACTGTTCTATTCAGGAATTTTTCCCCTGTGCCCATATCTTCAAGGCTTTTCCCCACTTTCTCCTCTATAAGTTTCAGTGTCTCTGGTTTTATGTGAAGTTCCTTGATCCACTTAGACTTGACCTTAGTACAAGGAGATAGGAATGGATCGATTCGCATTCTTCTACATGTTAACAACCAGTTGTGCCAGCACCATTTGTTGAAAATGCTGTCTTTCTTCCACTGGATGTTTTTAGCTCCCTTGTCGAAGATCAAGTGACCATAGGTGTGTGGATTCATTTCTGGGTCTTCAATTCTATTCCATTGGTCTATTTGTCTGTCACTATACCAGTACCATGCAGTTTTTATCACAATTGCTCTGTAGTAGAGCTTTAGGTCCGGCATGGTGATTCCACCAGAGGTTCTTTTATCCTTGAGGAGAGTTTTTGCTATCCTAGGTTTTTTGTTATTCCAGATGAATTTGCAGATTGCACTTTCTAATTCGTTGAAGAATTGATTTGGAATTTTGATGGGGATTGCATTGAATCTGTAGATTGCTTTTGGCAAGATAGCCATTTTTACAATGTTGATCCTGCCAATCCATGAGCATGGGAGATCTTTCCATCTTCTGAGATCTTCTATGATTTCTTTCTTCAGAGACTTGAAGTTTTTATTATACAGATCTTTCACTTCCTTAGTTAGAGTCACGCCAAGATATTTTATATTATTTGTGACTATTGAGAAGGGTGTTGTTTCCCTAATTTCTTTCTCAGCCTGTTTATTCTTTGTGTAGAGAAAGGCCATTGATTTGTTTGAGTTAATTTTATATCCAGCTACTTCACCGAAGCTGTTTATCAGGCTTAGGAGTTCTCTGGTGGAATTTTTAGGGTCACTTATATATACTATCATATCATCTGCAAAAAGTGATATTTTGACTTCATCTTTTCCAATTTGTATCCCTTTGATCTCCTTTTGTTGTCGAATTGCTCTGGCTAGGACTTCAAGTACAATGTTGAATAGGTATGGAGAAAGTGGACAGCCTTGTCTAGTCCCTGATTTTAGAGGGATTGCTTCAAGCTTCTCACCATTTACTTTGATGTTGGCTACTGGTTTGCTGTAGATTGCTTTTATCATGTTTAGGTATGGGCCTTGAATTCCTGATCTTTCCAAGACTTTTATCATGAATGGGTGTTGGATCTTGTCAAATGCTTTTTCCGCATCTAAGGAGATGACCATGTGGTTTTTGTCTTTGAGTTTGTTTATATACTGGATTACGTTGATGGATTTCCGTATATTGAACCATCCCTGCATCCCTGGGATGAAACCTACTTGGTCAGGATGGATGATTGTTTTGATGTGTTCTTGGATTCGGTTAGCAAGAACTTTATTGAGGATTTTTGCATCAATATTCATAAGGGATATTGGTCTGAAGTTTTCTATCTTTGTTGGGTCTTTTTGTGGTTTAGGTATCAGAGTAATTGTGGCTTCATAGAATGAGTTGGGTAGAGTACCTTCTGTTTCTATTTTGTGGAATAGTTTGTGAAGAACTGGGATTAGATCTTCTTTGAAGGTCTGATAGAACTCTGCACTAAACCCATCTGGTCCTGGGCTTTTTTTAGTTGGGAGACTATTAATGATTGCTTCTATTTCTTTGGGGGATATAGGGCTGTTTAGATCATTAACCTGATCTTGATTCAGCTTTGGTACCTGGTATCTGTCTAGGAACTTGTCCATTTCATCCAGGTTCTCCAGTTTTGTTGAGTATAGCCTTTGGTAGAAGGATCTGATGGTGTTTTGGATGTCTTCAGGATCTGTTGTTATGTCTCCTTTTTCATTTCTGATTTTGTTAATTAGGATGCTTTCCCTGTGCCCTCTAGTGAGTCTGGCTAAGGGTTTATCTATCTTGTTGATTTTCTCAAAGAACCAGCTCCTTGATTGGTTGATTCTTTGAATAGTTTTTCTTGTTTCCACTTGGTTGATTTCACCCCTGAGTTTGATTATTTCCTGCCGTCTACTCCTCTTGGGTGAATTTGCTTCCTTTTGTTCTAGTGCTTTTAGGTGTGTTGTCAAGCTGCTAATGTGTGCTCTCTCTAGTTTCCTTTTGGAGGCACTCAGAGCTATGAGTTTTCCTCTTAAAAATGCTTTCATTGCGTCCCATAAGTTTGGGTATGTTGTGGCTTCATTTTCATTGAACTCTAAAAAGTCCTTAATTTCTTTCTTTATTCCTTCCTTGACCAAGGTATCATTGAGAAGAGTGTTGTTCAGTTTCCACGTGAAGGTTGGCTTTCTATTATTTATTTTGTTATTGAAGATCAGCCTTAGTCCATGGTGATCTGATAGGATGCATGGGACAATTTCAATATTTTTATATCTGTTGAGGCCTGTTTTGTGACCAATTATGTGGTCAATTTTGGAGAAGGTACCATGAGGTGCTGAGAAGAAGGTATATCCTTTTGTTTTAGGATAGAATGTTCTGTAGATATCTGCCAGATCCATTTGATTCATAATTTCTGTTAGTTTCACTGTGTCCCTGTTTAGTTTCTGTTTCCATGATCTGTCCATTGGTGAAAGTGGTGTGTTGAAGTCTCCCACTATTATTGTATGAGGTGCAATGTGTGCTTTGAGCTTTACTAAAGTTTCTTTAATGAATGTGGCTGCCTTTGTATTTGGAGCATAGATATTCAGGATTGATAGTTCCTCTTGGAGGATTTTACCTTTGATGAGTATGAAGTGTCCCTCCCTGTCTTTTTTAATGACTTTGGGTTGGAAGTCAATCTTATCAGATATTAGAATGGCTACTCCAGCTTGTTTCTTCATGCCATTTGCTTGGAGAATTGTTTTCCAGCCTTTCATTCTGAGGTAGTGTCTATCCTTTTCTCTGAGATGAGTTTCCTGTAAGCAGCAAAATGTTGGGTCTTGTTTGTGTAGCCAGTTTGTTAGTCTATGTCTTTTTATCGGGGAGTTGAGTCCATTGATATTAAGAGATATTAAGGAAAAGTAATTGTTGTTTCCTGTTATTTTTGATGTTAAAGTTGGCATTTTGTTCTTGTGGCTGTCTTCTTTTAGGTTTGTTGAGGGATTACCTTCTTGTTGTTTCTAGGGCGTGGTTCCTGTCCTTGTATTGGTTTTTTTCTGTTATTATCCTTTGAAGGGCTGGATTCGTGGAGAGATAATGTGTGAATTTGGTTTTGTCGTGGAATACTTTGGTTTCTCCATCTATGTTAATTGAGAGTTTGGCTGGGTATAGTAGCCTGGGCTGGAATTTGTGTTCTTTTAGTGTCTGTATAACATCCGTCCAGGATCTTCTGGCTTTCATAGTCTCTGGTGAAAAGTCTGGTGTAATTCTGATAGGCTTGCCTTTATATGTTACTTGGCCTTTTTCTCTTACTGCTTTTAGTATTCTATCTTTATTTAGAGCATTTGTTGCTCTGATTATTATGTGTCGGGAGGTATTTCTTTTCTGGTCCAGTCTATTTGGAGTTCTGTAGGCTTCTTGTATGTTCATGGGCATCTCTTTCTTTAGATTTGGGAAGTTTTCTTCTATAATTTTGTTGAAGATGTTTGCTGGTCCTTTGAGTTGAAAATCTTCATTCTCATCCACTCCTATTATCCGTAGGTTTGGTCTTCTCATTATGTCCTGTATTTCTTGGATGTTTTGAGTTAGGATCTTTTTGCATTTTACATTTTCCTTGATTGTTGTGCCGATGTTCTCTATGGAATCTTCTGCACCTGAGATTCTCTCTTCCATCTCTTGTATTCTGTTGCTGATGCTCGTATCTATGGTTCCAGATTTCTTTCCTAGGGTTTCTATCTCCAGTGTTGCCTCATTTTGGGTTTTCTTTATTGTGTCTACTTCCCTTTTTAGGTCTAGTATGGTTTTGTTCATTTCCATCATCTGTTTGGATGTGTTTTCCTGTTTTTCTGTAAGGACTTCTACCTGTTTGATTATGTTATCATGTTTTTCTTTAAGGATTTGTAACTCTTTAGCAGTGTTCTCCTGCAATTCTTTAAGGGATTTTTGTGCTTCCTCTTTATTGTCCTCTGCCTTTTTATCAGTGTTCTCCTGCATTTCTTTAAGTGTGTTATTAAAGTCCTTCTTGAAGTCCTCTATCATCATCAGGAGGTATGCTTTTAAATCCGTGTCTAGCTTTTCCGGTGTGTTGGGGTGCCCTGGACTGGGCGAAGTGGGGGTGCTGGGTTCTGATGATGGTGAGTGGTCTTGGTTCCTGTTAGTAAGATTATTACGTTTACCTTTCGCCATCTGGTAATCTCTGGGGTTAGTTGTTATCGTTGTCACTATTTAAAGATTGGAGCAGAAGCTGTGTTCCACTCACCAGCAGTCTCTAAATCCTGCGGCGGGGATCGTGGGTAGCTGATGGTACCCCGGTGCTGGTCCCGCCGGAAGAGGCCTGTGGTCCTACTCAGGCCGTTTTTCTGCTTCCCTAACTAATGTAGTCTCTGGTCCCCCGTGCAATTGGATTGGAGCAGAAGCTGTGTTCCACTCTCCAGAAGTCTTAAGATCCTGTGGTGGGTGTTGTGGGTAGCTGGTGAGTGTCAGCTGACCCTGCGCCCCAGCTGCCCAGGTGCTTTTCTGACCGGAAGAGGGTTGTGGCCCTATGTAGGCCGGATTTCTCTCTCCCCAACCAGAGCAGTCTCAGGTCCCGCGTGATTGGACTGGAGCAGAAGCTGTGTTCCACTCACCAGCAGTCCCAAAATCCTGCGGCGGGGGTCTTGAGTAGCTGGCGGGTGTCAGGCAACCCTGCGCTCCCGCTACCCTGGCGCTGATCCGGCCGGGTGAGGCCTGTGGCCCTACTCAGGCCGGTTTCTGCTTCCCTAACTAATGCAGTCTCAGGTCCTGCGCAATTGGATTGTAGCAGAAGCTGTGTTCCACTCACCAGCAGTCCCAAAATCCTGCGGCGGGGGTCGTGGGTAGCTGGCGGGTGTCAGGCAACCCTGCGCTCCCGCTACCCTGGCGCTGATCCGGCCGGGTGAGGCCTGTGGCCCTACTCAGGCCGGTTTCTGCTTCCCTAACTAATGCAGTCTCAGGTCCCGCGCAATTGGATTGGAGCAGAAGCTGTGTTCCACTCACCAGCAGTCCCAAAATCCTGCGGCGGGGGTCGTGGGTAGCTGGCGGGTGTCAGGCAACCCTGCGCTCCCGCTACCCCGGCGCTGATCCAGCCGGATGAGGCCTGTGGTCCTACTCAGGCCGGTTTCTGCTTCCCTGACTAATGCAGTCTCAGGTCCCGCGCAATTGGATTGGAGCAGAAGCTGTGCTCCACTCACCAGAAGTCTTAAGATCCTGTGGCGGGTGTTGTGGGTAGCTGGCGAGTGTCAGCAGACCCTGCGCCCCAGCTGCCCAGCTCTTTTATTGTTGAGAATAGTTTGCGCTATCCTGGGATTTTTGTTATTGTAGATGAGTTTGGAAATTGCTCTTTCTAACTGGGTGAAGAATTGAGTTGGAATTTTGATGGGGATTGCATTGAATCTGTAGATTCTTTCTTCAGAGACTTGAAGTCCTTGTCATACAGATCTTTCACTTCTTTAGTTAGAGTCACACCAAGATATTTTATATTATTTGTGTCTATTGTGAAAGGTGTTGTTTCCCTACTTTCTTTCTCAGCCTGTTTATCCTTTGAGTAGAGAAGGCCACTGATTTGTTTGAGTTAATTTTATATCCAGCCACTTTGCTGAAGTTGTTTATCAGGTTTAGAGTTCTCTGGTAGAATTTCTGGGGTCACATAAGTATACTATCATATCATCTGCAAATAGTGATATTTTGACTTCTTCCTTCCCAATTTGTATCCCTCTGACCTCCTTTTATTGTCTAATTGCTCTGGCTAGGACTTCGAGTACTATATTGAACAGGTAGGGAAAGTTTGGACAGCCTGTCTAGTCCCTGATTTTAGTGGGATTGCTTCAAGTTTCTCTGCATTTAGTTTGATGTTGGCTACTGGTTTGCTGTATATTGCTTTTATTATGTTTAGGTATGAGACTTGAATTCCTGATCTTTCCAAGACTTTTATGGTGAAGGGGTGTTGGATTTTGTCAAATGCTTTCTCAGTATCTAATCTAATGAAATGATCATGTGGGTTTTTTCTTTGAGTTTGTTTATACAGTAGATTACGTTGATGGATTTCCGTATATTGAACCATCCTAGCATCCCTGGGATGAAGCCTATGTGATCATGATGGATCATTGTTTTGATGTGTTCTTGGATTTGGTTTGCGAGAATTTTATTGAGGATTTTTGCATCGATATTCATAAGGGAAATTGGTCTGAAGTTCTCTTACTTTGTTGGGTCTTTATGTGGTTTAGGTATCAGAGTAATTGTGGCTTCATAGAACGAATTGGGTAGTGTTCCTTCTGTTTCTATTTTTGGGATAATTTGAAGAGTATTGTAATTAGGTCTTCTCTGAAGGTCTGATAGAACTCTGCACTAAAGCCATCTGGTCCTGGGCTTTTTTTTTGGTTGGGAGACTATTAATGACTGCTTCTATTTCTTTAGAGGTTATGGGACTGTTTAGATTGTTTATCAGATCCTGATTTAACTTTGGTACCTGATATCTGTCTAGAAAATTGTCTATTTCTTCAGATTTTCCAGTTTTGTTGAATTTAGGCGTTTGTAGTAGGATCTGATGATTTTTTGGATTTCCTCAGATTCTGTTGTTATGTCTCCCTTTTCATTTCTGATTTTGTTGATTTGGATACTGTCTCTGTGCCCTATGTTTACTTTGGCTAATGGTTTATCTATCTTGCTGATTTTCTCAAAGAACCAGCTCTTGGTTTGGTTGATTCTCTGTATACTTCTTTCTGTTTCTACTTGGTTGATTTCAGCCCTGAGTTTGATTATTTCCTGCCTTCTACTCCTCTTGGGTCTATTTGCTTCTTGTTGTCCTAGAGCTTTCAGTTGTGCTATCAAGCTGCTAGTGTATGCTCTCTCCAGTTTCTTTTTGGCAGCACTCAGAGCTATGAGTTTTCCTCTTCGCACTGCTTTCATTGTGACCCATAAGTTTGGGTATGTTGTGGCTTCATTTTCATTAAATTCTAAATAGTTTTTAATTTTTTTCTTTATTTCTTCCTTGACCAAAGTTATCATTGAGTAGAGTGTTGTTCAGCTTCCACGTGTATGTGGGTTTCCTATTATTTTTGTTGTTATTGAAGATCAGCTTTAGTCTGTGATGATATGATAGGATATGTGGGATTATTTCAATATTCTTGTATCTGTTGAGGCCTGTTTTGTGACCAATCATGTGATCAGTTTTGGAGAAGGTACCATGAGGTGCTGAGAAGAAGGTATATTCTTTTGTTTTAGTATAAAATATTCTATAGATATCTGTTAAATCCATTTGTTTCATAACTTCTGTTAGTTTCACTGTGTCTCTGTTTAGTTTCTGTTTCCAGGATCTGTCCATTGATGACAGTAGGGTGTTGAAGTCCCCCACTATTATTGTGTGAGGTGCAATATGTGCTTTGAGCTTTACTGAAGTTTCTTTAATGAATGTGGCTGCCCTTGCATTTGGAGCATAGATATTCAGAATTGAGAGTTCCTCTTGTTAGATTTTACCTTTGATGAGTATGAAGTGTCCCTACTCATCTTTTTTGATAACTTTAGGTTGAAAGTCGATTTTATTCGATATTAGAATGGCTACTCCAGCTTGTTTCTTGGGACCATTTACTTGGAAAATTGTTTTCCAGCTTTTTACTCTGAGGTAGTATCTGTTTTTGTCCCTGAGGTGGGTTTCCTAAATGCAGCAAAATGTTGGGTCCTGTTTATGTATCCAGTCTGTTAGTCTATGTCTTTTTATTGGGGAATTGAGTCCATTGATATTAAGAGATATTAAGGGAAAGTGATTGTTGCTTCCTGATATTTTTGTGGTTAGAGGTGGAATTAGGTTTATGTGGCTATCTTCTTTTTGATTTGTTAAAAGAAGATTATTTTCTTGACATTTCTAAGGTGTAATATCCCTTCTTGTGTTGGAGTTTTCCATTTATTATCCTTTGAAGGGGTTGGATTTGTGGAAAGATATTGTGTAAATTTGGTTTTTGTCATGGAATAATTTGGTTTCTCCATCTATGGTAATTGAGAGTTTTTCTAGGTATAGTAGCCTGGGCTGGCACTTGTGTTCTCTTAGGGTTTGTATAACATCTGTCCAGGCTCTTCTGGCTTTCATAGTCTCTGGTGAGAAGTCTGGTGTAATTCTGATAGGTCTGCCTTTATATGTTACTTGACCTTTTCCCCTTACTGCTTTTAATATCTTTTCTTTGTTTAGTACATTTGTTGTTCTGATTATTCTGTGTCTGGAGGAATTTCTTTTCTGGTACAATCCATTTGGAGTTCTGTAGGCTTCTTGTATGTTCATGGATATCTCTTTCTTTAGGTTAGGGAAGTTTTCTTCTATAATTTTGTTGAAGATATTTACTGGCCCTTTAAGTTGGGAATCTTCACTCTCTTCTATACCTATTATCCTTAGGTTTGGTCTTCTCATTGTGTCTTGGATTTCCTGGATGTTTTGGGTTAGGAGCTTTTTGCATTTTGCATTTTCTTTGACTGTTGTGTTAATGTTTTCTATGGTATCTTCTGCACTCGAGAGTCTCTCTTCTATCTCTTGTATTCTGTTGGTGATGCTTGCATCTATGATCCCTGGTCTCTTTCCTAGGTTTTCTAACTCTAGGGTTGTCGCCTACTGTGATTTCTTTATTGTTTTTATTTTCATTTTTAGATCCTAGATAGTTTTGTTCAATTCCTTCACTTGTTTGGTTGGGTTTTCCTGTAATTCTTTAAGGGATTTTTGTGTTTTCTCATTAAGGGCTTCTAGCTGTTTACCTGTGTTCTCCTGTATTTCTTTAAGGAAGTTATTTATGTCCTTCTCAAAGTCCTCTATCAGTACCATGAGATGTGATTTTAAATCCGAATCTTGCTTTTTCGGTGTGTTGGGGTATCCAGGACTTGCTGTTGTGGGAGAACTGGGTTCTGATGATGCCACGTAGCCTTGGTTTCTGTTGGTAAAGTTCTTGCGCTTGCCTTTCATCATCTGGATATCTCTGGTGTTAGTTGGTTTTTGCTATCTGGTTTGAGCTTGTCCCTCCTGTGGGCCTGTAAGCCTGTGTCAACATTCCTGGGAGACCAGCTCTCCATTGGCATGACCAGTGCACAATGGCTGCGGAACTGCCCCAGCTCCTGGGTGCAGATGGAGGCTGGAAGGACCATGTTCCAGCTGTTCCACCACTCCTGCAGCCTCATATACTCCCTTCTTAGATATCCAAAATGTGGCCCCAAAGGCTCTGAATAGTTCAGAAGAAAATAAAACTGATTTACCAGCTTAGAAACTTACTCGAGTACTGATATATATATATTTTTTTTTGCCCCAGGCCAAAGGTCAATTATATTATATATTATAAAGGAGATACTGCAAGTAAAAGCGTTCTTACTACTGGGCAAGCCCCTTGGTCTTGAGGCCACAGTGACATTGGTATCACACTTGTGAGTTGAGATTTTATTTGTGCTAGGTTTTATGATGAAGACTCTTTGTGTTCATTTCAGTCACCTTTTATAGACTACAGATGACTTCCCAAACATAAGTCATAGGAAGTAAACATTTTTCTAGTGCTTAGAATAACCTTGTAAAGTAGGTAACAAAAATAACAGACTTGGTTCAGAGAATTTTATTGTGTTATCTCGTTTATCCTCAATTTCTGCAGGGGTTGGTGATGTTTCCCACATCTTACAGGTCCAGGACTCTGAAATGTGTCAAAAAGATACAAGGCTAGCTAGCCCATTGGGCTGCCAGGAAACTTTCCAAAAACTCCTTCTGAGCTTTTCCCAGTATATTTTCTTATGTTCCTTCTCTCTGCCTGAAAGATAGTAAGTAGCTGGTGTAGGATTTTAACACATTTGTGTGGTTGGGTTCAAATGTTCAAATTCTTATTTAGCCAACTAATAAAACCTGTTTGACCTGGAAAGGAAACAGGAGGAAAAATTCCCCCCGTTATTTGGTGAAGATAACATTTTGAAAAACTACTGGGAAAAGAAGCAGTGCTTTTATTATGGTTAAGAAGGAGTGGTAGTTATTTTTCCTGGAAAAATGAGAAAACAAATTAAGCGTTTTGTTTACAGCTACATCTTTTCAGCTAAATAAGATAAATGGGTCTTTAATGTGGTCTCTTGTATTGATCCCAACATTATGCCTTACATCTGTCCTCTTGGAAGATTTAGACATTTTTTATAGGTTTTGTTTGTTTGTTTGTTTCATTGGTTGGTTTTGTGTGTGTGTGGGTGACTGTGTGGCTTGGATAATGAGGATACATAAAGCAGACACGGGATCCCACAGGGGAATACTGCTGTTGGCACTGCAGAGGGATTAGCGTGCTTAAGAGCATCATGGAAAGAGATCTTACTGGGTCTAGCTGTTTTTTTTTTTTTTTTTTTTTTGGTTTTTCGAGACAGGGTTTCTCTGTTTAGCCCTGGCTGTCCTGGCACTCACTTGTAGACCAGGCTGGCCTCGAACTAAGAAATCCGCCTGCCTCTGCCTCCCGAGTGCTGGGATTAAAGGCGTGCGCCACCACGCCCGGCTTGGGTCTAGCTGGTTTTATCACCCTGCTTCTTGTGAGTTTGTGGCAAGATTCGTAATGTGGTATGTGCTTTTTAATACCAAGAAGGGCTGTCCTTAATATTTATTTATTGATATGACAGGAGTTACATTCAGTTTGAGGGTTTTTATGGCTATGATAAAAACACTGTGACAAACAACAACGACAACAACAACTACAACAAAACTGGAGTTGAATGGGTTTATTAGGCTCACATTTATAGTCCATGAGGGGAAGCCAAGGCAGGAACTGAGCAGAGGCCATGGAGAAGTGCTGCTCATTGGCTTGCTCCTCCTTGTGGCTCTGTTAGCCTGCTTTCTGATACACCCTAGAACCACCCGCCCAAAGTTAGCAATGCCCGCAGTGATGTGTGTCCTCCACATCAATCATTTAATTATAATAATAATAATAATAATAATAATAATAATAATAATAATGAGCTACAGGCTTGCCCACAAGCCACACTCTCAGTTTTGGTTCCTTCTTCTTAAAGGACTCCTGGGCTACCAAAGTGATTTTAGTGTGAGTGAGTTTCTTTGGAGCAGTGTTGGACTGATGCACAGTGAGACAAAGGAATACAAATGTTTCTTCTGTGTGTCACATAAGCTCATTCTGGCTCCTGCCTGACTCTCTCCTCAAACACAAGCTAGAACCCTTGTTTTTAAAAATAGTAGCTTGATCATCCTAGAACTCACTCTGTAGACCAGGCTGGCCTCGAACTCACAGAGTTCTCTGCTTCTGCTTCCCAGGTGCTAGGATTAAAAAGGCTTGCACCACTACCACCTGGGACTTGTGAGTTCTTTTCCCAGACTCAGTGTGATTAACAATCAGAGACAGATAGAAGGCGGGGGTCCTTGAGCTTGGAGGATATTGAGGTTGAATCTGTTAAGAGTAAAGGCAGAGAAACAATGGGATCATTTATTATACTTAATTTCCTTTTGAAAAACTATTAGGAATGAAAAATACAGAAACATTGTTCCCCCCACCCCCACTTTTTTTTTTTTTTTAAATTGTGACTAAAAAAGTGGCGAGAAACAATTGGATGTAAACGGAGGAGACACAAAGCCACCCTCCACAGAGCCCTGTGACCTAGAGGGAGGACTGGCTTCCCTGGCTCATGCTGATTATCCTGATTAGTTGCTCAATCTGATTACTATTCTTTGCGGTCCATATGTCAGATTAATGGCTTTCAAAACAGTGCTCAGTGCGTAGCTCACATTTCCTACAACATAGGGCTTCTAAAGAAGACACCGTGTCTTCATGAACTGGGTGGGGTTCTGAAGGGGGTTATATTTTGGTGTGTTATTAGAAGGAGGAAAGAGGGTTTTCTAATTCACTGTCTCCTCTCCTGCCCCGATGTTACAGAGAGGAAGGTGAACGGTTTGAAGGTGGAGATCAGGCTCAGATACCACTGGCTCAGATAGTGAGCGAGTTGCCCTTAATGGGAGTGTGAGTGGTTGCTTCAGACAAGGATTTGATGATACCCCCCCCCCCAAATATGTCTTTCTATCCAATTACCTAATTTGTTTCCTCTTTGGGGCCATGGAGACTTAGCATGACTTCATCCTTTGCTTCTGTCTGCACACTGTCAGGCACTTCGTTGCATGGATTTCTGTTCCACCAAATCACACAGATTGTATTGCTTGGTGGCTGCTTCGTGTTGACCTCCTAACCTTTTGAAACCCACCCATCTTGGTCCTCCCACAGGCTTCTCCTTCCTGCAACTACTAAATTCCAAATAACAGTGCTGCGGTTTTAGATCTAGGGAGGCTCATTAGCCCGAGTAAATGTTGGTGATAATTAGGAAGTTGTGTTTAGAAGTATCTGGAGAATCAGTCCCCTGAAGTAATAGCAGCAGCTTAAGAGAACTTATCCCTATGGGAGGAAGGAAAGAGGCTGTGTTAGAAACTCTTCTCGTTGCTGTGACCAAAATGCCTGACAAGCAATTTTAAAGGAGGAAGTGTTTATCTGGGCTTACAGTTGCAGGGAACACAGTCCACCGAGGTCAGGAGAGCAAGGCAGCTGGAGAAGGAGGCTAACCGATCACATTGCTTCTTAAGTGAGAAAGCAGAAAGTCCTGATGCCCACTGACTGTCAGCTAGCCTTCTTCCTTGTGTGCAGTCTGGGATCCCAGCCCACGGAGCCAACCATATTTAGGATGGAACTTGTCCACCTCAATTTATCTAATTCAGAAAATTGCTCATGGACGTGTCCAGAGAATGTGTCTCCAAGGTGATCCTGTCACGTTGATCACCAGTTTAAACGATCACAGAGGCAAACTGTGATGGAGTTGGAGTTGACTCTGAAGAGCACTGCTGGGTCTAGACAGTGGCTCTCCATGTCTGAGTCCTCCCATGTGCTCTGAAGGGAGGCACAGAAGAAGAGAGTATGAATTTGATCCTTTAGGGCCTGGAGCCAGCACTGAATCCTAAAAGGGACCCGGAGGTCAATTGGCACTTGTGTGCTAAGCTTATCCTTTGGTGACCTTATATCTCACAGAGCTCCAAAGAGGGCAAGGTCTTATGATTAGCCCCCAAACTACCCCCAAAGCAGCATTATCACTTTTCTCTGAGCCGGTATGAAAGGCTGCATGACCTGTTTGCTCAGGAGTCTGCTGCACACGAGTCATTTCTTTAGGAGCAAGGCCAGGGCTTTTGACTCTAGAGCAAGGTCTGGTATTTTCTACCCATCTCTGTGGCTGCCCAGAGAAATAATTCAGTAGACTAAGTGAGTCTAATGTGTGGTTCCCTCTCTAGAGGAATTAATTTTATAAACACAAAAATGTAATTTAGAGAGACTCCAAGTCAAAGCTTACAGTGTTTTTTTTTTTCCTTTTTAAATTAAAGTGTTGCCCTAACTTTAAATTAAAATATTTAATTAAAATTAAAGGTTCTTTTCCTTCATGGCTATGCTCTTGCCAGGCCTCCAGATGAGCATGCCCATCTTGCTGCATCCTCTATTTTCCTCCCTTGCTGTAGTCTCACACGCTCGGCATAGTGTGCACTCTTGGCTCAGGGTGTCCAGGTTCAGATGCTGCCCCCACAGAATTAGTGACTATGGTATTTACTTAGTGAAAATGGTAATATACCTCTATGCCCATATACCCATAAATGGTTTATACCCATATAGCCACTGATATGTAGCTAATAACCAAAAATATTAGCTCTTGTTTCTACTTAGCTAATATCGCACCAAATACACAGAAAGAAGTCTTCAGTAAAATACTTATTTGGAAATAAGCGAGGGGAATGGCAGTGGGGAGCACATGTGACATTGAAACTGTGGGATGGGGTAAAAGGCAAAATGAGGAATATTACATAAGTTATTTTGAAACAGTAATCCTTGGCTACAGGATTAATAACAAGGGCATTCAAGGATCTGTAAGAAACGTGCTATCAGTCCATGGTTGAGTAGAGAGTTTCAGGGATAGAAATAGAGATAGAAGCTTTCTGTGTGAGATTTCAGTGGCGGTTGTCTGAGGGTGTAGTTCCAGCAGTCTTTTCGACTGTTCTCATAATGAGGTATATGAGATTCCCCCACCCCACCTGATTTCCATCACACCTCGACACAAGCAGCTTCATTTTGATTCTGACCACTTTTGTCCTAGAGATATTTGCATGTGAGATTCCATCATGGCGTACTTTTGTGAAAGGATTGTGGATAATCTAGAAAGCACTTGTGAGGACTGTGTCCAGGAAAATGGGTGGTGGGATGATCGTTGAATCAGTGCCATTCACAAGTTCCAGAGCAACCTCCCCTTCCTCAGACTCCCTTCTTATACCCATGTCTCCTGCATGACCCTCTCCCCTCCACCTGAGGCCACAAGTATAGCATCTAACATAGTACATTGTGATTTATTTAGTTTTGTAGATCTTCCCTGGAGAGTGTTTGTAGCATCTTGTCGGGTGCCAAGCCTGCCAGGAACAGGCTGTGGAATGAACATGTTCTCCGACTCACACTGTTTTAGGCCTCACCTCTGTTTTTAATCCACATTTGCCAGCCACCCATGAAATCCAGCCCCTGTTCTCTGTCACCCTTCTCTCTAGGCCTCTCATTTTCTTCTCTGACCTTTTGATTGTATTCCTATCTGCTCATCACCTGCACAGTCACACATACATTCCCAGGGGTTGGAGGAATAAGACGGAGAGATTGAAAGACTCCAAAACTCCCAAAGGGAGGCACCCACTCAAGCCTCGGGTCAGCCGCGCACCCAAGAAGACACTGAGACCGGTACTTAAGATGTATAGAGAGCAAGATTTAATACAGCAACGACAAGAAAGCAGACAGAAAGCACATATACCAGATATCTGGGGTCGGATCTCATGCAGCCTGCAAGGTGCAGAGGAGATTCGGCAATTAGCCCAAACTTTTCACAGGCTTTTATAGGAAATAGCCAAGGGAAAAGTACAAGTTTTACGTCACCAAGGTGTTCTGCCAAGGGGCTTTACATAACCAAGGGGTCGTGTCCTATATTTTGGCAATGTACTTGATCTATTGGAACATTACCAGGAGGCCCCTATCTCAAAAATGTTCTTGGCATAGTCTTCAGTTGGGAGGGGTAGGACTAGGTTTTTTCCAGGAGACCCCTTATCTAAAAAATGTTCCTGGAGCAGTTTCCAATTGGGAGGGGGTACCTTGGGGTAAAAAGTTCAGGAGTGCTCCGGGAACTATCTCTGGATGGGAGGGGTAAGAGAACTCTGAGCTGAAGAGTTCATGGAGAGTTCAGGTGTCCAGTAATTAACTCTTTCATTCCCCCCTTCTTTTAGGGACAAGCTCTAATCTTAGAGCTGGGTACCGACTTCCTGAAGGACCCGATATTGTTGCCTTAATACCATAACTTGCACTGTATTTATTCTTTCTCTGACAAAAGCCACTAACTTATTAAGAATGCAGGGGCCGAGAGTGAGCAAAAGCATAAGTATAATTAAGGGTCCTGCTATGGAGGAGAGGAGAGTGGTAAGCCAAGGGGACTTATTAAACCAGCTTTCGAACCATCCTTGTTGGCTTTCTCTCTCTCTCTTTTACGCATATCTAGGCGTTCTCTAAGTCTGGCCATAGAGTCTTTGATTACTCCTGAATGATCAACATAAAAACAACATTCTTCTTTTAGGGCAGCACAAAGTCCTCCTTCTTTAAGGAATAATAAGTCTAATCCCCTCCTATTTTGCAGCACTACTTCAGACAGGGAAGTTAAAGATTCTTCTAATTTAGTTATAGACTGTTCTATAGTTCTAATATCAATGTCCATAGCTGTACGTAATTCTTCATAGTATTGGGGGGTCTGAATTAAGGCAGCGGTCCCTGTACCTACTCCTGCTGCTACTCCCAATCCCAAAAGTACTGCCAGGGTTAAGGTAATGGGCTCTCTTCTCCAACGGACCCGATGATCAAACATCTAAAAAGGAGCTATCATCATGATACAGGAGTCTAGGAATAAGCTGAACTAAAATGCAGAAGTCTTTGGAACTATTAAAAACAGATAGAGATACACAAGGAGTGAGACCGGTATTGCAAGCCCATACTGTGTCTATGGGAGGCACCAGATACTGACCACTTTTGCTAGGCTGGATGTTCTGGGTCTGATTACAAAGGTGCCGTTTATCCTGAGGTGTCTGGCCTAAACAGAGTCCACTTCCTGAAACTGCTTCCAGAGTCAGCTTTCTGTTTTCTCCTCAAAGGCATTGAGAATGATCTGAAGTAGTATTATAAGTCCTGATCTGAGCAATTTTTTTATAATAAGGGGGCCTAGAGTCATAGCATAACCAACATGATTGAGTCATATTAGGATTAGTCCTATTCAACACTAAAAAAGCTCCTTGAACTAGACTGACCAGACGGCTTTTTGTATCTAGGGGCGGTGGGGAAACTAAGGTCGATAGGGAAGGTCTCACTGTTCTGGGCTGTGGAGTTGGTGGAGCTGGTACAGCCGGGACTTGTGGGGGAGCTGGTACTATTGGGGGACCCTGTTCTGTCACAGTCAGCCTGATTGTAAAAATGAACCCAGGGTCTCTCGGTGGACTGGATACACGCCAACCCCACTTATTTCCTTTAAGCCAACTTAAACGATTTTGTTTTCCTTTTTCAGTGAATTTTATAAGTAGGGGGTTGCAGTATTTACCTTTGCATGGTCCTGGGGGGCTGTTTTCAGTAGCACACCCATAAGCTCCTATGGCGGCCTCATCTGGATGGAGGTCGCCATAGTTTGGATATTTATGGGGATCTCTTTCTCCTTGATATGGCTTATCATAACCACTACCTCGTTTTACCGTGATTAGATCCCAGTCAGAGGAAGGCTTCCAGTAGGCATCCCCTGTCGTTTCACATGTCCATTTGCCACAGAAGTAATCTGATGCCCCCCCACATTTTTGTTGAAGCTCTTTGTTTTGACCCTGACCAGGGCAAACATAAAACTGTGCAGCTCTAAGATTAGCTCGGTAGAACTGCCCTGAACACCCATACATGTTCCCTATTCCACCTGGAACACACCGCTGTTCAGGGGGTGGGTTACTAAGATCAGTATGGTCAGGGAGGTCCCAATTGGGAGATCCTGCTACTAACTTACAAATGTCAGGTGTGAGATCAGGCCACCAAGTCCAAGGGGGATGTGCTGCAGTGATTGCCCATACAATGTTTCCCTCCCCATTAAGCACTTCCCATGACTGTTGAATCGGGGCAAGAGGGTTGTCGTTCCCTAGGCTTAGGGTGGCCCCCACGACACAAACGAAGTTTAAGAGGATTGTCAGTAGTTGCCACCGTCCAGTTGTCTTCATGGTTGCCTCTACCCTGGCTAGGAGCCTTCTTGACGTGGGAGGCATGGAGTTGTTAACAGTATCAGATATGGTCCTTTCCACCGAGGCTCAAGAGTGCCGGTGCGATGTCATCTGACAAGGACCGAACTGCTGTAGTCTCAGGTGCATGAGCTTCTTTGATCTGGTCCCAGATCTGTGTTCTGACAACCTCCAAGGCCTTTAAATGGGTAAACAGAGCAGAGGGTGAGAAAGAGTCAACACAGGGATCCAATATCCTGCTAGACTCAGTCAAAGAAGTAAAACGTCCAGGTGTGTTTCGGACTCTGAGAAGCACAAAGGGAAGGAGGGTCACCCAGTCTTTACCGCCAGTCTCAATAACTAATTTAGTTAGGGTCTGGGCATGACGCAGGTGCACGTAGATCAGATCTCTGGCTGGAACTGGTGAGATGTCCTTGGGATATCCAGCTCGTTCACTGTAACCAGTTGTGACCAGACTTTTTTCTGTATCACCTGCAAGCCCTTTTAACTTAGCATACAGAGCATTATTAACAACATAGGTTTAAACACATCATTTGAGACTATGATGGGCATAGGAGTTTCATAAAGGATCTTAAACAGAGTAAAACTGAATCAAGAGATAGGACATAGGGAAGGAACACCAAGTCCATGCCAGTCTCCACGATTAATTTTGTCAAGGTCCGTCTTAGAGTTTTAAACTAATTTTTATCTATCCTGAGCTCTGAGGTCTATACACACAATGTAATTTTTATTTGACCTCTAAATGCTTGGCCACACCCTGACTTACCTGGGCAACTATTGCTTTTGGCACTCTGAACCTTGGAAAAAAATTTTCTTTAATAGTCTTCTTGATGACTATGTGAGCAGTATCATTTATCCATATTGAGAACGTCTTTTTCTGCAGATGTCAACAGCTTTCTTTGTCTGCATATTGTTCCATACAGTGGCAAAAGCATACCCGCTGTCAGTGTCATTTATAAAGCTTGTATCAAAACCACAAGTTCAGCTTTTTGGGCTGAAGTCTCTTTAGGGAGGCTGCTGGCCTAGATCACCTGCTTTTTGTCCACTGCTGCACTGCTGTCCCCGCCTTCCGCTTACCTTTAACCATGAGGCTACTGCCATCCGTGTAGGGTAAAAGGCTTAGTCAGATCTGGCAAAGCCAGAGCGGGGGCTGCAAGCAAGACTGCCTTTATGCTGTCAAAGGCTTTTTGGTGTTCCTCAGTCCAGGTGAATGGGACTTTTTCTTTAGTCCAGAGTCTGTAAAAGCCCACCGTTCCCAGAAACTCACGTACTTGGCGCGGGGTGGTGGGGGTTGGGATCAGCATCACAGTCTTTTTTCTGGCCTCGGTGAGCCACCGCTTTTCGTCGTCTCGGCACCTCGGTACGACATAACTGAGCTTTCTTAGCCGATACCCGATATCCCAACTCACCCAGTTCATTCAGGAGCTTCTAGGAGGGCCAGAATTTTTTCTTTGTCTTTGATGTCTCTGCCTTCAGCCAACCGCAGGGCTTGGGTTAGCGCCAGGAGTTCAACCTTCTGAGCCAAAGTTCCTTCTGCCAGAATGTCAGAGTGATGAGTAGGTCTTATTCTGTCAACAAAAAGCTCTAATAATGTGTCCATCAGCCAGGGAAACAATTGAATCATGTGTCTCTGACCAGAAGCCACTATGTGCAGACAAGCAGGCCATCCCTCAGTCACCAGGTCTAATTTTTCAAGTGCCACTGGTCTTTTAGGGTCCCAATTTCTGAGTAAGAACCTCTTTAGCAATATTTTTGTTCTCAGTCACATTTAGGAGTCCCAAAGTTGGGGACAACATTAGGGCAGTCTCAATAGCATCTAAGGCCATCCAAGGTTGTTCTTTATTTCTTATACGAGGGGCTGTTTATCTTTTTAATTCAGCAAAACCTGGAATCCACAGTCTGCAAAGGCCTGCAGTGTCCAGGAACCTTTTAAACTTGCTTTGCATTGGTTAGTGGAGGAATATGAAAACACAGTCTCTTTTAAGGACTCAGCTTCTGTGTTAGCACCCCTTCTGCTATCTCTTTACTTTCAGCCACAAACAGGTGAAGGGTTTTGTCTTGAGGGGGGGCTCTTCTTTTTGTTAGGACAGTCTCTCACCCAGTGTTCTTCTTTTTCAACAGCAAACACTCTGATCTTTAGCCAAAAGCTTTCTTTTTTTGTTGCCAGGTACTAAGTTTTCTTGCTTCCCTAACTCTTGTGACCAGCATTTTATTTCTCTTATCTTCTTTTAAAAATTTTCTGACTCCTTATTTCTTACAGATCATCTCTAAGTGCTAGTATTATTAGCAAGTATCACTGTGCTAAGTTCTAATCTTTGTCATTTATCTCTCTTTGCTCCTGTTTCTTAACTGCAATGGATCTAATTATTACATCTATATTCTGTCACTTAACTTTTGTAACTTTTCATAACCTAGGTCAGATCGATGGGACATTTTCTAGTCCCACAGACATGAGACCCTCAACAGAGCCTGGCAGTCAGGTGCTCCTTACCTTGTATGTCTCCCTCACCGGAGCTTAGAACAAACTCACACAGCTCAGGGCAGTGCCTGAGAAGAGAAAACACATGGGGCAGAGAAGGGAGTGCAGTTTTCACATCAGACCACTGATATTTCAAAATGAACACAATTTTTTCTGTTTACAAGAGACAGGATACAGGGGGCAGGAGAATGAGCCTTTCTCCCACCCAAGAGGCAGGCAAAGGCTGAAAACAAACCCTTTGATGCGAAGAGCCCAGAGCGGAGTCTCCGCTGCGCGCCGGAATGCGGTGTAAACTCCTGGGAGTGGCAAACAAACGCTGGCAGGCAGGCAGAGGCAGCAATTTAACTATTTAACTACCTGATAGACGCCCTGTGCTCTCTGCACTGTCTTTGGGAAGGGAGCACGCAGTCAGGCAGGCACAAGGGAGTGCGGGTAGACTCTGGGGGGGCCAAAGGAGGGACGGCGGCTGTAGTCGGCCCCTCCCCAGCTGTGGCAGGCTTCACGGCCACTCCGGGACCGGCAGGCGGCCGCACTCACCACCAGCATAACTGCGCCGCCAAAGCCGGCTTTGCATCTAGATTCTCTTTTGAACAGCCTGGGGCTCCCCAGCCGAGTGCGGACCGTGCGCTGCCCCTGTCGGCCGGTGGCAGCCGGTCTTGCCCCACGATGGCCCCGCAGCAAGGCCGGCCTGATGGTTCTTTTTCTCCTTTTTTTTTTTTTTTTTTCCTTTTTAAAACCATTGCTGACTAATTCTGTCCTGACGTCAGTCCAAGTCTACAGTCGACAAAGGGTTAACACACACATACACACACACAGTCTGTCATGTGGCCACAAACAAGCACACTCGTCCACGCCTGGACTTACACAACCAGCCAAACACTATTTTCTGACGGGGTCGGATTTCACATTGACTCCTTTTCCTGATAGGGGTGGGATTCCACATCCACTCCCGCTCTGGCAGAGAGAACACTCTCTCTCTCTTTTACTCTGCCAGGCAACAGCCAGGTCTTTTTGACTGTTCTGTACCCTGGGCACTCCTTCCAGGGTCTCCCTTGGAACATCTTTTTGGGGTGCAGATTGTGAGGCCATAGACAGTCGTCCTCTCACAGCCACTGCCAGAATAAACCCACAATCTCAGAATACACAAATGCAGCAGTTCCACACCTACACACCCAGCAGATTGTCCCATTTCTAGAATAATAGCAGACACGACAAAAGCAGACACAAGACTTGAGACACTACAGGCAACTTACAGAATCAGATGGCCTCTCCAAGGCCGACAGATTGAGACCTTCCTGGTCTCCAGTGGGGTCCACCAAGCGTCCTTGGTCCTCCCCTATCTCACCTGGGACGTCTCCCAGGGGCAGATCGGACGGTGGGCACCTGAGCACGTCTACTCTTACCCACTTCGCATTCCCTCCCGGAGTGCGATCTCTGGTGCTCTTACTGAGCACAGAGCGTCACGCAAAACCAGAACAGCGATCGCTCATACAGAATGGCCTTCCTGGCCTCTCAGAAATTAACAGAACACAGACACCAGACCAAAGCAGAACAGTAAATCTTACTTCTGAGTGGGTCCAGGACTTCTGGGTAGACGCGCTGATTCCCGGCCAATGCACCAAATGAAAGACTCCAAAACTCCCAAAGGGAGGCACCCACTCAAGCCTCGGGTCAGCCGCGCACCCAAGAAGACACTGAGACCGGTACTTAAGATGTATAGAGAGCAAGATTTAATACAGCAACGACAAGAAAGCAGACAGAAAGCACATATACCAGATATCTGGGGTCGGATCTCATGCAGCCTGCAAGGTGCAGAGGAGATTCGGCAATTAGCCCAAACTTTTCACAGGCTTTTATAGGAAATAGCCAAGGGAAAAGTACAAGTTTTACGTCACCAAGGTGTTCTGCCAAGGGGCTTTACATAACCAAGGGGTCGTGTCCTATATTTTGGCAATGTACTTGATCTATTGGAACATTACCAGGAGGCCCCTATCTCAAAAATGTTCTTGGCATAGTCTTCAGTTGGGAGGGGTAGGACTAGGTTTTTTCCAGGAGACCCCTTATCTAAAAAATGTTCCTGGAGCAGTTTCCAATTGGGAGGGGGTACCTTGGGGTAAAAAGTTCAGGAGTGCTCCGGGAACTATCTCTGGATGGGAGGGGTAAGAGAACTCTGAGCTGAAGAGTTCATGGAGAGTTCAGGTGTCCAGTAATTAACTCTTTCAAGATCACAAAGTCCTTTGTCAGTGAGCAGAGCCCCATGAGGCTTGAATTGGTGGCTCCTGTTTGGGCCACTGGAGGAATCTAACTACTGTTGGGAGAATAACAATTATGCAGCCTTGGCACTGTGTTTTGGCTTCTTTTTCCGTTAGCTGCTTGCTTCTCCTTGTCAAACACTGTCTGGCCAGGCGGCGGTGGCGCACGCCTTTAATCCCAGCACTTGGGAGGCGGAGGCAGGCAGATTTCTGAGTTCAAGGCCAGCCTGGTCTACAGAGTGAGTTCCAGGTCAGCCACGGCTACACAGAGAAACCCTGCCTCGAAAAACAAAAACCAGAAAAAACCAAAACAAACAAACAAACAACAACAACAAAAACACTGTCTGCACTTGCCAGTTGTTGGTCTTTCCCACTCAGCGCTGTATGGATCCTGCCCTGTAGCTATTATGAACTTGCTTTAGTTTTTTACTTCTTGAAGTTCTAGTCAGGAACCCGGGTGCTGGTGCATAGCTGGATGAACATCTCGCCTCTCATCTGAGCCTTAGTTACTCCTCAGCCTGCCTTGTCATCTCTAGAGCTTAGGAAAATTTAAATCCCCAGTAAGCTGGCAAGAAAGTGCTCTTGGGTCACTGAAACTTTTGTAGGACTGTGTTGGTCACTTCGTTCTCATTGCCGGTACCAAGTACTAACCAGGAGCAACTAAGCGGGACAATGGTTTATTTTGGTCCATGGTTCAGAGGAAGGCAGTCCACCATGGCAGAGAAGATGTGATGGCAGGGTTATTTAATCTGTGGCACTAAAGAATCAGAGAAAGGAGAATGTCAGGGCTCAGCTGGCTCTCTCCTTTGCCTCTGTATTTAGTCTTGGACCCCATCCCAAATGGCTTGTTGGCAAATGCCTTACACACTCACTCAGCCATCTCATGGGCTTTGTAGTGACTTCTTTAAACAAGTTATTGAGAGACCTTTTTTTTTGATATTCTGAATAAGATTAAGGAGAATTTTCTGACAACAGAAAGTAGCATTTTTCTGTGTATATTATGTTTTATGAACCTCTGAGGGCACTTCTGGAAGATTACAGCTACTCCCTGCAGGTCTGGGGACATGGCTAGAGTACTCCCCATGCAAGCATGAAGACCTGCATTCGAATCCTCATGCAGTAAAGGCTTGCTGAGGCAGTATATGTGGGTAACCCCAGCACTAGGTCGTGGGCAGAGACAGGGCTTGTTAACCAGCCACGCTAGCTGACTTGCAAACTCTAGGTTGAGTGAGAGACCTTGTCTCGAAAAGTCGATGAAGAGCCATTAAGGAAGATATTCAGAGTTGACCTTTCTCCTCCTGCCATGTGCACTGGCAAAATGAGCCACACCCATGCATATGCTACACATGTGCACACATACATTTACTATTTGGATTTTTATTGAATAATACTCATTAAGACTTTTGTCTTCAGAAATTGCATGTCTTAAAAATGTTTACAACTTTCTTAACGCTCTCCAGGAACCAGCTCCCGATTTGCCAGTGTCTCAGGTAAAAAGTTAGCTGCAAACTATGGCTTAGAGAGTAGCTTAGTTGCTGTCGCTTATTTGCTACTGAAGACTGAAAAATGTGCTGCATATCCGCTCATAGTATTAGAAACTTAGCTGCATCTACCAGCTGTTCTGTTCTTTATTGTGTAAATAAACTTTCATATCCCTAAAGCTTTTATCTACATGACCAGCCTTGTAGAACTAGTGTGAACTGCTTACTGAGGCTTGGGGCTTCAGTAACGGTTGCCAAGATTGGCTAGGATGGGGAGAAGAAGAAACAGCATATCATAGCAGTATCAGACTTTAGAGGGAGCTGGGCTGTCAGCAGAGCCACAAGTACCTGCAAAACTGTGCTGGACAGCAGCAGTGTTTGACTACATTGGTCCCACATTGCTCGCTTTCTAACTGACTTGGGCTCCATCAGGGAAGACAAAGCTGTCTCAGTGAAGAAGGAAGGAAGGAAGGAAGGAAGGAAGAGTGGACAGATTGCCGTAACTAGTTGGTTAGCAATGACACAGAGAGTGGCCAACTAGGTAAGAAACAAGAGACTGAGTCAGACGGAAGCCCTGGAACAGAGGAGATTTGGTTTAGGAACTAGCTGTAGAGGATAATAACTAACCAGAGAAGTTTTTAGTCCAGAAGGTTCCTATTGAGTCTGGAGAAAGATGAGGTACAGACAGTAGCAAGTCAGAAAGCTTAGATATTGCTATGCACATTTGCCCTGCTAAATGAGATACAGTGCTAGCAGTAGTATGTAAATGAGTCCTAATAGTCCAGCCATGAAGACATTGTGGAGTAATCTATTGATGAGATTAATACCCTTGTGATGTGGTCATCTCTCAGTAGTGCCACTAGCTGGAGAGAAGACTTCTTCTATACACAAACATTTGGAGATAGCTCATAACCAAACTCTAAAAAGGCCTCACAATAACAACATAATATATTGTGCCTAGAATTTCATTTTACAGGCAGACTGTCAAGTGACACTATCAGTTTTTGATAGTTTTGTGATAACCAAAACTATATCAGAAAGATTATTCTCTTGGTTGACTTACTATATTAATCAAAAACTATTTCTCACATGCCTTCACCTGTTGGCCTTGCATTACTTATTCTTATTACATTAAGAAGAGAATAGTACAGACACATTTTTTTCCCAGCTAGTTGAGTGAAATTGGGTTCACCTTATAAAAGGTTGAACACATAAGTCAGCACTTTCTTGATGTCAGCTGACAGGCCTGTGCCTGGAGAACAGTGCTTTAGAGATTTATCTCAGCAGAGGAATAGACTAGGTGGCCCCTGGTAGGTTGGCTGTGCTCCAGTGGATGGACTCGTGCAGCATGGACGAGGAAAAGAGAAGAGAACATAAAGTCAGGAGGGGAGGGTCTGAGAGAAAGTGACTATGGCCAACATGAGTCATTTGAAGTTGTCTAAGAATCGCAGGGAAATAAACCAGCATGGTGACCTCTCACTTAGATGGGGAGAAACTGGTTATAGAATTTGTAATACAGATATAGTCATGGATATAAGCAACTTTAAAAAAAAAAGCTGGACATAGCATATAAAATAAATTTGTAGTTTTATTCAGATTTAAGGGAAAATTAGAGATTACTGTGTGTGTGCTTGATCATGCTTCCTTTTTTTTTTTTAATATACAGAGGATTTTAGGACTATAAAACATATTCGGCTTATTTCCCAAAAAAAATTTTTTTTTTTAAGCCAAAGCCCCATCTGCTGTTTTCATTAAAATCTCAAGAACTGTTCACATTGCTAGGAGTGATTTTTTTGAACATACTCTGCTGTATAATCAAGCAGTGTTATGCGATTTTTCAAGGTCACTTTTTTGTTAGGACATAAAAAAAATCAGGAAGATTGATTTTTCTAAAAATTTAAATCCAATAATGGTTTGAGTTTGTGTTCTAGTTTGGTATCTGATGCTGAGATAAACACCATAACCAAAATGAACTTGGGGAGGACGGGGCTTATTTCATCTTACACTTTAAATTCACAGTTCATCATTGATGGGAACCAAGGCAGGAACTCAGGACAGGAACCTGCAGGCAGGATCTGGAGCAGAGGCCATGGAGGGATGCTACTCACTGGCTTGTTCTCTATGGTTTGCTCAATTGCTTTTTATACAGCCCAGGACCACCTGCCCAGGGAAGGCACTGCATATAGGGTGCTAGGTGCCCATATTAATTATTAATCAAGAAAATGCCTCCCCAGACATGCCCATAGGCCGATAATAATCACAGTTCACCCTTTATCAGCTTAAGAAGAGAATAAACACAAGCATATCAATGTCCAACCATAACCTGTCTTTCTTATCTATCCCAAAATCTCATGTTAATATCACAATATAAAACACAGCTTAACTTTAAAAATGCCACAGTACTTTAAAACTTTCAAAGTCTCTACAGTTTCTTTCAAAATTTCAAAGTCTATTGACTGTAACATACGGTTCCTTATTCTAAGACGGAGGAAGGAACCAGGATATGGTAACAAACAGATTAAAGTAAAAGCCAACTCCCAATGGTATAAATCACTCAGTGCCCATCACCCAGAATTCACTCATGATCTTCAGGGCTGCAGAGGTCTTCGGCAACCCCGCCTCTGTAGCTTTGCCACCACTAACTAGCACACACAGCTTTTCTTATAGGCTGCACACCACGGGCCTCCACTGCAGACTGAGGCTGCATCTTCACAAAGCCTCTCCTCGGGGAGACCCGCGTCCTGCCATACAGTGCCAATCTCATATTCTTTCTATAACCCCTTCAAGCCTTTAAAACCAGGACGATGTGTAAGGTTCCACGTTACCAAGTCTGGGATGCAGCCTTTGCCTTCCATGGACCACAGCGTCTGGGTCTCAGAAGATTTCATCTCCATGGTGCTGTTCTTCTCATATTAACCACAACTGATTTTTCAGCCTCAGATGACCAACATATATTGTCCCACTAACACGAGGTTTTCCATTCCACAGATTCGGAATCCAAATGTATCACACAAACAGCCCTGATAAGAATATTTGAACTGACTTAAACTTCACTTTAAATTTCCTGAGCCAGGCCTTCATTATCTGCATTTCATCCAGCATTATCGTCCAGCCTTCCGTAGAACGGCCTGCTAACCTCGGAGAACTCAATGGCTTTTCTGGTGCAAACTCACAAAAGCTTTCGTAGACCTACATGAAAAGCAATCTGAGGCATAAAATCAACACGGTCGGATCTTTTATAAAGACTGAATTCATAGAGAATAAAAAAGTCGATGTTCCTACCTGACTTCTGATGTACTTTATCTATTTACTGGGGGCAGGGAAGAATGATGGATTCGCTTCCCTACGTTTGATTAGCTCAGCATAGAAAATTTACATCCTCGTAACACTGAGAGGTTAGTAGGGAGCTAGATGGCTAGCAAAACAGAGTGGACAGTAAAATAGTAACAACTCAAAACTAGTTAAAATATCTTCATAGGTGTTTAATGGCTAAGTCTGTAAATGATACCTAGTATAAAAACCTGGCTTTTAAAAAGTTTGATTTAATATGAATATGGTGTGCATGCCTATAATTCCAGCACCCGGAAGGCTAAATCAGGGGGTCTAGAGTTCAAGGCCATCCTGGGCTACATAAACTGGGGGTGGGGGTTTGGGTAGGTCAGGGAGGGAAGCAGACTGGCTGAGAAAGATTTAAGTTATTCCAAATCACGACCCATAAACTTTATTGGCTCCTCGGTGTCAGAATGGAAATTCCTAAATCTCACTGGGCACATGTGCCCTCTGACTGGTCTCTTGGTCTAGACAAATTCTCCAGCATAGCAACAACTTATTGTGAGTTTCCAAACACATTGTGAGCCACTTTTTTTCTGGCCACAGAGCTGAAGCCTTCATTATTAGTATTACTATAATCACTGTTTCAAGACAACATTTTGTATTATGGGCTTGAACTTGCTGTGTAGTCACGGGGAACTCACAAGGGTTGGGTTTGTAGACATACACCACTGTCCTGGCCTGCCTTTCTGTTTCCCTCCTTCCCTCCTTCCTTCCTTATTTCTCTTCCCTTTTTTTCAACAGTTCTAACAAACCTATTTTTTTTTTTTTTTTAGCACACACTGCTGTGCTTCGTGATTTAATCCATTAGATGATGGTGTGTTAGGATCCATGTTGTGATCTTGTTTCCTACCCAGAGCTAGCCTGAGGTCTTCAATAAACAGACCAACTGGATAAAGTTGGGTATTCGTCAGGACTTTGCAGACTTTCTTTGGCTCTCACCTTTTTCTGCTTTGGCTCCCTTGGCTTCATTCAGCCTTCTTTATACCCAGATTCCTGGCGTACGGAGCCTCTGTCCCTCCCCCAGACTTCCCTGTCTCCATTGCTTGTAGGCTGTAGAGTTAGGTCTACACTGCCACTTCCAGACCTGCATGCTTCTCAGATTGTGCAAGGGACACTGAGCCTCATCACTCTTGGCTTTTATTCTGGAAAAAAAGCAGAGAGGACAAGTTTTTCAGGAAAGCAATTTCATGTGTTTGACAGGAAAGTTAAATGTGTTCACCTTCACGATGCCCTCCTTGGGCTCCAGCAAAGCCAGTGATGACTTTGGATTAGATCCTTTAGTTACCTTTCCTTCTCCATTCTCTTCAGCAGGCTCTCTCCTGACCGTACCACAGAATTACAGGGCTGGAGTAGTGACTGGAACTCCAGAGAAATCTTAGCTATTGGATCTTAGCTTAAGTCAACCTACATTTCCTGAACTCCCAATTATGTATAAAAAAACTAAAGGTCTAGAAATTTCAGGAGCGCACAAGGCTGAAATGCTTGTGTACACATGCCAAGATGATCACAGTATTTGTCAAATATGGTCAGTGTAGAAGATCAGAAGCATACAGGGAAGACGGTAAGGAAGTCGAGAGGATGTCGGAGGGTTGGAGACCTGGGAGGACTTCCTTGACATCAGGGTCCTGAAGCAGACTGCAGAGTATACTAACAAGCAGGTCTGGGCTTGGTCAACTGTGGAAGATCCCTACTGTTATTTGACCGAATCTTGTTTTTCCGTGCGTTTTTAGGCGGCGTGGATTTTGAAAGCGCGGGCGCTGACAGAGATGGTGTACCTAGATGAGATTGATGTGGATCAGGAAGGAATTGCTGAAATGATTCTGGATGAAAACGCTATTGCTCAGGTCCCACGTAAGTCAGCGAAAGGAGACATAGACCGTGAAAGACGAATATGTGTGCACATACCTTTTATAATTTTTATAAGCACATATGAGACTGCCTTAGAGTCCAAGTCAGGGTCATGATATGAGTAGTATCAGAGAATGGCCATAATATATGGTGGCTTGCTGGTAATTTATTAGTTGTTAAGATCTTCTTTTCCTTGTTGGCTTGCTAAAATATATAAACTCTAGACATAACCTTTTGCTTGGAGATATCTGTATGAAAAATAATTAACTTTTGGGTCTAGATCCATTGATTTAAACTCTTAAGGTGTGCTAGTTTTGAATCTTAGTGCATGCTCTGCTAATAGAATGACCTGTTAGCTGGGCGTGGTGGCGCACGCCTTTAATCCCAGCACTCGGGAGGCAGAGGCAGGCGGATTTCTGAGTTCGAGGCCAGCCTGGTCTACAAAGTGAGTGCCAGGACAGCCAGGGCTACACAGAGAAACCCTGTCTCGAAAAACCAAAAAAAAAAAAAAAAAAGAATGACCTGTTAATTCCTTGAGCCTCCAGTAAATGGCTTGTACTACACTAAACGTGCCTTATAGACTCCTTGTGAAGAAGCTAGCACACATCCCGTTATATGTGCTCACTTGCTGGATCACAGTCAAGAATGGAGTCATGTTAGAACTCCAAGTGCTTGTGAGAAAACACCAAGGAAACAGGACAAGAGTCTGCTGACCTCAGTTTCTTCAAACACAGCATTGTTGTTTGAATGTGTTTTCACGCTCCTCCCAGGGATAGCGCATAGGAGTGAGTCTGCGTCCGCTGACGTTATTTATATGCCTCTAAGGAGAAACACGTGTGGCTTATCCTTGTGGTTGAACATCTTACTCATGTGATTCTTCTTATCCTGAGTATAAACTGTCTGATGCTCTGAATAAAGTTGGCTAGTGCGTGGGACTTTAGTCTCCCCACGCTCCCAGGTTCCGGCCACAAAGTAGAGCAGTAAAATCTCACTGAAGCTGAGTCTCAGTCACATTTCCTCAATGCGTTTCCTATTAGTGATGTCTTCTTTCCCAGGCCAGCACAAGTCTGAAAATTAGATCACTAAGAGTTTCTAAAGATTCATAAGTAATACATAAATTGATTATCATCCCATCTTGTAGGCCCTGGCACATCTTTGAAGCTCCCTGGCACTAACCAAACAGGAGGACCGACTCAAGCTGTCAGGTCTGTATTGTAGTTTCATTCCTGTTTTCAAATCCTGACCAGACCATATCCTTAATTGATCTTGTTTGTGTTATAACAACTGTTGATCTCCACAGGCCAATCACTCAAGCTGGAAGACCCATAACAGGTTTCCTTCGGCCCAGCACACAGAGTGGAAGACCAGGTACAATGGAACAGGCCATCAGAACACCCAGAACTGCCTACACAGCACGACCTATCACTAGCTCATCTGGAAGATTCGTCAGACTGGGGACTGTAAGTTCTGTCAACTTTCCCAGAACCTCGTATTACCCAAGTAACTTTATGCTTCTCTAGTATTGTAGTAGAAAATTAGATGGAAATTTTGAAGTAATTCTGTTGCTTTATAATTTCTATAATCCATTATAATCTTCATGCATACGAAACTCTATGTTCCAAGACAAGGTTTTCAGTTTCTTGTTCTTTCTTTTCTCTCTCAGGCTTCCATGCTTACAAGTCCCGATGGACCATTTATAAATTTATCTAGACTGAATTTAACAAAATATTCCCAGAAACCTAAGTTGGCAAAGGTATGTGCTTCAAAAGATTCTAAGTTATGAAGTAATGATACAAGAAATGATAGATGTCAAAACAGTGTTAGTGTCACATGTAAAGAGATTTCAGTTAGTGTAACATGTAACAATTCTTTTTGTCTTGAATTAAGTACAGTTGACCAGAAGTAAGTACATACATATTTATTATAGGCAATCTTTCCCCCTGGATAACAATAATAATTGTACCACACAGAACGCAGAGAGGCAGTATCATCTTTGTAGAACGAAGCTTGACACTGTCTGCATGTGTATATGTTTGTTTTTCAGCTTGGACTGTTTCTAGAAAAATCATTTTCAATTCTTGTGTGATTTAAGGACTGTCAAAAAGATGGAAAATATATGTATGCATAGTTAGTAATTAAGTAGGCTCTCAGTATTACTCAACCAGACAGCAGCCAACATAGCAACTACCTTAAACATTCTCATCACTCAGCATATTCCCTTAAATTAAAGAGGAAATTAGGGGCTGAGAGAGCAGGTGGATAAAGAAGCAGAGCCAAGGAGAGTGGAAAGAAGAAAAGGAAACTAGAGAAATTAGAAAAATGTAATGGAAGCCGTTCAGGTCTTTTCCAATATGAAGAACTAGGGCGTGGGAGGCCTTAGGAGACACTGCTCAGTTGGCAAAGTGCTTGCTTCACAAGGACAGCGGTCTGAGTTTGCTCGCAGGGATAACATAAAAATGCTGACTATGGACCAGTCAGACGGCTCAGTGGGAACAGCTGCATGCCAGCAACATTGATGACCTGGACTCAGTTCCCTGGACCCACATGGTAGAAGGAGAGAAATGACTTCCCTAGGTTATCCTCTGACCTTTTCATTTGTGCTGTGACATTCATGTGTATGTATGTATACATGCATGCGTTTGTGCACACATAAGTAAACAAACAAACAGATAAATAATGTTTTTTTTTTAAAAAAACTGGGTATGGTGGTATGGTGGTTAGTTTTAATTATCAGCTAGGCAAAATTTAGAATCTCATAGAAGAGAGTCGTAATGAGGAATTATTTAGATCAGGTTGACTGTGGTCATATCTTTATGGGTTTGCTTGACTTGTTCATTGATGTAGGAAGACCCAACCAGCCCATTATGGGCAGCACCATTCCTTAGGCATAGCATCCTCAACAGTCTTAAGAGAGGAGATATCTTGCTGAGAGCAAGCAAGGATCCATGTGTTTTATCTTTTTCTCCATTCTTGATTATGAATCCAATGTTTTTAGTTTGTGCCCCCACTTTCCTGCAATGATGCACTTAACCTTAAAATGTAAGTTAAATAAATGCCTTTCCTTCCTAACTTGCTTTTTGTCAGGATATATTGCCACATCCACAGAAATGCAACTAGGCTATGTGGCTGGTTGACCAGCACCTAACCAGTCAGTGAGCCCCAGGCCAGTGAGACTCTGTCCTAAAACACAGGGTGGGCTGGAGAGATGACACAGTGGCTAAGACTACTTGCTGCAAGCCACGAGGAGTGGAATTTAGATCCAGCACCGGCAGAATAAGCTAGGTGTCCCACTCACACACCTAACTGCCGTTCTGAGGTGCATGGGGACAGGAGGGTGGCCAGGGCTTGGTGGCTTCCATCTTAGTCAAGAAAAACATGAGCCCCAAGTTCAAGGAGAGGAGACTCTGTTCAGAGGAACTGACAGAGTGACAGTGCAGAACTCCCGATGCTTTCCTCTGGCCTCCATGTGCAAACAGGCCTTCCCTCCCCAACCCACCCTGTCCCACCCCTGCCGCCAGGCACGAACACACGCACAAATGTGTGCTTGATTAGCAGCAGCAGCTGATGTTGTTCTCTGACTGGCTTCCATGTATTTATACACAGCCCCTAAAAGAAAAATGAAATAAAACAAAACCACAAATCCCTTGGGGAAATAGCTTGGAATAAGTCACACAGGAAGGAGGAGATATAAAAGTGAATAAAACCAAACAAACAAAAAGACAGACAGACACCTGAGGGGATGGCTTGAAAAATTAATCTATAATCTGGGCGATGGTGGCACGTGCCAGCACTGGGGAGGCAGAGGCAGGCAGGCAAATTTCTGGGTTCAAGGCTAGCCTGGTCTACAAAGTGAGTTCTAGGACAGCCAGGGCTACACAGAGAAAAATTGTCTCGAAAAAAACCAAAGCCAAGCAACCAAACCAAAAAAAAAAACAAACAAAAAAACCACAAACCCGCAAAAAAACAACAAAAAAGCCAAACAAACTAACAAACAAACAAAAATTAAGCAGAAAATTCTACTTAATTATATTCCATGTCATTTCAAAAGGAATACCCAATTTCTCATGTGTCAAAATTAAGTAATAATCTTTACAATATAGAGTATGTAAACTTGGTGAAACATTGGTGACAATTATATTCAGGAAATAAGTAATTTATTCTGTCTTGTTCTAATAAAATGATATATATAACACGAAGAAAAAAAGTTCATCTCTTTGAACTTCCCAGTTTATTATGTGTACAAAAAGTGTCCATTATGAGTTGGAGAATTTTAAAATGGGTTATTATGACAAATGACAGTCACACTTGTTACTTACCAGTTTCTACCACTTTAGAATATCCTGGGCTTTTGAGTCAACTAAGTTTTGAGTTTTCATATAACAATAACTGTGCAGATAAAACTGAGTGCGCTTTGACATTTTCCCTTCCCAGGCTTTATTTGAATATATTTTCCACCATGAAAATGATGTTAAGATGGTAAGTGATGCATTCACGTTATTTCCTCTCATTGTTATTCTCTAGACTTCGGGGCTTCAGGTTTTGGAATGTTCTATTTTCTTTCCTTAAAAACAAATGGAATTATTAAAAATTGGAGGAACTGAAAGCTTCAGTTTCAGTGAAGACATTTGTATAAATATAGAAATTATAAGAATTATTATGCCTGGTTTATAGATTATGCGGCTCCTGTTAGAGGGTAAGATAACTGAGAATACCAAATGCCAGTTAAAATGCATTCTTTATGCTAATAGTATTACTGGTCCATCCTTCTTCAGACCGCAGCTTACCAGCATGCCTTTCTGCCTTCTTCTGCTCCTCTTGCCCCTGAAGGTTTTAAATACACAGAAGTAGAAAGAATAATATAAAGAGCCTCCGATACTCACCACCTAGCTTTACCAATAGTCGGTAACTTTCATGGTAACTTCTCAGTAATGAAGTTTAAGGTTATTTGCATGTGGCTTTCCAAATTTGTTTCAGTTTATATAAGCTCTATGTAAATGAGAATAAATCTCACAAAGTTGTTTAAGTCAAATGAAGTCAATCCTATACTTTTTTTTTTTTTTTTTTTGGCTTCTCAAGATAGGCTTTTTCTGTATAGCCCTAGCTGTCCTGAAAGTTGCTCTGTAGACAGGACTTCAAACTCAGAGATCTCCCTGGCTCTGCCTCCAGAGTGCTGGGATGAAAGATGTGCACCACCACTGCTCAGTTCCCCCCATTCCCATTTTCTTATTAGTCCAGGAAAAACACATGCCAGGTATTCAGGAAAAAACTTTCCTCCGTTGTTTTCTTCTGTGTGCCAGGCACACTTCAGTGTCTGGGGAGAGCTAATGAAAACATGATACTGCACTCGCTTCTGGAAGCTGTCCATTGGCACGGGGGAAATAAAATTGATGGAAACGGTCCCTGGGTGCGGAGGTGCACATCCGTGACTACAGCACTCGAGAGGCCGAAGCAGGAGAGTCATGAGTTTGACACTATTCTTAGCTACAGAGTCAGGTTACAGGTGAAGGACAAAAACAAGAGTCTGTTGCCAAACTGAAGGTAGCCAAGGGAGTAGAGTCCATGCCTGCAGTGAGCAGGGTTTCATGGAGACGAGACAAAAGAAATGAAGAGACCCTGAACAGAGGATGGCATGAGTGCTGAGGAAGACTCATCTTTCAAAATGAGAGCACCAAAGAGACAGTGTAAAGAAGTGACTGAACTTGATGACAGACTTGGTATTGTGGACAAAGGAAGGAGACAGACGTCAAAGCTGCCATCCAAGCATGCCGAGAGGACCGTAGCTTTGCTTGCAGGCACAGGATGTGAGGGCAGCTCATCACTTTATAAAGCTGCATACTGACTCAAAGAGGTTTGTGTTCTAAGTAGCAGAAGGCTCTCTATGTGGAGACATCATTGCATGCTCTGAGGAGTAGGGTGTGTTTATGCATCTAAGAGCCTAGGCTGGGTATGGAGAAGAATGGCTCACCTGTGATGGAGAAGTCAGGTGTGTGATCGATCACACAGGGACCAGAGGAGCCTAAGGTCAGCCTGTCAAGAAACCATGTGTGTTTCTGTAAACAGAAGCCAGTAGTTTCACTTACTATACAGCTCATAGAGATTTTCTGTGGGACGATATATAATACTGCTTGAATCCTACTCCATTTACAGATGATGAGCAAATCTCTAATTACTAAATTGTCACAAAGCTGGTTTTAAAAGGTTTTGTTTTTGTACAAAACAGGATCTCATTGTATAGCCCAGACTGGCCTTAGACCCTCAGTCCTCCTGCCTCTGCGGCCTTAGATCCTCAGTCCTCCTGCATATGCTGCCTTAGACCCTCACTCCTCCTGCCTCTACTGCCAAGTCCTCGGGTTACAGGTGCAAGCCATCATGTCTGGCTTTATACCCTTGGGAATTTTTTTTTTTGTTTATTTGTTTTTGTTTGAAGATTAATTCATTTACTGAGCGTGCCAGCCACTGTGTCAGTCCTAAAATCCAGAGCAGAGGAAGGCAGGCCAACCCAAGTCTTAGCTCTTTATATTTATGTCAAGCAGATTACATTCACATTGGCCTAGAAATAGAAATTCAAAAGGGCCTCTCTTTCCTAATTACCTGTGTTATTTAATAGCAATGGATGTGTGGGTCTGTGCTACGCTTCCAAAATCAGAATCTCCAGAGGAGGCTGTGACTCGGCTGCTATTAAGAACCCCACAAGCAATGCCAGTATTCAATGGAGACTGGGAACTACTGCTATACAATATATTCTGAAATTATAGAAACATTAGAAAATGTTATTCAAATGTAGGAAATAGAGTTGAGGACCCTTGGCAACATTTGAAAGCTTGAGTTCCATGTAACAACCTCATCAGGGAAGGTAGTTCATTAGAAGAAGTTAGTGATTTAAGAGAAAAAAAAATTACAAAATGGCCTTTAAGTACATCTCGGGAACAGAAAATGATGCAAAATCTTACTGGGAACCAGAGTTTCTATTTATAAATTTAATAAGATTATGTTCATGAGTAATGTCTCAATATACTCAAAACAAGCAATGCTGAACAGGTAGGAAGACTTTGCAGTAGATCTTTTTGAGTCACTAAGTGACAACTGAGGAAGCTTGTTTGGAGACATTCTGTTACACATGGGGTTGCCTGGTAATTAGAGTTTGAATTAGAGCTAGGGAGATGGCTCAGTAAAGTGCTTGTCTTACAGGCATGAGACCCTGGGTTTAGTCCTCAGAACTCTCATGCAGTTGTTGGTCATGGTGGCACGCTCTTGTATCCCTGTGCTGGGGCAGTGGAGATGGGCAGATTACTGGGGGCTTGCTGTCAAGTCCAACCTAACATAGATACATGTATGCTCCCATATACGTATGAACATGCATATACATACTACATATATGCCAGAAAAAAGCTTTCTAAAAGTTCAGATAATCTTTTTTTTGATATGACAAACAATATTTAAAATCACCCTATAGGTATATTTTCCCCTTCTACTCACTATATAGGAATTGTATATAAGAACCAGACAATTTCTCACTTTTGTGTATGTTCATATGTATATGGGCACACATGCATGTATCTATGTGTGTGCTTACACATGGAAGCCTGCCATTGCTGTCAAGCATCTTTCTCAATCACAGTGTACCTTGGATTGAGGCAGACTCTCTCACTGAGCCTGGAGCTTGCCCTTCTAGCTAGTCTAGGGAACTAAGAGGGCTCCCTGTCTGTCTTAGTTAGGGTTTTACTGCTGTGAACAAACACCATGACCAAGGCAAGTCTTATAAAAAAACAACAACATTTAATTGGGGCTGGCTTACAGGTTCAGAGGTTCAGTCCATTATCATCAAGGTGGGAGCATGGCAGTATCCAGGGAGGCATGGTGCAGGAGGAGCTGAGAGTTCTATGTCTTCATCCAAAGGCTGCTAGTGGAAGACTGACTTCCAGGCACCTAGAGTGAGAATATTAAGCCCACACCCACAGTGACATACCCACTCCAACCAGGTCACACCTATTCCAACAAAGCCACACTTCCAAATGGTGCCACTCCCTGGTGCAAGAATATACAAACCATCACACTGTCTTTGCTCCCCACTCTGCTTCCCTGCCCTGTACACACACACACACACACACACACACACACACACACAGTGGATTCTGAGGATCTAAACTCCCAGTCCTCATGCTTGGTCAGAAGAGACTTACCCAGAGTCACCTCCCCAGCCCTTAGAGGGCTTCTTATGAACATAGAAATGACCCTGTGACAGACGGTTTGGAGGAAATAGCAGGAAGCAGGTGCAGTAGAGATGTATTTTCTTGTTGGTAAGAAATGTAAAAGAAAAGACTTTAGAATGTTTAGGGAGAGTGTTGTAAATTATTACAAGTCATAGATAACATTGCAAAGGGTGCAATTTACAAAATGGTATGATAACGGGAAGCAGATAGCAATCAACACATTTGCGTGACTTGTTTTTTGCTTTCAGCTCTCATAAAAGTCAGGAAATGTAGCTGTGTTTGACATGATTATTATAGATATAGTAGCAAAAATAATTGAAAAACAATATAAATGCTTAATACTAGAGAACAAATTTGATAAGTTATAACAAACGGCAGGATGGACTTTTTGTGTATCCATTAAAATAATAATTTCCAAAAATCATAAAAATTGCAAATGTTTGTTTTTATATAATGTTAAATCAAAAAGTACCCATTCATAATGGCAAATAAAAGTGTAGGTAAATACATGCACACATGTACTTAAGACTTTCTTGGATGTGTTTCTTGAGAATAGCTTTAAGACTCCTTCATCCCATGTGTCCTGTTGAGCGCTCACAGTCATCAGCCACTCAACTTGGCTCGCAGCACTGGTGGAGAGTAGGCCTCATTTCTATTGTTTTCTCAAGCTTTTCATACGTTTCCTGGTTGAATAGCAACGTTTGGTTTATATTAGCTATAAATTAAGTATCTCGGTAAAATCAGATGCTTGTAATTGGGCCCTCATTATATTCACTGCTTGTCGCTCTAGTATGGAACACTTAAGGCGGTAGCTTGTTTTGTTTTTACTCCCTGAAAAGTAAGAAGTTTCCTTTTCTGTTTGTACTCACAAGATGACAGGCTATATTCCTTAGACAAATAGTTGCCAAAGCTCTTGCATTGATCCTATGATTGACTGGAGGAATGCCAAGGACAGATGCCTGCACGTGTTCTCTGCCCACTAGCCCGCATGTGCTCTCTCTCTCTCTCTCTCTCTCTCTCTCTCTCTCTCACACACACACACACACACATGTGCACACATGTACGCATGGTACTCTGTGGATCAGACGCTAACATTAAAATGCCATTTTAGATTCTATCGCAAATGTTATTTTCCAAAAGGATTTAGATAATGAGCACAAACCGGGCATTTTTTTAAAAAAATAAACCTTTTATATATTTTGCAACTTTGACTGTAAAGCAAATGGAGGGGCGGTTCAGTTTTTATTTTTGTATTTTTTTACCCTCCTAATGAAACCAGACCTATTTTATATGCACTACTTTGGATGACCTTCCAATTTTTCAAAAGAAAGTATTTTGCATAAATACAGGGGACATTATACGTAAATATCAAGAACTGTGAAGCGGCATTTAAACGTTAAGAAAGTGAAATTGATCTTTGATGTGACAACTATATTTCTGTCTCTGTCCTCCTATTTGGGGAGCATTATTGACAAACCTAAAGTGACATGCGGGTCAGACATTTTTTCTTTCTGATAATAGGGAGAATGCTAGAGCAATTAAGAGTACTATGAAGTTGCATTTTCAATGTTAAGAATAAATAACATCACGCGGGGCGGTGGTGGCACACACCTTTAATCCCAGTACTCGGGAGGCAGAGGCAGGTGGATTTCTGAGTTCGAGGCCAGCCTGGTCTACAAAGTGAGTTCCAGGACAGCCAGGACTATACAAAGAAACCCTGTCTCAAAAAAAAAAAAAAAAGAATAAATAACATCAGTCATATGAGATGGCTCAGTAGGTAAAGTCACCTGCCACCAAGCCCAAGATCCAGGGTTTAGTCCCTATGCCCTACATGGTAGAAGTGGAGAACTGAGGCCTGCAAGCTATCCCTGACCTCCACATGTGCACTGTAGCATGGGTATAGTTGAGTTGATCTGAAGAGAACTGTATTTATTCTTTTGTTATTGTTACCTATATGTATATATTTGAGTTTTTAGTGACTCTCTCTCTTTCTCTCTCTGTGTTTGGATGGTATTTGGCAGTAATATGTGTGGGCTGATGATCTGGAATCTTTAATTCCATATGCCCTTTAATTTCAGCATCCTGAAGTTGTCATAACTGTAACCAGAGTCTCAAAAGTTTTTAGTGTTTGGATATGTCCACAGACTACATTGTTAAGATTTGCCAAAGTCCTTCTACAGTTGGACTTTAACAAACCTGTGGCTTTACAAAGAAACACTTGAGGCGTTTATATTAAATACATATTATTAATAATAAATAGTATTTACTCTAGCTATTAATTATAATGTTATTTTAAAATAATTACTAATTTCTATTGCACCATGTGAAGAGACACCATGACCATGGCGACCCTCATAAAAGACAGCATTTAGGCGGAGCTGGCTTACAGTTTCAGAGGTTCAGTCCATTATCCTCATGGCAGGAAGTGTGGCAGCAGGCAGGCAGACATTGTGCTGGAGAAGGAGCTAAGAGTTTTACATCTGGATCAGCCGGCAGCAAGAAGAGAGAGACATTAGGCTTGGATTGGACCCTGGAAACCCCAAATCCTACCCCATGACACATTTCCTTCAACAAGGCCACACCTCCTAACCTTCCTCAAGTAGTTCCACTCCCTGATGCTCAAGCATTGAAGTCTGAGAGCACGGATGCTATGTGGGCATCTGTATTCAAACCACCGCACTCACTTGTTTTCATGTGTACACGATGTATTCTGATTATTTCCCCTCCTCTCCCTCTCATCCCTGTTAGCCTTCTTTCATTTCGACCAGTCCCTTTCCTAGATTCATGACTTTTGGTTGTGTGTGTGTGTGTGTGTGTGATCTGTTTCTTTTACTCAAGATTCACTATGTCACCACTGGGGTCAGACTCCCCATTGGAATCTGATGGGGGTTACCAGTGAGGATACAGCTGAGGCAATGACTCTCTCTCCCTGCATCTATCAGTGGTGAATAGTTCAGCAACAAGGAGTAGGGTCCCCTAAGATACTTTCATTCATACCTGGCTGTTGATGTTTGTGTTCTTGGGCATGCAGAACACAGGCATCTGCAGCTACTGTGAGTCTGTGACTGCAGGAACCCAGGACATGGCATTTGCAGCCCTTTTCCCTGTCTTAGAAGGGATGATGTGACTGTTTTGTTAAGCGCTGTCACTTGCACATCACGTTTCTCAGCACTCTTTGTAGCCGTCAGGTTCTATATTTACCACTCTTCCCTGGAAGAAGGGGCTTCCCTGCTTAAGGCTGAGAGTAGCATTCATCATGGGTAGATGAAGAGTGTTCTGAGAGATGGCTGTAGGCTTTCCAGAGAGGGTCCAAGGAGTGGGGCTAGAGGGTAGCAGTCCTTCTTCTGGGACCTGCAGCATGTGCTCTGTGCCCGGGGGCGTGGTCGGTGCAGGTTCCAGGGAGTGGCTGTCTTGGAGCTGCAAAAATGCTTAAGTGTAAATATACATGGTAAAGAATTTGACATAGCTCACTCCATAAAGTGCTTGCCGTGCAAGTGTGAGTATCTGAATTCAGCCCCCATAACCCATATACAAAAAGCTAGACATGGAGACCCATGCATATAAGTCCAGTGCTAGGGAATCCCAATCCCTGGAGTACTTGACAACCCCAGTCTAGTCTACTTGACAAGTTTCAGTGAGCTGCTCTGTCTCAAAAAAATGAGGTAGAGGGCACCTGAGGAACGACAACCAAAGCTGTCCTCTGGCTTCCACGTGTGCTTATACACAGACACACATAAACTCTCTCTCTCTCACACACACACACGAAAAAACACAGAGAGGGAGGGAGGGAGGGAGGGAGGGAGGGAGGGAGGGAGAGAGAGAGAGAGAGAGAGAGAGAGAGAGAGAGAGAGAGAGAGAAAGAAATGCAGGTCTTATACCACTACATAAAATACTTTAAATGCTAGTAGCTCTGGACTATGAATAAGGAATTATTTGAAGCAAGGGCTCTAGTGAATAACCCGAACAAGTCATCCCTGGGTGCCTCTTGTGAGCACAGTGACGCTCCAGGACAGTGGAGATGGTAAGACAGTGTAGTAGTTATGTTTCTGTTGTCATGGCCGAGGAGAAACACAGAAGAAACAGTTTATTTTCTGTGGTTCCAGAGGGGTGGCATGCATAATGGTTGATTGGCAGGAGCAGGCAGCCATGGCAGCTAGAATGGGATGCTGAGAACTCTTATCCTGAATTTCAAGCACAGAGCAGTTGGAAATGCCATGAATCTTTAAACTCTCAAAGCTAGCCTCTAGTGACAACTTCCTCCAACCAGGCCACATCTTCTAAACCTCAAACAGTGCCACCAACTGGGGACCAAGTGTTCAAGAACATGAGCCTGTGGGAATAGTCTCTTCCAACTGACTACAAAAGGTCTCCCCTAGGGGATCACAGGGGCCTTTAGGAGTCATTAAAAGTGTTCCTGTCATAAATTCATTCTTTTTAATAGCTGAGTAGTACTCCATTGTGTAAATACATTTTCTGTATCCATTCCTCTGTTGAGGGGCATCTGGGTTCTTTCCAGCTTCTGGCTATTATAAATAAGGCTGCTATGAACATAGTGGAGCATGTGTCCTTCTTACTGGTTGGGACATCTTCTGGATATATGCCCAGGAGAGGTATTGCGGGGTCCTCCGGTAGTACTATGTCCAATTTTCTGAGGAACCACCAGACTGATTTCCAGAGTGGTTGGACAAGCTTTCAATCCCACCAGCAATGGAGGAGTGTTCCTCTTTCTTCACATCCTGGCCAGAATCTGCTGTCACCTGAATTTTTGATCTTAGCCATTCTGACTGGTGTGAGGTGGAATTTCAGGGTTGTTTTGATTTGCATTTCCCTGATGATTAAGGATGTTGAACATTTTTTCAGGTGCTTCTCTGCCATTCGGTATTCCTCAGGTGAGAATTCTTTGTTCAGTTCTGAGCCCCATTTTTTAATGGGGTTATTTGATTTTCTGGAGTCTACCTTCTTGAGTTCTTTATATATATTGGATATTAGTCCCCTATCTGATTTAGGATAGGTAAAGATCCTTTCCCAATCTGTTGGTGGCCTTTTTGTCTTATTGACAGTGTCTTTTGCCTTGCAGAAGCTTTGCAACTTTATGAGGTCCCATTTTATCGATTCTTGATCTTACAGCACAAGCCATTGCTGTTCTATTCAGGAAAATTTCCCCTGTACCCATATCTTCAAGGCTTTTCCCTACTTTCTCCTCTATAAGTTTCAGTGTCTCTGGTTTTATGTGGAGTTCCTTAATCCACTTAGATTTGACCTTAGTACAAGGAGATAGGAATGGATGTGTGGACACTGTGCCCCTTCTTAGAATTGGGAACAAAACACCCATGGAAGGAGTTAAAGAGACAAAGTTTGGAGCTGTGACGAAAGGATGGACCATCTAGAGACTGCCATATCCAGGGATCCATCCCATAATCAGCTTCCAAACGCTGACACCATTGCATACACTAGCAAGATTTTGCTGAAAGGACCCAGATATAGCTGTCTTTTGTGAGACTATGCCGGGGCCTAGCAAACACAGAAGTGGATGCTCACAGTCAGCTATTGGATGGATCACAGGGCCCCCAATGGAGGAGCTAGAGAAAGTACCCAAGGAGCTAAAGGGAACTGCAACTCTATAGGTGGAACAACATTATGAACTAACCAGTACCCCGGAGCTCTTGACTCTAGCTGCATATGCATCAAAAGATGGCCTAGTCGGCCATCACTGGAAAGAGAGGCCCATTGGACTTGCAAACTTTATATGCCCCAGTACAAGAGAACGCCAGGGCCAAAAAGTGGGAGTGGGTGGTTAGGGGAGTGGGGGGGGGGGAGGGTGTGGGGGACTTTTGGGATAGCATTGGAAATGTAAATGAGCAAAATACCTAATAAAAAAATATATATAAAAGTGTTCCTGTCTACTTCAGCCCAAGCCTCATGTAATGAGAATTGCTAAGATATGACTTTTTCCTACCATTTTTATTGTCTCATAATGTATATGTTCCTTAATGAGATTAACAGTAACATCTGGTTCCTCCATATTAGACTTGATTCAGAATTGAATCTGAAGGCAAACTCAACTATTTACCTATCATAAGCACTGAATCCAACATTAGGAAGTCAGGGTACATAAGAAACAGCCAAATAGAAGCTTTTTCTAAAAACGTAGCAGGTCTGTTTATATTAAACATGGTGGTGAATGTGATCTGTTTGCTGGGATAGGTCTTAATAAAGATTGAGTCAAAGTTAACATGCATAGATGTTTACAATGCAATCTTGAATGGAGCCCTCTGAAAACAGTTTCCACATTGCAGAGATAATGCTGCCAGAAGTCATACTTCTCTCGTATTTTTTGTCTTTTATTCTGGCTAGAGGGGGAAAGAGAAATAGGCACATGAAAGTATAATTGTCCATGGCTTATTTTTCATTTCCATAGCATTCAAGTAGAGATGTTGACTTTTTTGGGTCCATTAGAGGCTCAGCATGGTGGCACCATTCCTGGATAAGTAGTTTGCATATTTAGAGGTCTCCCCTGGAGCAGGAGAGATGGAGAACACAGGAAAAGTCATTAATTTTTGCAAGAGGAGGTTGAGGGGACTTTTCTGGCATTCATTTTAGAAGAGAGCCCATGTTAAGGAGAACAATAATAGGAACGCATTCTTGAGATAATAGGAGCACAACATCCAAGTGTCCCATTAATGGAACTGTTGGCTGTCGTTGTTATTAACACTGACTCCAGAATAAAAGAGTTCCAACAGTGAGAAGACAAGAATCAAAAATCAGAATTCTCATTTAACTAATAACTAACAATAATTCTATTCTCTGAGTCTTTATAAAACTTTTGGATTTCTGTGAACTTCAAATGGTTCTCTTTCTCCTTTGTCCAAAGGTTTTCCACTTCCTCTCCATAAGAATCCCAATTCTTGATTGGTTTTCTCTTCTGTGACCATGTAAAAACACTGGAAGGAAAAAGGTTAAAAACATACGGGATTGTGATGGAGAGATGGCACAGGGGTTAAGAGCATGCTGTTCTTGCTGAGGACCTGAGTTTAGTTTCTGTTCCCAGCACCTCACATGTGGAAGTGCACAACCATCTGTAACTCCAAGGCCGGGAAGCTGAGAATCTGATGTCTCTAACCCCTGCAGGCACTTGCTTGTGGTCTCCCCTTCCCCCTCCCCCTTCTCCTCCCCCCCCCCCCCCACACGAATTCTTAAAAGATGTGAGATAAGCAGTTAAAATATGAAGAAAAGTTTTAATTACTAGAAGGTAAAGCGATGTTAGAGCTGTTGAGTTGTGCTCCTTGAAGGCAGAAGTTACTCAAATACTGAATCTTCTTTGCCTCTCTGGCATCCCATTCTCCAAAGCTCCTTTTTTTTTTCTTGCTCTGAATTCACATCTGTGCTCTTTAACATGGAGGTCCCAGGTACATGGTGCCACACCTAGCTTTTCATAGGGACTGGGGATCTGAATTCATGTCTTCATGCCTGCACAGCAAGCCCTTTGCCTACTGAAGGCCTAAGCATCCAGTTCCTCCTCCCATGTGACTAGAAACTGAACCTCAGGTTGGTCATGCACGTGAGGCAAATACTCCGCCCTAAGCAATGGCCCCTGCCCTTACAAACACCCTTCCTATCTCCTTACCTGCTCCTTCTCTTTCTCTACATCTGGGTTTAAAATGGAGACTTTGAGTGGATCTGTCTTACATACAAAAAGCTAGACACCACTGAATTTTGAGGCATTATCAATCTTTAGAGAGTACATACAAAGTAAAATCCTAGCATTTTAAATTTCAGTTTTGTGCCTTGTATATTAAAATTGTATTCTGATATGCTGTGCGTCTGCTTGCCTTAGATCAATGTCTCCAACCTGTGTGCTGTCAGCCCCCTGGCCTGGAACTGATCATGTAGGGGAAATTGGTGGGGCCATCTGGAAACTTGGGCAACATGAGTTTCTATCTAATTTCTAATATCTGTTTTGATGGATGCTAATTATCTGGTTTATTTCATTAATTCCCCTCCTGCCTGTTTGCTGTTAGAGAAGCAAATCATAATTGAAAATGAATTGTTTTCAAAGGCTTTGGATTTGGCGTCCCTTTCCACGGAGTATTCTCAGTACAAGGACTGGTGGTGGAAGGTACAGATTGGAAAATGTTACTACAGGTAAAGTTTTCATTATCTGTGAAAGTGGAAATATTTTTTGTCATCAAATATGAGAATGAAAAAAAAAAAACAAAAACACCTTTCCTCATGAAACAGTGACGACTTGCACTTACTTGGTCAGTTTCTGAACAATCACGTGACAGCACTGAGTGCCCTGTGAACTCGTCATACCAGGAAGCAGAGGCCGGAGCTTGGTTGTGATTCTCACCAGAAACTGGTTGGTGACAGACCTGGGACTAGAACCCAGTGTGTTCACAACAGTCTGTCCTCCTGGCTCTCAGTTCCTCACTTACACCAATGCCTCACATCTGGAGGGCACCCAACTGATAGGAGCCAGCTCGTTTGTGCCTTGCCGCATCTCCCTCAGGACTCATGACACCTGGAGGTAGCTGCTCGGTTGAGAAAGATCAAGCCTCGCCAGTGTGAAGCGAGTTGTCCAAATTCAGAGAGCTGACGTGATGACAGCAAGAATATCAGCCCCACTTTCTGGCTCTGATTCTCTTATTAGTACTTTATTTAGTTAAGACAGAGTGTCACTATGTAGCCCAGGCTGGCCTTGCTCTCGTGATCTTCCTGCCTCCATCTTTGGAGTGCCAGGATTACTAGCAGTCTCCCACAGTCAGCTACTATGTCCATAATCCTTATTGTTTTTCTAGAACCTGAGCATTTTTAAGTGTGCTTAATGTTGAAATACATCAGGAAGAAAACAGATCAGCAAAGTTGTAACTAACTTTATGACTATTTAGCAACAAGTGCAATCTGAAACTTGCTGCTGATATTCAGATAATTTAGAACCTTTGGAAAACCGGGAAGGATGAGCACTCATATTTTATCATGGAAAATGGGCTTTATTATTAAGAATCACGATTGGCTTCAGTTATCATGAGCAACCATCAACATTGCTAGGCCAGCTCTGTGAGGAAAAGGAAGCAACTGGACTAAAAAGCGTGCCTGTTGCTCTGTGGAAATCAAGATTACTTGCCATTTAGACATCTCACATAAAACTCTGAAGTATTTTTTTTTTCTCACTGACAAATTGAAAAGCGTTTTGTACCAGAAGAGAGCATGAGATCATTGTAACATTAAAATCTTATGAGTTTAATCTTAAGGACAGTTTTAGCATCTTGAGCTTCCATACAAACCCTTCAGACATAGTTAATAATTCAAAGAAAGGGTAACTCAGACTCTTTCTACTGCCCATAGGAGATGCCATTCGTGTAGCTTCTTTCAAACGAATGCATTTTATCACATTACAGTATTGTTCTGCTCCTCAGGACACCTTACTATGTACCGTTCACTCTTTTGTACATTCATCCACTTAGCCAATATTTAATGAGCAGCTACTCTCAAGTGGGATTACAAAGATTGATCAGATTGTCCCTACTTTCAAATGCTGAGCCAGACAACAAATAAATATTATCATGATGATTGCCATTATTATGAAAGCAAGAGCCAGGCAGCACACTGAGAACCCGGAGACAGACCTGGGCCACCACCCGGACAGAGCAAAGATGCCTCGTTAGGGAATGCAGCCCCGAAGTTGGCTTCAGCCTCTTCGTTCCTCACCTAAGTTCTACTGACCGTTCCTCTGTACTCCCGACCCTCTCCAGTACCCTAATTCTGGGCATTTTGTTGTCATTTACTGCAGTGGTTCTCAATCTTCCTCATTCATCCAGTCCCTCACGTGGTGGTGCCCCCTGACCATAAAATGATTTCCATTGCTACTTCATAACTGTGATTTTCTTCTGTTATGACTCATAATCTAAATATATGATATGCAGGATATCTGATCTGTGACCCCTGTTAAAGGGTCATTTTAACCACCAAAGGGGTCGTGACCCACAGGTTGAGAACCACTGCTTCACTCCTGGTTGGGTTCTTACAGTAACTTCTTCCCTGGGTTTTCTGCCTCCAGTCTTCTCTCACCAAGCCTTCCTGAGTATAGCGAGGGGAAATGCCACAGACAGCCACCCTCAGATCCTTGATGGTCCTCCGTGTGGCTGGTTAGGATTGGTGTGGTCTCGTGCTGCTGTCCAGGTCCTACCTGCTTTCCCACATCTCACTAGTCACATTGTTATGTCCTTTTCGGCTAAACTAGACAACAGTCTGTCCCTAACATGCTATCCACCTGCCTGCCCGTGAGCTGATGCCATCATAACTACTAGAGCCCTGGAAAGGCAGCACGGCACACACTCTATCTGCCTCTCGGACTCCCATCCACGATTTTCTTGATTCACTCATGTTTCTCTAAGTAATTCTTCTCACTGGCCATCTCAGTGAACACATCCAGGCTTCACTCGTCCTTACCTGAAGGATGCTTAGTATCCTCTTCGCTTTCATAGCTCTTTAACATCATCAAATGTGTGCATGGTGATGCTGCACACTGCTGATGAATTCATTTGCAGAGAAAAGGTGGGCAGCTGGCGAGCACTCTCACTCTGGACTCTCTACTGATCTGAGCTGATTAACTTGGTGGTGGTGGTGGTATGTCTAAGTATGTTGTATGAATGTGTATGAACTTGTGTGTGTATGTGTGTGTGTGTGTATGTGTGTGTGAGAGAGAGAGATGAATGAATGAATGAATGTGTACATTTATGGAAGCAGAGGTCAACTTCAGGTGTCATTTCTTAGGTACCATATACCTTTTTTCCACCCCCATAAGTTCTCTTGGTCTGAGGTTGGCCTATTGGGCTAGGCAAATTGTCCAGTAAGGTCCAGTTATCCACCCACTTGTTTCCAGCTTCCAGCATTGGAATTACATGTGCAAGTCACCAGGCCCAGCTTTTTGTGGTGTCTGGGGATAGAACTCAGGTCCTCATGCACTCTACCAACTGAGCAGTCTCCCCGTCCGTCCTCTAGAGTTCCTTTAATGTGGCCTACTCCATTCTTTTGTTCAATAATTCATGTGGTAAATTCATTTTATTTTATTTTTTTATTATTTCTGGCTCTCAGAACTTTGGGGTTCTCTGATAGTATTTTATACATAGTCTGAGAGGTAGATGGGACCTGCCAGCTTTACCTTCATCTGTCGAAGCCACCGTTGTTCACTTTAAGCCCACTTTCCAGCAGCTGCTAGTATATCAGCTACACCAGTGCTTGAAGTCGACATCTTGAAAAATGATCAAAGCTATTCCTTCCAGCCTTTACACGAAATTAGTACAATGAAGCATACTATAAGTATAGATACTTTTCAGTCCATTTTGCAAAGTATAATATCTAAGTAGTTCTTAGATTGCTGAAAGTGAATAGTTAGGAAAAAAAAAGCAGAACAGGTCTACTGAGGACAAGCAGCGAGGAAGCCGTGTGTGCCTCAGCCACTGTCCTGGTGGTGACAAAGCTCACAGAGGCGGACACAGACATCAGGGCCGTCACTTAGGCAAGGAGCAAATTTTAGATTCACAGAGGAGGCAATCCATCCACTAAGGGCAAAGGAAGAATGATGATATAGCTATAGTATGCAAGTGGCAGTTGTTTTCACCAAACTAGTGTAGGGACAACTAATGGGGGCTGGGGTGTCTTAGGGAAGGTGATGTTTTCAAGGAAATGCCATCTTACAGTTTTCCGGTGAAGTGGCGGCTCCACATTTATTCAGGTCACTTGCCATATGTGCAGCTGGTCGTTTAAGCTCTCACGGTGGTGAACTGATGTGACCTCGCTTACAGACAGCTTTCAGTCCTACTGCAATTAGGCTACTGCCTTTACACACCACTTGAAGCATAGATAGCTCATGACTCTGGGAGACAGGTGGCTTTTGCTAGCTTTTGTTAACATACATGTGACTGTCAGCATGTACAGCAGCATCTCCTACTTGGGCCTACACTGGCTCTAGGGTGGGATGTGTCTGTTCATACCCTCGGGGCTTGAGACAAGTGATGGAGTGCTGAGTTTTCAATTGAATGGCTAATTTTTTAAATGGTTATTTCTAGGTTAGGAATGTACCGTGAAGCTGAGAAACAGTTTAAATCAGCCTTGAAGCAGCAGGAAATGGTAGACACATTTCTCTATCTGGCAAAAGTAAGTAAATATTCTTAATTTGAGTGAAAACTGTCTTAAGGTGCTGGCCATTGCATGGGGGAAACGCTGCCAGTTCCTTCTAGAATATTTGGCAAGTTAATATGTTCAGAGTTATGTAACATATGGAGAGAACCCACGGCACAAGGAATTGATGGCTGTGGAAAGGAAGAAAATCCCTTTGACAGATTGCTTAGCAGGACACAGAAAACACCGTAGACTCAGCGCCCTATGGGCACCAGAAAGGCGTTTTCTACAATCTATTTTGTCCCAAACCTGAGCAGGTGATAGAGAACAGGACCCCTTTGCCTTCAAAACAGGATCTCTCTGTAGTCCAGTCATCAGCTCAGCATCCTCCTACCTCAGACTCCAGTAGCTAAGACTCCAGGCCTGTGCTGTCAAACCCTGCTCTAAGAACAGGGGCCATTTCATAGACTGTTTTGTAGGGCATTAGGCTCAGTCCTGCTGTAGTAATTAATGAATGCAAGTCTTATTTCTTTTTTATTGAGCAGGATTCAGTATAGGACATTGTAGCAGGTCTGTTAGTAAAGACAGATTAATTTAATCTGTGCAGTAAACAGAATACGTTTTATACTTTCCTTTATGTTACTAAGGAAGACAAGACTGCAAGGAGTCACGTTTTCAGCTCCACTGGGCTGCTAACAGCAAGAGTTCGAGTCCCTTGTGTTGCACAGTGTCGCCTGCAGCTCCAGTGCAAGGGCCACCCAGAGTTTTTCAATACAGATCGCACCTTCCTAAGCTGAATATCCGAAATCAGAAAAGCTCCTGAACCTGAATTTATTGAATGCCAACGTGATATTACAGTTTCATATGATTTAAGTTTCAGACCCGATATCATCTGGTGTGTCGCAGTTAAAACACAGGTGCACAACAGTGATTGTGTAAAACTTCATATAAACCTTACATGAAGATGGAAAAAATCAGCGAGAGATGGCTCAGCAGTTTAAAGCACTTGTCTCTCTTCCAGAGGACCCAGGCCCCAGGCCCAGTACCCACATGGTGGCTCACAGCCATCTGAACTCCAGTTCCAAGAAATCTGACCTCCTCTCCTGGTCTCCAAGGTTCCCAGGCACACACACACGATGCAGGCATACTCATAAAATAAAACAATAAAAAGACAACAACAATGACTTTCATGTTTAGACGTGGGTTCTATCCCCAAGGTATCCGGTTATCCACAGCCACGTATTCCAGAATACCTCCAAAATCAGAAATTAAGAGCACTTCTGGGGTAAAGTGTTTCAGAGAAGTCCTACCTTATTCTACCTTATTGGAATAACAACACTTTTTTTTTTTTTCTGAGCATAACAACACTTTGAAAGAAAACGCCTGATGCAGTGGCAGTTATCTTGGCTTATTGCAAAAGATTTCCAATTTAAAAAGCATGCTTTGCAACTTGATGTGTGGAATGTGGGGGGGGGGGGGGGGAGGAATGGGAGGGGGTTGGCACCCAGAGGGGGCTTTCCCTTCTAAGGGGAATGGGGTTGGACTTCCATGAGGGGGTGCTGGGAGGAGAGGAAGGGCTGATATCAGGTTGTAAAGTCAATAAATAAATTGAATAAAACAACAACAACAAAGAAGAAGTGAGCTTTGAGCAGAAGGAGTGTAAGGGTTGGAAGGGAGGGGGTGGGCTCTGAACTGCTGCCCTCTGGGTGTCCCACAGCCATTGCAATCAAGATCTCACAGCAGTCAGTATAATACCTCTATAAGATTAAGCTTAAAAATCGATCAGTCCTCTGTTGAAGAAGGGACAGACCTCTGTCCTGCTGAACTTTGGCTACTGGTATGTTCTAGGTGAGAGACCGTCTTTGTTTTCAGTTGTGTATCCATTGGTGAGCCCAGCAGGCTCCAGTGGGTAGCTCGAAACCCTTATCATGCACATTACCCAGGTTGAACTCGGTGAGTCAAGAAACAAAACAAAAAGATATGAATATCAGAAAAGGACTTTTCTGAGATTCTGAGAGTGGAGGGTTGGTGTAGACAGGGGTGAGATATTCCCCTGACCCTTTTGTTTTGTTTGTTTGTTTGTTTGTTTTTGGTTTTTTTGAAACTGGGTTTCTCTGTGTATCCCTGGCTGTCCTGGAACTCACTTTTGTAGACCAGGCTGGCCTCAAACTCAGAAATCCGCCTGCCTCTGCCTCCCAAGTGCTGGGTTTAAAGGCGTGCACCACCATCACCACTGCCTGGCTCTGACCCTTTTTTCTTATCACCCAGTCTGTGTGACAATAATAGCCCCACAGAAAACATTTCTTGGGATGATAAATTTATGTACAACATGTGCACATAAACTATAAAATCATTATTAGAATCCGTGGAAAATTCTTTCTGGGAGATTTTTTTTTCTAATCAATAATCAAAATTTATCATGCAAATGCAATTATTTTAAGAACCCATAATCTTATTGAAACCCATCTTGCTTTTAGGTTTATATCATATTGGATCAACCTGTGACTGCTTTAAATCTATTTAAACAAGGCTTAGATAAGTTTCCAGGAGAGGTGACCCTGCTTTGTGGAATTGCCAGGATCTATGAGGTAAGGTTCATATTATTTTAAAAGTTGGTATAAAATTGAGGTTATGTGCTACTTTAAAAAGCTCATAGGCCCTTGGGGTGCTAGTAGGGAGCACAGTTTATAAAATTAAGATCGTTGGCCATGGTTCAGCAGTACAAGGAGAGAATTTGCTGTGTGTGTTTAATTCAGCTAGGTTTTTATAATGAAGTATTTTAGACACCCAGAGGTCAATGATACAGGACTGGAATTTAACTTATTTCTCCTGTGTGGGTAGCCTGTGATCTCAGCATACTTAGCAATCCTTTCCCAATATCTGTAACATCAAATATCAGTTTTTCCCATTTCATATGGCTTGAGTATTCATTAGCCTATTTGTCCAGCCTCCTACCAATCTCAGACTAGCTGCATTTCTATGGTTTTCTAATGGCGCCTGGTAGGTGTGCCTTATCAGGGTTGCTTTCACAGTTTGAACTCTTACTTATTCTTAAACAGTTTTAGATTCATGTTCTCAGATACCATAGAATGTTTCCGTTGAGTTCTCTTCCCTGCTAATTCCTGTAGCAGTGATCCCGAGGCTACGTTAGGCAAGCCTCCGTCTGGTTTTTCCCTTTACAGCTGAAAATTTTTCTCTTTGCTCTTCCATATCGATTTTAAGACTGATGCCTCAAGACCTGTTTTTCCTTTATAATCCTTGCTGGCATAATACCTAGACTTTTAGTTACCATTTGATTGATGGGGTGGGCAGGTAGGCTGCCTTTCTTTCCATTCTCAAGTATGACATTAACTCTTCAGTGTTTTCAATCTTCTTTGTCCTCTCGTGAATATTTTGTGATTATTTCCAGAAAGAGGTTGTGTTGGTAGTCACCAAGCCGTGCTAACATTCAGTGCTTTAGTAAGAATCTCAAAACACAGCATGCAATAGTCTGTCTCCCAGGGAAACTCTTGTTAATGCAAAAAAAGATAACAAAACAAAATCAGTAAAGGGGAAAGGCTCAGGGGGAAAGTTCAGAAGAAGCAAGGGATGAGCTTCCAAAAGACCTCTTCTGCTGGAGTGTTGTGCAACCCTGCTGGCATAGGTGGGAATAAATATCTATTTATCCCAGCTAGGGCATCCATGGCAGACAGAAGGATGAATAACACCAATGTCCACATGGAGAACTAAGGAATTTTATTGGTGTTATTGAAGTATAGGAGAAGGGCTACTTGCAAGGACAGGAATGACTCAAAGACGGCTGCATAACCAAGGCCTGCAGCGGCATGGGTGTCAGCTCACAAGGCTGGAAACTGAGAGCATACTGCCAACTTGCAGCCAGGCAGTTCAACAGGATGGAGACCTTCAGCCAGGCAGCTCCAGTGGTTGGGCTCTTCCAAGATAGCTCAGCTGATCTTTGCTTATCTTGGGCGGCTGGCCTGGTGTCTGCTCCTTCAGATGGCTTGGCTGACTCATTGCCTGAGCCTCTCCTAGGCAGCTCAGCTTGTCTAAGAGTGCTTCTCAGCAGCCTTTACAGTATATGTATGCTCCGGGAAGGAGGAACCTAATGTATCTCGTCAGTTTCAGGGACTTCCTGAAGCCTTTGAATTGTTAAGCTTCCCTGCAGGATGGAAAGAGTCACAACACAAGGAACACACTTAATTCTCCCAGCAAAGTCATGACGGCTCCTGCAGACTGTTGTCTACCAGGAATCTCATTAGAGACTGTGTGTGGACACCACATGCCTATCATGTACTAGGTTTTCCAGACTCTTCTATAGTTACCAGGTATCAGCACAAACCACATGGTACAAACAGTGTCACATTAGCAAGCTACTCTTGTCATCTGGGGAAAGTTTATATGAGAGCAGGAAGCAGCTGAGTTCCCCAGTGCATGTCTTTCTAAGAATAGCAATCTCCTTAGAACTTTATAACACATCCCTGTTTTCTTGAAAGTCATTGGAAAACACTAACTTGCAATATTGGTTAAAGGAAAAAGTAGAAGAGGTTGAGGGTTGTTATATCTAGGCAATGGTGTGTGAGTAACTTTTGTTTTCTTACGCTTTATATTTTCCAAATTTTGTATGAGGAGCATGAATTCTGTGTTTTGTCTGTTTGATTTTATTTCTTGAAACAGGGCCCAGACTCGCCTAGAACTTACAATGTAGAACAGGTTACCTTTGAGCCTGAGGCGATACTCCCCCTCAGCCTCTCTCTTTCTGGGGATACAGAGACAGGCTACCATACCCTACTAAAGAATTACATTTTGAATGGAAATAAATCCTTTTCAAATTGTCTGGGAAAAAGTTTTCTTTTCGAAACATCACTTTAATACATACATAAAAGGAGACATTGATCCATCTAAACAAACACTGCCAGTATTTTTTATCTTTACTTGTTGTGACCTTAAAGAAATGGAATATGAACAGACCTTTGACCATGATGCTTGGAAAGAAAGTAAAATAGAGTCACCTTCTGAAGCCAGGGGAATTCTTGCTGCTGCCCATGGAGGCGACCTTTGGGTGGTGATTAGACCATTGGACCTGCTCTCTGCATCCCTCAGATTTTTGACAGAAGGTGCTGGCAGAAAGAGCTAGGAAACTGCTAACATCTTTAATGCACGATGGCTTCTCAGGAGAATTCCACCTATGCCTGTCTGTTACAGACACTGTTGCTAACGCTGAGATGGGCCATGGCTCGGGAACGGACTGGTTTCCACCCCCCCCCCCCCCGGGTTTTTTTTTTTTTTTCCTTTGTGTCAGGCTCCCTGACTGGCCTTCACTTCTCCATCCGCCTACCTCTATCTCTCGAGTGCTGGGATTGCCATAGTGTTCCACCACACCCAGTGGCCCTACAGATTAGAGTCTTTCAGCAGTTACATTCTGCCCTTCGTTCCTCAGAGTAGAGTCTGCAGCACTGGGAGAGAGAAATGGAGATGAAAGCCAGCCCATCGGCGGCAACAGCGTAGAGTAGAAATGGTTACACGTGATCTCTCCCCCTTGATGTTACAGTTAATTTCCTTTCTGCCAAAGCTTACCACACCAAAGCCAGATTTCTAGAGGATTCCTTTTCTCTGCTAACAGTGGTTTCAGAGATAATTTGCTAAGTCTTTAGTTTGCAGCTGCACTGCGTTTGCCTCTGAGGACTTCGCTTTTCTCTGGGAGTCTCTTCCATCCCTCATGTTCATTTCCTGTTGTTCTTTCTGCCATGGACCTAGCCTCTGTTTTACACTGAGCATGTCGAACTGCCTCAACTTTCCTGTGTTTCTTACAGACACTTGCTTAGATCATGTATTTTTATTGAGCTTTTTGATGCTTTTGATTTTTTTTTTGAGGCATTTTAATAGAAAGGCCCTCATTTCAACTGTTCTTTGCTGGAAATGTTATTCTTGTGCCCTTCCAACTTTATTGTGTGTGAAAATCGCCTCAGGCATATATGTAAGAGGCGTAGGACAGCCTTTTCTCCGCTGTCATTTAAGTCCTGGAAAGCAAGACATAGGCTTTTCTATTTGAACACACACGTGCTGTTTGGGGCAGAACCACTCCAGTGTTCATGTTCTCAAGCAATTTGCAATTTGACTTCAAGTAATTCAACTGTAAGTGTGGTTCATGCTTCATGAATTGGCTCAGAAATGACCACTTTAAAAGCCACTAATATTAAGTTTATCACGTAATACTACACTCTTGAGGTGATATGTATATACATGGAAGCGTTATTTTAAGTATATGCTATTAAAATCTGCTCTAGAACCTGTATGATTTAACCAATTCTGATACAGGAAAAAATTTAAGGACCAAAAGAGAGCCCATATGAAGATTCAGGATGTGACAAAGACTGGCTCTTTAGTCCATGGAGTTGTTAGATTATTGATTCAATAGTTAAAAAAATAGAGTGAATGAGCTAATAGTTCTTGCAGTGAAAAAGTTATTTCAGCCAGATTTAAATTGTGTGTGAAGCCAGTGGTCAACCTTACTCTCGATCCTTAGGAGCCATCAACTTGCTTTTGAGACTCGGGCTCTTTAATTAGCCTAGCCTGGCTAATTGCTAGCCTGACTGGCTAACAAGCCCCAGGAATCCACCTCCCCAGTGCTTGGATTACACACATTTGCCACCATGTCTGGTTTTTCTGTGTGGTTTCTGGGGACTGAACTTGGGATCTCAGTGGTCTGCAACAAGAATTTGAGCAAGCCATCTCCCCAGTCTCAGATTTAAATCTTTTAAAAGGAGTTAAAACCTCAAAACATTAAACTATTCTAGTTTTATTTTTGTTCCCTTGATGAAATATCCTGAGAAAAACAACTTAGGGAAGAAGTTGTTTATTTGGTTTACAGTCCCAGGTTCAAACTCATCTCCGAGGGGAAATCAAGGCAGGAAGTCAAGCAGCTACCTATAGGCAAAAGCTAAGAGAATAAACACATCTTTGCTTGCTCTCATGTAGCTTTCTCCTTTTATACTGTTTAGGACCTCATGCCTAGTGAATGGTGCTTCCCACGGCGGACTGGATTATCCCTATAGCAATAGTCAACACAGTTCCCCCACAGACACCCCATAAGATAACCTGATCTAGATAATTCCTTATTAAGAATTATCTTCCCGCTGGGCGGTGGTGGCGCACGCCTTTAATCCCAGCACTTGGGAGACAGAAGCAGGTGGGTTTCTGAGTTCAAGGACAGCCTGGTCTACAAAATGAGTTCCAGGACAGCCAGGGCTATACAGAGAAACCCTGTCTCGAAAAACCAACCAACCAACCTAACAAACAAACAATAAAAAAAGAATTACCTTCTCAGGTGATTTCCTTTGTTTTGTCAAGTAGATAGTTAAAACCATCCAGCAAAGAAACTGGGAAAATTTCAGAGAAAAACAAAAAACACATAGGCACATTGTTTGTATAAATTAGAATGACAAAAATATTTTTTAACTTTACTTAGTTATTTTATGTGTATGGGTATTTTTACCTGCACATAAGTCTATGCAACCACAGTTCATGATGGCTAGAAAAGCATTTCCGATCCTCTTGTGAGCCATCATTTGGGTCCTGGGGGTGGAGCTCATATCCTCTGGCAAAGCATCCAGTGCTCTTCATTACATGAGGAGAATCTTTTTTTAAATAATACCAATTCATAAAGCCACAACAGCAAAGACTGATATCTGAAAACGTTTATTTCCTATATAAATTTCTATATATCCTATATATCATTTATTTCTATAAATTCCTATATATCAAATCCAAGCATAGTGGTGCATGCCTTTAATCCCAGCACTGGGAAGCCAGAGGCAGGTGGAACTCTGTGATTCTGCCCCCCACAAAATCCTATATAACAAAAATTAAAATTTAAGTAAAATCAAACTAAAAGGTTAAAATATCAACCAGTAAAATGCCTGTCACACCTGGGACAGATGACAGGTGACATGTGACTGTCAGGTAGGTATGGTGGGCCTCACAAGATATCACCTCTTGATCTTGAGCTCTGCAGCCTCCCAATCAGAGCCAAATACTTTTCTGTTCATTATAAGCTACCCTGCATGTGTTGTTCTATTATAGCGGCACAGAATGCCATTAACAAAAGGGCAAAAGGCAGGCTAGCTTGAAAGTAGACAAAGGTCACAGGTTGGCAGCTCCCAGAGAAGCACGTATGATGTCTCATACATTAAATGCCTGGTCTCTGTCAGAGTTAAACGCCAAGCCAGCCACATGCCACCTTCCACTTGACTGGATTGGCAGAGGTGAAGAAGTTCCACAGAGCCTCGGCTGTCAAAGGTGTGAGGAAGCAGACTCGATGTGTGCACACTGTTGGTGGGAGTGTGCACACTGTTGGTGGGAGTGTGCACACTGTTGGTGGGAGGTGTGCACACTGTTGGTGGGAGGTGTGCACACTGTTGGTGGGAAGTGTGCACACTGTTGATGGGAGTGTGTGTTACTGCTGCCCACCTGGAAGCTGTTTACAGTTACCAAGGAGACTGCACACCTGGTTGCAAACCTGGTTCTTCATTTGGCAGTTTTACTTCTGGGAATATCCCACCATGGTGTGCAGATTTTATACCTTGTTCTTTTGGTTAAAAATGTAAAGAAACCAAGGTTCACCAAAAGGGCCTGGGTAATTTGTGATCTATGTGACAATGAAACACAACTGTGTAGAAATAAAAACAATGATGCAAATATCTGTTTCGGTCAGAAGGTACCGAAACCTGATGTGCACACACAATTCCAGTACCAGGGAGGTCGTGACAGGAAAATTTCTGGAACTTGATAGCCAGCCCATCGAGCTAAACCAGTGAGCTCTCTCTTCCAAGAGACCTTTTCTTAGAATAAAAACAAGGTGAAGCGCAATAGAGGAAGTCAGCCAGCACTGACATCCGAACTCCTCATGTGCACACATGTGCAGACAAATATGTACACAAATACACCACACACATGAAAGAAAATGTGCTCCGGTTGGCAGCTGACTACTTCACTGAGAAAGAACAGCGCATCAGTGGGCTTGGTTTGTAAGTACCTGTAGGATAGCTTAACTGGAACTCCCAGGCCAATGAGCTGCCCTGTCCCAAAAACCAAAGTGGCTGGTGCTTGAAGAATGACAGCGAACGTTGACTTGCCGCCTCCATGTGCATGCCCATACATGTGCACATAAAACACATACAATAATGCACATACGCATAGAGACACAGAAAAGCCATGTTCACATTTGAACATCTCTGACACTGGAGTGCGCCCTCCATTGCGTAGCATGTTTCCTTTCATTACTGTGTGATCACTCTACAGAGTAATAGATTTCATCATGACAAGCTCATGCATATAGATCACGAGCTTCTCTCATGTCTTCCCTCCTCCTTCCTGCTAATCGTCTTTCTACTCTCCTGTTTCAAGTCTTTTCTTTTAAAGTATAGGTTCCACATATGAGAGAAAACATGCCTGTCTTTCCGGGCCTGGCTTCTTTTCCTTGACATGATGGTCTCCACTTCTACCTATTTTCCTGCAAAAGGCATAATTTTGTCTTCTTAATGGCTGAATAATACTCCATTGCATGCATATATATATATATATATATATATATATATATATATATATATATATTTATCACAGTTTCTTTTGATTCCTGTAGCCAAATAGCAGCTGTTGTGTAGTTTTTCTCAACTGCAGCTCTTGTGAGAACCTGGCAACTATTCCAGTTGGCCAACATGGTGACCATGGCCATTACCTCTGATTGTTGCCTGAAAGCTTTTGTTGACACCTGCTGGTTAGAGCCAGAAAGCACAGGCTTCAGCACTGCACATCTTGTCAGGAGCTTGGAAGCAAGTGGTGGGGAGCACTTCTAAGGAGCACGGCAGAAGGTCTTAGCTGTCTTCATCACAAAGAGATGAGACGCAGGTAAGGCCGAAGATCTGTGCATTGGCCTGAGATGCTCATTCTACACTCTGCCTGTCAAGGCCGCACATCGTGTCCTGCAAACATACAGAATCATTAATAAAATTTGAAAAGCAAAGCACCAAGCGCACAGACAGTACTGTTTTGAAAAACCTGGACAGGGATGACCAAGGGAAAAGAGGACTTGGAAGAATTTGACTCCACACGTGAAAGAACCTACTTTACATATTATTTTATAAAGTATGCAAGTGTGGTCTAGGGGTACCATCCTGGTCTATGTGAATCTTGTATCTAAAGCAAGTCCTAGGTTTAAAGAAGCACTGTGTGGTGGTTCAAACCTAACATAAATAAGAGTCCTCCCGAGGAAGGAACAAGTGTGCGGGTGACAGTGAGTGCCATGTGACTTGAGAGGCAGAAGAGGTCTGTGTGAAGTTAGACATAAGCAAAGTTTCATGGAGAATGGATGGATGGACCATGAGATGGATTTAAGCAGTGGTAACCTTTATTAATAATATCTGTTGAGGCAGATGTGATTTGCGTGCAGTTCAGCTACTTAGGAAGCTGGGGGGGGGGGTAGTTCAAGTCCTGGGTCAAGCCCAGATTGGGCAACACAGTGAGATTATACCTCAGATTTTAATAAAATTAGTGTTAGATCACAGGCCCATTAGCTGTCCCGCCCTGGAACTCAGGCCACACCCTTCTCAGCTCTGGGACAGAGCTGACAAAGTGACCTGGACAGCACTGACAGAGAATTCAGTCCCCTTCCTTCCACTTGCTGTGTTGAGCAAGCCCAGTCCTCCCCACCCACACCCCCAGTTCCTAGACTCAGGACAGCCACAAATCCTTTTGTCTCCTGGAGTGCAGGCCAGGCCAGCTTAGGTCTCAAGCAATGGAGTTCGCCCACCGCATCCTACTCCAAGAACCTGCAAGAGTCAGGAACCATGTTAGTCCTTGGAAACTGGAGCTGCTTTTCCTCCAGGCCCCTCGGCATGGCTCGCTGTGCGCGTTGGGCGTTTCTCCTGATGGAGCTCCCTGGGGGAATCTGAAGGCTTCCCTTTAGTACCGCATGACATTGCCTCTGGATGATGCAGTCTCTCCCGATGCTCGCCCAGTAGTGGCTTTCCCTCAACTGTCCCTCGTCACCGTGACTTCTCCCCTAATAAAGGTCATCTAAAGAGTCATTTGCGTTGGCTCCTTTCTGCAAACCTGATTTCTGTAAGTCAGAGCTATTAGGGACCTTTATCTGTGATCACCACCACTTTTACAGATGTATACAGTAACTATGGAGGCTGCTGTGGTTTTTACCTATTATGTATTTCTAAACTTGGTCTGGGTTGCTTTCATTTCTTCCGTAGACCTGGCTCTTTTTATGTCTTGTCTAACATATCTGAAATGCCCTTCAGTCAGCCACCAGGCGATTTCTTAAACATGATGCAGTATGATTGCGCTGTGCCTCTAGGCACTGTCCCTTTTCCCAGGTGAAAGGGCCCTGGCTGCCTCTCTGCATTCCCGGGCACCGCCTCCTTCCCAGGCTCACTTGGGAATGTTTCTTGTAAGTGTTTTCATTTAGGCTTGTGTAGTTTGGTCTCTCTGCCAAGTGAGACTGTCCCCGCAGATGCAGGCTCTGACACCCCATTTCATTTGCATCTCTGTCAGACAGGGCCTCTCCCAAGGTGACCACTAACAAGCAGCCCTGCCTCCCTTGCTCTCCGCTCTTTACATTGTGCATCCTTCCCTGACCTTATGTCCCTCACTGAGTCATTTGTTAGCTTCTCCACCAGCTGTCGCCTCCTTGAGGACGATGACTTCATGCTTTCGTTTGTATTTTGTCCCTTACCGTCTAGAACAGAGTCTGACATATGGCAGGCTGGAAATAAATATTTGTTGAATGAATGAACTTAAATGGGTCAAAAAAAAAAAAAAAAAAAAGCAAGCAGGTCCTTGTCCGGTGTGACTAAAGTGTTGCTCTTCTCTCTGGATGTGGAACAGGAAATGAATAACAGTTCATCTGCAGCAGAGTACTACAAAGAAGTTCTAAAACAAGACAACACTCACGTGGAAGCCATCGCCTGCATTGGAAGCAACCACTTTTATTCTGACCAGCCAGAGGTTGCCCTTCGGTTTTACAGGTGGGTCTTACATTGCATCCACAGGAAACGTTGGTGAAACAAGAGGTGCGGGAGGGGGGGTAGTGGTGGAAGGAAAATGCAGACAAATTATGCATTCTCCATAGGCCACAGGTGTATAAATCTAGGAATGCATCTTTCAGCTGCTTTCTAAAGATTCAAGTGGTATTCGGTACTCTAGGGGGATGTGGGCTGGCGCCCTGGAGAAACATACCTGCATGGTCAAGCTCACATTTTAGTTCAGGGTGGGTGCCTACTAGTCATCAAGAAACAACAGACGCTAAATAGCTACTGAAACTATTTCTCTGTCACTGACCCTTAATACCACAAAATCTAAAGACAGTGAGGCTGAGGCAGGAAGGTATTTGCAGTTACTCTGAGTTCAGAGCCTTGAGGAGGACTTAGAGCAGGGTCTCCTGCTTTGTGAGGTATTTGAGCTTTTTCCAAGTCTAAGAAAAGTGTGGTTGTTGGCTCTGTTTAAGCACATGCTTATTTTATCCTGCATGTGGCTTCTAAAATGCATTTTGAAACATCTACTATTTATTTGTGTGAATGCCTGGATGAGGTGTATGCACCATGCCATACTTGTGAAGGTTGAAAGGTGTGAGTCCCAGAGATCAAACTCGGGTCATCAGGCTTGGGGACAGACAGCTTTACCTACTAAGCCATCCCTCTGGCCCGTGATGTTCACTTTTTACCCAGTGGTTTCAGCCCTCATCATACATAGGAGTAGACCGACAGCTGACAAGTCCTTCCCAAACACGTACTGGGAACATAAAATACAGAGATGCCATCCAGCGCACATGCAGCCAGCTGTACTCTCCGTCCCCAAAGTGGGTCACGGGCTTCTCACAGCCACTGAGCTGGCTTCTCCTTTGTGTGTTTGAACTCTGGAATTAGTAGTGTGGAGAAGCCAATTGGGGCTCTGGAGCTGCGGGGTGGGAAAGCTAGTGGAGACCAGAGAACCACCTGCAGAGACCAGAGGCTGGTCAGCTCATCTCTGCCATGCAGCACAGACAGCAGAGTCCAGGGTGCAACTGCAGGCCTAGTGGTAAACAGAACCCAGCCCTCAGGCTGGGTCAGACCTCAGGGAATTCCCCTCGGGTACTGAGGCCTCTGAAGTAACACGTGTGAACTTTACTCTCTGACCGGTTCTCCTGTCTTTCTAGTAAAGCTTTTGGAATACAATTGAACAAATACTTTTCCGATCTTGTCCCTGGACACATACCCTGTGACAGGTCGTGAGCATTGCTTTAAACATTTCTTGATACGCTTGTGTTAATGTCCTTCAGGGGTCCTAAAGTTCTTAAATGAATCCACTTCTAACTTTGAAAAGAATGTTTCCACTTATAAAGTTAGTCTGAGAGCAAGTTTTGTGTTCCTCCATGAAAAGGCGCCTCTTGCAGATGGGAGTTTATAACTGCCAGCTTTTCAACAACCTGGGGCTGTGCTGCTTCTATGCCCAGCAGTACGATATGACCCTGACCTCGTTTGAACGTGCCCTTTCCCTGGCTGAAAATGAAGAAGAGGCAGCTGATGTCTGGTACAACCTGGGGCACATCGCTGTGGTATGTTGTATGCATGTTTCCTTGTTACAGATAAAGTTACCATACGCTCCAGTGAAGAAATTCTCAGATGCCATAAATCCAACCAACAATTTAGAGATTTGTGGGAGTCATTTTATATCCTCAAGTCAAATCCATGCCCGGACCCCACACCTCAATGCTGTGGTTGGTGCTTGTTCTTGCCATGTAGCTAGGAAGTGTTAGATGCAAAATGAGGGAGGCTGTGGCAGAGGGAAGGATGAGGCTTCGCAGGTATAAACGTGTGCGTTTCTTTGCAGGGAATCGGAGATACAAACTTGGCCCACCAGTGCTTCAGGCTGGCCCTGGTCCACAACAACCACCATGCTGAAGCCTACAACAACCTAGCAGTGCTGGAGATGCGGAAGGGTCACATTGAACAGGTCAGAGAACCAACCGCCCCTGCACAGCGGACAGTTGGCTTAGCTGTCATTGTGTGTTAAGCTTTTTAGTAGCTCTAGAGTCTTACAGGCCTGGGCCTGAATCCCAGCTCTATCAAGTACTAGCTGTGTGGCCTTGGCCAAGTCACTTCACCTTTCTGAGGCCAGAATTGGACATTGGACTTGATGGGAATAATGTACAGCCCACGGTTTCCCTGCCTGCAGCACACCGACCGTCTCCCAGCTACAAGTTAGCTGTCCCTGTCGGGACCCTAGGGGCTGCCTTTCCAACCCGTCTTTTCTTCTTTCCTCTCTCTGCCACCCCTGTCAGCCCTAACTCACCATGGTCCCTCTTCTCTACCCCAGGCTCATCTCTTTCCTGCACTATCCCAGGTGCCTCTGAGCTGCTCTTCCTTCCACACCCCCCCTCCCCCCATGGGGAGCATTTCACCAACTGAGCTACAGCCACTGCTCCTTACTACCAGGGAGATGCTGAATGACTTAACGATGAGTGAATGAGTGAGTGAGTGAGTGAGTGAACAAATGAATGAATGAATGAATGAAGCAGAAGCATGTAGAGGGATTGTAATCCAGCAACATGGATGCACTGATCACATCCAAAGACCTTCTAGGTCGGTGTGATCTGTCTGGAATGCAGACACACTAGTACACGCCTTCAATCTCTCTGGCTGGAATCCTTTAGTCCAACTCTATCAGAGAAAGATGTGACAGAATGAGTCAGAGATAGGATGTGCCCAACTCTCAGGGGAAAAGCCATTTAAGCAGCCAAGGGAGGGAGTTCAGTCAGTTTGGCCAGTCAGTGGGGGTCAGTGCAGTGACTGCCATGAGCAGAGGCGAGCTTGTTCCTGAGTCCATGCAGTTCAGGGTAGGTCAGCAGAGGCAGCTGGAGCCAGAGAATAAGAGGGAGCCAGAAGATTAGAACAAATTGCCAGAGTTTGGCTGAAGCCACTTGGTTTCAGAGCAATTCAGTGAAGAGCTGAGAGAAGCCAGACTGAATCAGCCAGCTTAGAGAGGAGTTTGAGGACAGCTGAGTTGACCCAGCCAGCCAGAGTTCAGAAAGAACTGGGAAAGGGTGAGCTTATTAAGCAGGAAGCCTCTGAGATGACAATTACACCTGGCAAATAAAAGTTACTTTTACAGTAGTGCATCCTCCTCTGAACGGCCTAATAGATTTTGTTATAAAACAATATTATTTTATTACTGCTTGGCTAAAATCCTCCAATTCTGTCTGTTTGCATTCCCGCTGTGACCAGTGTGGCACACCCATGGATTCAGGTCCCTATCTTTGAGACCACATCCCCGGTCCCTTTCCTCACCGGCTTCAGGTGCATGGGCTGGCTGCTGCCCTCCAGACACGCAGTGGTCTGTCTTCCTGCAGCCCTGTGCAGTGTCCCCTGGGCCTTCCAGTGACAAGTTTCTTTTCATCACCTGGGTCTTACGTGCCATCTCCTTAGACAAACCACCCAAACATCAGTCTAAACAAAAGCCCTGGAGGCACAAAAAGCTCTCACAGTCCAGTACACTGCTTGCTGTGTTCTTCTGTATTTTACCAGGTTTTGGTGTGTGGAGAAAGCAGACTGTCGGGTGCTTCAAAGCAGAAACCTCATGTGTTATGTAACTTCTGCATTCTCGGCACCAGAAACAGCACTGATGTGTGGGAAGTCTAAGTCAGTGTCCTGGAGGGGCTGGGGAGATGACTCAGTCAGTAAAGTGCTTGTATGCAAGCGTGAGAAGCCAGGTTCAGGTCCCTGGCACACCATTGCAGCATGCATCTGAAATCTCAATATAGTGAGGCAGTGTGTGTGTGTGTGTGTGTGTGTGTGTGTGTGTGCATGCGATGTGCTCAAGAATGTACACATTCACGGCACACAGGTAGAACGCAGAGGACGTGTAGGAGCTAGTTCTCCCCTTCCTCCTCTTTTACTCTCTGGGTTCTGGGGATCAAGCTCAGGTCACCAGGTAGCAAGTGTCCTTCCCTGTTGAGCTGTCTCACCAGTTCACTGATTTCAAGTGTGTTTAAAAGTTTAATATTCACCTTGCAAAATCTGTTTCTACTGTATTATATGAATCGGTGTCCTCTTTTTTTTTCCATTTCAAAAAAAAAAAAAAAAAAAAGAACGTGTCCTGAAGGTCATGGATACAAGTTTACATCGTGGGGAGGGTTGTCTAGTGACTTCATATGAATTGTGGTGCACACGTGAGCATCCGCTCTTATGCCACAGTCTCTGCAAACCATGATCCTGTGAAATAAAATCTTAATTGTTAAGCTTTGAGTACTTCAGCTGGCTAATTTTATGTCTGCTTGACACAAGCTGGAGTCGTATGAAAGGAGGGAACATCAATTAAGAAAATGCCTCCATAAGATCAACTGTGGGTCATCTTCTTGACCAATGATTGATGAGGGGCCGGAAGGAGGCCCAGTCCATTGTGGGTGGTGTCATCCCTGGGATGATGGTCCTGCGTTCTATAAGAAAGCATGGGGAGCAAGCCAGTAAGCAGAATCCCTCCATGGCCTCTGCATCAGCTCCTGCCTCCAGGTTTCTGCCCTGCTTGAGTTCCTGCCCTGGCTTCCTTCAATAATGGACTAGCATGTGGAAGTGTGAGCCAAATGAACCCTTTCCTCCCCAGTTTGCCTTTGGTCATGCATTTTATCCCAGCAATATCAACCCTACCTAGGACAGCACTTTAAAGAAAGCTTGTCACATTCTGTTGCTATCTTGTTTAGCAAACTGATCAGCAGTATAATGAGTGCTTTCTTGCTCTCACCCTCTACAGAACTTTGCACTTGGACATGAATTGGTTTTAAGTCGTTATTAGGGAATAGATAATCATAGCCTCCTGACTTGATCACCACCAACAAAGCTTAAGTTCGGAAGACTTGTTTTAAGCATTGAAAAGATTGTATTTCAAATTGTGTATCATGCTGAAGTGCAAACTTCATGAGGCACTGGTTATCAAATAACTTAATCTACTCTAAAATTTCACTCCTTATTCTCTCTTGATGTGTGCATTGCTACTATAATTTTGCTGTTGTGTCTGTAGTAAGCTGTGTTCATTACATCATTATATTTCTGAGAATGTCATTCATATTTCTTGGGAATGGCATCTGTATTTCCACAGGATCATTTTGAGGTCCCGTGCCAGGTTTTTTGTTTTAACTTAAAGAAATCACAGATATAGTGCTGATAGGCACTTCTACATCTGCCTTTTCTTCTTTCTTCCCACAGGCACGAGCGCTCTTACAAACCGCATCGTCTTTGGCACCCCACATGTATGAGCCACACTTTAATTTCGCAACAGTCTCTGATAAGGTATTTTCTTCCTTTATTAATTTGTCATCTGACACATTCTTGATCTTTCTTGGTTTAAAAAATACAGATTGAATACAACATTTCAAACCTTATCTTTCAGAACAGAAAGTCGATTTTTTTTAATCTGAAGGAAATGGCTTTTTAAAAAATTTTATCATAAATATCTCCACTTCAGGAGATTATGTAATGAACTTTATCACTGGGTATTAACTAAAACACCAGTATAAATTGCAGAAGAAATCTCTATGTTTTAAAATACCACATTTAATCACTAAAGAAACACTTGTTAGATAATTCTTGGTTCAGGAAGGATTTATAATTGACTTTTACATCAAGGGAATCCTGTATGTTAAATGCAGATCATATTTCCACCACACCTTTCTCAAGATTGTCATGAATGCTGCTTAGTTATGAACAATGTGGGGGAAAGGTGACTGTTAATATTCTGTTGCCAATCATTGAATGTCCAGGAGCCAATGGGGGGAACTGAGCTGATTCTGGTTTTGGTCTTCTCAAGACCAGCCCAGCTCTTCTAGAATTCACTCTGTAGACCAGGCTGGTGGTCTCACACTCTCAGAGACCCTCCTGCCTCTGCCTCGTGGGTGCTGGGATTAGAGGCGTGCACCACCATGTTTGGTGAGTGAGCTCTTTTTAATCAGACATGAACAAAGGAGCCAGGGCATGTCTCCATTCTACCATGAAAAGCAAGTCTGTCTGGAGGATTAATAAACAGTTCAGGGCTGGAGAGATGGCTCAGTGGTTAAGAGCATTGACTGCTCTTCTGAAGGTCCTAAGTTCAATTCCCAGCAACCACATGGTGGCTCACAACCATTTGTAATGGGATCTGATGCCCTCTTATGGTGTGTCTGAAGACAGCTACAGTGTACTCATATAAGTAAAATAAATAAATCTTAAAATAAAATAAAATAAACAGTTCAAATGTTTGTGATGTAAATAAAGGGTCTTATTGACTAAAGACACAAACACGGTATTTTTATAGCATGAATACAAAACTATTCACACATGTCTGTTTTAAAATAGAAGAAGCTCTCACTTGTCTTACAGTTTTAGGAAAAGTTGCTAAGGACCAGCTCCTATTGGAGGTGCTATACCTATCTGTCTTCTCGAATTCTCTCCAAAACCCCAGTGATGTTTTTCACTTGAGCCTCTCTGAACTAAGCCCTGTGGTCCTCATAGAAGACTTAGCAATGAATGAAACAGACAAAAACTTGTACCTCGTGATGCTTGCATTCTTATGGAACCTGAGACTCACTGAGGTTACAAGGCATCTGTAGAAGCTGAGAATGGAGATACAAGTCTGTAAAACTGTAGACACTAGACACTAAAGCAGAGACACTAGTTCAAAGCTAGACCAGCAAGAACCTGTCTCAACCAAACCCAAACAACAGGGGTCTTTAGGTGATGGCTCAGTGGCTAAGAGCACATGCAGCTCTTCCAAAGATCCAGGAATTTGGTTCCCAGCATCCACTTCAGGCAGCTTCCAGCTGCCTGGAACTCCAGCTCCAGGAAATTCTGTATCTCTGACTCTGACAGCACCTGTATTCACATACACATATCCACACTCACTCACACCTACACATAATGAAAAGTAATAAAAAGAAAACCAGTCTGAAAAAAAACAAAACAAAGACACACGCTAGAGCCACACTGCACTCTGAGCTCCCACACTGCTACCCAGCTCCCAGGGCACCTTCCATCTCCCACTGCTGGCACGCTTAAAATCACAAGGAAAGTCAGTGTGCTTTAATGACTTTAGCTCAAAGGATTCTTATAAGGTAGGTCAACAAACTACTGTAAAATAATGAAGTTGAAATGCTAGGATTTTAAAAGGAAACCATTTCAATCTAAAATACATAAATGCTAATGAAAAATCCATCAGAGTTGAATAATCATCTAGATTTTTTTTTTGCACACACACTAATAATTTTCTGTCCTTTCAGAAGTATATACATGAATTTTTCTTTGGGACTGGACTTCAATTACAGAGTTAATTGAACATTAGAGGTTTTGTTTTGTTTTGTTTTGTTTTTCAAGACAGGGTTTCTCTGTGTAGAACTGGCTGTCTTGGAACTCACTTTGTAGACCAGGCTGGCCTCGAACTCAGAAATCCGCCTGCCTCTGCCTCCCGAGTGCTGGGATTAAAGGCATGCGCCACCACGCCCAGCTTTTTTTTTTTAATAAACTTCAAAAACAACTATCTTCCCAGCATTATTGTGTTTAGTATCATTTGGAACCTCTCAGAGCATATCTTATATCTTAATTTAATATATTTGTTGAATGTTACATTTATTCTAGTTACATCAAGCTGGGTCTTTAGGCATGCAAATTCTCTCTTATAACTTACAGTACTATCAGGGACAGGGTTTCTGATTCATAACTAAACAACTATAACAGAGCATACATTATATAATTTTATTTTCCTCATTTTTTTTTCATGATGGATTTCTAATTTAGATGAGGTGATTCTAAACGGCAATTTATTTTTAAGAACCCTTCACAGTTTTCCAACACAGCAATCTTAGTCTGGTTTGTGATCTGGCATTCCTTCCAGATTGGAGATCTTCAGAGAAGCTACGTTGCTGCTCAGAAGTCTGAAGCGGCGTTTCCTGAGCACGTGGACACACAGCACTTAATTAAGCAGCTGAAGCAGCACTTTGCTATGCTCTGATCAGTGCTTGGGCCACATAAGCCTTCACGGAGGGCCAGCACACGGGGAAGAAAACGCACTGAGTGCATTTGTATCAATACTGTGATACAGACCTCATAAGGCATCCTACAAGACTGCAAACCCGAACCTGTTGTCTGAACTTTGTTGTTTTATAAGGTAACACTAGAAAAACAGGACTTAAGCATTTCTTAGTTTTGCTTTATCAATTAAAAAAATTTATTGTTAGATACAGACATTTTCAAAGACATATGTCATATAGGTTGGGTGCACTTCTGCCATGCTCTCCTCCCCCATTAGTCCCCTTTGTCCCCTAGACACTTTCATGTCACCTGTATGGGCATGAGTTTAGGTATCTGACTAAGATCTAGAAGCCGCAGATTAGAGAAGAAACACAATTTTTGTTATTCTGAGTCTGACTCAATTAGCTGAGCGTGTGTACTATAGTAGTGTAGGTTGGTCGTAAATTAAAATCCCCCACCTGTGGTTACAAACAGATGCCACCATGCCCAGGTGGCTTCAGCGTTTCTAAGGAGATGAAATCTCCTCTCACGATGCATGGTGGATATTTGTATATATTTGTTAAACATTTTCATGAACCTCATTTTTTAAAATAAATGTGTATTTTAAAACTTGTTAAGCAAAAAAAAAAAAAAAGAGTCTTTAAGCATTAGCTGTCATAAACTTAGGAGGTCAGAAGTCTGCTTTAAAATTTTTATTTTTATGGCTAATAATGTGTGCTTTTATCACAAATGCTTTAATTAGAACATGGAAATTTGTATTTTAAACTATTTTTATCATAAAGTTTGTATTATATATTACACTTTAAAATAAATCAGTATGTAAAACACTTTTCACTTTTCACGAGTTTTTATTCCCTTTATCTCTGATGATATAAGTTGGTTTTAAAAGCCCATTGATCTTATAATTCAAACCATTTATTTTAAGTTTTCTTGAAATTATGTACTACTAGGTTTTAGCTGTCGCATACCCCAAATGCCAACTGGTTCATATCCTGACAAAAATTAACTCAAAACGAGTGATGGACAAATTTACAACACACACACACACAGAGACGGAGACAGACAGAGAGACAGACAGACAGAGACAGAAAGATAGACACAGGGAGGCGGGGAGAGACAAACAGAGCCTAAAATAGGTAAAACAATGAAACCAAGTGGAAGAATTCAAAGTTGGATATAAATTTTAAATCAAGTTTTCTAAGAAGAGTGGGAAAATGAATCTATATGTCAGATAATAAAATAAAAATTTAATCACATAGCATATGTTATTGATCAGATAATTCACACATTTCTGCGTTGTTACACCATTTTCTCTCTCCCATCTGGCTAAAAAGCGTAAGAACTTTGGATAGTCACAGCTTATGCAAGGAACATTGCCTCTCATAGATGCTGCCTCATTAATTACGGCTTGCAACAAATAGTTTTCTCAACAAGATTGTTGTCTATGTACGCATGCAGGGCAACTAGCTGTGTGGTGTTTTTATATTTCATTGGGAATCGTGGAGGAAGAAAATCCTAATATTTACCCCAGGCTGCCCTTGTCTCCTCTACAGTGTTTATTATAATATTCAAAGTAATATGTAGGGCTGCAGTCATCTGACAGGTGTTGAGAGGTCAAGGACCACTTTGCTAAATGGTTTCTAAAAGCGCTTTCACGTCTAAATTCCTTAAAAGACACAACTGAAGCTCCTTCAGGAAGAAGTAGAGATAACCTAAGTGTCCCTGGAGCTGTTAAAAAGCTGGTCTATCAGTACAAGCGCAGTAAGAAGTTTCCTGTACAGCCCAATACATGCCTCGGGTTCCTTAAAAGAGGGCTTCAAAGACTTCGATCCATCTTTTGGCACCCTTGTAAGATATTTGTAGAGAGCATCACAATAGTGAGTGATTAATAGGTACTGTGCACCTGATGCATATAATTTCACAAAACTATTAGTTATCTCTATGGTTCCCAAGTTGAAGCTGTGCTTTTTAAACTAGCCAGGGAAGGGATCTTGGAATCAGTCTTATGATATGCATATGTGTCAGTTTACAAAGGAAGGCGCTGATGCTGGTGTTGCCATGGAAATAGATGGACTATGTTCTCAGCTCCTCATTCTGACTCACCTCACCTTATAATGGGATCATTTTGGTTCTGAGAGTCCCTGACAGAATTCCAGATTGGGGAGGAGACCTCTTCAAGGTCTTTGAGTGCAAAGACCTCATATTCTTAGTACTGTTTTCTGATCATCATGACAAGGCTTCCTAGTGTTACATCCTTGAAGCTCATTAAAAAACATCTCTCTCAGGTCTCTAGCAATCTTCATTAGCAGGAGCAGGTGAGGACAACTGAAAAAAAAAAACAGGAGGCATCCAGGTCACCATTCAAAGACTCCACTATATGCATGAAAATTGAAGCTAGAGCCTTCTGCTTTTTCTACTTAAAATAACTGTGTGAATCTTGCAATTAACCTCAAAGAAAAATCTGTATTTGTTTTAACATAAAACATGAGTTTCTCACATCGTCATATATAGCAGCTGTGCTGGGACAGGGGCCAATATTTTAACTTGTGTTTTTTTTCCCAGTGGTGTTTGCATGTTTCAGCTGTAAGCAGAAGAAACAAGTTCTGATCTCCCTCTGCCCTATTGGCTTCCTACCTACCTTTCCCCTTGCACAGGCGTGAGGCTTCAACTTGACCTGACTGCAGCCATCTTGTCGTAAGAACCATGACCACACCCAGTGGCTCTGGCTAACTTTCTCCACATAGCTCCCCAACATCTAAAAATAGTGTGGTCCATTGAGTTTTATGACCAAGATTCTAGACCCATCAACTCCAGAAATGTGTCCAGTGTCCTTGGTATTAGCTGGAGATAAATCAGCTCCATTTGCTTGGATGAAGTCCTATGCTGGCCATTCTATCTTCCCCCTTCTCATCCAGTTCATGAGCAATCACTGTCTTGCTATTCAAGACAGTGTACCCAATAAATTATGTACCCAATAAATTATGCAAGCCTAGGTTTGTCTGCCTCTTTCTTTTGGCCTTGCTGCACCTTAGTGATGATTCTCTCGCCTGGGACCAGCTTTCACTTGAACACCAGGGCCTAGATTCCTACCCAAGCACACTCGGCAGCAGCTTTGGGTCCCTTACCAAAATTTGCCTGGGCTGTTTCTTTCCCTAATGACCATGCCAACCCACTATTTTATCATGATAATTTTGTTTCTTCCTTTCAAGTGAAAATTTTTTGTTTTCACATAAGATCCAAGGTGTTGTGCCAGGCTTACAGGAGAGAGACTTACAGGAAGGAGATCTGGGAACAAGATATTATGTGTCATGTCATCCCTAAATGTACACCATGCCTTGTAAGGACACATCTAGAGCCTCAACAGTAAAAGTGATCATCACAGAAAGCTGTGGGACCTGTCTTGGTGGTTTTGTTTTTGTTTTGTTTTAGTCAACTTGATAGAAGGTACAGATATCTGGGAAAAGAGACCTCAATTGAGAAAAATGCCTCCATCAGACTACCTGAAAGTAATTTGGTAGCTATTTTCTTCATTAATGATTGATGTAGGAAGGCCCCGCTCACTATGAGTGGTGCCACCCCTGGGCAACTTGGCAGAAGTTGTGTAGGAAAGCAGACGGGGCAAGCCTTGAGGAACAAGGCAGCGAGCAACACTCCTCCATGGTCATACTCCAGTTCCTATCTCCATGTCCCTGCTTTGAGCTCCTGACCTGCCTTCCTCTCATGATGGACTGTAAACTGAAATAATCTCCTATGCCCCCAACTTGCTTTTGGTCATGGTGTCTTTATCACAGCAATAGAAACCAAACAAAGACAGAGTCTAATTCTTCAACTACCTTTCCCAAGCTTTCACTAGGCTGTTTAGTGCTGTATGGAGTAGGAGTTAACTTTTAAGTCTTGGAGTGGGGCAGGTTGGGGATGACTACAAAGGTTGGCCTAAGCTGGTATTGGTCTTCAGGCTCCTGAGAGTCCAGAAGAGTGTGGCTACACTTGGAATACCACTTGGGTAAGGCCATGACTCGTTGAGATTTGAGACCGTTTCTAGCACGTCCTGCTAAAACGCTTCAACGTCTACTCTCTCATAAGTAAAAGTGTTAATTACGTTTTCAAGCTGTAAATTCAACACTGTGTTTTTGGAAGCCAGTGGGAGGATGGGTAGTGTTTGGAGACAACTTTATACGCTGGTGTGGCTCCCACTTCCATTGCTGCCCACATGGTGCCAGGCAGATGACACCTTTGAGGCTGTGTGGAGGGTGTGTGTGTGTGTGTGTGTGTGTGTACCTTGAGTAGGTGTATGGATGGTGAAGAGGATCATTTTCCTCCTTTCGAAATTAGGTATTTATCTGGAGATAGTGAAGGTCACTGTGTAAATACCACATGGAAAATTAAAATCTTTTCTCTGCTTTAATACAGGGATAATTGATATGCATGTGGTTGAATTTGTGCATCATTCTGCCTCCTGGAACAGACATGTATGTGGAAGTAATACAGGCCATGAATCCAATCCATTCTTTCTCAACATATCCCTGTTCCTACCCTCTGGCCATGGCTCATGGGACCAGGACAGCTAAGTCACTGACTACACAGTACTGGTCTTGTTCTATCACAGGATGATGTGTGCTAGGATTGCAAGACAGAGTTAAGTAGCTGAGACCCTGGAGAAAAGTCAAAGAACATTTCTATCAGGGTATTCCCTGCTTGGAAGTCATATAAGCTCTTTCGGTGTCATATTAGTACCTTTGCTTATTATGTAAGAGGTATTCTCAGTAGAAGGCTATATTTAATACTGATACCCTTTCCCTATATTATTCAAGACCCTTCAATGTTGCAGTTACCATGTGTGCCCACCATGATACAGTCTGCCATGCTATTAGACAGCCGCATTGCTCTCACCAGAGGCCCAACAAATGGGACCTCCAACATCATGAGATAAATGAATCTTTTTTATAAAGTACCTAGTTTTAGATATTTGGTTATAGGAACAGAGAATGGACACATATGGGGGTACATCTTAATATGATATGATATCATCTTAACTAATGTAATCTATAGGGACCCTATGTCCAAATAACATCACATGCTTAAGTTTCAGGGGAAGAGGAAGACTAGAGGATACTAGATACCCAATCCAGGAGATGATGTGCACAGAGAAGTAGTGCTCTATCTATCTGAAGGAAGTCTGTCTCTCTCATCACTTTTATTGGGATCAGTAATGCCTGGAGAACTTTCAAGTGTTGTTGAGAGAAAAGCTTCTTTGCATATGGCTTAGAAAAAATACTGCTCTGCCCAGAGCAGGCCTTGATGGGCAAAGAATCATTTAGAGACTCAAAATTATGGTTGTGTAGAGAGAATATCTTGTGTATTGTATGGATGCATTGCCTGTTAATTAAAAAATAAACTGTGGCCTATAGGAAAAGGAAAGAATAGAAGGTGGGACATCCAGAAGGCAGAAAGAATTCTGGGATAGAGCCAGGCACTGGAGATTCGTTCAGGAAGATGTGATAAAACAGACCCATGGTACCTGAACACAGGTAACCAGCCATGTGACAGAATGTAGGTCAAAATAAATGGGTTATATTAAGTTATGATCTAGTCAGAGAAGTGCTTAGCGACATGGCCAAGGTATTAGCAAATATATTTTGAGTCTGAGTCTTATTTCTGGGAGCATGGGGCTTGGAGGATGAACCAGGCCCAACTTCTACATGAGTGTAAGCCCTGAAGGGTTTAGGAAAGAAACAACAACAACAACAAAAACAACAAAAAAACTCCTTAGAGCAGTGGTTCTCAACCTGTAGTTCACACCCCCTCTTGGAGGGGGTGTCACATGTCAGATATTTACATTATGATTCATAACAGTAGCAAAGTTACAGCTATGAAGTAGCAACAAACATAATTTTACAATTGAGGGTCACCACAGTGTGAGGACCTGTTGGGAAGGTTGAGAGCCAGTGACCTAGAGGAAGTGTGTTCTGCACTCTGGAAACCAACTTTCTCTTCAACCTGTTGGCAGGAATGTGGGACGTCATACATGTGTGGGAATTAGTATAGAATTGGGGTTCAAGCTTTCAGGAAAATATGACATAGGCTCAAAGTTTGGGGGCAGCAATAGCTGTGACGTGAAGGCACATTAGCAGAGGGAGATGCCTGCAGAAGACCAGCTTAATAATGGCTCACCTCAAAGGCAGATTCTTTCGTCAAAGCCAGAAAAGCCCACAGAACCTCAAGGGTTTCTTTCTTTCCGCAGAGCACCTGAGAGAATCCATTCATTTGTCCATGTCAAAAGGAGTACCCACAGCTGATCGTGGAGTCACAGCGTTTAGAACTGGAAGAGCCTGAACCAAGAATTTTGCCCCACCCTCTTTTTATTTTCATACAAGGAAATTTGGTCCCAGCACCTTTGCTGACCTGGGGAGACAGGTTTCTGAGCCATTTCAGGTGCCCTTTGTGCACAGCCACCTGCCACCTCGGTGCACTGGTCATGGGCACATCCCGGCTCTGGACACTTTGACTGTACCTCTATGGACCCTTGGCAAGGCAGGGCCCTTTGTGTCCCGGTTTGGGACTGTGCGGGAGCATAATAATAAATCATGAAGCAGACAGAACTATGGAAAGGAGTAAAGAGTCCAAGGAATTGCAAGGCAGTGACAGAGTGCTGCTTCGTTATGCTAACCTCATGTTAGATGTAGTGCTAAGAACCAACGTGGAAGCGCAACAGTTCACTTCTATTGTGCTTATGTGCACACACACCCCTGCATGCACACGTTTGTGAGCAAGGTGCACAAACAGGAAACAAGAACAATCATACATGACAGTCATTGCGGCGACACCGAGTTCAATGACCCAGTAATAATCACCTGTGATGATTTCTTTCAAAGACACCTTCCTGTTGAGAGCATATTTTGCCATTACTTAAAACCATTCCCTTCATCTTATCCACCTCCCCGAACATGATAAAACAGAAAGGCAAACCGAGCTTACAGTGTACTTGGAAGTCAAGCCCCACTGCTAAAAGCTGTGAGTGGAACCAGGCAGTGCTGAGGGGCAGCTGAGCCCCAGCGAGCACACTCCATGTGCTAGCACGATAAAACCCCAGTGAAGGCTGCAACCTGGCAGAGTCGAGAACCTTACAGAAGCCATGAGCATAGCAGTAGGAATGGGGCCTCTGCAATGTGGCTTCCAGCCTAAACTTTCATGACTTAATATTTGTGTCTTTTAGAAACAGTAATTTGGTCTATAAGACATAACTGACCCACAAGCATGCTCTTTTTCAGGGGATAATTGGAAATAGATTTAATTCAAGTCCAAGAGTTAATTCAATCCCATCTACTTTTCCACAGCCCAATATAACCATATATTTAATGATTTGAAGTCTTCCACCCTGAAATGTGTATGCATATACCCTTCAGGCAAACTCTTCATAAAACCTATATTGCTTCTCAGAGAAAACTAGAAATTGTAAAAAAAAAAAAAAATCCGTTTCTTATACAATTTCAGGACTGAGCTAGGAGGAGACTTACTTACTAAACTTTCATGGGGGAGTGGAAGTCTTCTCCCTAAAAATTGTTATTCCCAGTTTTCTTAAAATGAAAGAGTCTGGAATTAACCTTTTCCTGCCCGTGAGTTTGTTTGATAATCAGGGTTTGGAGTTTTGCATCAGTCACCCACAGGCTTCCTAGCTATCTCCTACAGAAGGAAAATGGGGAAAACGAGGTTATAGACGTAGCTTGGGAGTGGGGGTGGGGTGACAAATCCTGCGTAGGGAGAAGATCCCACTCATTGCCGCCCAGTTCTCCTTCCCAGAGTAAGCTGTTACTCATTGACATTTCGGCAAACCTGTGACATTTCACTAAAGCGTATGACATTGCATTTACTTATGGGGAAAGCCCTTGGAGTGTGCAGTGTGGCATGGAGACTTCTGAAGGCCTTTCGTTGGAGGGCTAGTTGTCAAAAATACAACTGCTACCCAGGCATAGTGGCGCTTGCCTACAATCTCAGTACTTAAGGAGGTAAGGTAAGATTTGGGGTTCAAGGCTAGTCTGAGCTATGTAATGAGACCCTGTTTTAAGACAGAAACCAACCAGACAACACACACACATACACACACACACACACACAGAGAGAGAGAGAGAGAGAGAGAGAGAGAGAGAGAGAGAGAGAGAGAGAGAGAGACGCTCAGGAATAAATAATTTTCTTTCTGCACTCATGGCTGGTCTTTTATGTTTATTCATGCGTTGGAACGGTTTACCGAAGAACTGTTGACTAATAGCTGAGTAATCACCATAGCAACCAAGGAACCCATCATTTGAACCACATCCCAGGTCAGTTCATGTTTACTGTTTTCTCTATCAAATGATGGATTTGAGGGGAAACAATCCTCTATAAAGATGTGTTCAGGAGTCACCATCTATTCATTCACACAACCACAAGTCCAGAAACAGCCTGACATGGAAGCCCTTTTAATCTTGGCTATAGTTGATCTGAGACAGAGAATTGACAAGGTCATGGATTCCCTTTAACGGAGCAGGGATGTGCGTGTGTCTCAAAGTGGCCTCATCAAGGGCATGCAGTCCTTCTGCCAGCCTTGCCAATGTAAGACATGTGGGTTGACCCCCCAAGAGAGCTGCTGTGTGCTGATTTTATTCCAGTCCCTCACCCCATCCAGCACAGGATCCATGAGTCAGACAGCAACTCTGAGGAGGGGAAAAAAAACATATTTAGAATAATTTTAGAAAAAGGAGACATGAGTGTGCCGCTTTTAGAACCCAGATATCAAAGCAGGAGAGGAGAGGAATGAGTGAGAGAGAGAGAGAGAAAAAAAAAAGAAATATGGATTTTTCCATCTTCCATTTTGTGAGACCATCTGCAATTCACTCTTGATAATCAGTTTGGGAGAAAGCTCAGGTGATGGGCCTTTGGTTGCCATGGCAATTATTCTGCCGTGTGCAGCCACTTAATGCATCTCTAATTTCCCTACAGAAGCACATGCAAGGTCAGCAGAGGACACGGAATGCTTCTCCCAGACTCCAGGGGAGCAAAGCTGGACTCTCAGCCAGGCACATGACCAACATGTCTTTCAAATTAATTTCATTCCCGGAAATATTAGTGGTTATCTTTAATATGGAATAGAATGAGTCAAGCTTAGGGTCTGGCAGAGGAGAGACATAATTACATGTTTACCTAATTCAACCTAATTTCATCTCAACCTTTCTCCAACAGTGCCGTGGAGAAAAGTCACAAGGTTTCAGGAGGAGGCAACCTGTTCACACAGGTGACCTTGAGACCTCTTCTCTTTTGTCAGGGGGACCATCTTTTCTTATTATTTTTTATTTTTTTAACATGGAATATTTTGATTACGTTAGTTTTCTGGAGTTTGTATATATGTACACAATGCATTCTGGTTACTCACCCCCTACCACTTCCATCTCTTATCCCCCTCCTAATCTTACCAATGTCTACACACCTACATATCTTTTCCCGTATTCATGACTTTTGGTTTTTGTTTTATGATCCACTTAGTTTAACTAGAGCCATTCGTGTGGCTGTTAGAGTGGAACTATCCAATGGTGTCTGGTAGGGTCACTAGTGGATACACAAACAAAGGCAATGACCTCCCACACCCCTTCCCTGGACCTATCAGTATGCTAGGTCCCCTGCAGAAGGAATATAAGAGCCAAAAGACGTATAAAAGCGTTAGAAGTGTCATCTACCACAGGAGACACATCCACTGTAATCACAAACTCAATGTCTGTAGAGACGTACACTAGGTCTGCATAAGAGTGGCCCATCGACAGTCAGGAGTGAGTAGATGAGGGGTTTAGGAGCATCCGTGTTTCATCCTGTGCCTCTCTCTGGGGTTCTTCTCCTTCTTGGGCTGTGCACCTGATTGAGACCTTGATTTTGGTCCTCTGCGTATCTATGCAGCATCATGCCCTGCCGGGGTCTCAAGACTCTGCCAATGAGCGTGAACTCTGTTCCTTAGAACTTACCAGACTCTCTGATATCCTCACTTCTTTTATTCCCTCACACCAGTATTTTCTAGTATGGAGGCAGCAGGGGTGGGGGGAATGGCGGGGGGTGGGAGGGGGGATGAATGATCACCCTTTCATGTTTATCCTGTTTTGCCCACACTTATCCTTTCTGTTGCCTGGAGGCTTAGAGTTCCAGAGTGTTTATCGAGCATCTTTTCTAGTTTGCTTTTTGTTGCTGTGATAAAACACTGACCAAAACCAACTTGGGGAGGAAAGGGTTTATTTCGGCTTCCAGCTTCCCTGTTCCAGTTCATCACTGAGGGAATCCAGAGAAGAAACTCTGTGGGCAGGAACTGAAGCAGAGCCCACGAAAGAATGCTGTTGCTTACTGGCTTGCTCTCTGTGGCTTGCTCAGTCTGCTTTCCTATACAGACCCACCTGCCTAGGGATGGCATTGCCCACAGTGACCTGGGCCCTTCTGCATAAATTAGCAAGTAAGGAAATGTTCCACAGGTGTGCCAATCTGATGGAGGCAATTCTTGAGCTGAAATTCCCTCTTCCGAGAGTACTCTATGTTTGTGTCAAGTTCACAGCTAGTATCAACCAGGACAGCATTTATCAGTGCTCACTTCTAGTTTAGGCTAGGAGGATACTGTAAATCAGTGGTTCTCAGCCTTCCTAATACCATGAGACCCTTTAATACAGTTCCTCATGCAGTGGTGACCCCTAACTATAAATAAAACTATTTTTGCTGCTACTTCATCACTGTAATTCTGCTTCTGTTATGAATCATAGTGTAAATATATGATGTGCGGGATAGAATCGTATGACTCATATGAGATGATATGCAAGATATCTGATATGTGAACCCTAAAGGGGTTGCAACCCACAGATTGAAAACCGCAGTGATAAAGCATATGAAAATCCTTGTGATTATGTGGCTTGCACTGTGACAGATGAGAAGGACCAGCACTAGATCTTGTGCTAGTAAGGACCCAGGATGTAAAAGTAGGTACACACATTCCCACTAAGGGAAAATGAGGAGAAATGAATTGTAATTTTCAGTAATATAGGACAAACTGGCTGGGGAATGTAACATTTGGGGCTAGACTTAGAACACTGTGAGGTACATGCATAAAACACACATGTGCATGCATATGTGCATTCATCATGAGAATAGAAATAAGATGACAGGAGTAAAATCAGGTCACATTAAATAAGTTCTAACTGCCGTGCAATACAATGGATGGATCACAATCTGGAAGCCTTCACAACCAGGTTGGAAGAAGTTTTTCTTAAGCAGCAACAGCATGCGCTGTAAAGTCAGAGAGAGGAACCATGCCAGCCTATTTCATGGTTACCTCTTATGTGTTATTGTTTTTAGCATAAGCAGGTGTTTGTGCCAACTTGCCTATAGCTAATTGGTGTAATTTCCCTGAACCATGCCAACAAGAATGTAAAGTTAATGTCTTGTGTTTGCAATCTGAGCGTTGTGGGGAACATCAGGATGCCCTGAGTTTGAGTCACCCTGTGGGTGTGTCTAAACAGTGTTGGCTGTGGGTGGTTGGCCTTTGGGTGTGTCTAAACAGTAGCCTCTGGCTTGAGTTTTCTCAACAGAGACAGGTTAAACAATCATGGTCAGATTCCAGGCTAGAGGTTGCAGCCTCCTCTGCCTGCTTGGCTAACATGTTTGCTGCGTCCCTTTTCTCCACCGCTGCAGGCAGCCGTCACTAACCTGGGTTTTATAACATGTGACAGGTCTTCCACGAGCTTTGTTTCATGACGAGCAGAACATCCTTCGGGGATAATGCAGATAACCATTTGTGCTATAGCACTCCCTAGGAACATGAGTCATTTTCAAAGATGCTATGCAGTAACTTGATTTTGCAAATGGCCTCACAATTAGATTCAGATGATCTAAACTTTATTAAATTCTGGCTGACATCTCCCATCATATGATGTGCCAGTCGAGCTCCCCCCATCCCACCCCCTGCTGCCTCAGTAATTTTACCTTCTAAGTTCTGCAGTCTTTTGTCTCATAACTGCTATGGATCAGACTAGCTTTATCCCTGGGGACCTCCTTGGACTTGAATTAAAGCTCAGTTATGACCTGTATACTTGTCAGTATCCATCGACCCAGTGATGGGTCATTGTGCTCTGGCTTAGCACTAAGTCACACTACAGGCACAAGGGCTACTTCCTAAGTGGCAGATGCCCTTGTCCCAGAGTGGCGTCATCAAGGGCACCCCGTCATTCTGCCAGCCTTGCCAACGTCCTATATGGCTACATACTTGATCCAGTTCTCATCATAGTACCTACTGACCTTTACAGATCTGTCCTGTGTGTAATCCAGGGAACATTTAGTATGTGTCTGCTTGGGGCCACTTTAAGTTCTTAATACCTCACACATATGCTGCCACATTGAGGTATGGGAGCCTTTCCCAGTCTTAGCTGTTTCCCCTCCGTCTCCACTCCCTCAAGGCAAATATCTCCCAAGTGATCGTCCCTGCATTGTGTTCCTCTCAACCACAGAGGAAGGCTGGAGTTTCTAGCAGAGCTATGGTATTATGACCACTTTAATCCTCCATGCCCCTAGACTGTATTTGTAACCTGTTCTTCATTTTCAATGTGATCTAGAACTGGGCAGGATCTTGAGTCATTTCTTGGGTCACAGGAATAAAAAATTAGCATCAGGTCTGAGCTAATAGAATTAGATTTAATTCTTTCACAACCTTATATAATAGGCTTCTGTCCCTCTTTCGGGGGAGCTCCATTTTTTTTGAGGTCTCAGTTATCTTTGGTCAACTGAAATCTGAAAATATTAATTGGAAAAATTGCAAAGACTAAAAGAAAACCCTGTACATCTCAAATTGTATGTTGTTTAAAGTAGTGTGAGGAAATCTGATACTCCATTCCTACTGGAACAAGAGCCGCCACCACCACCACCATCATCATCATCACCACCACCATCATCATCATCTTGGTAAATACAGATAGTGCATAGTATCTGCATGGTGCTCATGATCAAGAAACCCTTCTTTTATTTAACACTGGCACCACCTTTGCAAGAGGAGTGCTGCTGGTAAGTCAGATGCCAGAGAGAAGCCATCTGTGTGCTGAGTCACCTCACTAGGCCCTGTTGCGCCTGCTGGATAGCTGGGGAACTGAAGCTCAGGAGGTTGGTGTTGTTTTTTTGAGTAATTAGACCATGGAACCAGTGTGGTAGATCACCAAGAGAAGCTTAAAAATAAGTATAATAATTAAAAAACCAAACCAAACAAAACTAGAATGCTGTATTTCTTAACTTTCCTGAAACTGTGTCTTTGGTGTTTTATGGACATGCAGATATAAGTACTTAGGAAATGATATAGAATATATTTCTTATTGTAGACTACAGTGAAAAAAAGAAAGAAAGTATTTGAAAACTGGTCATTTTGGTTCACTCGTTTCACAGGGCGGATGATGAGCTAAAACCCAGAAACGTTTCCACTGTTTCGTAGAAAACGCAAGGCCAGCTCTGAGGCTCCTTCTGGTCTCTGGTTTTGTTCCCATCAAAGAAAATGGTCTTAATGGTCTCTGCTTTGTCAGCCCAACAGAACTGTTATAAAATTCAAGTGAGACAATTCAAATGCTTTTTAAGAACCGTGAAGTACAAGCGGAAGCTACCCGTTTGCATTAGTCAGGGCTGTGAGTCAGGAGGCAGCGGTTGCTGGAGGTACTCAGGCAGAGGGAGGTAAGTGTAGGAAGTAGGTCACCGAGGGATTTTAAGGGCTGGGGGAACAAAAGCAGGAGGGGAAGAGGAGTGACATTATCCAGAGCACAGAAAATGCAGAATAGTCTTTGCGTTCGCTGGTGATTAACCACTGAGGAGGCAGGAAAATAGCTTCCATTTTCTTCCCACCTTCCAGCCTCAGCTGAGTACTTCTTTCCCACAGAAGGCAGTACATTTTTAGACTTCCTGCCTTGCCTGCCTTGCCGTGCTAGGGAGATTATACCAAGGTAGGCTGTTGCTGTGGACCACAAATGTGCCCCTGTAGCCAGACTTTTGGCTACTTTGAGCTCTTTCCTTCTTCTGCCTTCTCCATCTCTCTTCTTCCCTTTCACCCTCCTAACACCAGGTGGGAGAGGAAAAAAAGGGCAGGAGGAAAGGGGTGTCAAGATCCTTAGACTACTTCCTGCTGATTAGGGGCATCAAGTTCCTTGCGGGCAAGTTTGGTCTTCACTATCAAGATATCTAATTTCTTCTTATCATTTCTTCACATCCAACTACTTGACAAACTGCAACCAACCACAACCAACAACATCCAACAACCAACCAGCCAATCGGCCCCTTACACCGAGGCTCTGGCATTTATATACTCTCTGAAGGGTCCCCAGAACTCCAAATGTCACACACAGAAACCATCTTTAGCTGTCATAAACCTCACCCCTGCTAGAGCAGGAGGCAAATCATAGTCAGATGCTGTGGCCTTTCTAAAGTCGCCCCATATCCCACACCTGGGATTAAAATAAAAACATCCTTACAGTTCTGTTTTCAAAGAAACCAAAATTCTCACAACAAGGCCCAACAGTGTTTGACCCCAGTTTTCTCAGTCTGCATGGGGGTCCCATTAAAAGAACAGATATCTCTCTGTCTCTTGCTCCTCTATAGTTACGGAGTCTTTAGATTTCTGAGGCCCTCTGCCATTGATCCTATGGATTCCAGGAATATCCACGACAGATGGTTAAAACCCAACAACACTTCTTTGGTATCACAAGTCTGCTATTGAGGTTTCCTCTGAGGCCCCACCTGGTAGTATTTTCTACCAGTGGACTTGTCTAAAAACCTTAGAGGGAAAATTTTTACAAATTAAAGAATGTGGACACTTTAAACTGCATGGTAAATGGTGTGATGAAAATATTGCACTGTCTTGCTCTATCCAGAACTGGGCAAGAATGACTTTTTTGTTTGATGTCCGCATGGTATAGGGCCTCCTACACAGTGTTTCTGCTCAAATATCCTTATTTTACTTAGTAGTGACACCAGTATGAAGGAGGGGTGGTTTTGGCTATTTGAGGATTTAGAAAAAAGAAACCATAAAGGGCTTCCTTTAAGTGGAAAGGGCAAAGTGTCAGCCTCATAAGCAAAAGGGGGAAAAAAAAAAACCAACGCTTGTTGTAAGCTGAGGTTGTTCGAGCCCTCTTGCTGGTGGCTTTCTCATCAACCCTGCTGATAATGAGCCAGACACTCACTAAAAGCTCAGGACACTGCCATCACACAGCTGTACGGGACATCCAGAAGCGCACACCACCATCCAAAGGAGCCATGGGTTTCACTGCCATGTGGCAGCAAAAGATGCCTGCAGCAGCTCCTGGGCTGTCTAAGCTGTGGGTTCTGGCCCCATAAGACATCACTGCTGTCATCAGCCATCTCTGTGCACTATCATGATGCTATGTCACCTCCAAGACAGCATGCTGTCGGGGGCACTACCCATGACCATACCCTGTGGATGTTACTGAGTTGGAACTGTCCCCATATGACACTGTGTTCTTTCAAACACAGCAGTCTCTCTATTTGTTGTATGATACGATTTCTGAGGGGATATCAATAAACCTGTTCGTTCCAGGCAGGGAACTGAAAACAGACCAAAGTAAGGACACCATCTTGTAGAATCAATGTGTTTCATTGGGGTTGTGTCTTAGTTAGGGTGTCTATTGCTGTGAAGAGACACCAAGACCAAGGCAACTCTTATAAAGGAAAACATTCAATTGGGGGTGGCTTACAGTTCAGCGGTTTAGTCCATTATCATCACCGTGAAAAACAGGGCAGCACACAGGCTCCATGGTACTGGAGAGGTAGCTGAAAGTGCTACATCTGGATCGGCACACAGAAGGAAGAGAGAGTGGTACTGTGCTCAGTGGCTTGAGCATCAGAAACCTCAAAGCCCACCTCCGGGGGCACACTTCCTCCAACAAAGCCACACCTCCTAGTAGTGTCACTCAAGCAACAGATGGTGGCTGGCAGGGGTACAGGTAACGGGCTTATGTACAGGAGCAGAAATGGTTCAAAGCCAGCTGCATCACCACAGCCCACCCAGGTATGGGTAGTGTCTCACCAAAGCTCGAAACCTGCAGTGTACTGCTCAGTCAGCAAGCAGCTCGACAGTTGGGAGTCTTTTCTAGGTAATTTGGCTGATCTCTATTTCAGCTCAGTTGGCCTCTTCTCCTTCCATGGAGTGATCTGAGAGGGTCTCTCAGCAGTTCTTCCTACTTATATTTACATAGGGCAAAGAAGGGCCCGGTAGATCCGGTAAGTTTCAGGAACTTTCTGATACTATTGAGTTGTTTACTTCCTGATTTTTAATAAGCCTCCCCGCAGGGTGGATCCTTTATCTCTCAAGAAACTACTTCAAAAGAAACTGCTTCCATGTCTTTGCCTGAAACTGATTATTGTTTGTGACCTTCTCGGTTTTTTTTTTTTTTTTTTTTTTTTTTTGGTTAAGTACAATGCTTGCCCTTCCACAGAGATGGGACCATGGAAGTCTGGTCCCAGAACAGTGAGTGCGTCTATAAATCTACCCCTTTCTTTGAGAGCTAGTTCCTTTTAGCTTTTAAAGATAAAATAGTAAACAGTGTTCCATCCCTGGTTACATAATTTGTAATAAAGACAGATCACAAACAAACACAGGGGGAGTAATAGATGGTAACATCAGAACAGATGGTACAGAGTAGCGGTGCCTCTCTGCCTCTGCCTCCCCCCACCCCCCATATTGGGGTAAGCTTTTTGTGCACTACGTAAAAGTTGTCTTTGTGTTATTCAAATGTTGATTTCTGTACTGCAGAGAGTTGAGTACCGGTTGGACTTTGATATTTTTCTTTGTTTGGGTTTTGTTTTGTTTTTACTTATTCACTTTACATCCCATTCACTGTCCCCCTCCCATTCACCTCCTCCCACAATCCTTCCTCCCATGCCCCTCCCCTTCTCCTGTTAGCCCGTGGGGTACCCCTTGGGTATTCCCCTACCCTGGTACATCAAGTCTGCAAGGCTAAGCGCATCCTCTCCCACTGAGGCCAGAAAAAGTAGCCCAGCTAGAAGAACATATTCCACATACAGGCAATAGTTTTTGGGATAGCCCCTGCTCTAGTTGTTTGGGATCCACATAAATACCAAGCTACACATCTGCTACATATGTGTGGGAAGGTCTAGGTTCATCCCATGTATGTTCTTTGGTTGGTGGTTCAGACTCTGAGAGTCCAAAGGGTCCAAGTTAGTTGATTCTGTTGGTGTTCCTGTGGAGTTCCTATCCCCTTCAGGCCACAATCCTTCCTCCTATTCTCCCATAAGAGTATCCAAGCTCCATCCATTGTTTGGCTGTGGGTATCTGCATTTGTTTGAGTCAGCTGCTGGGTAGAGCCTCTCAGAGGAAAGTTATGATAGTCTGCAGGCATAACAGAGTATCATTAATGGTGTCAGGGATTGGTGCTTGCCCATGGGATGGGTCTCAAGTTGGCTGGTTATTGGTTGGCCATTCCCTCACTCTCTGCCCCATCCCTTGTCCCTGCATTTTTTTGTAGACAGGGGGCCATCTCCTGGACAAAATAGAGATCTGTGAGGCAGGAACTGTGGGAAGAATTCAGAAGCTCAAGATTCACCACTGTGACACAGAGGTGGAAGGAACAGGTGCCGGAGGTAATGGACCACACGGTGGACACGGAATAGAATAGTTGGGTTAATTAAAGCCAGATGAGCTACCTGGGAGGTGGTCAGCTAAGGCCTAAGCTATAATAAATAATATTAAGCTTCTGTGTCATTATAGTGTGGTAAGGAACAACCTCCCTAATCTGGTGACATTCTGAGCTCTGCTTTCTATTCGTCAGCTTCTACCATCTAATTACCTCACTGCCTCTCCAGCTGCCAAAGCTCAGGGTTGGTGCTGGCCACATCTCTTTGATTAACTGAGATCTTAGGCAGCTATGGCAACCATAATCTCAACCTTGACTTGAGCATTCTCTTAGTGACAGATTCTGTGCTTTGTGTGTGCTATGTGTTTTAATTCTTGCACTGACTCCATAAGGGAAGTGGCATTGTTTCTTCTATTTCACAGCAAAATAAAAATGCAAGCACAGACTCACAGACTCATTCCTTGTCCAAGGTCATATCCAATTGGTATAGTCCAGATAGTGTGACTCCAGAGGCTATGGTTTTACGGGTTATCCTACATAGCATGAAGGTCAGGGAAGAATGAGCTGTTAAAATATCTTGGGTAAGGAGGTCAAGATAAAGAAGACAGCAAGTAAAGACCTTAGGAGGCAAAGTTAGGGATGCTGGAAGGACCACATTGGAGCTGGTGTGATTGGGGTGGAGTATGGAGGCAAAGTGTGTTCCCTTTAAATTCATATATTGATGATTTGCATTAATTAGGGTTCAACAAAGAACATAAACAATAGCATGAATGTAGATGTGTAAGAATAGAATGGTATTTTGGGGCTCCCTTTCTGGGGCCGGTAGACAAGGGTATGTTTCGTCTCCCCAGGAAAGGTGTCTACCACAACACGTTCTCAGCATCTTCTCTAGTTGTCTTAGAGCTACAATAGAAAAAGGGAAGAAACTGGATTGTTTCAAGGACATCCAGAAGAGAAAAAAATTGAAGATACATGGGAGACAGGACGGGTGCAGTTGGGAAGATGGGAAGCATCCTAGTGTTGGCTTTGGCTGTAGACAGACATATGGACAGCTCTCTTTATAGTTTTCTTCTGAAAAACATAGTATAGTGACCTACTTCCTGTTTCCTGGGAGGATATGGTGGGGATCGGGTGACATTCTTTTCTAAGTGCTTCAGTCATTTCAGTGAGAAGGAAGCAGTACTCACCATAAGAGAAGGGGGACCCCTGCTCCTCATTAGTAAACCCTGAAAGTTCAGATTAAAGTCTATCTAATTTGGAAGTTTTAATTGATACATGGTAGTGCGAGCTCATATAAGCGTGTTCCATTGTAAAGGTTGTTTTCTCCTTCAAGGAGGCCCTAAATGCCTCCTTGAAACAAAGCAATTTTCCTGAGTTGGCTGTCTTACCTAATCAAGCTATTAAAAACCAAACCGCAGTGCAAAAAAGGTGCAGGCTCAATTTATGTGCCAACTCATTGCAAAATTGGCCTTTATAAACTACAATTAGGAAAGAAGGCGCCCACAGTGGAGCCAAGTGGAGGGAAAGCCCAGGAGAGTGAGAGGGTGCCAAGGGGATGGGGAGGTTCCACGCATGGATGCTACCCTCTTGCAAGTGCCTCTTTTCCTCCTTTCCCTATCCTCTCAGCCGGGGTCAACTTCTGCCTCCCGGGAGCTGCCTCTGTTCTTGTGGGCCCTACACAGACCCTTAGGGTACACATACAGGTAGTTTAGGACAAAATTCAGCATCCAGTGTTGGTACCAGTGGGATCAGCTGAAACTGAGGCTAACTCATAGAGAAGCTTTCCTCTTCCACCAAGAGAGGGGCTATTGAATGCCTAGTCAGTCTGTGGAAGGAATAGAAAAAGCAAATGCAAAACCATAGGCAATGAGACAATTTCTCCCCCGCGCTAGCTGTGGAACTAGCTTCAACCATAGTTCTTGTCACAGCAAAGAAAGATCAGCATTGGAAATGAAGATTACCCTGGGCCACCTTTCTTGGGGTTTCTTTCCAATACACCAAGTGATTTCACACTGTGGTACTCAGCAGTGATTCGTAGAAAGGACTACAACTGATTCCAGGTGTTTCCACTTCATGAATAATCCTGTGGCGTAACTAAGGATAGATGTGAGGAATTCCATTTCTGCTTCACTTCTGCAAAGCTTTGATCTTCAATTTAAAAGTTACAGAGGAAAACGGACTCACTTTGGTCACAAAGGATGGAAACACTCTATTATTTAGATGTGTGTTGTATTCTACCAATAGGGGAGGGTGTAGAGAGTGGGCGTGGTTCATCCAATGGAGGGTGTGGAGAGTGGGCGTGGTCCATCCAATGGAGGGTGTGGAGAGTGGGCGTGGATCATTCTCATTTTCTCCCTGGTGTCTCTCCTGGCACTGAGACCTACTCTGTGGTAAGCCATGGGATCGCCTTTGAATACTCAAGAGTTTTTGCTTCTCAGTTTTGTCAGTGAAAATTCCCTCAGGGAAGTGAGGCAAGTTTCCCAGGTCAGACTCCATCGAAAAAAAATGAAGAAGAGGAAGTTGGGATTGCAAAATAAAATAGAGTCCGCCAAACAAGTTCTGTATTCCCCTGGACACTGGGGAATATCTTTATCCTATCTCTTTACCACCTACAGTGTTTTAGTAAATAACAGTTGTCTCTCTAGTGGCGGGGAGTTGGGGGATGGGGGGATCCAACTTGTAGCAAGTTGCAGTTTCAGTTTCTGTGATGCCAGTCCTCACACCGTGATAGAT